>NC_137902.1:59663746-60322382 GCF_963455335.1 Martes martes
TTTTCTAAAATATAAATATGCTAATAATTTTGGTTTTTAGCTTTTGTCTTGTTTTGCTGTTTTCTGAACTTCCTAGCTCTGTGGTTTGTTGTCCTAAAATTGCAGTTAATGGGCAATATCACTTCCAATATTTCTCTTGCTAATTCTTTCTTTTCTTTCTGCTACTCTAGTTTTCATATATTACACTTTCTGAAATTGCCCTGCAGTTTTTGATTCTGTGTTTTATTTTGTTTTTTGGTCATTTTTTTTCTCTTTGTGTTTAACTCTGGAAAGTTACTATTGACCTCTCTCAAGCTTCCTGATTCTCCAGTTGTGCCCAGTCTACCAATGAGTTATTCAAAGACCTTTTTCATTTCTATTAGGGGGTTTTTATTTCTAGCATTTCTTTTGATTTTTCTTGTGGTAATGATGGAGTGATTATTTGGGGGGATAAAACTGCTTCATAATTTTTTTTTTAATGGACTAAGAGTTTTTTTTTTTTTTTTTTTAAGATTTTATTTATTTATTTGACAGAGAGATCACAAGTAGGCAGAGAGGCAGGCAGAGAGAGAGGGGGAAGCAGGTTCCCTGCTGAGCAGAGAGCCCGATGCAGGGCTCAATCCCAGGACCCCGGGATCATGACCTGAGCCGAAGGCAGAGGCTTTAAGCCACTGAGCCACCCAGGCGCCCCAACTGCTTCATAAATATTGTTAATAGTTAAAATAGTTCATCTAATTATAGTTTGTTTCACTTATTTCTTGTTAGGCATTTCAATTTTGTTTTTTCACTAATAGGTATAAAGCAGAGATAAACAGTATTTTTTATATAGTGACTTAAATTAAACCTTTGTAATTCAAATTACTGAATTCAAGTTTATGCATATTATTGTTTTGATATCTAAAACCATATTGCCTTTCCAAAAGCTTCTTATAATCTGCACTTCTCTGAGAGTGAATAAAAGTGCCCTTTCATTATTATAGTCTTTGAAGACTGCATATTATCATTTAAAATTGGCATTTCCACGGTGAAATATTTTTAATTGGATTTATTTTATTATAAAAATATTGGGTAATGTGTGTACATGTTTATATTTGTATCAACTATTTATGTATCTTTTTTCTTGAGTCTAATTATGTCTTGACCCATCAATATTTTGAGATCTTAAAAGGCTACCAATTTGTAAGCATTGTCTATGCATTAAGAATATTAATCCTTTGTCATATTTATTGAAACTATTTCATGTAGCATATTATGTGCCTTTAACTTTGATATGATGATTAACTTGAAATATATTAGTTTTGAGGGTTGTATATTCAAATATGCCAATACCTATTTGCTATTTCTTCTATTAAGTTTTAAATAGTTTTTCACAATTTAGATTAATTTTTTTAGATTAATATTTTTAATAGCACTTGTGATACATATATCTGAACTTTCTGATTGTTGTTCACCATTTCAAAAATTGTCATGTCATTGGAATTTCAATAGGGACGGTTTCATAATATTTTCATTCTCCTTAAATTTCCATCCTATTGATACCACTTGATAGTATTCTTGGTGATATGATTTGTCCTTACCTATACCAATGAGAATTGTCTTAATATCCTGAATTATAACCATTGGTATTTACTTTGTTACCATCACATTAAAAATAAGAGTCAAAACACAGGATCAGAGTGTGCAGAGATTTATTCTCTCATATAAGAAATGATATAATCTCTGGAACTCCTGCCTATTCTGCAATGGACTCAGTCAGAGAATACTAAGAGGAATTCTTACTTCTGGTGATGATTTTTTTTTATGTCTTATTGTCTTATCTTGTAGAAATAGTTTGCTAACTAGAGGTGAAGTTTCCATACTCTATAGTAAAATATTTTAATTTTTTATTCCTATGATATACTGATGTAATGCAAATTATGTGTGACCATAAAGTAATAGCCCTTCTGCAGCCATCACTTTTTATAGGAGAGAACTATAGAGTGCCAAATAATGAGCATTGAAAAGACCCAAAAGTGAAGTGTGTTCCAACTCCCAGTGTATTAAAAATGTATACCTGATGCTTGTACATGTGAAGGCTATACTTTTTCTACATTTTGGGAAATCTTCCTTACCTAGGTTTACTTCCTACAACAATTAGAAACAATATTTCTAATTCCTGCCTTCATCAGACTGGATCAGCTGAAGACTTGAAGTCTACACAGTTGAGTCAAAGGTATAGAATAGTGGAGAAATTATTCACATCAGTGTCTAAAGTGTGTCAGTGGCAATAATACAGACAGTGGCAATTGAGTCTGTTTATTTTCTAGGTCTGATTAGCTGGTTTTCATGTGGTTTTGTGAGACATGATAGTCTCAAAAAATTTCTCTTATGTTAAAATCAAGTCAAGTTAAAAAAAAAAAAAAACCCTAACTTTAAGGTCCTTTATCCATTTTAACTTTATCTTTGTGTATGGTGTAAGAGAATGGTCAAGTTTCATTCTTCTACATATAGCTGTCCAATTTTCCCAACACCATTTATTGAAGAGACTGTCTTTTTTCCTGTATATTTTTTCCTGCTTTGTCAAAGATTATTTGACCATAGAATTGAGGGTCCATATCTGGGCTCTCTACTCTGTTCCACTAGTCTATGTGTCTGTTTTTGTGCCAATACCATAGTGTCTGGTGATCACTGCTTCGTAGTAAAGCTTGAAATCAGGAAACGTGATGCCCCCAGTTTTGTTTTTCTTTTTCAACATTTCCTTAGCAACTCAGGGTCTCTTCTGGTTCCATTAAAAAAAAAAAAAAAAAAAATCCTAGAAGAGAACATAGGCAGTAACCTCTTTGACATCAGCCACAACAACTTCTTTCAAAACATGTCTCCAAAGGCAAAGGAAACAGAAGCTAAAATGAACTTTTGGGACTTCATCAAGATCAAAAGCTTCGCACAGTAAAAGAAACAGTCAATAAAACGAAGAGACAACCCACGGAATGGGAGAAGATATTCACAAATGACATTACAGACAAAGGGCTGATATCCAAGATCTATAAAAAAACTCCTCCAACTCAACACACGAAACAGATAATCATGTCAAAAAATGGCAGAAGACATGAACAGACACTTCTCTAAAGAAGACATACAAATGGCTAACAGGCACATGAAAAAATGTTCATCATCATTAGCCATCAGGGAGATTCAAATCAAAGACACATTGAGATACCACCTAACACCAGTTAGAATGGCCAAAATTAACAAGACAGTAAACAGCAAGTGTTGGAGGAGATGTGGGGCAAGGGGAACTCTGTTACACTGTTGGTGGGAATGCAAATTGGTGCAGCCACTTTGGAAAATAGTGTGGAGATTCCTCAAGAAATTAAAAATAGAGCTACCCTATAACCCTGCAATTGCACTACTGGGTATTTACCCCAAAGATACAGATGTAGTGAAAAGAAGAGCCATATGTACCCCAATGTTCATAACAACAATGGCCACAGTTGCCAAACTGCGGAAAGAACCAAGATGCCCTTCAACAGACAAATGGATAAAGAAGATACAGTCCATATATACAATGGAGTATTATGCCTCCATCAGAAAGGATGAATACTCAACTTTTATATCAATATGGATGGGACTGAAAGAGATTATGCTGAGTGAAATAAGTCAAGCAGAAAGAGTCAAGTATCATATGGTTTCACCTACTTGTGGAGCATAAGGAATAACATGGAGGACATTGGGAGATGGAGAGGAGAAGTGAGATGGGGGAAATCAGAGGGGGAGACAAACCATGAGAGAGAAACAAACAGGGTTTTAGAGGGAGGAGAGTGAGGGCTTGGGTGAGCCTGGTGGTGGGCATTATGGAGGGAATATATTGCAGGGAGCACTGGGTGTGGTGCATAAAACAATGAATTTTGGAACACTGAAAATAAATAAAATAAAATAAAATAAAATAAAATGAAAAAAATATGTATACTATAGGCTGAGAACAAATCACACTAAGCCAACTCCATGTTTGAATTTTAAAAAAAATGAAAAAAAAAGCAAGTCAAGTTAATTGCTGATGATTATGAAATACCAGTCTGTTTATATAGAAAGATATGTTAATATCTACTCAATTGATTGAATCAGAAATAGCAGTCCAAAGGAGAATGAATCTTTTGTAATTTTTTTCTTTAATATCAAAGTAAAAGATGGCTTCTTAACACTATAAACATTAAAAATAATTTTCATGGCTATATACCAAGAAGAAAACTTGTTATGAACCTCTACGTTTTTAGATAATATTAGATATTTCTCTTTTGTTAGATACTACATCATTTATATGTTTTTCAATCCCTCAAATTTTTATTTTTAGTTAAAAAAGAAAACAAAAATCAACCTACATCAATAAAAATATATTTACTGGTCAAACACTTATTAGAATCACATGTATCTTTGCTAAGGAAAAGATATTCTAAAATGACATTTTGAAGTGAACCATTTTTTTCAGAATATTTGCTATGGTTTATTTGACCAAAACGTATGCCACAAAAGACTATTATAAGATTATTTTGCACAGTTATTTCAAGCACCTATGTAAAACTGAAATTTTTCCTTGGGATTCAGTATGCGCATGTATCCCAAGAAGAACATATGGAGATGAATTTGTGGTTTTGCCAAGTTTCTTCAAAATCAAAATTTCACAGTATTGAAAGCTAGTGAAGAGCTCTACATTTAAAGCATAATTGTGAAATTATATTATTCTCTTAATCATTTGAAAATACTGTAGTTTTTCCTTGTAGATAAATGCAAAATGTGATCCATACCATCAAGGAGCTCACAATGTAGTAGGACAGAATTTTTAAGGACTATCAGTAAATGTTTCACTGAAGAGGTAGATTTACAGTGAATCCTATTAAACTCAGAGAAAGACAATAATTACCAAGGGCATGAAAATATGAAAGAGCAAAACATCTTCAGAGAATTGCCAGTATCATGACAGAGGATAAAGTATAATGGAAATAACAGTAAGAAATCATGTAATAAGACAATGGTTTTTAAATTTTGTTGGATATTAGATTCTACCAATAATCTAAGGGAAACTGTCTTGAGAAATGGCCACATGCTATTTAGTTAATAAATTTGGGCTGATATTATGTCCATCTTTGAATTCAAGATTGAAGATACAGGGCTTCTTATGTTATATTATGTTATGTTTCCTTTTTCCACTACATGCACCAGAAGATATACGTGCTTTAAATGGGAATAGACTTATACGATGTCACCAGGCATCCAATAACAGTGCCTCAGGCATTTGCCAATATTATCTTAGGTTACTGCTTCTTGTGAGATTGGGAACTATTTCTTCAATTGTCTTGCTTCAATTTCTGTTATAGATGACCTTTGCCCTATTGCAATTCCCACCTTGGGCTGACTTCTGTTGTTGATCACCCTTAATACTTCCAACCTAGTATTTGGAAAAGGATGCTGCTCTTTCCTTTGTATTATTGATCTGGATTTCTAGCCTCCAGAACTATGGGAAAATATATTTCTGTTGTTTAAGCCACCCGGTATGTGATATTTTTATGGTGTCCATAGCTGGCTGATATAGGCAACTTGGAATTTCTAGCCCCAACAGAAACCAGGTAGAGCAGATGAACTGTATATTTGTGCCATGCAAAGATGTCAGAATCATGAGAAAAAATAACTTTTGTGTTAAGGTCCTAAATTTTGGGGTAGTTTTCTATGCAGCAATAGATGACTAAAACATAGGTAAAACCTACACAAATCCCCAGGGGTGTTTGTTGGTAAAATGACACTGACAAGCACTTCTTGTTCATGCATAGTCACCAAAATCTTACTTCATTTAGTGTTATACTTGCTAGGTCCATCCATGTTGCTACAAATGGCAAGCTTTCATTTTTTTTTCATGACTGAGTAATATTCTACTATTCCTGTAAACCACAACTTCTTTTTCCATTTATCTATGGATGGACACTTGAGTTGCATCCATTTGTAAATAATGCTTAAACAAACCTAGGGTGCACATATCTTTTCAAATTAGTGTTTTCATTTTCTTTGTGTAAATACCCAGTGTGGAATAACTCATGTGGTAATTCCATTTTTAATTTTTTGAGCAACCTCCATATTGTTTCTGCAGTGACTGAACCAGCTTGCATTACCACCAACAGTGCACAGGCATTGCTTTTCCCTGTGACCTTGCCAACACTTCTTATATTTTGTGTTTTTTATTTTAGCCATTCTAGGAGGTGTAAGGTAATATCTCATTGTGGTTTTGATTTGCATTTCCCTGATGATTAGTGAGGTTGACCATATTTTCATCTATCTGTTAGCCATATGGATGTCTTCTTTGGAAAATATTTATTTATGTCCTCTGCCCATTTTTTAATCAGATTGTTTGTTTGTTGTTTTGGTCTTGAGTTGTATAAGTTCTTTATACATTTTGAATATTAACCCCTTATTGTATGTATCATTCATAAATATTTTCTCCCATTCAGTAGGTTGAATTTTTGCTTTATTAATTATTCCCTTCAATGTGAAAAAGGTATTATTTTGACATATCTTGGTGTACTCCCAATTGTTGAATTGCCAGAGTATGCATATCTAGAAAAAATATTCCTATGGTCAATGTCAAAGAAATTACCTTTTTTAATGAATTTTATGGTTTCAGGTATCAGATTTAGATCATTAATTCACTTTGAGTTTATTTTTGTGTATGGTGAAAGAAAATGGTCCTGTTTCGTTCTTTTGCATGTAGCTGTCTAGTTTTCCCAACACCATTTATTGAAGAGACTGTCTTTTCCCATTGGATATTCTTGCCTCTTTTGTTATAGATTAATTGATCACATAATTGTGGGTTTATTTCTGGGCTCTCTATTCTGTTCCATTAATCTATATATCTATTTTTGTGCCAGTACCATACTCTTTTGATAACCTGAAAGAGTATATCTTGGAATCTGGAATTATGATATCTCCAGTTTGTTCTTTTTTTTTTTTTTTTTTCTTCAAGATTGCTTTGACTAGTTGGAGTCTTTTGTGTTTCCAGACAAATTTTGTTATTATTTTTTCTAGCTCTGTGAGACAGGCTGTTGGCATTTTCATAGACATTGCATTAAGTCTGTAGATTGTTTTGGTAATGTGGACTTTTTAACAATATCGGTTCTCGCAATCAATGAACATGGAGTATCTTTTTATTTTCTTATGTCATACTCAATTTCTTTCATCATATTTTATAGTTTTGTAGTACAGATCTTACTCCACCTTGGCTAATTGTATTGCTAGGTATTTTATTCTTTTTGGTGCAGCTGTAAACAGGATGGTTTTCTTAATTTTACTTTCTACTGCTTCATTATTATTATATAAAATGTAATAGATTTATGTATATTAATTTTGTGACTTTACTGAATTGTGACTTAATGAATTCATTTATGAGTTCAGTATTTTTGGGTGGAGGTCTTTAGGGTTTTCTATATATAAGGTCATGTCATCTGTAAATCATTAAAGTTTTATTTCTTCTTTACTAATTTGGATGCCTTTATTTCTTTCTCTTCTCTGATTGCCATAGCTAGGGCTTCAGTACTACATTGAATGAAAGTGGTGAGAGTGGGCGTTCTTGTCTTGTTCCCAATCTTAAAGGAAAACTCTCAGTTTTTCACCATTAACTATGATCTTAGCTGTGGGTTTTTCATATAAAGTCCTTATATGATCTATATGTTGATGTATGTTCCCTCTAAATCCACTTATTGAGAATTTTTATCATGAATGCTGTACTTTGTCAAATGTCTTTCTGCATCTGTTGAAATGATCATATAATTTTTAGCCTTTCTTATTTTAATGTGTTGTGTCAATGTGGATTAATTTCTGAATATTGAACCATGCTTGCATATCAGGAATAAATCCTGCTTGATCATGGTGAATGATTTTTTAGTGCATTACTGGATTCAATTTGTCAATATTATGTTGAGGATTTTGTATCTATGTTTATCAGAGATGTTGGCCTCTAGTTTTCTTTTTTTGTAGTATCTTTATCTGGTTTTGGTATCAGGGTAATGCCGGTATTGAAGAATGAATTTGGAAGCTTTCTTTCCTCTTCTGTTTTTTGGAAGAGTTTGAAAAGAATAGGCACTAACTCTTCTTTAAATATTTGATAAAATTCGCCTGTGAAGGCAACTGGTCCTAGACTTCTGTTTGTTGAAAGTTCTTTGATTACTGATTCAATTTCATTGCTAGTAATCAGTCTGTTTGAATTTTCTATTTCTTCCTGATTCAGTTTTCAATAGTTATATGTTTCTAGGAATTCATACATTTCTTTCAGGATATCAAATCTTGGCATATAATTTTCATAATATTCTCCTATAATCTTTTGTATTTCTGTGGTGTTGGTTTTTATTTCTCCTCTTTTATTTCTGATTTTACTTCTTAGTGTTTTCTGTCTCTATCTCTTTTGATGGGTCTGGCCAAAGGTTTATTAATTTTGTTTTTTATCTTTTCAAGGAATCTGCTCCTGGTTTTATTGTTCTGTTCTATTGTGGGTTTTTCTTTTCTTTCTTTTTTTTTTTTTTTTTTTTTTTTTTTTTTTTTTGGTCTCTGTTTCATTTATTTCTACTCTTATCTTTATTTCCGTCCTTCTTTTGACTTTGGGCTTTGCTCTTTCTTCTTTTCATAACTCTTTAAAGTATAATGTTAGCTTATTTATGCAAAATTTTGCTTCCTTCTTGAGGTAGACCTGTATTGCTATGATCTTCCTGCTTAGAACATTTTTTGTTGCATCTCAAAGATTTTGGACCTTTATATTTTCATTTTCATTTGTCTGCTTGTATTTTTTGATTTCCTGTTTGATTTCTTGGTTGATCTATTCATTGTTTAGTCGCATGTTATTTAACCTCCATGTATTTGTTTTCTTTTCAGATCTTTTCTTGTGCTTGATTTCTAGCTTTACATCATTGCGGTTGGAAAAGATATATAATATGGTTTTAATTTTCTTGAATTTGTTGAGACTTAGTTTGTGGCTTAACATGTGATCTATTCTGGAGAGAGTTTCATTTGCACTTGAAAAGAATGTGTATTCTACTAATTTTGGATGAAATATTCTGAATATATCTGTTAGTCCATCTGGTCCAATGTGTCATTCAAAGCCACTGTTTCCTTCTGAGATTGGTAAATAAATCTCCTTTATACTTAACTCAGGAAATTTTCAATTTGATGCTTCTATGCTGTATCTCAGTGAAGTTGTTTGTTATGCTGTATTTTGGGGGGCAGAGAATCAGTTTCCTATTTTCTCGAGCTCTTTCAGAGCATATCCCACTGATTTTAAAGAATCTGAGGTTAAGCCTCACTATTTTTCAAAGCTAAATGTTATGGGGATGTAGATCTCCAATGTCTGGGTTCCCTGGTTTGGGGTCTGGTCCTCTCTCTTCTCCATGTTTGTGGTGTCCCTCCCATTTGTGGTTAGTTTCTCCAGGAGCTGGTTCCTGACTGTATCTCTACCCCTTCTACTCTTTATTTTTATTTTTTTAAGATGGTATTTTTTAAAAAAAGATTTTGTTTATTTATCTGGAAGAGAGAGAGAGATCACAAGTAGGCAGAGAGGCAGGCAGAGAGAGAGGGGAAAATAGTCTCCCTGCTGAGCAGAGAGCCTTATGTGGGGCTTGATCCCAGGTCCTGATCCCAGGACCCTGAGATCATGATCTAAGCTGAAGGCAGAGGCTTAAACCACTGAGCCAACCCAGGTGCCCCCTTCCTACCTTCTATGATATGTCCTCTTCTCTAGAATTAATTGCAAAAATTCTGTTCTGCGAGTCTTCGGGTCATTTTCTGTCACTGATGTGGCTGTCATGTAGGTGTATCCATGGGAAAAAGTAAGCCTGGGATCCTCTTACTCTGCCATTTTCCTAGAAGTCCTCTAATTAACTTTTCACTTAATTTGATACATTTTTTTACATTTTTGAGTTTATAATAGTATTTTTTTTTTACCAGAAGCATTTTTTCACACTGGTATTCAAATTAATTTGCGTAAACTATGTGGGGTGTTTTCTTTGGTTTTCGTCACCCCAGCAGTATGTCTATTTCCTCATCCCCCCCAAAATTTTTGAAGGAATAATTGACAAATATAATTAAATATATTTAAAATGCACAGTGTGATAGTTTGATATAAATATGCATTGTGGAATGATTTCCAAGATCAAGATAATTAACACATCCATCGACTCACATGGTTAACTCTTACTTTTTTTTTTTTTTTTTATAAAAGATTTTATTTATATTTGACAGATAGAGAGCACAAGTAGGCAGAGAGGCAGAGAGAGAGAGAGAGAGAGAGAAGGAAGCAGGCTCCCTACAGAGCGGAGAGCCAGATGTGGGGCTCGATCCCAGGACCCTGGGATCATGACCTGAGCCGAAGGCAGAGGCTTTAACCCACTGAGCCACCCAGGCACCCACTTACTTTTTTTTTTTACAGTGAGAATACTTAAGATTTACTCCAACACTTTTATGTAACCAATAATATATCATTAACTATAATCACTGTACTGTATATTAAGCCCTCAAAACTTACTTACTTTATAACTGAAATTGTGTACCCTCTATTCTCTGTTTCTATAAAATTGTGTGTGTGTGTGTGTGTGTGTTTTAAATTCTACATTTGAATGAGGTCATACAGTATTTGTCTTTCTCTATCCGGCTTATTTCATTTAGCATAACGTCCTCTAGGTTCATTCCTGTTGTCACAAACAAAAGGATTTCCATTCTTTATGACTGAATAATATTTCAGTGTGTGTGTTTGTGTGTATGTGTGTGTGTGAGAGAGAGAGCGAGAGAGTGAGATACCTTATTTTTTTCATTTATCCATCACAGGACAGGTTGGTTGTTTTTGTATCTTGGCTATTGTCAATAATGTTACAATGAAAAGGGGGTGATAATCACACTGTATATGAAATTTGAAGTCAGCTATTACTCCAAATATTTTGATTTTCCAGGATAATCTCAATACTAAGGAAAATAAGACTAACTGCCAAAGCAGGCGTTCTTCTTAATTGTCGTGAAAGCAGAGTTGTCATTTGAGGTATATTTTATTTGTAAAGATTTCAAACTTCTCATTTCTATGAAACACCAAATGCCCTTAATCTTAAAATACCTTAAACTATAAGAAGCAGGCTGTAATCATGCAGGGACTTAGATGTTAAAGTGGACTTTTCACCAAGCAGGGCATCACTAATCTGCAAAGAGACTGTTTCAATGAATCAGATTTAGTTCTTGGAATGATGTCTCCTGATGAAAGTTAGTGTCAAAATTACTCTTGCTTTGTGCTCACTTATTGTAGTACTGTCCTAAATCTTATTATTTTTTAAAATGTTTTAGATGTTCCTGACTCCAGCACATTTATAATCCAGTCCTCTTAGCAAACAAAATGTGATTTTTACATAAAATAAGAAAAAAAATGATAAGAGATTACATATCATTCAAAGAAAGAAACATTAAATCCAAACATTATTATGCAAACTTGCCAAAGAAGATCAAAGTGTAAGAGTCAGGGAGGTGGAAAGGGTTAATAATTTAAATCTTGAAGAATTGTTAACCTGTAGAAAAAGTTTAGATACTGGAATTCCACCACTTACCAGTGGCCTGATTTTGAGCCAATTATTAAACTTGGTTTCTACATTTATACAATTGGTATAATAATATCTATGCTCCAGTGTTGTTTGGAGGTTTATTTAAATTATGTATGTACATTGATATTTTGCCCAATCTAAGTAAAAACAAAAAAAAAAAAGGAAAAATTTTCAGAGAACTGAAAGCAAGGCAGGTAAGATTAGTTAAAAAGTGGAAAATTTACTGGGACTAGGTGAGACTTATCTTCACTAACCAGATGGAAACAGGGTCTGATGTTAAATTAGCCATATACCTCAAAGAAAAAATACTGAAAACACTAAAAATCCCTTGCTTCCCCAGTAAGAAATCTCCTGATATCCCTTCCAATTATGTAATGGTAATAAAGAATAAAGAAATAAAGGTCAAATTCGGGTGAGGTAACTGGTGATGGGGAAATAGTGAATATGGAGGTAGAACAGTAAAACATTAGATGACAAGATGCAAGCAGGAATGGAGAGGATATAGAGTATCTCTGTTCTGTGTGCAACAGATCCCAGAGAAATGAAATACATCCTGCATGTATCTGGTCCACTGGCTTTTCTGAGAGCAAAGAGTCACCACTGAAGTTAAACTGAAAGTGGCTGATATCCACAAATTATCATGTGACTAGAGCTCCTTAATATTGAGTGGTGAACAACCTCTGGAAATAAATGCAGGGGCCCTGACTCCCTGGGGAATAACTGGGAGGTAATATTCCTTATTGTGAATCTTGATTTGCTGCTAATGATTTGAGATTGTGAGGTTTCCAGTGTTGCTTGGTTAGGTACTAATGCCTAGGGCTCAGGTTATTAGTAGGTGCCCAAATAATTATTATTATTATTTTTTTACTCTTTTGCCAATTACTGGTGACCTAAATTATGCAGCTTGACAAATTAATCTAGTGGAAATAATTAAGATAATTCCTAAGAGATATCCCTTAGGTATTTGGCCACAGATATTAAGGAGTAGGTCAGTTTAAAATAGGACTAATGATTACTCACAAATTATATGAAAATATTAATATGAGTATTTTCATATATATGAATATATATACATATATAGATGCACATACATACACACATATACACACAAACATTATAGCATTCCAATCATCATTGATTAGCTAACAATGTAAAAACAATGCAAATGCCATGGATCAATACCATTAAATTGTTCATCTTCTATATGAAAAGGAAATGGCTTCCTGTTATAGAATACCTGAAGCACAAGTTGAGATATATATGAGTTATTAAAAAGAGCTTGTTTTCATAAATAGGAATCAAAACTGTGATTAACAGGACTCAACTTACAAAGGAAGTAACCTATGGTTAAGCTGACATATTGAAAAAAACTTGCTCAAGTATTGAGTGTGAAATGTGGTATTTTACAAAAGTAAAAGGTTTCTGCTTTGCCACACTAATTGGTCCAAGCTCAGCAGTCCCCAAATTCCAAATTAAACAAATACTTTCTGCATGTTCACTGTAGCAGTAAATTATATATTGCATTATAAATTATAGTTAAAAAGATAGGTGTTTTTTTTTTTTTTTTTTTCCTTTTAGAAAGTGTGGCCAGAAAGGATAAGAGAGGCAATCAGCATCCTACTGTTTCCTCTTTGCAGAAGAAACATGTTTGGAACAGTCAGCAAACCCTAAGTGAGGTGGAGTGGCTGTGCTAATATCAGACAAAAAATACTGTAAAACAAATAAATGTAACTAGAGATAAAAAGGGGCATTTAATAATGATAAGTAGGTTAATATACCAGGAATACATAACAAATGCAAACATTATATATCATATTTATAATAATAAACATTGCAAAAATAATTGTAAATAATAAACATAAGTAAGCACCTATGAACAATTTCTAAGATGGATGAGGCAAATATTGACAAAATCTAGGTGAGAATTATGTAAGTTAATAATAAAGACTCAAAGGGTGCCTGGGTGGCTCAGTGGGTTAAGCCTCTGTCTTCGGCTCAGGTCATGATCTCAGGGTCCTGGGATCAAGCCCCATATCAGGCTCTCTGCTCAGCAGGGAGCCTGCTTCCCCTCTCTCTCTCTCTGCCTGCCTCTCTGCCTACTTGTGATCTCTGTCTGTCAAATAAATAAATAAAATCTTAAAAAAATAATAAAGACTCAAGATTTCAATACCCTGCTTTTAACAATGGATAGACAGTTTCATATAAAGGAAATAGAACAATAGAACAGCATTTTAAACCAACTAGACCTAACAGATATTTATACCACAACATAGCATCAGCATAATATACACTCTTCTCAAGTGCACATGGCACATTTTCCAGGATATACTATATACTAGGACATAACATTTAAAAATAATAATTAAATTTAAAGGAATTGAAATCGTATAAAGTATGTTCTTTGACCATCATGGAATGAAACCAGACATCAGGAACAGTAAGACCTTAGGGAAATTTGCAAATATGTGGAAAGCAAACAACATATTCCCAAATAAAAAATGATTTAAGAAAAAAATCCCAGAACACATTAGAAAATCCTTTGAGATGAATGAAAATGAAGATAAACCTAATAAATTTATTTTTTTAATTTTTTTTAAAGATTTTATTTATTTATTTGACAGAGAGAGAGAGATCACAAGTAGACAGAGAGGCAGGCGGAGAGACAGAGGGAAGCAGGCTCCCTGCTGAACAGAGAGCCCGATGCGGGGCTCAATCCCAGGATCCTGAGATCATGACCTGAGCCGAAGGCAGAGGCTTAACCCACTGAGCCACCCAGGCGCCCCAAACCTAATAAATTTATTATATGAGCTAAAGCAGTGTCTAGAGGGGGAACACATAAGTATAAATGCCTATATGAAAAAGAAGAAAGATTCTAAATCCACCATCTAATCTTCCATTTAAATATATTGGAAGAAAAAATTTAAAGCAACAGAAGAGAATGGAATAATAAACATCGAAGTGGTAATTAAATAGAATGGAAAAACAATAGAAAAAATTAATGAACTAAAAAATCAGATCTTTGAAAATTAACAAAACTTTTAACTAGACTAATCTAGAAAAAAGAGAGAAGGCTTAACTTACTAACACTGGGAATGAAAGATGAGACATCATTACCAACCTTATAGATATGGAAGAATCACAAGGGAATCCTATGAACAACTGTGTGCCAAAAAGTAGATGACTTAGATGAAAGAAATTAATTTCTACAAAGACACAAAGTACTCAAATGGACTCAACAGAAAAGTGAAAATCTGAATAACCTGTAATAAGGAAAGAGATTGAATTCATAATGAAGCTATTCTCTACAAAGAAAAGCTCAGGACCAAATGGCTCTGCTGACAAACTCTACAAAATAAACAGAATTTATAAATTGCTTTTGCAAACCTTTCTAGAAAATGGAAGAGGAGGAAACACCTACCAATTCATTCTCTGAGGCCAATATAATCCTTGTATCTAAACCAAAAATTCCATCACAAGGAAAAAAAACAAAACAAAACTACTAAGTCCCAATATCTCTTATGAATATAAGACATCAAAATTCTCAGCAAAATACTGAACCCAGCAACATATGGACAGAATTGTACACCATGAACCACTGAGATTTATCCAAAGTATGCAAGGTTATTTTAACATATGAAACTAATGAAAGTAATAAACCACATCAATTGGTTAATGTACAAAAACCACATGATCTCTTCAATAGATGCAGAAGAGCATTTGACAAGACCTAACACACTTTTAGGACAAAAACACTGAACAAATTAAGAATAGACAGCATGTTTATATATCTGGCCATTTATTTATTTATTTATTTATTTATTTATAAAGGTCATTTATGAAAATAAAACGCCTAGCATTACAGTTACTGGTGAATGACCAAATGTGTTCTCTCTGCAATCAGGAATAAGATAAGGAGCATGTGGGTGGGTCAATCAGTTACGAGTCTACCTGCAGCTCGGGTCACGATCTCAGAGTCCTGGAACCAAGTTCTGCATCAGGCTTACTACTCAGCGGGGAGCCTTCTTCTCCCTCTCTTTTTGCCGCTCCACCATGCTCGTTCTCTCTCTCTCTCTCTTTCATTCTTTCAAATAAATTAATAAAGTCTTTAAAAAAATTAGGAATAAGTCAAGAATGTCTGTTTTTACCACTCTGTTCACCACTTCTATTTAATGTTATACTGGAGGATCTAGCCAGAGCAATTAACGTATAAAAACAATAAAAGGCCTATAGAGTAGATTGAAAGAAGTAAAGCAATTTTTTTTTTGCAGATGATATTATAGTGCATATAGAATATTCTGAGGAATCCACTAAAACCTGTTAGAAAAAAAAAAGCGAGTTCAGCAAAGTTTCAGGGTACAAGATCAGTACACAAAATTTAATTGTAATTCTATACGCTAGCCATGAACAATCTAAAAATTAAACTAAGAAAACAGTCCAATTTGCAATAATATTAAATATATCAAAATACTTAGATATAATATAATAAAGTAAATGTTTTCACTGTGTAAACTACAAAATATTGTTGAAAGAAATTAAAGATCAAACTAGTGAAAAGATCCATGGATTAGATTACTTAATATTGTTAAAATGCTGATATTTCTGAGTTGATTCACAGGTTGAAAATAATTGTTTTCAAAGTCTCATCTGTCTCTTTTCACAAATTGATAAGCTAGTACTAAAATTCATGTGAAATTGCAAGGGATCCTGAATAATCAAAGAAATGTTGGGGGAAAAAAAGTTGGAGGACTCAATGTCTTGATTTCAAAACTTCCTGCAAAACTATATAATCAAAATGGTGTGTCATTGACATATAAATAGACATGTGGATCAATTGAATAAAACCAGTTGTCCAGAGATAAATCTGTATTTCTATTGTCATTTGATTTTCAACAAGGGTGACACAACCATTTGATGGGAGAAAAAAATATCCTTTTCAACAAATGGTCTGGGACAATTGGATGTCTATATGCAAAAGAGTACATGCATACCTCTGCATCTCATCATATAAAAAAATCAATTTAAAATGGAGTTTTAGTGTAACATAATGTTATCTTTTCTTTGGAAGCAATTGATTTTCATATTTTAAGTCTTATTTCATTTTATTTATTTTTTTCAACTTAAATTCAATTAGCCAACATATGGTACCTCATTAGTTTCAGAAGTAGCATTCAATAATTCATCAGGTAACACTAAGTGCTCATCATATCACTTGCTCTCCTTAATGCCCATCACCCAACTACCCATCCCCTCACCCCTTCTCCCTCCAGCAACCCAGTTTGTTTCCTATAGTTGAGTCTCTCATGGTTTGTCTCCCTCTCTGATTATTTTAAATTTTAAAGAAGGAAATAAAGGCATTTCAAATCTGAAGGATTAATACAGCTTAGATTGTTCAGCATATAAATAGCACGTATGCAATTAAAATTATTTATAATTGTAGATTGCAGTTTTTGTTTGGGTAATAACATTATTCCTTATTTCCTAAACACATGGCACATGCCATATTTTTGTCTTCATAGTCAGCTGACGTGTGTGACAATTTACAATAATTTTAGGATTGCTCCATTTTGAATATTTATTTTGCATGATATTTTAAAATTAACATTTAAAATAATGCAAAGTATACATGGCTGGAATTCAAGAGTCAGTTGGAAGGTAAGGAGAAAAGTAAAAAAGAGAAGGGAGTGAAAATATCTTGTATGAATTTGGCAGAAATCCATCCTTCTTTTGTCTACCATGAGAAAGATAATTAAATTACTGAAAATCTGTATGCAAGAAGTGATTTTCCCAGTTGGCTACTGCATAATCCTGAATTGGTTGATTCTTTTTTTTTTTTTTAAGATTTTATTTATTTATCTGACAGAGAGATCACAAGTAGGCAGAGAGGCAGGCAGAGAGAGAGGAGGAAGCAGGCTCCCCGCTGAGCAGAGAGCCCAATGTGGGGCTCGATCCCAGGACTCTGGGATCATGACCTGCGCCAAAGGCAGAGGCTTAACCCACTGAGCCACCCAGGCACCCCCTGAATTGGTTGATTCCTAGAAAAAAATTATCATATATTCTGTCTAAACATGAATCTATACATGGAGGTGGAAGTAAAGTCAAGTACTAAAATATCGCTCTGCCAAAGAGTGTGGAAAAGCTTTATAACTAATATAATTATTAAATTATTATTACTATATCACTACCTATATATAACTGAACTTATTTATGTGCATTATAAAGTGTATGAAAATGCAAAATTTTAAATTTTGAGATACAATGATTTAAAATATCTCATTTAATTGTTATAGTATCATAATATCAACAGATAAGCCTTGAAGCAGTATATATAATTACACTAAGCTAGTTAATGTTACTGGACAAAAATATATATTTCAAATGGTCTATTTCATAACTTTCATTTTTATTTGGGGTACAACATTTGAGCTCATCAAAGCTAAAAATATTATGACACTCAGGAACTATATATTCTGTTTATAAACTTCGGTCTTTCAATTTCCTTTCTCTGAATCTGCTGTTTGGGACCAAGCCAGCTTTTGCTTTTTCAATGGCCAAAGCCATATGCTGGCACTGATTATCTGGAGAAATGATATGTTTTAAATTTAGATCATGGTCTTTAAAACTACAGAAATTTTGTTTTGCTTCTTTCTTCTTCTTTTTAAAAAATTATTCGTTTATTTGAAAGGGAGAGAGAGACAGAGAGAGTGTGGAGAAAGTACAGGAGGGTGGGCGGGGAGGAGTAGAGGGAGAGGGAGAAGCAGACTCCTTGCTGACTTGGGTAACCCAACTGGAGACTATCCCAGGACCCTGAGATCATGACTTGAGCTGAAGGCAGACACTCAGCTGACTGAACCACCCAGGCACCCCTTGTTTTGTTTCTTGAACTCAACTCCTCCTCTTACTAGTTGTGTGTCCTTGAGAACAGTACCATTAAGGTTGAGGTTCCTCACCCATAAAATGGAGGGGGGGGGTGATAATAATATATGCCTTCCTACAAGGAATTAGTTACAACTTTATAAAACAATGTCTCCTAAGAGCTTAGCTTAACCCATAACACTTACTTCATCTCTAGGAGTTGTAGCTATAAATATTTTTGTTATATTTATCTCTAGAATAAAAGATAAAAATTAAACTCAATTTTCAACTTCACCTTTTACATGTAACTCACCTCTTTTTCTTTTTTTTTTAATATTTTATTTATTTATTTGACAAAGAGAGACACAGTAGAGAGGGAACATAAGCAGGGGGAGTGGGAGAGGGAGAAGCAGTCTTCCCACAGAGCAGGCAGCCCGATGTGGGGTTCAATCCCAGGACCCCAGGGATCATGACCTGAGCCGAAGGCAGACACTTAACGACTGAGCCACCGAGATGCCCGTCACCTCTCTTAAATGTAACCTTTCTCAAATAGTGTCCCATCCTCATAATCGAAATATTTCCTCCATCCTTCCCTGGATCCTCCAACAAAAGGTCGTAATTTCTTCATGTGAAATCCTTCTAATATTTTGGGACATTTTACATACTCTAAAATAATTATTCATATTCATGCCAAATCCCAGCATCATACTCCTAGCAGACTCTCCACCACATTGCAATTTCTTTCCAAGCAGAGTCTGTTTTTAGATCTTTCAAGAGGTCACTTAACACAGAATGACTGCCTTGCACAGAGTAGTTTTCCAAAACACCTTAAGAATTAAGAGGAAAAAAGAAATTCAATTACAGCTTTTTACACTATGATTTAGAAGATGATCACTTATACCTGCAACTTCACATTTTATTTAAAAATATTGTATTTCTCTATAATCTGTAGCAACATTCAGAGTTTCTGTAAAAACAACTATCATTCAAAGATTTTTAGATAATAATGTTACTAGAATTATCTTTCTGACATCTTTTTTAATGTAAAATAAATTGGTGCAAACTACACAAAGAAATACAAACCTTTCCTTAAGAAGTTAGCATATGGGGTGCCTGGGTCACTCAGTAGTTTAAGTGTCTGACTCTTGATTTTGGCTCAGGTTATGATCTCAGGACCCTGAAATCAGCCCCTCGATGGCACTGCGCTCAGCAGAGAGTCTGCCTAAAGATTCTCTCTTCCCCTCTCCCTCACCCTCTCTCTGTGTGCTCTCTCTCTCTCTTCTTTCTCTCTAAAACAAATAAACAAATCTTTAAAGTGTATAAAGCTTTCTTGTTCTGGAATACACTTGTTTAGCTTTTCAAAACACACACACACACACACACACACACTCATCTTTCTAGGTCTGCTGAATGAAATAATTAACAGTAATATCTTGTAACTCCTGTAAGCTTTTAAAAAAAAATACCCATATAACTTTATTCTTTATGTAAAATGTTCACATAGCTGTGTTATCAAGATTTCCTAAGTGTTAGAAGAGTATTATATCTATCTACTAAATATTAGCAAATTATCAATTATCTGATTGCTGTAGACCATGGGAATAAATAAATCAGTGCTTCAAAAAAAAAAAAAAAGCAATCACATGGTTGGGACTACATTAAATATTTTTATGCTTTCTTTTTAACTGTTCATAGATTTATATTATATAAAATGATACAATTTTTATTTGTAATTTTTATTTTGCAAACATAATAAACTAAATTCTAATATTTAATCTGTTATACAATGAGAGCCAAAGACTAGTAAATAATCCAGACCTTAAAAAAATGAATCAATTTTGGGCTATGTTATAATTATTTTGTCAAGGCCATAGAGCAAGAATGCATAATGGAAGGGTGGAGATTTGCCTTCATAGAATGCATGATCCATCTTGGATGCCATGATCCCAACAATCTTGGGAAAAACATAAGGGAAAGAAAATAAGACCTTCTAAAAGCAAGCCTTAAAATTGGACTCGAAATAAAGATCTTGTTTTTATCTGGAACCTGACATTGATTTATCTAGGTTTCCAAGTAGTTTTCCTTGTCTGAGATGCAGGGAGCAACATAGGGAAATAAGGTGAAGACCTAAGGTGGTGTAGAATTATGAAGCAGCTTTGAGGGTGTGTGTGTGTGTGTGGTGTGTTATTGTCCATCTTCAAATCCTTGGTAAAGTCTTAATTGTATATCCCAAGTTGTTTTGCAGGAAGTAAGGGGTATACATCAATTTTCCAGGTGATGGTGAGAGCAGTGCACCATCTCATCACACACACTGTCCTCGACCCTTATGGGGTATGTGATACTTGTGAGACAGCAGTCACTAATGAAGGAGAGATCTGAACAGCAACGTGGTAACATCTCAAGGATTGTTTGTTGCAGAGTCAATATTATGAAGGTGGGAAGTCAAGAATCGGAGGCATTCTTCTGGGTAACTCAGACATAATCAGAGAATTCATTTATGGGGACAAACTTACAGTTTTTTTGGTTAAAGATTTTAACATAACTATACAGGTTTAAATTTTTAAGCTATATTTTCAGTATATATTATGGGATGAATTAGAACTATGAGTTTTGCTAATGTAGTACATACAAGTATTGACATGAATTTAAGTACTGTAAGTAGATATTTCTATTCACATTTAGTGAACTGTTTCACAGTTCAAAGACTTTAACATATAAGTTACTTTTATTTACTACATGTGAGGAGTCACATATAGAAGGAAAATCAGCGCTAATCAATATGTGAGTTTTTAGCTCTTTCTTAGCTTTGTCAGTTTTATCTAGTTTCCACTTTTACTTTATTTATTCTTTGGATAGACAGACAAATTATGAGAGAGGAGAGTTCAGTCATTTCAAACCTTAGATATACAAGATTTGAATGAATTTCTTTAATAGGACAAAACTCTAAAAATAGACATATGAAGCATGTCTTTTAAAAATGAATTCAAATGAACTCATGTCCCATAGAAAAACACATTCATCTGGAAAGAAAAAGCAGGTGTTTGGGGATGGTTTTACACTGGGATGTTTCGATCATTCAGAATCCAACTGAACCACTTTCTCTAGTCACACACTAGTTTTCAGCCTCAGCTCTTTACAAATTAGCAGCTAATTTCCTTTACCACATCATGTAAGTGAAAGACGAAATGGAAATGAAGAGGTTAACTTGCATTTCCAAAGCCACAGAGACAGGTAGCAGCAGGCAGGCAAATTTCCAATATCTCCTGAATCATTTTAATTCCCTGTGCTTCCATATGTTTATTAAGTTCAGTAAGATGGTAAAGAAATTGCTGCAGTTTACAACTTTCTCAATTGTACTTTTAACTTGTATGGCAAGTCAGTGTATAATAAAAGATTATTTCCAAATTGCAATGTTCAAAGAAGCGATTTTCATTTTCTTTTTCTATATAACCCATCTATAAGCACAAGGTAAGGTATGTGCTAGCTCTGACTTATTAGGTTTTAGAGATCACTGATTCTCCATTGAATCATACAGAGGAGAAAAATATTTTCCCTGAACTTTACCTCTGGCAGGAAAAGACAAGGAAATGTTTATTATACCAGTTAAGTATACTAGACATTTTTTGTCATAATATTCAGTGTAGTTTATTGCATTAACACATTCCTAGAGGTTGGCATGGTAGAAAAATAGATAGACATTGTGAAATATACCAGAATAGATTATTTATATTATTTATACAATTATTTATTATAGATTATTTATAGATTATTTAATAGATTATTTATACAAATAGATTATTTATACAAAGAACTAAGGACTATGTCATCCTCCAGTGCAAAAGCAGAGTGACTTGTATCTTCCAGTTGATAACTCAAATGTCATTTTCCTTAAGGTCCACTAAGTGTTATCGCAAATATATGAAAAAATAACACGGCATCTAGTACAGAGAGAAATGGAGGTGTGGTTGAAAAATTTATGTGTAATCTGATAATTTTTATAGTTATGCTACTTGTGTCTCCATAGCTAATATTTTAATTTTCCATTATAAATGTCCCAGATTTTTCTTGGGTATGTTGACAGGTAAGTAATATAATGGACATATACACACACACACCCTCTACAAACAACATATACAAACAGTATATACACATATTGTATATGTTTAACCAATTTTTTTGGTTAAATTAATTTTATTTTAATAAAGCTTGCTCCCTATAAATCCAAATATCCATTTAAAACAGATATTTTGGAAAATATTTTATATATCATCTAATATTAGCTGTGATTTCAAATTAGCTAATGTAAGAAACACAATATTGATCTCCTAAAATAGCAGACTTATTCTTTCTGTGGACCATTTTATAGCTCATACTTAAATAAAAGTAAAATTTTAAAAAAGTAGTCAAGGAAGGAAAGTTTTAATATTTTGGAAAGTCATACAATTAAAGATGGATCTGTTTACATTTGATATAAACTAGGTAAAAATTGTGAAGTTAGATGTGGAAATATGTGATGAAATAATACCATAAAGAAATCAAGAATATATTTAAAATTGATCCTCTAAGCAGGATTTAGCCAAATATGCAGCAATGTTAGGATATATGTTAGTAAAATATATGATTTTGAAAGGTCAAATGAAATAAGTGATGTACTAATCTAATTTTGGAAATTGTGATAAAATTCAATTCTCATATAAAGATGAGGAAAACCAGAGGTAAATGTTTTAGTGTGCTAAAATGCATTTACTTGCAAATACCATTTAATATTATAATTATGAAGTTAGCACATGCCATTTACATTAACATTTTTATTCATGTATTCATTCACCTTTTTTTACTTCGTTGATCTGGTAAATATGCATTGATAACACTACTGTATATTAGACTCTGTTTTAAGTTCTTGTGTTTTGCATTCTACTGGGGGGGGAATATTACAGTAAATGCTGTGAAGAATATGAAAGCCAGTGATAGGCTAGGGAGGGAGTTGTCAGATTCATTGGCCAAAGTGGTCTATGAACTTCTGTCTCAGGAATTGAAATTCAAGACCTGGATAATGAGAAGATGCTAAAGAATGGAGCATCTTACAAGTGAAGATGTTTACAGGTGAGTATTAGAGAAGGTCAACACCAGTGCAGGTAACATTTTCAGAAAGGAAATAAATAAAATGTAAACAAAATGCCCGCTGGTAATTTCATACCGATATAAGATCTCTGTCCAATGAAACACTAAAGCAATAAAATTATTGATATTACAAATTAAGCAATCCGAAAATGTAGCAGAGTTCCAATACACAAGATCAACTACAACTGGAACAAATGGAAGAACAAGCCCATTCTTCAAGAAAATCACCTCAGCCTTCCATCTCAGAGGTAAGTTGACTAGACACCCAGCAGCTAGAATTGGCTTTACTTTCACAAGTGGACACAGACCATGTTATTCTCCCAGAGAATTAGTAAAGTATATAAATCCCCTGGGATAAACAATGTAAAAGCAGACCCAAGATCATGGCTTCACAATGTTTGATGGTAACTTTAGTTGCAGGTCAGGCTGAAAGAATGAATGCGTTTATAATCCAGTTGCAATTCACAACTGAACTACGTCGTATCTTGTTATTTTCCCAAATTCAA
The DNA here is from genome assembly GCF_963455335.1 of Martes martes. NCBI lineage: Eukaryota > Metazoa > Chordata > Mammalia > Carnivora > Mustelidae > Martes > Martes martes. Next base: position 59,687,784 of record NC_137902.1, read on the forward strand.
CCAAATGACCAGAGAAGAGCTTTAGTCACTTTGATTTGCTTCCTCCCCCAAATGGTGACAATAGACCTATATTACCTATATTTTAGCACCACCACATTGATCAATATTGGAGATGTCTATAAAGAGGAAGCATAACAATGGTCTATAAATCTCTTATCCTGTTTATTGAATGAAAATAGCTGCCAACACTTTTCACATCAATTTTTCCTCCATTATGAGATGCACATGTGAAATCTCTTCCTTAACAAAAGCTTAGAAAATGATGCTTTCCTTTGAAAAATCAGTATGTTTGGATGTGATGGATGAATGAATCATAGCTGAAAGTTTATCTGTTTTATTTAAGCTAGATTTTCAGTTCAACATTAATGCTGTAGAACTTCGGCTTCATATGTGCAGACCTCATAATGCTCCTCACTTTGGATCATTTCTTTTTGTATTTTTCCTGACCCTGATTTTTATCAAGTTTCTTTTCTGAGAAATTGCTTTAATCCATTCCAGATCACTAATATCTCTCTTGGAAAAATGCACATAAATATTATGAAGACAATATTTCTAGTACCAAAACTACCTTTGAAGATCCGAAATACTGTGTAAGATGCAAGTCCTACTTTGTGGAGAAGGACCTTGAAATGGAATATACTCATCTGGTCTCCAGTTAGCTCAGAAATTGACATTCCTAACAATGTTTCCACAGAAAATGAGGCAATCTTTCCTCGCCTTGCAAAGTTCACAGTCCATTCTCCCACTACCACTTTGCTGGGAAAATATGTAACATTCTTGCAACAGGAAGAGTGAGTGTAGAACTGTGAACCTTGCATTTTGCTCATTGATATTTTGCAGGGCTCTCAGTCAACAGACATCAACATTCAGTACTACATCCTGGGGCCCAGGGTCCTGACTAGTGAAATCATGAGATGACTAGTAAGATTCTGTAATTCCTGCATATTTAACTATTCTCAGACACTGAGCAATAGCATTTAATAAGTAAGAAATGCTGACTTACAGGTATTAGCAGTGATACTTAAAAATCTTAGAGCACAATGATGAAGGAATATTGACCAAGGTGGTTTTAGAAGACTGATAATCCCTTCAGTGATAAACCTAGATTAGCTTCCTAATTTGGTTGCCACTCTACAAATTTTACTACCTTTTCTTTAATGGATTTAATTCAATTCTATTAAGAAACCCAGTATAATCTGGGAACTTCAACCAAATTACTCTGGAACTTGGGAAAAATAAGCAGACAAGACTAGCAAAAAAGGGGCACCTGGGTGCCTCAGTCTTTAAGCATCTGCCTTCAACTCAGGGCATGATCCCAACATCCTCTGATCGAGCCCCACATCAGGCTCACTGCTCAGTAGGAAGCCTACTTCTCACTCTCTCACTCCTGCTTGTGTTCCCTCTCTCACTGTGTCTCTCTCTGTCAAATAAATAAATAAAATTAAAAAAAAAAAGAAGACTAACAAAAAAGAATTCTCCTATAGAAGGACAATGAGAGGGTACTAGCCATCACAGACCTCACTTTAACAGTACAAAAGTTGACATAAAATTAGGGGGACAGAACACTAAGACAGAGCTGACAGCTAGGAAATAACAGTGAACACACATCAGCTTATTTTAACATAGAAGTAAAAGCATGAATCAAGGAAGAAGGCAATTTATATCAAATAATGTTGGGACAGGGGCACCTGGGTGGCTCAGAGAGTTAAGTGTCTGCCTTCAGCTCTGGTCATGTGTCCGGATCCCAGGACCCTGGGATCGAGCCCCACATTGAGCTCCCTGCTTAACAGGAAGTCTTCATCTCCCTCTCCCTGTCCCCTGTCTTATCTTACAACGCATACCAAATTATTCTAAATGAATAAAAATGGAATAACTTCAGGTAGATTTTTATTTAAACGATGGAAGATATTATGAACCAGAAGGTGGATAAATTTTAATGTTATAAAAGTGTAAAACTTGCATATATAAAATAGTCGCCAAAATACACACAATAATGGAGAATACATTTGTTTATACACTTAGATTTTATTAAATAAGGAACATGTATATAGCAATAGGGTGCAAACACTGTAACTTTAATTAAAAAGAAAAGGTAATGAACTGAGAATTCCTTAGGCCTAAGAGTAGCAAGCAGATATCAAAATTAGAAGGAAAAAAAACTACTTAAGCTGATAAGTATTCATATGACCTTATTTTGAGAGTGGTACATGTATTTGTTTTTTTATAAAGCAGTTTGTCAACATATATCCATACATCAAGGCACTTTAAAATGCTTCTGTGTCTATCCAAGACATTTTACATCTGTTTATTCTGGAAACAATTGTTAACTGGGAACATTGATATACACAAAAATCTTAAATGTAGTGTTTTTATAATAGTAGAATTTGGAATCAGATTACATTTCCAAACATAGGGGAAAGTCTCTGTATATGGTGATGAATCCCCTTTATCTAAGTGTATGCAGCCATCAAAATGTTTATTGCAGGGAACCTGGGTGGCTCAGTGGGTTAAAGCCTCTGCTTTCTGCTCAGGTCATGATCCCAGGATCCTGGGATCGAGTCCCGCATGGGGCTCTCTGCTCAGCAGGGAGCCTGCTTCCTCCTCTCTTTTTGCCTGCCTCTCTGCCTACTTGTGATCTCTGTCTGTCGAATAAATAAATAAAATCTCTAAAAAAAAAAAAGTTTATTGCAATTAGGTAATGTTACAGAGTGCACCAGGAAAATGCTTATTAGTTGAAGACATTAGGAGAAAAAAAAAAGAACTAAAATCTAAACTAAAATATGTAATATTTCAGTTGTTTAAATACCACTATAAAAAGAAAATTTGCAGGGACTACATACATCATGGAGAGTAGTCATGACTGAATACTTATACTTCGGAGAGAATAGTTCTTAACATTTATGTTTATCATAATGGGTATTATAATGAAAAATACACTTATATATATATTATATTGTATATAATCTACAGCATTTCTACATTACCTCTGAATATTTTGCTACAGAAATAATGTATTTTTCAGAATGTCACCTCTAGTTGCTGCTAAAATGTTTGTTATTCAGTTGTAAACATCTGTGGCTTTATTTCAGACAAGACATGTTTTTAATACTTTGAAAAGTACTGAGCTATCCTGCACATATTATTATAAAGATGATATGCCAGAGCAATCAGGAGCACCAATTAGCGTCAATTATAACCTATCTTACCTGTCACCCTGCATCCTTATGAAAATAGCTACAGAACTTTATTTCTTTTTATGCCCTGGGGTTGAGGGATTTCATTGTTATTTGAGTTTGAACCCAGTCATTGAATGAACATAAAGGTTAAATAAGGGCTGCACAAATTAAGATTTGCAATAGATCATGTTGCATAGATCATGATGTTTTCTAAAATTCTTTTTACCACTAACTTTTTAATTTGTGACATTGAAAAATGTGTATGTGAGATCACATTTATGAGCACCTTCAAAGGTTTAGAAATGTGCCAACTTGAATGGAAAATATAATTTAGTGACTTTTGGATGTTGTTCTTTTAATAGAATTGCTATAAAATGCATTCTGACTGTGCTTATACAGTTTTCTATAATGCATTCTCAGTTGAACTGATGCTGCTTTTAGGGAAAAAAATGAACAAAGTCACTTTTCAGTGCAAAGATAAATCTTTCATAAGAGTTTTAGCTTAACTTTTTTTTTTTTTTAAAGAAAGCTATAGTTCCCATTTACTTTACCTTATAATATGATATTGGTCTATCCCTGATATAACTGGTTTTGTTGAGACATTATTTTTCTCTTAATGGTTTTACATTTGAAATTAGAGATAAATGAGTACTGTAGGTATATACACATTCAAAAAGGGAGAAAGTAATTTCTTCAAGTCTAAAACATAAAAGAAAGTTAGGCTTATTAGTAAATTGAACTAAATATTAATAACACCATCTGTTTATCCAGGATTATACTCTCTATGTGTCAAAACCATTCTATGTGTGTGTGTGAGCATATGTGTGCGCATCAGTGATCAAACCTCTTGAACATGATTTTCTTTCTATCTCCATCACATTTGGCTAGATAGGTTGATATTTCCTGTTTTCCAAAATTCTCTTTTCCCAAACTATTGGACAGCATCTCCTCTGGATGTTTTTCTGTCTGCCTGACATAAAGCAGCTGAGATTCAGGGCATGCAGACTAAAACAAGGAGTCAGTCAAGAGTCAGTTTCCTGAGAGCCATAAGCAAATCTGTGAGAGGGGGCACCTGGGTGGCTCAGTCCATTAAGCATCTGCCTCTTTTATTTAAATTGCTAAGGTTTGGCTTCATCATATAATTTGCCGGTGGCATGATAGCTATTATTTTTTTTAAGTATATATTTTTAAAAATTTATTTACTTATTTTTGAGAGACTGGATGAGGGGCAGAGGGAGAGAATCTTCAAGCAGACTCCCCACTGAGCGGGGAGCCAGAAGCAGTATTTGATCCCACAACCAATGAGATCATGACCTGAGCTGAAACCAAGAGCTGGTGCTCAACAAACTGGGCCACCCAGATGCCCCACAAATAAAGTACTTAAAAAAATAAGTTACTGGCAGTTGTGGATGATATCTAAGTATTTATGTAAGCAGATTCTGTTGTGTTTCATTCTGAAGTTAGTGTTCTTTTAGAAAAATTCCAAAACATGAAAATTATATTCTCATTAAATCTCTAAGATGTACTTTTGTTTTCTATACTTCAAGATAGTTTTCCTTTATTATGTTTTTTAAAGATTTATTTACTTATTTGACAGAGAAAGCACATGTGTGAGTGGGGGAAGGGGCAGAGGGAGAGAATATTCAAGCAGACTCCCTATTAAGCATGGAGCCCATGTGGGACTCAATCTCACGACCCATGAGATCACAACCTGAGCCAAAACTAAGTCAGTAGCTCAACCAACTGAGCCACCCAGGTGCCCCATTCAGTTATTATCTTTAACCATATGAATTTCTTTTATGGTATTTATATTTATTCTGATTTTCTTATTCTGTATCCCATATTAATAATGTTTGTAGACTATAAAGGAACTATAATTTATATCATCTGCAAAGATCCTCAGAAAACAAAGAATATATATTAATGCACTTGTTTTTTTCCTTGAGATGAATAGTTTATAAAATATCTTTTATAGTCTATTGCAGTGTAAGCACAAATACATATTTTTGAAGTTACTAGTCATAGGCAATGCCAGCCCTCAAGTAGCCTGAGTAAAGACTTAATGCTTGTGCACAAATGTGTTTCTTAAGTGTACATGTGACACATTGCATTATTGCATATGTGGTATGTTATTACAGATGATCGACTAAATGTGTCTGCAGCTGTTTATAGGGGAATATTTCCTGAAAACTCTAGCAGCAACAAAAGAAAGAAAGAAATTGATTTTGGGCAATGTATTGCGATAATAGTAACAACATTTTCCAAGAGTGTTTTTTTATTTATGATGTAGTCAAACAAAGAAGTTGATAAAATTTTTCTTTCCTTCAAATTAAGATTCTCTTTGGGTTGCCTGGGTGGCTCAGTCCATTTATTGTCTCACTCTTGATTTCAACTCAGGTCGTGATCTCAGAAACGTGAAACTGAGCCCCGTGTGGTTCCACACTGGGTGTGGAACCTGCTTAAGATTCTCTTCCTCCCTCTCCCTCTCTCTCTTAAAAAAAAAAAAAAAAAAAAAAGAATTAAGAATTCCTTTTTGTATTGTGGCAACAAAATGTTGCCAGATCTCTGTGCGGCCACTGCAATGATCTATTCCATTGTGTTTCAAACTTCATTGTGTGCAGAATCAACGGAAGTCTTTAAGACAGTTTGCAGGGCCCCATGTCCAATAAGATTGAATTACTAAATCTGAGATAGTTTGAGAACTAACAAATTCCCAAATGACATTTAATTATTTTATCTATTTGAGATCATTTCACACAGGTCATGAGAAGAGTCCCTCACTTGTGTTCTGCTGCTGTGAAGACCAACCTTGTACCTGTTCTTTCAGTACTGAGTCCTACTGTTCCATGAAAAGTTCCCAGAGTTCCATTATCTCTTTCTTCTATGTCCCCACGACTCTCCCTACTTACTAATCTGTGGTACGTGTACAGACTTAAGTGAAACCCATCTTTAAAAAAAAAAAAATCCCTTTGTCCCACATACTCTCAATACACTTTCCTCTAGTTACTGTCTTTTCTATTTCTTCCCCTGTTTAAACTTGTGAACTGTTCAGTTGTCTGTTTATTCATTGTGTCCAGTTTTTCACATCAACATATTCTCAACATACCTCTCTGGCTTCATATCTAATTATTCCACTAAAAGTTCCCAAGAATAATTTTTAAACAACTTTTAGTGCAATTCAGTATGGTTTGATTAAAAAAACAATCCTCTTGAGATGTATTTTTCTGATTTCTATACCACCATAATCTCAGTGTTATCCTCTATTTCTTTGACAACTTCTTTTCAATCTATTTTGCTTATTCATCGTTCTTTGTATAGCAATCAAGTGTTAAAGTTCTGAATTCTCTAATTTCAATAATGTTCTTTTCTCACGCTCTACCACCTTTAAAGGAATTCATTCACTCCAACAATTTCTATTTTCAGCTATCTGCAGATGATTTCCAACTTTTTAACTCCAGTTTTGATTAATTTTTGAGTACCAGATTCACTGTTAAACCTTATATTAGAGACCCCAAGCTGAACGTACATAATAATATAATATAATATAATATAATATAATATAATATAATATATAATAATATAATGATATAATGTAATATAATAATATATAATATAATATAATGCATAATATTCCCCTACAATGGTTTCCCATTCTAATATTCCCTATCTCATTGAGCAGTGCCATCATTTACCCAGTGACTCAGTCCAAAAACACCTCCATCATCCTCAACATTTCCTTTCCTTCCACCTAGCAATATACAGTTAGTCACAAAGCTCTGTCAGTTTTACTTCTCCTGTCTTCCAATTTTCTACCCACCAGTGATCCCAGGCTAACTCCATTCAATGTCATTTCTAACCAAAGCCATTGCCTTCTTCAATTCCATCTTTCATTCCAGAAAGACTCCTTATTTAATAATGCAATCTAATCATGCTACATTTTCCCTTCTTAAAACATGTTTGTCACTTCACATTGTTGTTAGGAGAAAACACAGGATTTAAATCATGATTCATAGGACTCTGTAATAGCTGATATTTTACCAGACTTATTTACATTTTAAACATATTGACTACTTTTTTAAAAAATGAGATGATCTTTAAATCATAATTGTAATCAATGTTGAATGTGCTCTAAATATCATGCCATATATGACTTGGAAAACATTTGTATATGTGCTGCCAAAGTGAGCACATTGGAAAACATTTGTAATTAATAAAATTTGAAGAGAAGTATAATTGCAGAACACCTAAAAAAGTGGAATATTAATTTGGTGCCACAAAAGTAGTGTTATATATTTTTTAAAGTACATGTATAATTACACACATTCATACACTCATACATATGTGACTTCAGAGAATGACTGATTTGGTGATTTCAGATTACATGTACATTAAGCTTTTATAGTTGAACTTTGTGATTCTATTGTCAGTTTCATAGAAATAATCAAATTCATTCAACAGTGAGGAGTAACTATAGTTATTATTTTAAAGAGTTGCATATCTTAAGAATGTTGCTTACAGCTATTTCTGAATCTCTTTTCAATCCAAATACTCATAAATTGACAGTTTTGCTAATAAGTTGATATTTTGGTACATTGGACATACAATGTTCACAGATGAAAATTCATATTTTTCCCTTCCCAAATAAGAATATTTAGGTTAAATTTATTTAAATCTGATAGTAGTTCATATTCCATGCATGAACCTGTCAGAGGTCCTCATAGAAGAAGAAATGGTAATGACAGCAGTGCTTATGCAAATCTTCTGGCCCAGGAAATAAGAAATTTGTTCAGCAAATATTTTAGAAACTTATCATCAAAGATTCTAGATCATGAAAGTTAGGTTTTAGCAAGGTATGTTCTTACTTTTGTTATGCTGTCTTATGTATGCTTTTCATCTCATGCAAGTAAAGAATATTGACCATGAACAATATAATTTCTATATCTTGCTTGTTTAAAAATAAAATAAGCCAACTACAAATTCAATTTCCTTTTATCTGTTTTGTTTCAGTCTTACTAAAAAATTTCATTGCCATAAAATTATCTTAACCCTCACCATTTATTTAAAGATTTTATTTATTTATTTGAGATAGAGAGAGTGAGCAGAAGGGAGAGGGAGAGAGAATCTTAAGCAGTTTCCATGCTAAGACCAGAGTGGGACCCAGGGCTAGATCCCAAAACCACAAGATCATGACCTGAGCAGAAACCAAGAATCATATGCTTAAGTGACAGAGCCATTCAGGTGTCCCTTAACCATTCTTAATTTTAAAATTACCTTGTGTATGAGATAAGTCTGACATATACATTGTATATAAATAGTGAATCTGACAATATTAGTCTTGGAGAATACATACTTAAATACTTGAGTTTATCGAACTTGAACTAATTGAACATAATAAAAAAAATTAAAATACTTGAGTTTATAATTAGTATGCTTACTTCATCTCAGTTAATACCATTGTGGACTATGTGATTAGATCTTATGATAAGTAAGAATAAGTTTCCAAATTTAAACATCAACTGAATATGATTTATTAACTGTGTTTAAGTGAATGTGCAATAATGAACATAACAATATAAAAAGGCATAACTAGTCACTAGTAACAATTAAACAGAAGTTAATTTTTCATATATAAGAATATATAACTATAGTACTCAATGAACATGCATGCCTGAGTAATCACCAAAAATTTAGTCTGGGTATAATAAATAATACCCACATGTTGTCTGTATTATTTCACAAAGGGAAATCCGCAGATATGGAGAGGTTAGCAAAAAGAAGAAATATGAATTTGTGTAACATTTGATTTTATAATTGTTGGGAAGATAATTCTGTGAAAGGAGAAATCACCTTTGAAGTTACACGTTTAATATTTACCTACAGACAAATGGAAGATGACACAGACACTAAGCAATATTAATGTGATCTGAAAAAGTCTCCTGCGAGGTTTCCATTGTTCATACAATTTTGCCTATGGCAATGACATAATTTATTTGATACATTAATATGTATGAATAAATAGACAGTATGAATATCAGAATAAGGAAGGCCACTGTGATAACATCCAAATATAATCATTAGGCAAACATAAGATAATTAGTGTAAAACAAACAATTTGAAAAGTAGATTCATCGAGAGTTAGCATCATATTTATGTAATTATTTTAATTAAATCTACAAGGATATTCAACTGTTGTTCACTTGGAAGTAAAAAATAAACAAAACTGACCAAATTTAGGCTTTGGAAGTCAAAATACGCTTTTTTTGAATAAATCTTATTGCAGAGTTCAAACTAACTTTTTTTTTTTAACTTTATCTGGTTCTATTTAACTTTCAATTATTAATTAGAAATTATCTTGGTTCTCACCAATTATCTTTGAATGACATTAATTATTTCTCAGGTTTCAACAGATTTTTGCCACTCTTTATCTGATGAATTAGCACAATACATTTTAATTTTTAAAATAGCATATGATTATTTCCTACTGCTTTCCATTCATAACAAACTTAAGCCTTATTATGTTTTCTCAATTATTAACAAGGAAAGCTAATAAAGTGAGAATAAATGAAAGAGGAAAATAAGGGATAAAAAAGAAGTAATTTTTTTTAAAGTACAAAGAAAATAGAAGAAAAAATTTCATTGTCTGTTAATGCATACTGTAACTGATACCTTACAAGAATAAAAATAGTGCAATGTTGTATTACATCATGAAGACTTTTATTTATTTGTTTTGGTCATTTATACCTCTTAATTAATTATGCATTTTCCCTGATTATGCAATTGAGTACATTAAGCTAGCATTACTGTTTCTATAGTTTTCAGGGAAGGAAATCCTTGACAAATAGTGTGGCAAAATAACAAGAGAGATGGAAGGATTTCTACAGAAACATAATTGTTTTAGACCCAGGGTTTTGATCCTAGGTTTTGCCATTCCAGAACATGGATTTGATATCTGTGGAGAAAGCTTATGCCAGCCCCAAATCTGGAGATTCACAAGAGGCTGACATATAAACTACAAGTTCCATTTGTTGGATACAAGGAAAAAACTAATACTGACAAAAAGGTTGGGATACTCATGACGGCAGGACTGATACCTCCCCATAGTCACATCTATTGAGGAAGGAAACAGATAAGGTTGCTTTCAGAGCATGAAATCAGAGAGGGAAGATGAGTAGGTTATATTTCATATTGGAATCATTGATCTGTACTAGTCAATTCAGTCATTTTTGCTCAAAAATACCTCTGCTCATGAAGAAAATTATTTTTTTTGCATTTAGACAAAAAGCACATCTCAAAAATGTTTCAAAGTAACATCATGCAGAACACTTTGAAATGGATTTAAAAATTGTATAATATCCATCCAATGAAATACTTAAGGCATTTGGAAAGACCAAATAGATCTGTGCAAAAGGAAATTCTTGATGAATTTACAAAGGAAGTGGAGAAATTAACCCAAAAGATAAATATCGGAGGAGATCCCCTTCTGGAAGAGATGAGGATAGGTCCTTTATCATGGATAAATGTTAAAAAAAAATGTTGAATGAAAAAAAGCAAATGGTAATAATACATTCAGTATAATATATTTTTTAAGATTTTATTTATTTATTTGGACAGAGAGAGAAATCACAAGTAGGCAGAGAGGCAGACAGAGAGAGGGGGGAAGCAGGCTCCCTGCTGAGCAGAGAGCCAGATGCAGGGCTCGATCCCAGGACCCTAAGATCATGACCTGAACCGAAGACAGAGGCTTAACCCACTGAGCCACCCAGGCACCCCAGTATAATATTATTATAAAATTCAACATATACAAAATATAACAGTATTATACTAAAAAACACATCCAGAAGAGTGATAAACAGTGATAAACACAAGAGTGATAAACACAAGCAGAAGAGTGATAAACACAAAATTAAGAAATGTATTCAATATTCAAGGAAAGAGAAGAATTTAAATGACATTTGAGTATTTAGAGCTACTTGTGGTGTTCTACTTCTTTAGCTGGGTTGTGATTCAAATGTGTTAGTCTTATATGTATACACTTGTTATTTATTAATATATGCGTAGATAAATGATATTTGATTGAGATTAGATAGATAAATTCAAAAGATGGCAAGTAGGACGATGGTTCAGGTAACATTCTGGCCTTCTATATTTCAGTGTAGTTAGTTTATTCCATGCAATAAACTACAAATCAGAAAGCAGGAGTTTTCATCTTGGATTTTAGAGTTTCATTTAAAAGTGAGACCGTTTGTATAGTGATGTGTTTTTCAATTTCAGTAATTTTTTCTTGCCTTTTATTTATTTCCCTCCAGACAAAAGTATTAATTGGTCCAAGCAATGACACATACTTCGTAAAAACTCAAAAAACAAATTTATCAAGTATTAGCTTTTTTTTTTTTTTTTTTTTTTTACATTGGGATGACACAATTTAATCTGATGGTAGCACATAATACTTTACAAGGAGTACTCCCAACTCCAAGAGTTCCTCTCCAGATTACAAGAAAGTTCTCAAGAATAACTGGATTCTCTAGATACTGGACCCCTCCCCATGGGAAAGAAAGGGAATGGAGTGGGCAAAGCGCTGAGGTCTGCTCTCTTGTCACTCACAGATCTAGTTCTGACCACAACTATAAGTAATCCACCAGCGCCTCAGGCCAAACCACAGCCAATCTCCTCTGCATTCCACAAAATCGCTAGCATGGATTATGTTCCTTCCAACTTGGATGCAAAAGTCCCCATGGATGGTTCAGGCTTAGAATCTGCAGGGTTGGGGTTCCTGAGCATTTCTCGGCCTGTCTTCACCACATTCAGCCCCTCTTAGACTATGGCAACCACAGGCCTTGATTGCATGTGTTTTACCAGGCCAGCAAAGAATACATAGTCCTTCAGGTCAATGATGTGTTCCTTGAGAAGGTCTTCAGAAGCCTGAATTAATTTCATAGCAATAAGGTGAAGAAATCCTTTTTGCTGAAAATGCTTGCTGACCTCTCCTATGAGGCTGCACTGGACCCCACCAGGCTTGATGGCAGTGAAAGTGTGTCCCTTCACTGTTGGCCATGGTTCCCCTCCAGCTGCCCCAGTTGCAACTCCATCTGGGGCACCAGCACCAGAAAGGCTAAGTATTAGCTTTTGATGTTATGTATCACTACTCATGTCCTCGAATGGGCCATTAAAACAACTGAAAAAAAAAAATGCAAGATCTAAAGTGGCAATGTAGTTAAAGCCGAAGATTACAGCTTTGATCTGCCTGGGCATCATGAATTGAGAACTGATGGGAGCATGGATGCCCAGTCAATGTCCACATGGGTAGTGATGACAAATGCCCTCTTTGCAATCCACTCCTACCAGGAAAGTATATTTGATCCCTAGGAAAGGGAACGTTGTGAGACTGGATCTTTAGATACACAAAAAATAACTCAGTTCACTTAGATCAAATTACTTTCTTCTGGTGGAATAAGGGCTTGAATTACAAATGAATTTCAGTTAATCAAAATTTAAAAAATAGAAAATATTTCTTAAAAGCTGATGTTTTGCTTAGGAAAATTTATGCTCAGTAAAGATTCCTGATGCATAGAAAATTTGTTTGTTACACTTTTCACCCACAAACAAAGCCTGATAATAATTTCTTCTTTCTGTATCTTTAAGTTGATTTGAAGATTAATAAGAAAAATGATGTTCTAAGTGTTTGGACTAGTTAACAGCTTCTCCTTAATCCACACAGTGCCACTCACAGATAAGATATGATTATTGTATGTGTTTTTGTTACAGGTTTTTCCATAATGAAATTGGGGGTGAGGAGTGTGATGTAGCTAATTTCTCCAAAACTCTTGTGCTGAGGCTTATTTCTGAGCTTCTCCTGCCCCTGTCTATAAAATGGGCATGCAGTCATTCCCAAATCCCAAAGCATTTTTGTGATCAGTTTTGATCCAGGAACTCACATTTGTCCATTTGTTTATAAATTTGTTTCATATTTGGTGCATTTAGTAACTAGAAAAGAGCAATAGTATTATTTTTAATTGATGCCAACATCATTTTAAGATCTATAAATTTTGCAAAGTATTTTTTAAAGATTTTATTTATTTATTTGATATATAGAGAGAGACAGTGAGAGAAGAAACACAAGCAGGGGGAGTAGGAGAGGGAGAAGCAGGCTCCCCGTCAAGCAGGGAGCCCGATGTGGGGCTCAATCCCAGCACCCTGGGATCATGACCTGAGCCTAAGGCAGACACTTGATGACTTAGTCACACAGGTGCCTTGTGAAGTATTTTCTGATTAAAATGTACTGAAAGAGCTAGCAGTGACTGGTTTATTCTCCTTCAAATTACTATTTGACGTAAACATGGAAACACTGAAAATAATTTGAAATTTCGACTGTATTTTGTATGGAAAGAAGTGTACTTAGTTTGTCACTAGAATACAAAGAAGGTTGGAGTTACTAGAGCAAACTGAAAGAAATGGAGAATTAGGTCAAAAACAGGGTCTGGATGGGGTGGCTAGATTCCATAAAGATTTGTAGTCCAGTGAATAGTTTAAATTTAAAATGAGGTAAAAGCTGCTAGAATATTTCAACTGAGAAATGTAATTGACTTATTTAAGGATCACTGTGACTGCTAGGTGGAGAATTGACAATGGAGGGCAGTGTGGAAATAAATAAACCAATGAGAATGTCATGGCAATGGTCCAAGAAGTTGATGATGCTACTAAATTTGTAGTGGTGAATAGTCTAGAAATCTAGAATCTTCCACAAGAAGAATTATGATTTGCTTTACCAATATGTTAAAAAACAATATAGTATTGATAGAAAAATTAATAGATGAGTCAATTATTTAGAAATGAATTGGCAAGAATGGATAGAGAAATAGTGAAAAAGAATGACAGCTCAGAAAATGACAATTTATATAAAATATATAAGCATAAGTTTTAAAATACCCAAATTAATTAAATAGAATAATCATCAAACATTGCTGAAAGTTTAAGAAATCGTATAGAAAGAGTGACATTCTCATATTATAGCTGAACTTATAATTTAAAAAATATAAAGTAAAGGAAAAAAAAAGTTTGTATATGGAATTTTGTGGAGCGAAGTGTTTCCTAAACACATTAAAGTTCATTTAAAGCCACATAGATTTTTAAATAATATAAAAACAATTTAGGTCAGAAATAAAATTAAATGTTATATGTATAACAACAAAACACTTAGATATTTATGACAAATAATCAACTATCTTTTTTATAGAAAATGATCTTGTAAAACACTAACACAAATATCTATAGAAAAAAGTCAAGGATATCAAAAGAAAGGAAAACCATTTATTAGTAAGAATATAAAAATCCAAAATCATTGTTTGTTAAATGTATACAGATAAGAACAGTAATATATGATCATGATATGTCAAATTTTCTAAATGCTTGTTCTCACATAAATAGCTAGGAAGAATATCATTGATACAGACTCTTTAAAGAGCAATTAGAATATTCTGAAATGATGTTTCTATTTTTTACTGTGATCACACTTTTATAGATTTTAAAAACAAAGGCTATATTCTAGGATGTTTCTGAAACAATATTATATTGAGACATTGGAAATAAACAAGTTGTTTAAACAAAGTATGGCAAGGCAGGATAAAAGATTATATAACCATTAATATGCATATTATTGTCAATATGCATAATAGTACCTTTTGAAAAAAAGGTAATAATGACACAGACTACTTTCCTGAATGTAATGTTACATAAAATGCAGGATGTAATATGACTGAACTACATTAAAATCATGTATGTACTTAGATAAGGTAATGTATACAGAGCGTCTATAATCGTGGCATTAAGAGCATTTGCTCTGCCCTCAAATTACCAAGGTCTGGATCCCAGTTCTGAAATGTGCCAGCTATGTTACCTTGGGTAATTCGCTCCCTGTGCCTTTGGCCAGGTTTATGTGCCTAAGTTTGTCTTTATATAAAATAGGACAATAGTAATACATGGCACTTTGTGAAAATGTATTTCGTGACATCATGAGTTAATTTTCAAGAAAAGAGAGCCGATAACATGTTCTACCAAACAAGTTAAAAGGTTGAATATTTACTGTATTTTAGAAATCTTTAAATTTATGTTGAGCAGTTTTTTTGAGTTATATTGTTTAGTACTGTCTGCTTTTGAACTTTAGGTATTTGTGAACATATCATAAGGTTTCAAACTTAACTTGCTTCCTTTTTTAATATTATACTTTTAAGATTCATCACAGCTGACACATATGGCTGGTTGATTTGTTTTCACTGTGCATATGACTCACTGAATGAATGAATGAATATTCATTTACTCAATCTAATATTGATAACATTCAGGTTCTTTCCACTTTTTTTAGGTATCACAAAAAATGTTGCCATGAACATTCTTGTGCATGTCTTCTGTGCACCTATGCCAGAATGTCTATAGGTATCCGCCTAGAATTGAAATTGCTGGGTTGTACATACACACACATGCCCCTTAAAGGACTGGTACGAAATAACACTAGGTTCTTTACAAAATTCAAAAACAGAGACAGTTTTGCAGAGATGGAACTCTGCAGTGCCAAGAACTTAAAATGAACACATCCTCACTAGAAAATGGTATGTTCTAAGGGTGCTTTTTCTAGAATCCCAAGTATTTGCTCGGGCTGACACATTTCACATCTGAGGTTACTGATGTTACAATATCTCCTCTCATGGGTACTATTTCCCCCACCCATATGCATGTTTTAGACATGAAATGGAAGAAACAGTTGTTTCTCAAATAGCAAATCTTTAAGTCAAGCCCTTTTCTTTGTTTAAGCATAACATCATCAATTCATTATCAGCATTATCGTTGATATATACTCCATTAGTTTATAAAACCTAACCAACTATCAGTAGCTCAAGCACCATCAACATTTCCTTGACTGCTTTATGGTATGGATTGAGTGGGCTGTGTATTAATTCCAGTTGTGTTTTAATGATACTGAGAGACGTGCTCAGGCTTTTAAATTACTGCAGCAATGCAGCTGGAAAAATTGAAGCAATTTTACCTTGAACCAAGGTAAACAAATCATTTTCACACCCTGTTTTCAGCTTTCATTCCTTCAGAAAAATATAGGACAACAGTCTTTCTTTATGGCATATTAGAACATTAATTATTCTCTGGATAAAAAATAAGGAATAAAAAATAAAACAGGCAAGGTATTTTTAACTGGATTTGAACTTAGATAATTAACAGGCAAGAGACAATGTTTCTGCTCATAACAAATTTTTATTATGATTTCTTTTGTTGGGCAATGTGCAATACTTTAGTTTCTCTCATTCTCTGAATGGTTGCCATCTATTCCTAAGCTAAGAGAAAAATCTGTGAAACTTCCCCAAAATTATTTTCTTTGGACATGTGTTCATTGTAAAAAGAAAAAAAAAATCACATAAAAGCAATTCCACCTAAAAATAGCTATGCTATGTTGGCTTAGCTGAATTATAGCCAAGAGAAAATTTTAACAGAAGAACAGATGAGAACAATAGACATCATTCCAGACTCTCCAAAAGAGCTAGAGGACTATTCCTGTTATAAACTGTAAAAATGTTTATATGAATTTACAAATCTTTTCTCAAAAGGATACTACTGAAATAAGTCTAGGTTTTCTTTAAACATACCGTGGGACAAACTCTGAAGTCATTCCCTTGTTTACCAAAAGGACTTGACCCAATGGCTTGAAGTGAATGGAAGCCTCCTAAGGGGCAATGGCAATGAGGAGGCAGAAGGGATCATTGATGACAACTGTGCTAACTAAATAAGATAAATAAAACAAGATTATACGTTCCTTCTATATTAGAAATAAACCTGCCTGAATGTCACAGAAAATCTAAATAGTGATCTTATCTAAATTGATTTATATTTTCTCTCATGTAATGAGAACTGAAAAACATTTAATCTGCCACTGATAGGGTGATTGGAGAATGTGGTCAGTGACACGGTACTGTCAACACTTCTGTTCAGTCATCTTGAGATTGTGATTTCTATTCTCTGCCTTACCCCTTGTGGTTACATAATAGCTGCTTTATCACCACCAGCTCATCTTCATTTTAGGTAGGGATATGTGAAAGGACATGATAGTGAAACCCTTTTCCCTTGTAAAGAACTTTCCCAGGAGACTCTTCTCAATGACTTCCATTTTCATCGTACTTTTCATCATAACATTCATGTTCCCATCTTTTAAAAGAACTACTATGACGATTATTAAACAAGATATACTGAAAGTTGTTTTTAAGTCATATTGTTAAACAGACTTTTTAAATAATAATAATAGTAATATCAAAGAGGTTACTCCCTATGTTCTCCTCGAGGATTCTGATGGATTCCTGTCTCACGTTGAGGTCTTTTATCCATTTCGAATTTATCTTTGTGTACGGTGTAAGAGAATGGTCAAGTTTCATTCTTCTACAGAATCCTCGAGGAGAACATAGGGAGTAACCTCTTTGATATCAGCCATAGCAACTTCTTTCAAGATATGTCTCCAAAGGCGAAGGAAATAAAGGCAAAGATGAACTTCTGGGACTTCATCAAGATCAAAAGCTTCTGCACAGCAAAAGAAACAGTCATCAAAACAAAGAGGCAACCCACGGAATGGGAGAAGATATTTGCAAATGACAGTACAGATAAAAGGTTGATATCCAGGATCTATAAAGAACTCCTCAAACTCAACACACACAAAACAGATAATCATATTAAAAAATGGGCAGAAGATATGAACAGACACTTCTCCAATGAAGACATACAAATGGCTACCAGACACATGAAAAAATGTTCATCATCACTAGCCATCAGGGAGATTCAAATCAAAACCACATTGAGATACCACCTTACACCAGTTAGAATGGCCAAAATTAGCAAGACAGGAAACAACGTGTGTTGGAGAGGATGTGGAGAAAGGGGAACCCTCTTACACTGTTGGTGGGAATGCAAACTGGTGCAGCCACTTTGGAGAACAGTGTGGAGATTCCTCAGGAAATTAAAAATAGAGCTTCCCTATGACCCTGCAATTGCACTGCTGGGTATTTACCCCAAAGATACAGATGTAGTGAAAAGAAGGGCCATCTGTACCCCAATGTTTATAGCAGCAATGGCCACGGTCGCCAAACTGTGGAAAGAACCAAGATGCCCTTCAACAGATGAATTGATAAGGAAGATGTGGTCCATATACACTATGGAGTATTATGCCTCCATCAGAAAGGACGAATACCCAACCTTTGTAGCAACATGGACAGGACTGGAAGAGATTATGCTGAGTGAAGTAAGTCAAACAGAGAAAGTCAAGTATCATATGGTTTCACTTATTGGTGGAGCATAACAAATAATACAGAGGACAAGGGTAGATGGAGAGGAGAAGGGAGTTGAGGGAAATTGGAAGGGGAGGTGAACCATGAGAGACTATGGACTCTGAAAAACAACCTGAGGGTTTTGAAGGGGCGGGGTGGGAGGGTGGGGGAACCAGGTGGTGGGTATTAGGGAGGGCACAGATTGCATGGAGCACTGGGTGTGGTGAAAAAACTATGAATACTGTTACGCTGAAAATAAATAAAAAATTGGAAGAAAAAATAATAATAATAATAATAGTAATAATAATAATAAAACAGAAATAAACTCCTAGAAACAGAGAGTAGAAAGGGCTGAGCGTGGGGGGAAGTGGGGAGATATTGGCCAAAGAGTAAAAGCTTTTAGATATAAGATGGATAAATTTTAGGCATCTAATACACAGTATGGTTACTATAGTTAAAACAATACTGTATTGTATATATTTAAAAGTTGCTACAAGAGTAAATCTTAAATACATCACCATTAAAAAAAAAAACGTTATTGTGTGAGGTGATACAAGGTGTCAGCTAATGTGACAATTGAAATCATTTCACAATATTTAAGTGCATCAATCCAACCCATGGTGCGCCTTAAGTTTACACAGTATTATATGTCAAATATATTCCCAACAATGCAGGAGAAAGGAAAACTACTCAAAAAATAAGAAAACAGTTGTGATGATTAATTTTATTTGTCAACTTAGTAGGTGTTTTTTGGATGACAGTAGTGTTTAAATTGGTGAACTTTGGATTAAGCAGATTGTTTTCCCTAGTGTGGATGGGCCTCATCCAATCAGTTGAAGTCTAGCATGGAACAAAAAGGCCAACCTCCCAAGCATGAGGGAATTCTCTAGAAAACAAATTATTGACTTCGTCTGTTCCACTGGTTCTCCTAGATATCTAGGCTTCATATTTTGTACTCTCAACCTGTATAATCACATGATCCAATTCCTTAAAATAAATATCCTGTTTAGGCACACATCCTGTTTCTCTGGAGAACCTGGAGTAATATAATAATTATATGTCTGACCACACACAAGGGGCTTTATCTCCCTCTGTAAGCTTTTCCGTTTCTATGATTTTTTTCTTGCCCTTTGTTAGTATTTTATAGTCTTCTTCATATAGATTTTCTGATTTTCTTCTTTTTTAAAAAAGATTTTTAAAATTTACTTATTCATGAGAGACAGAGAGAGAGGCATAGGCAGAGGGAGAAGCAGTCTCCCCACTAACCAGGGAGCCTGATGAGGGACTTGATCCCAGGACCCTGGAATCATGACCTGAGCCAAAAGCAGAAACTTAGCTGACTGAACCACCTAAGTGCCTCTCTCCTTTTCTTCTTAAGTTCACTCCTAATACATTAAATTGTCTTGTTTCCAACCATCATAACCCCTAATTATTATTTCTAGTCATGAAGGCTGCTATTTTCAGCATATTAACTTTATACCTAGCCACATCACAAAATCGTCTTATTTTGTACTGTTATTTTTACTATAGTTATTTTTAGAATTTTAGACACACAATCGTATCACTGAAAACTAACGATAATTTTATCTCATTTTAAAAATGTTTATACATTATATTGCCTTCTCTTAATTGATTAGCTAGTACCCTCAGTAAAATATCCTTTTTTGTTCTTGACGCAAAAAGAAATATTTCCCAGGTGTGATATAATATTTTAAAATAACAAATAAAATAGTAAACCTCTGCAGGTTGAAGTCAGATTTATCTTCATATTTCTACCCTGCCAAAATCACCCTGGTGTCTACAAATATAATGGATATATAATAGGTACAAAATATCTAATTGTTAGGGAAATAAATGATAAAACCATGAGATCAATTTAGCAACCCCTTTCTACCATCACTCTTTATAATTGCATCTATATCCTCAAGGTATCTGACGGCCAGCTACATTGTTTCAAAGTGGAAAGAATTTCCTCTCTGTTCATTTCATGTTACAGTTTTATAGAAGAAGTCTCAAAAGAGTACCTCTTGTGCTCTATGATTAGAGAGTATTTCCAGTTAAATAGCTCTTTCTGTGTTCATGTTATTACTTAAACATTTGTCCAATGAACAGTAGAGGTATAGACTTCTCAATATCCTGCCACTATTCTCAGAATTACAAATTCCATCTTGTTCAACAACAAGTCACCCAATTGGCCTTATTGGTATC
The DNA here is from genome assembly GCF_963455335.1 of Martes martes. NCBI lineage: Eukaryota > Metazoa > Chordata > Mammalia > Carnivora > Mustelidae > Martes > Martes martes. Next base: position 59,708,473 of record NC_137902.1, read on the forward strand.
TCTGATTCTTTCCCTCCAAAGAACATATTCTTTCATCAGAGGGCCCAAACCCTTCATTGCAAGGAAATTACTATCAGATATACTACTATTTCATTTTCCATACTGGAAAGTGTACTGAACTGCTGTGTCCCTCCAATATTCCTATGTTGAAGCCCAATATGAGGGAATAGGATATGAGACCTTTGGAAAATAATTAGGTTTAGAGGAGGTCACTAGGGTGGAGCCCTTTATAAGAAGAGAAAGAAAAAATACCAGAGTTTCCTTTTCCCCCATGTGAAGACAAAGGAGATGGTAGCCATCAGCAATCCACAATCTGGAAAGAGGGCTTTCACCAAGAATTGAATCTACTGGTGTCTGGACGGGGAAATTCCCAGGCTCTGGAAATGTGAGAAAAAATTGTATATTATTTAAATCAACTAGTCTATGGTATTTTTTTTTAAAGATTTTATTTATTTGACAGAGATCACAAGTAGGCAGAGAGGCAGGCAGAGAGAGAGGGGGAAACATGATCCCCACTGAGCGCAGAGCCCGATGCGGGGCTCAATCCCAGGACCCTGAGACCATGACCTGAGCTGAAGGCAGAGGCTTTAACCCACTGAGCCACCCAGGCGCCCCTGGTCTAAGGTATTTTGATAACAGCAGCCAAAACTGACTAAGATGCATATGTTGTCAGCTTTTTCTGAAACCGAAGGTGAACTTAGACTAGGAAATCATGCATACAACATGTCATTTACTATATGACTGTTACACAGATGGCACACAGAGGCTCAGGGATGAAGTAAACTCCGCAAAATCAATCACACAGCAGGAAAGTTAAAGCCATGATTCCATACCCAGATCTGCCTGAATCCAAAGCACTTGCTCTTTCTAGTACACTGCATTCTTGTAAAAACTGGAAAACAGCCAGGAAGATAAATAATGTTGAAATTAAATTGTTTAAAATCAATTATAATGAAGCAAATTCTACGTTATCGTAGAAAACTAGCACATTTGAGCTACATGCCTATCTATAGAGTTTGGTACTAGGGAGGAGATTATTTTATCTTGAAGGAGGGAGAATACTTTAAGAAATATTTTGGGGGGGCACCTGGGTGGCTCAGTGGGTTAAAGCCTCTGCCTTTGGCTCAGGTCATGATCTCAGGGTCTTAGGATCGAGCCCCGCATCCGGCTCTCTGCTCAGCAGGGAGCCTGCTTCCCCCTCTCTCTCTGCCTGCCTCTCTGCCTACTTATGATCTCTGTCTGTCAAATAAATAAATAAATTAAAAAAAAAAAGAAATATTTTGGGAAGGGGCAGTTGGGTGGCTCAGTCGATTGAGCATCCAACTCTTGGTTTTGGCTTAGCTCATGATCTCAGGGTTGTGAGATCAAGCCCCATGTAATGTTCCTCAGTCATTGTGGAGTCTGCCTATCCCTCTTTCTCCCACCACTTGTGCTCTCTCTCTTTCTATTAAATAAATAAATAAATAAATAAATAAAATCTTAAAAAAGGAAATATTTTGGGAAATTTCAAATACATACAAATAGAGAATCCAGTAGGGTCCTTCATCTCAATGGACATGTCATTCAGTTCCAATAATTAGTATCCCATGGACAGTCATGCCTTATCTGTAATTCTTTTTTTTTTTTTTTTTTAATATTTTATTTGCTTACTTGAGAGGAAGAGTGAGAGAGAGAGATCATGAGCAGGGAGGAAGAGTTGAGGGAGTAGCAAACTCCCCGCTAAGCAGGGAGTCTGATCTGGGACTTGATCCCAGGACCCCAAGATCATGACCTTGGCCAAAGGCAGATGTTTAACTAACTGAGCCACTCAGGCATTCCTCATCCATACTTCTTTAACTATTCCTTCTCCTCCCTGACAAAGTATTATGTTTAAGTAGATCCTAGGCTTCCATTTCATTTGAACTATGAATAGTTCAATATTATCTCTAAAATATTAGACTTTAACAAAAACATAAAAATGATACCATGATCATATCTTAAAAAATAAACAAACAAACAAAAACCAAATAGTCATTGCTAACCTCAGCAATCAGTGAAGATTCAAGTTTCCCTGGCTGTCTGAAAAGTGGATTGTTTGAATCAGGATCTAAACAAGATCTTATCATTTTATTTGTCTTCTTTGAAGATTTTATTTATTTATTTGAGATAGAGCAAGAACAAGTGAGGAAAAAGAAAAGAAAGCAAGAGAGCACAAGCAGGGGGAGCAGCAGAGGGAGAGGGAGAAGCAGGCTTCCCTATTGAGCAGGGAGCCAGATTTGGGGCTCTATCCCAGGACCTTGGGATCATGACCTGAGCCTAAAGCAGACATAGCCAACTGAGCCACCCAGGCGATCCTAAATCTTTTTAATCTCATTTTTTACTTCCAACCTTTTTGATTTCCATGTATCTTTTTTGTTGTCCTTAAAGAAATCAGGTGTGTGGGGGGGTATGTGGTAACTGGGTAATGGACATTAAGAAGGGCATGTGAGGGGGACCTGGATGGCTTAGTGGGTTAAGTCTCTGCCTTCGGCTCAGGACATGATCTCAGGGTCCTCGGATCGAGCCCTGCATCAGGCTCTCTGCTCAGCGGGGATCCTGCTTCTCCCTTCTGTCTCTGCCTGCCTCTCTGCCTACTTGTGATCCCTCTTTCTCTGTCCAATAAGTAAATAAAATCTTTTAAAAAGAAAAAAAAAAAAGGAAGGGCATGTGATGTAATGAGCACTGGGTGTTATATAAACTGATAAATCACTGCACACGGCCTCTGAAACTAATACACTATATGTTAATTAATTGAATTTAAATTTAAAAAAATGAATAAAAAAAGAAACCGTGTTGTTGTCATTACATTATTTTGCAAAATTGTGATGTATTAATTCATTTTTATTAATTTATTATATGAAATTTCTCTGTAAGAAAGAAAATTTCTCCCTTAACTATTTGACTATCCTAAGATTACACACAACACAGAGAGGGTAAAATTTTGACTTTTTCTTCAGTAATTACTATTTTTCAGGAAAGTAACAAACGACTTTTTTTTCTGCAAACTATTATAAATAGTTTATATATAATATAGTTGAATGTCAATTTAAGTGTATTTGATATGATTCAGTCTAAGACTATTCTGTTCATTGTTTCCCAAATAGTCCTATTTTGGGCTAGTAGTAGTCTCTTTACTTTTTTTCTGGGTCCTTTTGAAATAACCTCAGTAGATTTTGATCTCTATCTTGCATTCTGATTCACCATATTCTAGGCTTATCTTGCATGCTTCCCCCATTCTTGGAATTATCCATTTTCCCAGAGATCCTTGTATTTTGGGGGTGAAGTAGCATTCAGATACCATATTCTGGCTTATGGTTGTTTTTTGCTACCATTTGTGTTTTTTTAGAGAAAATATGCCCTAAATTCATACTTACATCTCCAGATTAAATTTAGGAGTGTAGGATTTTGTATTTAATGTGTTTGATTTAGTTTACATCTATTTTCTCTAATGATGATAATGGTGCATTGAATTACTAAATTTATGATAAATATTACTGAAATAATTTATGGTTTTTAAATAATTTGAATATTTTAAATTTACTTATGTAAGAAGACATTAATATAATGAAAGATAAAATGTATTTAGTAAGAAGACATTAATACGGTGAAAGATAAAGACAAAATGAAAAACCATCAAAATCCTAGCAATAGTGCATCTTTGTGTGTGTGTGTGCGTGTGTGCATGTGTGCAAGTGTGATAATTAAAAACACTTATTTGGAAGTGCAAAGAATTTAAAAGAGCCAAGTAAATGTTTAAGAAAGAAAAAAAAATACTTCTTTTCAGTTATTTGTTCTTATAATAGCTCCTAGTAAGAAGTGTAAAAATTACTATATTTTAAAATTATTTGAAATATTCTTTTTCTGGGACAATCTGCCATCTTGATACACAGAATATTTAATTTATTTCACTTTGGTTTTATTTTTAAAAGTCAATTAAATTTTTGATATTTAATTTTTATATATGTATTTGACATTGTTTTCTTTTTTTTTAAGACTTTATTTTTTTATTTTACATAGAGAAAGAGAGCAAGAGGGATGCCTGGGTATCTCAGTCAGTTAAGCATCTGCCTTGGGCACAGGTCATGATCCCAGGGCTCTGGGATGGGGTCCCACATCTGGCTCCTTGCTCAGCGAGGATCCTTCTTCTCCCTCTGCCTGCCACTCCCACTGCTTGTGTGCTCTCTCTCTTCCTCTAACAAATACACAAAGAAAATCTTTAAAAACGAAAAAAAAAAAAAAAAAAGAGAGAGAGAGAGCGCGCACACAAAAGATGGAGGGACGAAAGAAGAAGGAGAAGCAGTCTCTGCTGAGCAGGGAGCCTGAAGTGGAATTCAATCTCAGGACCCTGGGATCATTACCTGAGCCAAAGGTAGAGGCTTAACTAATAGAGCCAGCCAGGCTCTTCTGTATTTGACTTTGAAGCTGTAAGTATTCTATATAGTTTTATCTATCCATACATATATATATTTATAAGTTATAAAGTCAAATTCACAAATTAAGGTATATTTAGAGAAATATAAGATCTCTGGCTTCTACTCTATTTTTTTCCTTTCTTATACAAATAAATAGTTAAGAAATTTTATTATTTCTTATATTTTAAAATATAAGCAATAGTAACACATGATAAAGAATTTTTTACATATATATATATTTAAATCTTACAGTATATCTTGGAGAATACTCCGTAAATTTCAAGAGTCCTGTATTTACAATGTTCTTTATCAGTGAACAGTTAGGCGACCTTTGGTCTCTATAATGGAGAGCCTTATGCAAAAGTCATTCCGTATTTTTGTAGGTATAACTATGGGAAAGATCTCCTGTTTGTGGGATCACAGTATCAAAGTTTAAGTGTATAGGAAATTTTACCAGGTATTCCCAAATTCACTTCCATAGGTGTTGTGTGATTTTGCATTTCTCACAGATGTTACAGTGTTTATTCTCCATAGCAACATAAATATGTTTTCAAATTTTGGGATTCCTGCCAATGTGATAGATGAGAAGTTATATCTCTGCATAGTTTAATTTGAAATTAGTTTCTTTTTAAGTAAAGTTGAGAATCTTTTATGTGATCAAGAGCCATTTCACATATTTATTTTTGATCACTCTGATTACATCTATATAAATTTTATACTTACAGTAAGTAGATAATAGGAAGTGATGAATGAATAAATTGATAGACAGGGAATAACCATTAAAAACAATTATTTTTCTCTAGTTATTTACTTTGCTCATGTTGCTCCAGTCTGTAATGCTTTCTTTTATGTCTTTCTTTCTTTTTTTTTTTTTTTTAATTTTAAGGTTTATTTATTTATTTGGGCATGAAGGAAGGGCAGAGGGAGAAGGAGAGAGAAACTCAAGCAAACTCTGCACTAAGCACAGCCAGTCCGAGGTTCATGACCCTCTCAGATCACGACCCTCTCAGAAACCAAAACTTGGAGGCTTAACTGACTGTGTCACCCAGGTACCCCTGTAAGCAGTGCATTTTTTTTTTTTACAGTTTCATAAAGTGCAAATTACCAATTCTTTTTTTTTATTTGAGTTTTAAGTCATAGTTATAAAATTTTCCTTATGTCAAAGTTATGTAATATTTAATCTGCATTTTCTTTAGTATTTGCATAGAGATCATGTATATCTAACAAATGACACACCATTTTTTTAAAAAATTGTTCATTATTTTAAGTATATAATCTGATGAATTTTGACAAATGTAGATGTTTACCCACCACTCCGCTTGGCATTTATAACCATTCCGTCATTCTGGAAAACTGTACTGTACCACTTTACGTTCAATCTCCACCCCGCTCCCCTGCAGGCAACCACCTGATGACATTTTATCTAGAATGATATTTTGGTATGCAACTATGGTGAGAATATCTGGCATTCTTTCAACATATTGCTGATGATGAACATTTCTGCTCCCAGCTAATCGTTGTGTAAGTAAAGCTTCAGTGAAATTCATGTAAAATATTTGTATGGAAAATATTGTCTCTCTCTCGGGAAAATACTAGAAGTGGAATTGGTAGCTCACATGATAAGTGTTCTAACTTTGCACAATCTGCCAAACTTCATTTCCAAAGTGTTTGTACCATTATGCAGCCTGAGCAAGCAATGTGTGAGAGTGTCATTTGTTCCACACCCTCACCAAGAGTTGATCAATCTTAAATTTAGCCAATTTTGTTTGGATCTTCTTCAAATTCTTTCAGTAATATTTTGCATTTCTTAGTGTAGGAATATTGAATACTCTAGTTTAAATTTGTTCCTAAGTATCTAATTATTATTATTAATTATTTTTAAATAATTGTATTTATTTCCGTATTTGTTGCTGGTACACAGAATTATCATTGAATTCTGTATATTAATCTTATATCTTAAGTCTCTCCTTAATTGACTTAATGTCCCATCACCAAAATCCATGAATTTCATCCCTAATGAAAACATCTCCTACATAGTTGTATCTCACAAGAGCAAAAGAGATCCAGAGAGGAATGTTTGGGTTAAAGGAAAATAATATTTAGGGCACTTTATTTATTTTTTCTTATTTTAGTATAGTTGAAACACAATGTTACATTAGTTTCACATATACAACATAATGATTCAACTTCTCTATACATTATGCTATGGCCACCACAAATGTAGCTACCATCTATCACCATATAACACTATTACAATATCACTGACCATATTCCTCATGCTGTGTCCTTTATTCTTGTGTCTTATTCATTTCATAACTAGAAATCCTGGAAAAGAACACAGGTGTTAATGTCTCTGACTGACCATAGCAACATTTTTCTAGATATGTCTCCTAAGGCAATAGAAACAAAAATAAAAAATAAACAATTGGAACTACATCAAAATAAAAAGTTTTTTACAGTGAGAGAAACCATCAACAAAACAAAAGGGCAACCTGCTGAATAGGAGACGATATTTGCAAATTACAGATCTGATGAAGCATTAATATCCCAAATAAGGAGCTTACACAATTCAAAACACACAAACAAAAAAAAATGATTAAAACATGAGCAGAGGACCTGATAGACATTTTTCCAAAGAAGACATACAAATAGCCAGTAGACACATGAAAAACTGCTCAACATCATTAATTATCAGGGAAATATAAATCAAAACCACAATGAGATATCTTATACCTATCAGCAAGGCCCAAACCCGAAGGACAAGAAATAACAGGTGTCGGTGAGGATATGGAGAAAAAAGAACCCTCCTGCCCTGTTGATAGGAATGTAAATTGGTACAGCCACTGTGAAAAACAGTAAGGAATTTTAAATAAGTAATTATTTCCATAAAAAATTCATCAATGAATTTTTTAAAAATTCATTTATTTTTTTTAATTTTTTTTAATTTTTTAAATGAAATTTTAAAAATTCATTTAAAAAATGATCAATAATATATCCATATTTTCAAAGAAGGACATGAATTGAAAACATTTTGTGAAAACATTTTGTGAAAAACAGTAAGGAATTTTAAATAAGTAATTATTTTAAATTAAATTTAAATTTAAATAAGTAAATTATTTTAAATTTATTTTAAATAAGTAATTATTTCCATAAAAAAATCATCAATGATTTTTTTAAAAATTCATTTAATTTTTTTAAATTTTTTATTTTTTTAAATTTTTTAAATGAATTTTTAAAAATTCATTTAAAAAATGATCAATAATATATCCATATTTTCAAAGAAGGACATGAATTGAAAACATTTTGACAAACATGAACTAAAAGAAACATTTGACACTATATAATAGGTGTATATTTTATTTATCAGTGTTAATGTGACACTGCATATTTTGGACCTAGTCTTAAATATCATTCTATTATTAAGAATATCTAAATAGCTCAAAAGTCTTAACAGTTCTAGAGTATACATTTTCATTGTCAAACAGATATATTTATTGGTAACTTCATTTTATTTTGATTTAGCTATTTTTTAAAGATTTTATTTATTTATTTGACAGAGAGAGAGGCAGCGAGAGAGGGAACACAAGCCAGGGGAGTGGGAGAGAGAGAAGCAGGCTACCCGCCTAGCATTGAGCCCTACTCGGACTTGATTCCAGGACCCTAGGATCATGACCTGAACTGAAGGCAGATGCTTAACGACTGAGCTACCCAGATGCCCGGGTAACTTCATTTTAAAAAATTATTTCATTTTGGTTAAGAACACTTAACATGAGTTCTACCCTCTTAACACACTTTTAAGTATGCAATTAAGTGATATTGACTGGAGGTATACTGTTGTACTGATGATCTCTAGAGTTTATCTTGCTATAACTGAAACTTTATAGCTTTTGATTAACCACTCCCCACTTCCCCTTCCCCCAGTCTCTGAGAACCATCATTCCACTCTGATTCTGTGAATTTGCTTATTGTAGATACCTCTTACAAGGGGAATTATGCATTATTTTTCTTTCTGTAAATGCCTTATATCACCTAGCATAATGTTTTCAAGATGCATCCCTGGCGTCACAAATAGTGGCTTCCTTTTTCTTTTCTTTCTTTCTTTCTTTTTTTTTTTTTCTTTTTTTGGCTGAATAATTTTCTATGTATGTGCTGAATTTTCTTTATCCATTCCAACTGTGAATAGTGTTATAGTGAATATGGAGTGCTACTACCTCTTTAAATTGTTTGAATAAATACCCAGAAGTAGGATTGTTGAATCATATGAGAGTTCTATCTTTTTTAAAAAAATTTTTTAGGACTCTCCATACTATTTTCAATAGTAGTTTTGCATTCTTACCAATAGTATACAGGGCTCCAATTTCTCTACATTCTTGTGTATACTTGTCTTTGTTTGTTTGTTTTTGATAATATCCATCCTAACAGGGTGAGGTGATATCTCGTTGTGGTTTTGATTTCCATTTCCTTGATTATTAGTGATGTTGAGAAAATTTTCATGTGCCTGTTGGTTTTCTTTGGAGAAATATCAATTCTAATCCCATGCTCATTTTAAAATCAGGTTATTAGGTTTATTCTGCCATTGAGTTGTTTATTTGGTAACTTAGCTTTTTTTTTCATGTTGTTCTTCTCATGTATGTGTGTGTGTGTATATATATATATATTTTTTTTTATAAAGTAATCATGTACACTGTTTTTATTTGCTGCTGTTGTTTATCAGTAAGATTCTTCCCAGTTTTCTTTCTTGGATTTTTACTCTCTAGAGAGAGATTGATCCATTTTTTAACCTCAGTCTTTTAGCAAATGCTTAAGTTTTATAAACCCTGGGTAAAGCATTGAAAACCTGCCTAAGGGATCACTGGGAATGCAGGTAGGATTTTTGAATTCTCTTAATGCTAAAGATTTTCTGTACTTTATCACCATGTAATGTGATGTTTTCTACAAGAAAATACGGTTTTTTAAATCATGTTTTAAAAAGATTACCAACTCAAGATTTGGAGAACATGCTGTGAATCCTTCAGTAAGTCACCTGGACATCTATAAAATAAAGAATTTGGACTGAATGAAATGAAAATTCATCTGTATAATTTTATGATTGTTTAACTTCTTTCAGAGTAGAAATTTAAAAGCTCCTCTTATCTTATTGTAATTAACAAAACAGTAGATTGCTATCACATCACTTGGGCAAAGTAACCAAGTCTTTCTTCTGCTTTTTAAATTCTTTTTCATTGGATAAATAAACTTGAAATTATAAAATGTGCTTATAATTAAAGGATCTTAGTCAATTCAAACACACACAAGTCCTAGTATATGACTAGGACTCAACTCAATTTATATGTGCTTTTAAATTGTTTGGTTTCATAGATATATTTATGATGCTCTATATTGATCTTTATTTTCCCAGTTCTGGGACTGAAATCTGCATCTATTACTGTTCACCCTTTTCCTGTTATTAACATCACATATGTCCCAGGCAAAACTGAAGATAATTTTATGTATAATGCACATCCAATAAATCATTATGTCTTAAAGATTCCACTACCTAAAAGCAAGTACCACCAATTTTTTATCTTTATTCAGTGAAATTTAAAATAATTATCATAGTGCAATCAGCTTGGATCTGTTAACATATACCTTTACAACTTTCTTCAAAACAGATTCCCATCATTTGCCAAACATATCTAATTTCTTTGCCTTAATGTGTCTTTCTCTCAACTCATAACCTGCCTGCCTGACTTTAGTTACATATTCTCATTTATACTCCATATATGTTTCATTGCTTTCTACCTTAAAACAGTTCACAAGGCAATGCTCACTTCCTAATACCACCTCCCTTTTTTTGGAAATCCATTAGGTAAAGACAATTTTCTCTCTTCAATAGTCTTTGATATTTTTTAAAAAGAATTTTATTTATGTGTTTATTTGACATAAAATAGAAAGAGGACAGGGGGAAAGGCAGAGGTAAGGGGAGAGAATCTCAAGCAGGTTCCCTGCCGAGAGCAGAACATATGCAGGGCTCAATTTCAGGACTCTGAGATCATGACCTGAACTGAAATCAAGAGTCAAAGGCTTGGAGTGCCTGGTGGCACAGTTGTTGGGCCTCTGACTCTTGGTTTTGTCTCAGGTCCTGACATTAAGCTCCATGTTGGGCTCTGTGCTAAGCCAAGAGTTGGCTTCAGATGCTCTCTCCCTCTGCCCCTCCCCTGGTGTCCTTTCTCTCTCTCTCAAATAAATAAACAAATCTTTAGAAAAAAAGAAAAAGAGTTGGAGGCTTAACTGACTGAGATATCGAAGCATTGCTCTTCTATAGTCTTTGGCATTTTGCTATTTATTTACTTGTTAATTTTTTTGTGTGATTTTTGACTTATGCTTGTTTTGTCCATTTGGAACAGAGACATGTGGAATTTTTTCCTCTACCTCTGTACTTTCATTATCTCACTTAATTTTCACAATGATATTGGAAAATCAGTCCCATTTTTATCATTTAAAAGATCGGGAAAATGAGGGAAAGTTAACTAAATTTGGAAAATTTACAAAATTGGGAAAGTTAACTAAATTATTAATGATGATTATTACTAGTAACTACAATGGCAGAAACTTAAAGTCAAGGTCTTGTGCATTCTGCATGTTGTTTCTGTTACTGTTATTTCCAACACTTTAAGTTTAATAGAGATTTTTTTTTCTAAATAAAATTTCTCAGGAAATGTGAACCACAGGAAAACTTCATGAACTGTGCCCTGAGGAGGTTTCATCAGTTCATCATTCTACCAGCATAATACTATGTCCTTTGGAAGATATAAGAACCACATTCTAAAAATTTAAATTTAACTGGGAATATTTGACAGAAACTGATAGAAATGAAACATATCACATCTATCCCTCAATCAAACTATTCTAATCCTTTCTTTTGCCAATGAATAAAGCCCATTAATAGAAAAATATTTTATTAATTTTATGGCAAAATATATACATCTAATCCTAATCAAAATAATTTAAACAATTTTCACAAATAAAAAGTATCAGCCAAACTTAAAGAAAAAGTTTATATTAGTAAAGAACCATTTGAGCATGAACATATAGTTTGTGCATAATATATGATATAATAACATTATGCCATAATCAACAATAAGGGAGAACAAGCTGACAGTGGGTGGTGGATAAGAGATATGAAAGAATCATTCTTAAGAAAGTGCAGTCTTGGGGCGCCTGGGTGGCTCAGTGGTTAAAGCCTCTGCCTTCGGCTCAGGTCGTGATCTCAGGGTCCTGGGATCGAGCCCTGTGTCGGGCTCTCTGCTCAGAAGGGAGCCTGCTTCCTCCCCCCTCTCTCTCTGCCTGCCTCTCTGCCTACTTGCGATCTCTGTCTGTCAAATAAATAAAATCTTAAAAAAAAAAAAAAAGAAAGAAAGTGCAGTCTTGGGGGTGCATAGGTGGCTCAGTCATTAAGCAGCTGCCTTCAGCTCAAGTCATGATCCCGGGGTCCTGGGATTGAGCCTCGCATCCTGCTCCCTGCTCAGTGGGAAGCCTGCTTTTCCCTCTCCTACTCCCCCTGCTTGTGTTCCTTCTCTCATTGTCTTTCTCTGTCAAATAAATAAATAAAATCTTTTTAAAACAGAAAGAAAGTGCAGTCTTGTGCTCTATTTTCATCATTTTTTCAATAATTAAGAACTTTTGTTTATACTTTACTTAAAATGTATTTTAAAAATACGTTTAGGGGTGTCTTAGTGGCTCACTCGGGTAAGCATCTACCTTTGGCTCAGGTCATGATTCCAGAGTCTTGGAATCAAGCCCTGCATCAGGCTTCCTCCTCAGTGGAGAGTCTGTTTCTCCATTTCCCCATGCTCATTATCTCTCTCTCTCTCAAGCAAATAAATATGATCTCTAAAAACACAAAAACAAAATAAAATATAAAAAATAAATCTAGCAAAAAAAAGGAAAAATAAAAGAACTTTAAGATATGTGAAAATGACCACATGTCTGAGACTGAATTTATAGAAGATATTTCCTGTTTATGCCTTATCCTTGATTGACTATGAAAAGTAAACTGTTGTGGATTTATCCAAACAGGGCTCGTAATTCAAATTTATTCAATTTTATATTCTCTGAGTAAAGAAGATCGTGTTAAAAATTGTGACTCTGTCTTTATCTGAATTTTTAATGTTGAAATATCATATTTTATAAATTATAGTATATTTTTGTATGCTATTGCATTTATTGTTATATATTTTTAAAAAGTGATTTCTTTTTGGAAACTTATACTCATTATGATGAAAAATTGTTAAGTTATTATATGAGGTAAGTCTTTTTAGAAATCGCTTTTCCATAAGAGACTCTTAACTAAGGAGAACAAACTGAAGATTGATGGAGGCAAGTGGGCGGGGGAATGGGCTAAATGGGTGATAGGTATTAAGGAGGGCACTTGTTATGATGAGCACTGGGTGTTATATGTAAGTCATGCATCACTAAATTCTACTCCTAAAACCAATATTGCACTATATGTTAACAACCAGAATTTAAACAAAAAAAAAAAAATTTTTTTAAATATTTTATTTATTTGACAGAGATCACAAGTAGGCAGAGAGGCAGGCAGAGAGAGAGAGGAAGGGAAACAGGCTCCCCGCTGAGCAGAGAGCCCAATGCGGGGTTCGATCCCAGGACCCTGAGATCATGACCTGAGCCGAAGGCAGAGGCTTTAACCCACTGAGCCACCCAGGCACCCCTAAACAAAAATTTGAAACCAAAAAATTATGTTTGTAAAAAATTAGAAGTTTATTATTATTATTATATGTTTTTAGGGATTATGTTAACAAAAGAAAAAATTATTTAAATATTTCTGGGTAGGGGCATCTGGGTGGCCCAGTCAGTTAAACTTCTGCCTTCTGCTCAGGTCATGATCTCAGGGTCCTGGGATGAAGTCCTGCATCTGGCTCCTTGCTCAGCAGGGAGACTTATCCCTCTCCTTCTGCCACTTCCCCTGCTTGTGCTCTCTCTTCTTCTGTCAAATAAATAAGCAAAATCTTTAAAAATAAATAAGTAAATATTTCTGGGTATACTTTCATTAATTCATATTACTTTAATATTTAGAAAAATTGTTTTCACTGGCAGGCTGCAGTGAAAGGATTCTATTACTTAAATGCCCCAAACATTTTAACATAGAAGTATTGTGAGGAGATTTTTGGCACAGTAAGGTGGTTATACTTGTGACATTCTCATAAGTAGTATGGAGACAACAATATTATCTTTCCATTCTTCTGTTTTACCTTAATTCTGAACCTTCTTCAAAAGTAAGATATAAATGACAGATAAATCATGAGTCAACTCACACTTTTCTTAAGAACTAACACGGATATTTGTGAATTCTAGAAAGAAACAGCAACCAAAAAACTTTAAAGCAATGTTTTAAATAAATTACTACCTACTCATTCACAAATTAAACTAAAGTTAATTTTATTGAAAAATGTGTCCCAATGATGATTCATTAAAAAATGTTTCATTAAAAACAAAAAAGAAAAAGGAGAGAGGCTCACACACCAAATAGGTTTAAAAACAAAAAATGAACAAACAAACAAAACCCCTCTCCTTTCCCCTTTTGTAGATCCTTGGTGCACTTTCTTATATTAAAAGTTACTGTGCTTTCTCCCCTGGAAAAACCTGTTACGATTTTTTAATTCAAAAGTCCTCCAATTCACCACAAAACTACCACAAACTGACCATAAAACTACCTAATAATATTGTACAAAAATACTATATTTTTCAAAAAAACCTTGGTTAATAAGAAGCTGGGGAAATGAGGATCTGCCTTTCCTTCAAGGAAAGCCCAATGAATAACATTGTTTACAGTATATTACTGGGTAATTTACACATTAAAATTTCAGAGTAATTTTTATCTATCACAACTGTAGAATGCTGATACTCCATCAGGACTCAAAACAGCACATTCAGACAGTGAGTTTTGTAAAAAAAAAGTTCTCTTGGAACATAGACACAAAAATTTGTGTATTTCCCACTGTAACTACAGAGATAAGCTAGTGTACTATGAACTATGTATTAGCTAGTGCTTTACAGAAAAAGTTTGCCCACTGCAGATCCTAAATTTTTAACAGTCAATTGACCGGAAGATAAGTTTATCATGATATTTTAAAAGTTAAGACACACAACTAAAGCATGGGCCATGCAAGCTCTGTAGGGTTGGGCCCAAAGATATTTTAATGTAGTCCTAATATATGACCCAGAAGAAAAGTTCTGAGACCTACCATGTTCTCCACTCTGAATCATAGATAATTACATATGGCTGTGGTAATTGTAAAATGGGAACTTTTCAGATGCAAGTATCATCAATTGTCCCCAGTGGCTATGAAACAATTCCCACAATGTAATTGTAAAATATCTAATTTAAACCGTAGTGGTGTTAATCTTACTAAGCAATCACATCATTCGTCCTGACCTTTTCGAATACAAATGTCATTTGTGCGGTTGTAGATCATGACAAATGAGATGTAATGTTAACTATATCGCTTATGTATCTTGGTATGAGATGGTTAGCCTTGTTCCCAAAGGTCACCATGTATTTTTTTTTAAATATGACATTTGTTTTTTCTTATGACATAAGTTTAAATAAATGTTTATTATGCCTATCTATCAAGAGACCAGTTATACTATAGCTTTTTAGCTTGTCAAATCAGATGGTATTTTTCTGGAAAAGAAACTGCACAGATTTCTAGGGGAGATGAGACAATGGATAAAAATATAAAGATAAGCTTCTAATATAAGAGTGGCCCCAAATGAGCTATGAAACATCTAATAAGAGGCCTTTTCTATATACAAACCATGCCACACACAACCAGGACAAGGTTATATATGTCAGATTTTTAAAAAAAATAAGTATTTCAAAAACCCTTTTCGACTTTTTCCGAACACAATAGCCTGACAAATTATATGCAAAAGCTTTTGTATTTCCTATCATGCACCACAGTTTTTGCTACTCTATAGAAATACTCTCAAATTATCATAACATCCATTTAAGAACAATATGAATAATACAGCACTTCTTGTGATTCAAATGGAATTAATAAAATTTAAAGTT
The DNA here is from genome assembly GCF_963455335.1 of Martes martes. Taxonomy (NCBI): domain Eukaryota; kingdom Metazoa; phylum Chordata; class Mammalia; order Carnivora; family Mustelidae; genus Martes; species Martes martes. Next base: position 59,723,977 of record NC_137902.1, read on the forward strand.
CTTTTTCTGAGGTGGGATGTTATTTGTAGAGTCTTGGAGGACTCTCAAAGAGAAAATAAAACTGGATTTTTGTCCAGACTTTATGTAGTGCTAGATCACACACAACTTCCATCCAGAGTCTCAGTTTGCTTATCTAAAAAGGGGATAGAATATTAATCTTGTGTGCAACAGGGCTTGTTATGTAAAGATCAAAGGATACCTTCCAAGCAAATGTTATTCCCTGAAAAAAGTTTTTAAAAAGATCAAGATAAATTAGTGTACCTATACATTTTGTTTTCAAATGGATGACCGGATGATTGGTAGTCCTTTTCCTCCTGTTTTATTTGAGGTATACGTAATGAATAAAAACTGTGTACATTTCAGGTGTGTCCATGATGTTTTGATATAATGTTTGATATACATATATAATGTGAAATGATCACCACAATCAAGCTAATCAAATGTCCATCATTATTTCATATATATATATAAAGTTAACATTTTTCCCTTGGTGAGAACAATTAAGATTCATTCTCTTACTCTGCAAATTTCAAGAGTACAGTAGAATTTCAACCATAGTCACTATGCTGTGCTTTAGATCTCCAGAACTTATTTGCAGTGCACATCTGAACTTGTAATCTTTGACCAACATTTCTCTATTTTCCCCATGCCCACCCTTTCCAATGACTATTCTATTCTCTGTTTCTATGAGTGGGATAAAGACCTGAGTAAATGTTTTTCCAAAGAAGACATATTGATGGCCAGCAAGTGTATGAAAAGGTGCCTAGTATCACCAATCATCAGGGAAATGCAAATCAAACTAAGATGAGATATCACCTCACACCTGGGGAGGGTATGTGCTATGGCGCATGCTGTGAATTGTGTAAGACTGATGATTCACAGACCTGTACCCCTGAAACAAATAATACATTATATGTTAATAAAAAATGTGGACAAAAGAAAAAAAAAAGAATGGCTATTATCAAAAAGACAAAAAATGACAAGTGTTGCTGAGGCTGTGGAGAAAAGGGAACCCTTGTTCACTCTCCGTGGGAATGAAAACTGGTGTAGTCACTGTGGAAAACAATATGGAGGGGTCTCAAAAAATTAAAAATATAGCTACCATACGACACAGCAATCACACTTCTGGGTTTGTCTCTATCCAGGCTGCTATCACAAAATATCACACCCTGGATGACTTAAAAACAACAAATCTTTATCTCTCACCATCTTAGAAGCCAAAAGTCTCAGATCAGGATGCCAGTGTGAAAAGCCCCCTTCCAGGACTTCTCATTTTATCCTCAGTAGAATAGAAGGAGTTAAGGGTCTATGTGGGTTCTCTTTTAAAATGTCACTAACCATATTCATGAAGGCTCTACCCCTATGACCTAATCGCCTACCAAAGGCCCCACCCAACCCTGTCAATTTGAGGGGTTAGGATTTCAAGATATGACTCTGGGGAAGACACAAACATTCAGATCAAATGAAATCACTATCTCAGAAAAATATCTGCATGCTAATGTAGATTGTAGCATTATGAATTTATGATAACACTGATGAACCTAGAGGACAATGTAAGTAAAACAAGCCATTCACAGAACAAATACCATATAGTCTCATTTATATGTTGTTGGCTTTCCATGATGTCAAGATATAATTCCTAGGTGCTTCCTGGCATAAAAACAATGCACAAAATTTAAAAAAGCAAAATCCTTGGTCATCATGTTAATAATTTATGTTAAGCAGGTTTGAAGGCAGACACAGTTCAGGGGCTAAGTTTAGACGGCCTAAGTGGGTGTAGTCAGCAGCTTCTCAGGGAGGCAGCCAGTTGACAGGGAGCATAGGGACTCCCCGACATATATGATAAACTGAAATTTAAGGTCTTAAATCTGAGGTTTATATCCAAGGTGGTTAAGCAGAAAATTCCAACAGGGAAGATTACTTCAAAACAGTATTAGATAATCAGTAATTCAGAGCGAGTGTGGATCTAACAAAGAGGGGGGAAATAGTAGCTGTCCTCTCACTCTGAGTTTATTTCCATGTTGATCAGGAACAAAACAAGTTACCAAGTGACCATGTGGAGCAGCTGCATCACCAGGAGGATCAGAAGTAAACAGGCATTCCACCAGTGAAGATAATTACATTCACGTGTGTTCTCTATTTTACTGATTCCGTCAAAATATATCGACCTTAAACTTACTCTGAGCCAGATACTGATAATGTCCTAGGGATGTACATACAAATAAGATTACTGTTCTCCAAGAGTTTTCAGTTAAAAGAAGAGACAAGCCAGTATACCAAAAATACAAAACAAGGTGACAAATAGTATTCTGGAGTTCTGTAAGTAGGGGGAAAATGGATACCCAACACAGCCTTGGAAGTCAGGCCAGAGAACACACTGGCAGTATTACTAATACGGCCCACTGATTCAAAGCAAGAAATTCAGACTCTATTTTTTTTTTTTAGAGTATTTTATGCACGTATTTGTTCAGCCTAAACAGATGAACTATTTTTGAACAAATATGTTAATTACAGTGTGGTGCTTGCAACCCAGCTGCCTATACATACTAAAATAATAGTGTACGATTCGGGTTCCACTGTTTGGCGTATTCTCTATGTATTGAATGATCTTACCCCACGGTGCCAAAACCAATATGTAGGGCATTGGTCTGGTCTATAAAAAATGACATTCCAATTAACTTTCCAGGAAGACTGTCAACTCAGACCCCATCTTACAGATTAAGAGAGTTGGAAATGCCCATGGGATATGGTTGAAGGGGTTGAGGAAGATGGCAGTTCTCACTCCCTGGTTCTCCACACCTCCTTACTAGATGAGATCAATGGATTAAGCTTTGACCTTTTAGAGTTCTCTCTATATCCATTTATTTCAAAGGCATTCATGGAAAATTTTACCAAGTTTTCCCAGTGCCCTGCAAACCCACTTCAAAATATCATCTGTATGCCTAGACCCAACTGAGTGAGACCATCCAATTCTATATTAAAGATTTTGGCAGACCAAAGTCTCAACCTTGTGAGGACTCGGCGCACAGTGGAATATTAAATATCCCCTGCCAACTACTGTAGCTTTTGAGCCAGAATGATTTTTTGTTGCAAGTAGAATTGTAGAACACGTCCTCTTGCAGCATTTGCTGGTGCCTATCTTATATATGTTCCTGCCTCGTTGAGGTGCAATGTGCCAATTTTCCTCCTCTGTCAAACTGGGACTGTTTTCTCACTGACGGTGCTGCTGTCTTATTAAAATGTTTCCGTGGTTGGCTAGCCTCAGTTGCCAAGGTAACTGTCCTGATGTGTGTTGCCTTTAGGAGTTTATCATTAGATACCTGAAAACCTTGACTGCATGTAAATAATAAAAGCTATCAAGGTAATGCGCCTTTATATTTTCCAGAGACTCGAAAAATATGTGATGATGCTGAGCTTCTATTCATACTGTTAGTCAGTTATTATCAAAGGTTTTGATGGGATTATATCAATCTTTTGTACATTCTTAAAAGTTTTGGCTTATAAATAAGGAACCCAATTTAAAATATTTTATTCATTTATTTTATGTCAAATTTCATGCAAAAACAATTTGATGGAGCATTTGATATTGGTGAGGGCAATTCCAAAGGAATAGAATCAATGTGAAACTTTCTTAGACCTCTAAACTTTCTTCTCTTACTTTCTATTCTGTCTCTGACCCAGACTGCTGAGTCAACTAGTAATAGTAATAGTAATAGTAATAGCATCAACTAGTAATAGCATCAGGATTATTCCCTCTTCTCAAATTTCATCCTTCTCCACTCACCCCCAAAAACCAGAAGATATTTGACTTTGGAGTTCAGATATATTTTGGCTTATGACTTTGCTGTGCTTCACTATTCATTCATTCATTCATTCATTCATTCATTCATCTATCTTTTCTGAGCCTTGGTTTCCTTATCTATATAAAGTTAGATAAGGATTGATCATGAATGAAATAGTGATAATGAAATAACATAATTTAGTACAGTATCTGCCGCATTGTTGGTTTTAAAATAATTATATGTATTTTTTTTTTTTTTTTTTTTTAAAGATTTTTATTTATTTGACAGACAGATCACAAGTAGGCAGAGAGGCAGGCAGAGAGAGAAGGGAGGAAGCAGGCTCCCTGCCGAGCAGAGAGCCCGATGCGGGGCTCGATCCCAGGACGCTGGGATCATGACCTGAGCCGAAGGCAGCGGCTTTAACCACTGAGCCACCCAGGCGCCCCAAAATAATTATATGTATTATCAAAAGTAAATCATTTGTCTTTTCATAGGAAATTAATTTGATGTTTTCTTTCCATCTATGTTGGTAAAATGATTGATAATGAGGTCTATTAAAATGAGTCTAGGGAGACTTTCCCACCCTCTAAACACTGGCAAGAATTTCCAGTCTACCAAATTATGAGAATCCTTGCATTTTAGCATGCTTGTTCTGGGGGTAAGTCTTAGTGTTTTCAGAAGTGTCTAATGAAAAAAAGTCAACCCAGAGTGGGTCAGGCAATGCTTTATTTATTGTCTTACTGAAGCCTATACCCTGGGAGACAGTCTCAGATTGCTCTGAAGAACAGGGAATTATATATAAAAAATGGGAAAGGAGTATATGTACTTGTGAGCAGTTCTCCAGTTATTTCTGCATCCCAAAGGTATGATTTGTTGTAAAAATTGAGGCTTTTTGATTTTCACACAGACTTCAGAAAGACACTTAGGTCATCTTAATACATTATATTTCTATTGCATCTGATTATTCAAAAATATTGCCTCATGCCTCTGCTTAACTGGTTTTCTGGTTCTTGCTGTGTTTGATTTCTCCTTGAGGTCACTTGAAAAGGTCACACACCAAAGGCAGTGACATCAGTCACCTACTGTGATTTTAACGCCCAGGGGTCTCTTCAACTGCCACACACCCTCAGGCCAAGTATTGCACATTAAGCCATTGTTTGCTAACAATACTTTAATAGGAATTAGCATCACAAGTTGGAGAGCTTCTGCATACACTAACATGAGGTATTGGATGCAGGACATATATTAGAGATCAGCACCTGTGAAAGAAAAAGTGAGGGAGCACAATGGGGCAGAGGCAGAATTTTACCTCTGACGTAGGTTCCACAAAGTCCTGGTCAACCTGCAGGAGAGGCCTACTCGAGTCTTCTCTGTCAGAGTTATCCTATCTGGAGCTGAAATGACTGCATGGATACCCCAGCCTTCCCATTCTTCCAGGGTGGACTGACTGCCTAGGAAAAGTCACACCTCCTGGGACCACACTCCTGTGGCAAGGCAGCCCTTTCTTGAGGGAGGTCTGGGTGGCTCCATCTGTGTCTATCACAGGTAGATGAACTAGCTGTATTTGAAAAGAAGTGAACTGGACCCAGATTCTGTGAGACAATGACAGACACACTTTGCAGAGGGACTTGAAACAACAGATTCTGCTTTTGGTGAGTTACATTCCATGTGTGTGCTCCCTCCTCACCAGGGAAAACGAAACCATGAATTCACGCAAGAGGAATCATGAGGACAACAAGAGAAAAGAGAGAAACTCCAAAATGAAAAGATTAATCGAGCTGGTATCAGGTCAACAGGGCCATTGATTTTACTTAGAAAGCGACAACCAATTCTTTAATTATTTTATCTCCCCCTGTGTAAGTTGGGACTTATCTGATCAGACTTGCCCTTACATTCATATTCATACTCATCCCTTCATTTTATTTAACCTCATCACTTTCTTTTTTTTTTTTATTTTTTTATTTTTTTTAAAGATTTATTTTATTTATTTGACAGAGAGAGATCACAAGTAAGCAGAGAGGCAGGCAAAGAGAGAGAGGGAGGGAAGCAGGCTTCCTGCTGAGCAGAGAGCCCGATATGGGACTCGATCCCAGGACCCTGAGATCATGACCTGAGCCGAAGGCAGCGGCTTAACCCACTGAGCCACCCAGGCGCCCTAACCTCATCACTTTCAATCTTGCAAGGAAAAACAACAACAACAAAAAAAGTCTTTCTGTTGCCTTCTCTATTTAGTTTTCTAGAATTAGGGAAGTCAACATCCAAGTACACTGAGCACAACTAAAATGATTCCTCACTGTAGAGTTTGTGATAGGTGGGGAGGCCCTGCTTATGTTTCCCACAGCTTCCCACGAGGTTCCCCCAGCATTCTGAGGATGCTTATCTGACCCCACACAGAGTTACTTCTTTTAGCCTCTTCCTCTCCTTAAAGAAAAGGATGCACTAATATTTTCTCCACCCTGGCTCTCTTCTCCTTCTAAAAACTTTGTATAAGCTTATGCGATGGTGATGCAAAATGACTTAAAACATAGCATTAGGTATCAATAAACTCAAGGGAATGAAAAGCACACTACTATAAATTATATTGCCTTGATGGGTCATTATATAGGCATCAGCAAGCTTTAAAAAATCACAGTGGTTAGACAAAATAATTTGCATTGCCCAATATCTTGTAAAAACAGCTGAATATTTCATTCCACAAATTTCCTTCTCTGGTTATGCCTCAATGATTTTCACTTACTAAGTAGCATCACTGAGCCATGAAAACATTCTCCCCAGGCACACAAAGCTCACTAGAATTTTTGTTCACAAAATATTGATTTCATGATTAAACTTTCCGTTAGATAAAAACTCAAGGTCTGAGCTTTAGACTTTTCATACTGGGTTGCATTTATGGTTTGAAAATCCTTGAAAATTGTCTATTTCCATTAATAAAATATAGAGATAATGTTCTACATGGAGAAGATTAGATTTATTCCCAAATCCCCATTGCTCACAAGAGGCTAGTATTCTGTCAAATTTATGATTATATTTAAATACTTAAATTTTATTATGTGGGCCACAGGACATTATTTTTACACCTGTTAAGTAAGTCTGGGAGTTATCAGGAAATAGAATTGACACGTGGTTCTTAGGAGGATGCACACTGATATCTCTTGGACTACATTTTTTTTAAAGATTTTATTTATTTATTTGAGCAAGACCACAACCAGGGGGTGCAACAGGCAGAGAGAGAGACAGAGAGATAAGCAGGCTTTCCGCTGAGCAGGGAGACCAATGCAGGTCTTGATCCCAGGACCCTGAGATGGTTACCCCACCAGAAGGCTGACGCTTAACCACTGAGACACTCAGGTGCACCTCTTGGACTACTTTTGATTATTGTCTTTTCTCCCACAAACAAAGATGCTTACAAAGGGGTGGATTTTCTAAATTCAGTTTATAATGATCAAAAGAATTTAAGTGGTGATGTGAAGTACTTAAACAAACTATGATTAGGTTCTGCATATAGTTCCTCTACTAATCAGATACTTTGAAATACTTGATTTCCTTTCTAAGTTCCTCCATTATTTGGTTGACAAATTTTTGCAAACACTTAGGTGATTCTTAAAATTGCAATACATTAGGTCTTTAATAGAATGATTCAAAGTTCTCTTAAACACACCAATATCATTTTTAAATTTAGAAAGACTTCAATTTAAAATCTAAATTCTCAATATTATACATTTGAAATTGGAGTTACATATTGAAATCATTTTCCTAAAGGTCAATTTCCTAAATTGTCTTGAATAGTTAAAATCCAAATATTCAAGATTAGATTTCTTAAAATAAAATATTAACAATATAGAGTCAGTTCTATTTTCTATGACTCAAAACTTTCATATGTCATAAAATGCTTAGCACTAACACTACAACTATATAAGCCTATGTGACTTAAAGGGCTGCTTTCCTCAAACAATATTTTTGGAGCAATGCTTTTGCTTTCCCAAGTATTAAAGAATGGGAACTATTGGCTAAGATGAAGCTGAACCTTTGAACACTAAGGATACAGGGGAACTCTATTTATAGTTGTCAGTGACTCCATGACAAAAAGATGGAAGAGGTAATGTGAAGAAGCATTTCCCTTAGGTTTGGAACCTACATTTTAAGCCAGATTAAAGTATGTAACTGGTGCCTGACGGCTCTAGCTCTTGGTCAGAATATGGTTTTTGCTGCTCAAATGTAATTGATTTTCTCCTACAACTCTTAGGATACCCTGCTTCTTGTATGATACATCTTCTCTTAGAATCACATAATACCTTCAAACATGAAAATAATATCCAATTGAAATTTTTCTGTTTCTCATGAGTTCTTTTTATTGGGTATTATCAAAATTGGTTATTTTTAGCAAGGGCAGGTTCTTCATCTTCTAAAGAGATAGGATTATTCTAGGTTATTTCTAATGTTTATGATAGAATCTCAAAGTTGCAAAGTAGCTTCCAGTCTACTTACTCATTAGATAAAAAGAATAGCTTTTTAAAAAGAAATCTGTAGTATATTATGAACATTTATGTATGTTTAACTCTTTATTATCAGTGTCATTATCATTTACTCATAACGTCATTATGCCCAACTTTTTTTTATTAGGGTAACCATATAATCTTACCATCCAAACAGGGGAACTTCTGAGAGTAAATGAGGGAATTATTACTAATTAAGTAATCAGGACTGTCCTGGGAAAACTAGGACAACCTGACACCCATGTTATGCTCAACTACAGTCATCTGAAATGTTTAGAACATTTCCATTCACAAGGAATTATCTAGAGCACTACTTTTTACATTCTATGCTCCCTTACAGTTTTCTTTTTTTTTTTTTTTAAGATTTTATTTATTTTTTTGACAGAGATGAAGAGTAGGCAGAGAGGCAGGCAGAGAGAGAGAGGAGGAAGCAGGCTCCCTGCCAAGCAGAGAGCCCAATGCGGGACTTGATCCCAGGACCCTGAGATCATGACCTGAGCCGAAGGCAGAGGCTTAACCCACTGAACCTCCCAGGCGCCCTCCATTACAGATTTTTAGTCAGGTAAATTTGAATACCACCGTGGTATGTAAAAATGTTCAAATAAGGTCACACTGAATAAGTAGGAGATGGCAGACCTGGAACTCTGTACCTTGGCAACCCCTCAGAGGTATACCAGGAGTCCTGAGGCTCCACTATGGAAATATGATGCACCACAGGATTATTTGAAACTGCCTTAATGGAGAAGCAATAATGCTTATCAGACGTCCATGAGGTGCCAGATCATATACACGTAATTGGCTGGGAACAATAGAGCTGAGATTTAAATCCATGTCTAATTGATTGCAAAGTCTTATTCACATTCCTCTGAAGAAAGTGCATTGCATTTTTATATAATTCTTATTTTAGAAAGTTCCTCATGGTATCAGTCAGGTCGCTCTAGCTTATTCTGTACCAGTTGCAAAAAACCTCCAAAAAGGGAAAAAAAAATAAAAGGACCAACATTTCTTAAAACAGAAATGTTTGGGTGCCTGGGTGGCTCAGTGGGTTAAGCCTCTGCCTTCGGCTCAGGTCATGATCTCAGGGTCCTGCTTCTCCCTGCTTCTCCCTCTCTCTCTGCCTGCCTCTCTGCCTACTTGTGATCTCTGTCAAATAAATGAATAAAATCTTAAAAAAAAAAAAAATGAAAACAGAAATGTTTATTGTTCCCACTATAGATCCATTGCAGGATGACAAGGCACTGCTTACTGCATTCTCTGAAGTACATAGGTTGTAGGAATTCTATCTTAACATAAACTTCTATGATCCCGGGGGGAGGAGTCAAGATGGCGGAGAAGTAGCAGGCTGAGACGACATCGGGTAGCAGGAGATCAGCTAGATAGCTTATCTAACCATTGTGAACACCTATAAATCCAACGGGAAATCGAAGAGAAGAAGAGCAACAATCCCAGAAACAGAAAATCGATCACTTTCTGAAAGGTAGGACCTGCGGAGAAGTGAATCCAAAGCGACGGGAAGATAGACCCCGGGGGGAGGGGCCGGCACCCGGCAAGCGGCGGAGCGACGGAGCACAAAACCGGGACTTTTAAAAGTCGGCTCCACTGGGAGACATCGCTCCAGAGGCTAAACTGGGGGGAAACCCAGGCGGGGTCAGCATAACCCCAGGACCCGCGGGGTCACAGAAGGACTGGGGGTGTCTGAGTGCCGCAGAGCTCGCAGGTATTAGAGCGGGGAAGCCGGCTATAGCGACAAAGCCGAGGAGTGAGCTCTAAGCCCGGGGTTACCTTGTGCCGGTCGCAGGCTGGGTGGGCTCAGAGCGCGGCCGGAGGCCACGGAGACAAAAGCGACCCGGCGCTTTTCTCCAGCTCCAACAATTGACTGCTTTCATCGAGGCGCGACCGCAGGCCAGGGAGGCGGGGCGGTTGGGCGCTTTGCTCTGAGAGCGCACTGAGGAGCGGAACCCCAAGCTCTCGGCTCCTCCGGGCCGGAGACTGGGAGGCCGCCATCTTCATTCCCGTCCTCCGGAACTCTACGGAAAGCGCTCAGGGAACAAAAGCTCCCGAAAGCGAACCCGAGCGGATTACTTAGCCCGGCCCCTGGCAAGGGCGGTGCAATTCCGCCTGCGGCAAAGACACTTGAGAATCACTACAACAGGCCCCTCCCCCAGAAGATCAACAAGAAACCATCCAAAACCAACTTCAGTCACCAAGAACAGCGGAATTCCACAGCAGGAGAAAGCAAATCCTACCTGGACAAAATGACAAGGCGGAAAAACTCACCTCAAAAAAAAGAACAAGAGGCCGTACCGAAGGCTGGAGACCTAATCAATACAGACATAGGTAGCATGACAGATCTAGAGTTCAGAATGACAATTCTCAAGGTTCTAGCCGGGCTCGAAAAAGGCATAGAAGATATTAGAGAAACCCTCTCCGGAGAGATAAAAGCCCTTTCTGGAGAAATAAAAGAACTAAAATCTAACCAAGTTGAAATCAAAAAAGCTATTCATGAGGTGCAATCAAAAATGGAAGCTCTCACTGCCAGGATAAATGAGGCAGAAGAAAGAATTAGTGACATAGAAGACCAAATGACAGAGAATAAAGAAGCTGAGCAAAAGAGAGACAAACAACTACTGGAACACGAGGAGAGGATTCGAGAGATAAGTGACACCATAAGACGACGCAACATTAGAATAATTGGGATTCCAGAAGAAGAAGAAAGAGAGAGGGGAGCAGAAGGTATATTGGAGACAATTATTGGAGAGAATTTCCCTAATATGGCAAAGGGAACAAACATCAAAATCCAGGAGATGCTAAGAACGCCCCTCAAAATCAATAAAAATAGGTCCACACCTCGTCACCTGATAGTAAAATTTACAAGTCTTAGCGACAAAGAGAAAATCCTGAAAGCAGCCCGGGAAAAGAAGTCTGTAACATACAAGGGTAAAAACATTAGATTGGCAGCGGACCTATCCACAGAGACCTGGCAGGCCAGAAAGAACTGGCATGATATATTCAGAGCACTAAACGAGAAAAACATGCAGCCAAGAATACTATATCCGGCTAGGCTATCATTGAAAATAGAAGGAGAGATAAAGAGCTTCCAGGACAAACAAAAGCTGAAAGAATTTGCAAACACCAAACCAGCTCTACAGGAAATATTGAAAGGGGTCCTCTAAGCAAAGAGAGACACTAAAAGTAGTAGATCAGAAAGAAACAGAAACAATATACAGTAACAATCATCTTACAGGCAATACAATGGCACTAAATTCATATCTCTCAATAGTTACCCTGAATGTTAATGGGCTAAATGCCCCAATCAAAAGACACAGGGTATCAGAATGGATAAAAAAACAAAACCCATCCATATGCTGCCTACAAGAAACTCATTTTAGACCCGAAGACACCTCCAGATTTAAAATGAGGGGGTGGAAAACAATGTACCATGCTAATGGACATCAGAAGAAAGCTGGGGTGGCAATCCTTATATCAGATCAATTAGATTTTAAGCCAAAGACTATAATAAGAGATGAGGAAGGACACTATATCATACTCAAAGGGTCTGTCCAACAAGAAGATCTAACAATCTTAAATATCTATGCCCCTAACATGGGAGCAGCCAACTATATAAACCAATTAATAACAAAATCAAAGAAATACATCGACAGTAATACAATAATAGCAGGGGACTTTAACACTCCCCTCACTGAAATGGACAGATCATCTAAGCAAAAGATCAACAAGGAAATAAAGGCCTTAAATGACACACTGGACCAGATGGACATCACAGATATATTCAGAACATTCCATCCCAAAGCAACAGAATATACATTCTTCTCTAGTGCACATGGAACATTCTCCAGAATAGACCACATCCTGGGTCATAAATCAGGTCTCAATCGGTACCAAAAGATCGAGATCATTCCCTGCATATTTTCAGACCACAATGCTCTGAAGCTCGAACTCAATCACAAGAGGAAATTTGGAAAGAACGCAAATACATGGAGACTAAACAGCATCCTTCTAAAAAATGAATGGGTCAACCAGGAAATTAAAGAAGAATTGAAAAAATTCATGGAAACAAATGATAATGAAAACACAACAGTTCAAAATCTGTGGGACACAACAAAGGCAGTCCTGAGAGGAAAATATATAGCAGTGCAAGCCTTTCTCAAGAAACAAGAAAGGTCTCAAATACACAACCTAACCCTACACCTAAAGGAGCTGGAGAGAGAACAACAAAGAAAGCCTAAACCCAGCAGGAGAAGAGAAATCATAAAGATCAGAGCAGAAATCAATGAAATAGAAACTAAAAAAACAATAGAACAAATCAACAAAACTAGGAGCTGGTTCTTTGAAAGAATTAATAAGATTGATAAGCCCCTGGCCAGACTTATCAAAAAGAAAAGAGAAAGGACGCAAATAAATAAAATCATGAATGAAAGAGGAGAGATCACAACCAACACCAAAGAAATACAAACAATTATAAGAACATACTACGAGCAACTCTATGGCAACAAATTTGACAACCTGGAAGAAATGGATACATTTCTAGAGATGTATAAACTACCACAACTGAACCAGGAAGAAATAGATAACCTGAACAGACCCATAACCAGTAAGGAGATTGAAACAGTCATCAAAAATCTCCAAACAAACAAAAGTCCAGGACCAGACGGCTTCCCAGGGGAATTCTACCAAACATTTAAAGAAGAATTAATTCCTATTCTCCTGAAACTGTTCCAAAAAATAGAAATGGAAGGAAAACTTCCAAACTCATTCTATGAGGCCAGCATCACCTTGATCCCAAAACCAGACAAGGATCCCACCAAAAAAGAGAATTACAGACCAATATCCTTGATGAACACAGATGCGAAAATTCTCACCAAAATACTGGCCAATAGGATCCAACAGTACATTAAAAGGATTATTCACCACGACCAAGTGGGATTTATTCCAGGGCTGCAAGGTTGGTTCAACATCCGCAAATCCATCAATGTGATACAATACATTAATAAAAGAAAGAGTAAGAACCATATGATACTCTCAATAGATGCTGAAAAAGCGTTTGACAAAGTGCAGCATCCCTTCCTGATTAAAACTCTTCAAAGTGTAGGGATAGAAGGCACATACCTCAACATTATCAAAGCCATCTATGAAAAACCCACCGCAAATATCATTCTCAATGGAGAAAAACTGAAAGCTTTTCCGCTAAGGTCAGGAACACGGCAGGGATGTCCGTTATCACCACTGCTGTTCAATATAGTACTAGAAGTCCTAGCCTCAGCAATCAGACAACAAAAAGAAATTAAAGGCATCCAAATCGGCAAAGAAGAAGTCAAACTATCACTCTTTGCAGATGATATGATACTATATGTGGAAAACCCAAAAGGCTCCACTCCAAAACTGCTAGAACTTATACAGGAATTCAGTAAAGTGTCAGGATATAAAGTCAATGCACAGAAATCAGTCGCATTTCTTTACACTAACAACAAGACAGAAGAAAGAGAAATTGAGGAGTCAGTCCCATTTACAATCGTACCCAAAACCATAAGATACCTAGGAATAAATCTAACCAAAGAGGTAAAGAATCTATACTCAGAAAACTATAAAGTACTCATGAAAGAAATTGAGGAAGACACAAAGAAATGGAAAAATATTCCATGCTCATGGATTGGAAGAACAAATATTGTGAAAATGTCTATTTTACCTAAAGCAATCTACACATTTAATGCAATCCCTATCAAAATCCCATCCATTTTTTTTAAAGAAATAGAACAAATAATCCTAAAATTTATATGGAACCAGAAAAGACCTCGAATAGCCAAAGGAATATTGAAAAAGAAAGCCAAAGTCGGTGGTATCACAATTCCAGACTTCAAGCTCTATTACAAAGCTGTCATCATCAAGACAGTATGGTACTGGCACAAAAACAGACATATAGACCAATGGAACAGAATAGAGAGCCCAGAAATAGACCCTCAACTCTATGGTCAACTAATCTTCGACAAAGCAGGAAAGAATATCCAATGGAAAAAAGACAGCCTCTTCAACAAATGGTGCTGGGAAAATTGGACAGCCACATGCAGAAAAATGAAATTGGACTATTTCCTTACACCACACACGAAAATAGACTCAAAGTGGATGAAGGACCTCAATGTGCGAAAGGAATCTATCAAAATCCTTGAGGACAATGCAGGCAGCAACCTCTTTGACCTCCACCGCAGCAACTTCTTCCTAGGAACATCGCCAAAGGCAACAGAAGCAAGGGCAAAAATGAACTATTGGGATTTCATCAAGATCAAAAGCTTTTGCACAGCAAAGGAAACAGTTAACAAAACCAAAAGACAACTGACAGAATGGGAGAAGATATTTGCAAACGACATATCAGATAAAGGGCTCGTATCCAAAATCTATAAAGAGCTTATCAAACTCAATACCCAAAGAACAAATAATCCAGTCAAGAAATGGGCAGAGGACATGAACAGACATTTCTGCAAGGAAGACATCCAGATGGCCAACAGACACATGAAAAAATGCTCCACATCACTCGGCATCAGGGAAATACAAATCAAAACCACAATGAGATACCACCTCACACCAGTCAGAATGGCTAAAATTAACAAGTCAAGAAATGACAGATGCTGGCGAGGATGCGGAGAGAGGGGAACCCTCCTACACTGTTGGTGGGAATGCAAGCTGGTGCAACCACTCTGGAAAACAGTGTGGAGGTTCCTCAAAAAACTGAAAATAGAGCTACCCTACGACCCAGCAATTGCACTCCTGGGTATATATCCTAAAGATACAAACGTGGTGCTCCGAAGGGGCACGTGCACCCGAATGTTTATAGCAGCAATGTCCACAATAGCCAAACTGTGGAAAGCGCCTAGATGTCCATCAACAGATGAATGGATAAAGAAGATGTGGTATATATACACAATGGAATACTATGCAGCCATCAAAAGACATGAAATCTTGCCATTTGCGACGACGTGGATGGAACTAGAGGGTATCATGCTTAGCGAAATAAGTCAATCGGAGAAATATAACTATCATATGATCTCTTTGATATGAGGAAGTGGAGATGCAAGGTGGGGGGGTTTGGGGGGAGGTAGGAAAAGAAAAAATGAAAAGATGGGATTGGGAGGGAGACAAACCATAAAAGACTCAATCTCAAGAAACAGACTGAGGGTTGCGGGGGGGAAGGGGGATGGGAGAGGGTGGTGGGGAAATGGACATTGGGGAGGGTATGTGCTATGATGAGTGCTGTGAAATGTGTAAACCAGACGATTCACAGACCTGTACCCCTGGGGATAAAAATACATTATATGTTTATTAAAATAAAAAAAATTAAAAAAAAAAAAAAAAACTTCTATGATCCCAGAAGCAAGGAAGGAAAAAATGGTGAAATATTCATTACTTCTTAAAGTTTCTATATGAAAATAACAAATGTCTTTTTCTTTCACATTTAATTAGCCAGAACAAGTTATAGGGCCATATCTAAGTTAAACAGAATGAAGATTTATAACTCTTCCTTATGGAAGATGACCAAAAAAATACAGTCAGTTGACCATGATCTTCAACAAAATCTATATTTTTGAACTGGTCATTAATATTCCTTCTTCTTTGCTAAGGGATCCATCATATTGTGAGAGCCCTCATGTATTTCGATTTTTAAAGTGGTTGGATTCACTTTTTAATATCCATCTCAAATTTCTTCTTTTACAGATTAAGTATTTCCAGTGTTTCAACTGTTCTTGAAAAGGCATTGCATCCGGTGGTGCGTCTCAAACTTGAATGTGCTTCACATCTTCTGGAGCTATCAAAATGCAGATTCTGATTCAACAGGCCTGGATGTGGCCTGTAATATAATTGTTTGTTTGTCTTAAATAATGTCTTAACCCAGTTTTGAGGTCCTAGCTGGAAGCCAGTCAGTTCCCCTAATTAATTCCATACCCCAAACACTTGCATGAATGAGTTTTCGCAGTCTGGGTAATTATGCACTTGAGTTAACTGATCTAAGGCCAGGTATCAGACAACTAGGGAAAACCCTTATAGTCCAGAACCCGTACATTTATTCAAAGAAGCAAATCCACAAAGAGGCAAAGAAACCTAGCCACCCCACTCCACCCACCATACATAAGCTACACCCATACAGCATCAACTTTCTAGTACCCCATCTTCAGGTACAACCCCCAGTATGAACTGCCCAGCAGCCTTCCATCATTTGGAGCTGTAAGTAACAAAGTTCTGCCTTTCATCTATCCCAGTGTCAGTGTGTTGTGTCCTGACATCAAAAAAATTCCAATTTGTCTGTTGGTTCCCATGACTCTCTTTACCCAAATTTCCTTGGTGATGGAATATTTAAACTATTGGCTAAACTTAGAGGACTACAGACCAGCCCAGGTGAGGTCCTCACTTAGGACAGTAGGAATGATAGATCTTCTCAGCTGCACCTCTGGGGTCAACTTTCCAATATACTTCTGGTCACACCCTATGTTTGGCAGAGGCTTATTTCAGGAGCTTGTCACTTCCTCAGGACCAGTGGTGTGTTTTCGTTTTTAATTATTATTTAGGGAAGAATTTTGGTTTGTCCATGTGCTTCTGGTGACCCCTGTGGAAGAAGATATTGATCAGATTTCCTCACAGTACAGAAATGACGTTGGTTTTGTTGCTGTTTCTCAGGCGGCAGTGACCGTGGCTTATTTTCCGTGCTACGACACACCTTACTGTTGTCAACTAACTTCACGTTCCCCAGATTCCCAGGGGTATTGTGGATTGTACTATAAGTCAGTAGCCCAATGTTTGAACCAAAGTTGGGACTCTTGGACAAGGGAATGAATATTTCATCTCTGTACCCCCCCCCCCATACACTTGCCAAAGTTACCCAATTGCTTAAATATGAAAAAATTCTATCCAGTGTACTTGGGCTTTACTAAGTTCCACTCCATATCAATATTTGAATTGACTGAAACTTTGGACAAGGAGCTATGCTGTCCCAAGGAGAGGCAGCTAGAACTCTCTAAGTGTAGAACCCAGTCCCTGGGAGATGGACTGGGAAGTGTTGGAACAAGAGATTGCTGCCTATGAGGTGGGCTACCACTCTCCTCCCCTTTCCTGTAATCCACAGGAAGTCCACATTATGATTTACCAGACAGAAACAGAAACTAAAAACTGTGGCTTTAGGTTGCTAGAAGTTCAAAACAGGGAAAAAATGAGGGAAAGGGATTAAAGAATACCAAAATCCAGGACACAGAGGGAGGATACTGAGTGGCTTTTTGTGTTTCTACAACCTGGATTCTAGATTAACTTCCCCATTTGCTAAAAGGCACCAATGATAAAGTTTCCTGGTCTTAATTAGTATTGAGCCTTAAATTATAATTATACCTGAGGATCTCACTAAATTTAAATATGGTATCCTGTATAATCTGGGGAAAATAACTAAATACAAACTGGACAAAAAATAGCCATGCCTCATTTTAATTATAGCCTTGGCTAAGATTCCCATAGTCATAGTACCCTTTGCCCTGAAGTATCTCATATTAGACACAAACACTACGATATAGTGAGTAATAAGTTTAAATTAAATTAAGTCTTTGGCACTTACAAATTGGCTTGATAAAATGGGATCCCACAAGCCCCTAGGTAGAATAGTTAATATATCCCAAATAAATCAAAATGGGGTCTTCAGGGATCAAAATTTGTTATATAAGACCTAATCAATGAATGCATGATATCTCCACTACTTCTACATTTGACAGCGTAGTTTTGCCAGTTCTTAAACAAGGAAGGAATAAATGGCCTATGATGGTAAATTACCACAACCTTAATGCTGTGGTCATATCCATTGAGTCCCCAGAACCCAATATTATTAAAATTACCAAATCTATTCAATCAGTAGCCAGTAAATGTCTTACCATTATATATTGGACTTCTGTGTTCTAAGTTCTATTCCATGCTTACTTTAATAACCTCTCAGGAGCTGTTCACCTTCACCTCCAAAGGACACACACACCTTTACTAGCCTCCCTATAATGTACCTTGACAGCTGTGCCAATGCACACCATCTTTGCAGACAAGATCTTAACTGTATCCACTTTTCTTCCAGAGCACAGGTATGATCATCATCTCATTGATGATATCCTCCATTAAGGAGATTCATTTGGTACAATCATTAGAAACTTTGAGTTCTGAAAGCAATATACTCCTTATTTACAGATTTTACTTTGTTTCACTAATGGTTCTACTTACAAATCAGCCCACCATTGGAAAAAAAAAAAAAAAAAAGGCTCTAAAATCTTTCCAAATCCAAATCAAAAGGCACTTACATTAGTGCTCTCAGAGACTCCTTCACCATAAAAATCTTAGCAACTTTCTCTCATGCCTCCTGGAGTCTCTGGACAACCTACAATGGCCATAAATTGTCTGTGGGTTTCTGATGCAAAACAAAACAAAACAAAACAAAACCAAAACAAAAAACCAAAAAACAAACCCTGCCCTTTTGACACCATTAGAATAAAAATTGCTAGTCACAGACTGGGCTATCCTGAAAACAGGCCCTCACAAACCCTGAGACTATAACCTTCCACACCCAGCTATCTATCATTATTTCTTGGGTAATGAAAGCAGCATCTTCCAAGTTTGTCAAGGTTACTGAGGCCTCCTTAATATAGGACGGAGCCAAACCTGAAGCCTCTAGTATATTCCACCTATAAGAGAGAGAGGAGTGGCTTCCCCTGTCCTCAGTCTCTTGCCAGATATCATGGTCCAGGAGATCACTTCTCCTCTAGACAGCTTACCTACCTAGGAAGCCCCTTAGAACAAACTGAGTGAACAACAGTAAGTCCATACGCTTTGCCAGTGATATTGTCACCATCATAAATTATAGAGTTCAGTAGAATCTTGACTGATAGAGGATGGGACTCAATGTTCAGGACAACCAGCAAAAGTATTAAGATGGCCACATATGTACTTCTATGGAAAATATTTGTTCATTGTTTCCATAAAGCTATTAGGATCTAATTTAAGCTTCAGAAATTAAATTCTAGTCCCAGATTTTCCACCTTAATCTTTTCATTGTCAATTATGACCAATGAAACAGACTCTGGTTTCAAAAAATAAATTTGAAAATAAGTCTCCTATTTTTTCTACAGAATATAACATTTTTATTTTTACCATGATAGTTCTTACACATGTGATATTTACAGAAATCACTGAAAATAGTTTGTGAGAGATAACAAAGTAAAGAAAGTTCATTGGATTATATATACTCAGAGAGAACAATGGCTAATAATGCATTTCTTCTGTTCAGTACAATCTTGCCAAATTAATCAGGATTATGTGAAATACTACTTAACTTAAAGGACAAGATAATAGCCTGTCTTCTATAAGAGACTGTGTCTTAGAAACATATAGGAAAGATATTCAGTAGTTCAAAATATTAGATCATTCCTCTCCATGATAATTATAATCTATGGTTTATAAAAATCTGTCAGTATTATTAAAGTAGGTACTAACAATGTAAAGCCTTGTTTGCCAATTAATCTTTAATTACTTGTTCTTTATGGGCATAAATTAAGATCAATGGCTCATTATTTAATTGGAAAAAAGAAGATGTGATACTGGCATGTACATCTATGACAGCATATGCATTAAAATTTGAAGGATATATATCCCCCTGCTTAAGAACATCTCCTTGATTTGTCTATCAAATTATCAGAAGTTTATATTGATGATCACTGGACAAAGCTTTGAAGTCTTCTAAAAATATTGCTGCCAGAGCAGTATAATGTTTGAACCCATTCTTTAAAAACTATATCATATTATTGTTTTTCTTTTTGATGCATAGAATAGGAGATATAGGGTTGACAAGTCCTGATAAGATTGGAAGAACCTGACTTAGCTATTATTTCCATGGATATCTCTGTAGTGAGGAGTCTACAGTCACAGGTAGCATGAAGGGTAGGAAGAAAAATCGTCCAATAATGATTTGCCAGAGAATTTCATCGTATATATGTGTGCAATGTCAGGGGAGTAGTGGGAAAATATAAAATAACACAGTTTTATTTATTTTTCTTTATACCATGTGTTTTTTTTTTAAATTGAAGTATAGTTGGTATAAAATATTATATTATTTTAAGCATACAATAGAGTGATTCAACATTTGTATACATTATGAAATGCTCACCACAGTAAGTATAACCATTATGTCATCATACAGATTTATTATGATATTTAAAGATTTATTTATTTATTTGAGAGAGAGAGAAAGCACAGGGGAGGAGCAGAGGGAGAGAATCTTCAAGCAGACTTCCCACTGAGCATGGAGCCTGACACAGGGCTTGATCTCATGACCTGAGCAGAAACCAAGAATCAGGTCTTGAATCAACTAAGTCACGCAGGTGTCCCTGCAATATATTTTTTTTAAAAACAAGAAAAAAAAAGAACTTTTGCCTCTGGATACAAGTCTACTACTAGTCCTAAGAACAAGATACCTGTAAGACATAAATTGTCTTTCTGCCTGAATGCATTCTTTCAGTACAAAAATGAAACCAAAAGTTAATTCCTAGATAATTGAATAGTTCAATTCAAGTCTTGTTCTCAAATATAGGTATCTCTACAGTTAATATCCACAGAGCAGAATAAGAGAACCCCACTATTTTCTTTTGTAGTTTCAAGAAAAGACATTGATGGCCTATGTCACATTTACTTGAAACATAGAAACAAGTAGAGTAAATGATAGTGTCTTTTTTTTTTTTTTTTAGAATGCCTTGTTACTTGGCTTAGAATGACTATTGACTTGTTCTTACTGTACTAATAGTTTTTGTGTCTTGAAAAATTAATTCTCTGTGACAGAGAATGTTTAAAAAAATTGTGTGTTTTATTCATACATGTTTGTTCTATGAGTGAGGAACTTAACACTATTTTAGGACAAATTATTAGTTTGGAAAAATGTTATTTAATATTTAAGCTCTTCACAGTCACAAATACTCTTGATAAATATTGCTAGGTTTTTGTACATACAAAATTGGAGGCAAAAAGGAATCTGTATAAATTCATTGGTTCCTGACTTAGTAAAAATTTGGGAGAGTTGAGTGTTGCCAAATATTTAAAAAATTAAACCTTTTATCATGTATGTGAATAAAAATATACAAAATAATGTGTATGATTGCAAAGCATTTTATAAAATACAATTAAATGTAGAATTTAAAGTGTGCACTTAAGTAGTTAAATTCAGATCACTTTAGAGTTCAAAAGGCCCCTTTCTCATCTATTACCAGTTATCATCATACCATCATAATATATTTAAGCACCATTACCCTTCTGATGCAGATGGGATAAATAAGCCCACGTCGTATAGCTTAAAGTTGCAGAACTGGACTTGAATGCAGGTGTTTCCGGGTCATGTAACTTTTCTGAACTGCTTAGAGAATACAGTTAATGCGGCTGCTATCAGCATGTCCATTCTTTGTGCAGCATCTCTGTATTCATAGCATAGCAAAGAAACTGTCTTGAGAGCAATTGCAGAAACATCTTGTGAAAAATAAAGTAAAATAAGTGGCACATGTAGCAAATAAGGATGAGGACTGCCAGCAGCCCTCTACATTGGTCTCTTCCAAGAGAAGAATCCTGTCTATTTTGTGACGCAGTCATTTTTCCCCTTGTAACAAGGGTAATTGATGCACCATTGTTCAATATACCCATTCAAAGAGCAGACTGAGAACACTGATGTATTATATTTGAAGGACTAGTACTCTCCAGTTTGAAAAACCAAGACTTGTTACGTTGCGATGGTGGAAATCACTAAGGAACATAAAGAATTGGTTTGAACTTCTTTATTAGTATTTTTGTATAGTATTTGTTCTGTCAGAGGAAAGCCACAAAAGGCACATCTGTCTATTCCGCTAGCATGAAGTTGTAACATTTAATAGAAGTGAAAATGTATGTCACTT
This sequence comes from Martes martes, assembly GCF_963455335.1. Lineage (NCBI taxonomy): Eukaryota > Metazoa > Chordata > Mammalia > Carnivora > Mustelidae > Martes > Martes martes. Next base: position 59,746,198 of record NC_137902.1, read on the forward strand.
TTCCCAGATACAGCATAGAAAATTCTGACATTTCCTTATTCACAGAGTGGAAATAAACAATTACTTCGACTATGGAGTCCACTTAAAAAATTTGGACCCCATGATTATTTTCCTTTGTGGTATAACATAAAATTTATTCCATCCAGTCTTTATAAAATTAAAACTATCTTTCATGATAAATACCCAAATGGTTTTTCCTATTTATCTGAGTAACATCCCTATGTCTATTACACCTCAGTGTCTTATTACATTATTCTATTTATAGGCACTGAATATTTATTACAAACACTTCGTGTTTCTTTACATATGATATTAGTAAAGAAAAACAGATATAATGTGATTCCTGCTGAATTTTACCTTTATGTTACTGAGTTTAATCCCTACAACCTCTAATCTACAATTACCATTTTGAATCAAAATCTTCCACCTCCACGACATTATGCTGTATGGATTAATCTGTAATTTAAATAAGAAACCAACTGGTCATCTACCATATGACACTTTATCCTAGAAAGAACAATTCTTGTCTCACATTGAAATTTAAGTTGCTTAGAAATTGTGATGCCCACTCTTACCTCTTCTAGAAGCCACACATTAGTATATCCAAACTACGTAAATAGTATCCTAAACACAAACTGCAATTATTGACAGAAAAATATATATATAATTTCAGTGAATTATATTCATTATACCTCATTCCTAGCAAGTTGAACACAATTTCAAGTAAATATTTGTGTATAATTTGTATGGTAAAACTAAAAAAAACAAAAACAAAACAAAACAAAAAAAGAGTAAAGGAATGTTTTCTATGCACACAAGATTTCAAAATGAAAAGCCAAAGATACAGTTTGGCCGAGTTTGGAGTATAAAATCATGTATGTGGTATTTATGGTAATTAAAAAAAAAAAAAACACTTTCAGTGAAATTATTTCCTCAAAAGTTTGTTTATTCTGTACAAAATTGACTGCATGAAAATAAAACTTTGTTTTATATATAAGCAGGTCCTTTCAGCTGCACAAGTGATTTAGAAAATGTGATTTATGAAGCAAATTGAGTCACCCATTGTGATTAGAATATTAAAAAAAAAATCCACAAGTATTTTAATAAAGGATATTCATGGGCTCATTTAAGAGACAAATTTACAAGAACTTGTTGAGATGTGTTCACATAAATAATCTTCCTTTAAATCTATTAGTAAACCTTATGGGGCGCCTGGGTGGCTCAGTGGGTTAAAGCTGTTGCCTTTGGCTTGGGTCCTGATCCCAGCGTCGTGGGATCCAGCCCGGCATTGGGCTCTCTGCTCGGCAGGGAGCCTGCTTCCTCCCTTTTCTCTCTGCCTGCCTATCTGCCTACTTGTGATCTGTCTGTCAAATAAATAAATAAAATCTTAAAAAAAAAAATTCTTGGGGCACCTGGGTGGCTCAGTGGGTTAAAGCCTCTGCCTTCGGCTCAGGTCATGATCCCAGAGTCCTGGAATTGAGCCCCGCGTCCGGCTCTCTGCTCAGCGGGGAGCCTGGTTCCTCCTCTCTCTGCCTGCCTCTCTGCCTACTTGTGATCTGTCTGTCAAATAAAAAAAAAAAAAAAAAAAAATCTAAAAAAATAAAAATAAATAAAAAAATAAATAAATAAAAATTCTTAAATCTATTAGCAAAACTTAGCAAAGTATGAGACTAAGCTTTAATTAGGAATGGCCTGTGGATGTAGATTAGCTATATGCTGAGACCTGTGAATCCAATTATACATAGTCTGCCTAAATCAGCTTGACTATATAATGATTTGTTACAAATTTTTGGGTCAACTGTGTTTTGATTCACCCATTAATACATAAGCAATTAAAATAACTTGGTAATTGTTGCATATTTCCAAAATATAAAATGTTACTTTCTAGTAGTTTTGCTTAAAATGAACTTAAGTGTTAAATAAGTCAAGCTTAGGAAAATTGTTGAAACATTATGTCTTAAGCAAAACCAAAACAAAACACAATATTCAAGGAACTATTAATTTATGTTTCATAATGTTCCCTCCGTAGTCTCATTGTCATATCAACCCATAAGTTTTGGGCAATGGGGCAACTTTGGTTATTTAAAAAAATTATTTATTTATTTGAAAGAGAGAAGAGGGGCACCTGGGTGACTCAGTGGGTTAAGCCTCTGCCTTCGGCTCAGGTCATGATCTCAGGGTCCTGGGATCAAGCCCTGCATTGGGCCCTCTGCTTGGCAGGGAGCCTGCTTCCCCCTCTCTCTCTGCCTGCCTCTCTGCCTACTTGTGATCTCTGTCTCTCTGTCAAATAAATAAAATCTTAAAAAAAAAAAAAAAAAGAAGGAGCGAGAAAGAGAGAGAGAGAGAGATTGGGTGTGAGTGCAAGCAGGGGAGGGGAGGAAGGAGAGGGAGAGAAGCAGACTCCCTGCTGAGTGAGGAGCCAGACATGGGACTCCATCTTAGGACAATCAAGAGTCAGACACTTAACTGACTGAGCCACCCAGCTGCCCCAATTTGGGCCATTTTAATAGTAAAATTCTGACTGTTCTATTTTCTCCTTTTCATACTGATGGCGGGATCTTCTATTTCTCTTTAGGATGCAGAAAATATCAAGAAACCAATACCATCTCATTTATCTTTTCATCCTGTCAATGTAAAACTTAGCCCCTAACTCATTGTAGTAATTAAATATATTATTTCATGTTTTGAAAAACAGTAGATTTTTTAATAAACGATTTTTAAAATTTTATTTATTTATTTGACAGAGAAAGAGAGAGAGAACACAAGCAGGGGTAGCGGGAGGAAGAGGGAGAAGCAGACTCCTGGCTGAGCAAGAAGCCTGATACAGGACTTGATCCCAGGACCCCGGGATCATGACCTGAGCCTAAGGCAGACTCTCAACCGAATGAGCCACCCAGGTGCCCCCAAAAACAAAAGATTTTTTAACCAATTTTTAAAATAGTTGGAGTAAGTTGGTAGGAAATGTTTGCATAGAAATAACTTTTTGGATTTATGACTTAATAATGATTGTGGAAAGCAATTCAATGAGATATGTAGTATAGTAAAGTGCTATGAGCCCAGATTCTGAATCCTTTTTCCCAGGTGCAAATATTGGCTCTGCCACTTGTTGATCGTAAGTGCATTAGATAGTTCTTTTGCATCTCAGATTCCTTAAGTGAAATGAAAAACAGCAATAGTATATACCTGACAGAGTTCTTGTGAGAATACCTGAATTGATATATGTTAAACACTCATAGCAGTGCCTGCCTGCACATAGTCATTGCTTTGTGTTAACTATTATTATTATTACCCCAAAGTACAGTGGACAGTTCTATATTTTATCCAGGGTTCAATGTTGTGGTTTATCAAAGTTCTTTTTTTTTAAAGATTTTATTGATTTACTTGAGAGAGAGTGAGAGAGCATGAGAGAGGAGAAGTCAGAGGGAGAAGCAGACTTCCCGCTGTGCAGGGAACCTGATGTGGGACTCGATCCTGGGGCTCCAAGATCATCACCCGAGGCGAAGGCAGTTGCTTAACCAACTGAGCCACCCAGGCGCCCTATCAAAGTTCTTAATCCACTGTTACTTTTGGGATAAATGACTAAACATGATTTCTGAGATTCCGATTTTTGATCCTTTTATTTGTACTCCTAGCATTTGCTTTACATATTGGTGAAGTGGCAATTCTACTAGCAGTCTATTTCAGACATTTTGTATAGTAAGAGCTAATAAAATATATAAGACACTTTCCAAATAAAGAAATATGTGTCTTCCAGTAAATCAGTAGAGAATTGCATTTAAACGTGTGTAACATCATTCATCTGAGTATCCTAAAATTGCCTTATGGACAAGTATGATTCTATTTAAAAGCCAGAGAAAATGAGATCTGAAATTACTTTTTCAAAAGGTCAAAAGGCAGAGAGCTAGAAACAAAATTGAGGTTTCTAAATTTCCTACTAGAGCAGCCTAATCAGTAAGCCTACCTGAGTCTTCCCAAGTCATTCTAATGACCTAGATGGTGAACAGTTAATTTTCCACATGAGTGCATTAGACATAGGGGCACTTCACTCCTTCAGTCCCTCTGGCTCTTCACTGTCCTTCCTACACAGATTTCCAAAAAGCCTGTGCTTCTCTTTGATGAGAAACATTCTTGCAAAGCCTAAATAAGCTGAACAACTTCTGCTAGAATACGGTGGAGTCATCCAGGTTTTTGGACAGATGCATTCCTGGTTAGTAAAATTACTCAATAAATAGTTAATGAGCATTAATATGTACTGGTTGCTATGCCAGACAAAAAGAAAAAAAAATAGCAGGATGATATTTTCTTCATTAATCTCTTGTAGCAAACATCTCCAATGATAGACCTGTTTTGATGTGCCAAGGAGTTAGTAGCCTTGGGAAATCTCCACTGATAGCTTGTTATTATTGACCTTTTCTAAGAGCTCAACAAACGTTGGAGGTGGAATCTGCTGACTTGGCCCGGTATATAGAAACAGAGAGGTGATGGCATGTGTTTGCTTCTCACTACTCTAAGTTACCCTCCTTCATACAGGCGAACAACCCCAAATCTGTCCATCTCCTCTGGCGGGCATCTATGGTAGACCCGTCTTTCTTTGTACTGTCATCCCAAACAAGGTACTGGTATATCTTTTTTCCACTTACCTTAAAATTTTCCAAAATATTGTCTGTACTTGCTACATCGTCATACCCTTAGCTCCTTTGCAAGACCTTAGCTCCCCTCCTTCAAGCTAATACCAATACCACTTTTCCTGTCTCAAACTGATTTTGCATTGAATTTCCAAGTATTTTATACAATGTCTCCATTTTTTTGCAATCTTAAGCAAAGAGAAATTGGAACCTTCTAATCCAGAATCAGATGTATGCCAGTTTAAGAACTCTAGAAATCCAGAAATTTCACAATATTGAAGGTTGAGTTCATTGACCCTAGGTAACTTCTAGATGGACTAGAGGAGTGATGTACATTATAACCCCCCATGAAATTAGGTGCAAAAAATAATGTTTGTGTGTATACACATATATATACATATATAATATACATATATACATACGTATATAGCTAATAAACACATGCATATGACATTTTTTCAAGAAATATTTCACAGCTTTCCTCAGCTAGTCAATAAGAACTAAGACTTGAAGGAGTAAATTTTTTAAAAATTATAATGTAGATGGGGTGCCTCGGTGGCTCAGTGGGTTAAAACCTCTGCCTTCGGCTCAGGTCATGATCCCAGGGTCCTGGGATGGAGCCCCGCTTTGGAGCCTGCTTCCCTTCCTCTCTTTCTGCCTGCCTCTCTACCTATTTGTGATCTCTGTCTGTCAAATAAATAAATAAAATCTTAAAAAAATAAAAAATAAAAATTATAATGTAGAAATATAGGTAAATGGATATGGGAAGAGGAATTATCCAAATAAAGAGGAAAGACTTTTCAAAGTGCGAAGTATATAGTATTGAAAATACACTCAGGGTTAATCAGAAAAGTATTCACTAGAGAAGCTGGAAACATTTGCATGAGCGGGGAGGTGTGGCAGAGCATTCAAGGAAACCATTGCTATTTCATCACCAGCATAGAGGAAAGCTTTGAAAAAAGATGTACTTATGGGATAACAGTGCTAATAACTTCCATCTTTATGATGACTATACAACCAGTCCTGTGCAAAACATTTTATATGGGTTATTTAGTGCTCACTACACCTTTATGTACAAAGGTGCATTTCATTATCTCATTTACACGTAAGAAAACCAATGCTCAATCAGGGTAAGTAACTTGATAAGATCCTATAGCTAATAAGTGGCTGAGCCAAGATGTAAACCTTAGCCGCTGAACACTAACTGGTGCTTGCTGGGGCAAATGGTTGATTTTAAAATAAGAATAGAAATGAGATTCTGCAACTCATTAAAAAACAGTGAATTGAAGTACGAATACCTTTTTATTAATCTCTCTATCAAAGTTAGGCACAGTTTGCTAATAAGAGTCCACATTCTCAATGATTTCTTGGTCTGTTACTCATACAAAAACTTCCCTTTACAACTGACTTCAAATTTATGAAATTACCATTTAATAACCTATTTTAACCATTTTCCACTTTCAGATGTTGAAAAGAAATTCTTCAATAATGGAGATTCTTGCTAGCTATTGTCTGCTTTATCATGCAGTTGCTTTAAAAGATATTCTTATTAAAATGCCAATTAATGTTCTGATGAAAGATGAAAAAGGCTGCAATTCATTTTGAGCAAGAATAGATATTAGCACCTTTCACTTTGTGATTATGTACCTTGTCCTTACTAAATAATATAAAGCTCCTTTTTTTCCCTCTCATATTTAATGAAATGAATTGGAGACAAGTTGCTGACCTTTCAAAAAAGAATCTCCCTAGAACATGGAGTTAGAAAGCAAATTGAATAAGTAAGCAATTACTGGGGATTATTCTTTGGTTTGGACTTTGATCAATGAGAATGGAATGTGCAGTTGCCATAGATATAGAGGAGTTGAAATGAGAATTTGTACTTCTAGTGACTTTACAGGATGCTTGTGTGTTGGGTGAACTGTCAGACATATCAGAAGTCTTATCAGAAACTAAGAGACAAACCAGATGCTTGAATACCTCAATATGGAATACTTAAATGAATCTGTTCAAGATTCTGATGACATACTAATAAATTCAGAACAGAAAATCATAGGTAAATGTAATTTACCTCTTCATTGTAAATGTCTTCATTTTCTTTGTGATAAACAAACCGACAAGCAAACAAACAAAAACTCCCCAGAAATTTCACAGTAGAAGGTGACTTCATTTTATATGTCATTATTTTGTGGAAGCATCATGGCATTGATTAAAAGCACTCTCCTGCAGAAAACTATCTTGGGATCTTTCAAACCAGCCTGGTTCCATGCCCTGCAAATTTCAAGTTGCTTCTAGCTTTGCCTAGACTAAATACATGCACTAAGTTAACCAGAATTAATAGGCAAAATGATGGGATTTATATGCTTAAATATTTTTGCTGTAAAGAAAAAGAAAGCAAAGTTTATCTCTTTATTTGAATAGTTCATCTACATATACAGTCCATTATACTTGATGCTTTTTAAGAATATTAACATAACTGATGACCATGAAGATTATGATGCAAATATGGGTAGCTCTTGGTTTGCGAACTTGAGGGTTCCACAGGTGACATTCCACATTCTGACATTGACCCTTATACACAGAGGGGAAGGAAAGACTGAAGAAAGAGGCAGGATGCTCCAGAATGGCAGGTGGTAGTTTAAAAAAGCAAGAGAATTTACATCTTGGGCAGCGGCAAGAGGAGTACTTCTCCTCACCCACCACCAGCATCTTAAAAGCTTATATAAAGACCTTAACTAGGTTCAGTCACTTAAACCATCCAGATGGTCTCAACAGAACATTGCTCTCCTAAGACTGCATCCTTGAAAATAGCTCCAACTATGCAAACAGTGGGCAGAACATTTCATGGACAGGGGAGGGATGAGGACCTCCAATTGCTTGGGTCCAGTTTGCAAGTCAACCAATGGTCATATTGTCTTGATGACTTCCTCAACAACAGTGATAAAAGGATGTATATGGTGTTGATATTAAGTGCCAGATACTGCCTTAAGTTGTGAACTCAATACTTAATGGTATATGTTTAATTACCATGACAGACATATCTCTGAAGATGTTTTATAAGTTGTATAACCATATATAGAAAGGTAATATAGGTTTTTCTGGTTGCCTTGTAGTCTCTGAGTTGTATCTCCATAAATTTGTGAGTCAGTAAATGCAACTTAGAAACTTGAATTAAAATCAGAAAACTCATGCCTCAAATATGATTGCAAAATATGAATGATAACACCAAGGTGCATGCATCTCTTCAGAATGTCTAATATATATAACAAAGACTGTATGTCTTTGACAGGATGAGGTTACTGGATATTTATTTTTTCTATAAATACTTTATATTACATAAATAAGATATATTACATGATTTGTCTATTGATTTTTTAAAATCTACTATTCTTAACTGAATTATATAAGTGGTTCTCAATTGCATTAATATTCCATAGTACTCTATAAAACTTGAAATAATTGGAGAAATAGGTTTTAGATTTTTTTAACAAAGACATTGTGTCATATGTACTCAGGATTCTTAGCTTTCCATATTATAATGTGCTATAGAGATTTTTCCATGTTAGTACAAAAATGATCTAGCTTATGTTTCCTTTTTTAATTGAGATATAATTGACAAAAAATGTTACGTTGGTTTCAGGTGTACAACATAACAATTCATTATTGGTATATACTGCAAAATGATCACCACAGTAAGTCTAGTTAACACCTGTCACCACACATGATTTTAACTAGGGCATAGCAGTACAAAGGATCCCTGTATAATTCATTTAACCATTTCCCTGTTGTTGTTGTAGCCCATCCTGCAACAATCCTCTTTGCCACATCTCTTTCTATACCTTTAATTACTTTTGTAGTAGATACATGGTGGAATGAAAAAAATGATTTTTAATGTTTCACATAAATTTTAATTTAACCTATACTGTCAAATTATCCTGCACATAATTACATTAACTTGAAATCTCGAAAATAAGAGGAGCTTGGAGTTTATCATTCTTCCTATTTTACTAATCAAGTCAGTATAGCATATTATCTCATCATTATAAATGTCAATTGACAGGTTGAACACTTTTTCCTTAAAATTTTGAGACCTTTTTTTTTTTTTTTTTGTGGATTGTCTTTTCACATTTTGGCCATTTTTCTATTAGTTTCCTTCTTCTTAATCATTTATACAAATACTTTAAATAATTTAGAGGTTAGTTCTTTGTCTTCATATATGTTGGTAATATGTTTTCTAAATTTATTTGCATTTAATAATCTATGAATTATCCTGTCATGTTAATGTCTTAATATTTGAGATAATAAATGTATTTTTCTTTATATTTTTGTTTTATAGAGACCTCCAGCACCTTGATGCTATTAATTATCTTCTTATGTGTGATTTCTATTTTGTACATTTAGTTCCTTAATAAACTGGAAATTTATTTGTGAAAATATAAGGCAGAGTTGTAGCTATTTCTTTTATATAATTTTTCTATTTTCGACTGTTTATAGTATGTTTGTTTGATTTTAGGTTAGACCTATGCCATTATTATCCCATTTTTCCCCAAATGCTCAAATATTCTTAAATATTTTATATTTAAGGTAAATTGGTCAAATCTTTATAAAAATCTGGTGAGATTTTGACTGATAGCTTAAATTTAAGTAATAAATTTAAGAAGAATTTGGATGCTTTCAATTTTGAAACATTGCCATCAAAAAACAAAACAAAACCAAAGGCATATCTTTTTTTTTTTTTAAATTAAATTTTTTTATTTATTTTCAGCGTAACAGTATTCATTGTTTTTTCACCACACCCAGTGCTCCATGCAATCTGTGCCCTCCCTAATACCCACCACCTGGTTCCCCCAATCTCCCACCCCCGCCCCTTCAAAACCCTCAGGTTGTTTTTCAGAGTCCATAGTCTCTCATGGTTCACCTCCCTTTCCAATTTCCCTCAACTCCCTTCTCCTCAAAGGCATATCTTATTGTTATTTATGTCTTAACATATATTAGTAAACTTTCATATTTTTCTTTATGTAAATTTTGAACATCCAGATTTACTTTTAGAGTTTTAGAAATTACTCTGTTACTGTGAATATTAAATATTAAAATTTCTCCAGTAATTTTAAGTAGTGGCCATTTAAATGATTTAAATTATTTAAATCTATTTAAACTATTTAAAAAATGGTTTTTTAAAAATCATTTAATTAAAATGATTAATTTTGGGATATTCATCTTTTTTAAAAAAGATTTTATTTATTTATTTGAGAGAGAGACAGCTTGAGCGGGGTGGAGGTATGTAGAGGATCAGAGGGAGAGGGAGAAGCAGATTCCCCGCTGAGCAGTGAGCAGAGGTTCATGAGGTGAGGCTTGATCCCAGGACCCAAGGCAGGCCCCCATCCCAGGACCCTAGTATCATGACCTGAGTCAAAGGTAGACGCTTAACCAACTGAGCCACCCAGGCACACCTGGGATATTCATCCTGATGAATTTTCCTATCAGTTCTTGTTCAAAGAGACCTTGGTAAAATTCTTCCTTAATGACCTGAAGCCAAATTTACATTATTGCCTTTATACTTTATTGGCAAATTTTGTCTAGTCAATATTGTCTCTAGGTCAGCTACACTAAGGCCTGAGGGTAAATTTCTCAGTCAGATACATACCAGAGTCTGACATAAATGAATCCTTACAGCACTTGTCAAGAGGTCAAGAGAGATCTTCATCCTGAAATTATCCCATCTTGATGAAGAATTTTAAGCTGTAACTAAAAAAGTACAACAAAATTTCCTATTAATCTTCTCTTTAAAGAACAGCAAAGTAAGTGAATAAGAGTGAAATAACAATTGGATACCATTACTATTATCTACATCAGGAGATGTGATGAAAATATCTAGAACTCTGGAAGCAGATGTTGTGTGGATGGCAAAAAAAATCAAAAAACAAAAAAACAAAAAACAAAAACAAAAACAAAAACCCTGTCTTATTCTATTCCTCTAAAGTAGTAGTGAGTATAGGGCCAGTCACTTGCTTTTATAAATAAAGTTTTATTGTAACACAGTCATGCCCATTATTTACACATTGTCTATGCCTGTTTTCATGCTATAATAGAAGAGTTAAGTAGTTGCAAAAGAGACCTAATATGCTATGAAAATTAAAATATTTACACTTTGGCACTTTATTTATTAAAAAAATGTACATTTTTTTAAAAGATTTTATTTATTTATTTGACAGAGATCACAAGTAGGCAGAGAGGCAGGCAGAGAGAGAGAGGGGGAAGCAGGCTCCCCACCGAGCAGAGAGCCTGAGGTGGGGCTCGATCCCAGGACCCTGAGACCGTGACCTGAGCTGAAGGCAGAGGCCAAACCCACCGAGCTGCCCAGGTGCCCCAGAAATTTGTACATTCTTGATTTAAAGATTCAGAATCAAAATCTACTTAGATATTTGAAAAAAAAAACTCTACCTGCACAGTGGGTTAAACAGATACAAACTGATACAAACAGATATCACTGGAGTGATAACACCTGACTGTTGTGTATGTGATTTGATGAAGAAAATAAGGTGATAATAGAGTAACACTTTGTATTGTCCATAGGTTTCAAAGTATCCTAAAATTTCTACCTCATAGTTTGTTTTTGAATACCTAAATAATTAAAATTTATGTCTGTGCTAGGGGAGATGGCCCTGATTTTGACAACTACTATTTGAACTATTTGAATCAGTTCTAATAGTTTGGGGGTCTATCATGTTTCTGTTGTTGCTGCTTTTGTTTTTTTCCTAAGGAGGAAATCTTACTGCCCAACATAAAGAGATTTGATTTTTCAACTATACCACATTTCTTTCGTTCTTTCTCTCTTTTTTCTTTCTTTCTTATCTCTCTTTTCCTTCTTTCTTCCCTTCTTCATTCCCTCCCTTTCCTCCTTTTTTTCCTGTCTTCCTTCCTTCCTCCCTTCCAGCTTTTTTCTTTCCTTTCTTCCATATTTTTCTCCCTTTGGCATTGGCTAGGAAGTCTATTAAGATGTCAAGAGTAACAGTCATAGGGGCACATGGATGGCTCAGGTAGCTGGGCAGAACACTTGACAGTTAATTTCCACTCAGGTCATGATCTCAAGGTCATGGGATCCAGCGCTGTGATAGGCTCATTGCTCAACCAGCAGTCAGCCTGAGGATTCTCTCTCTCCCTTTTCCTCTCCCTCTGTCCCTCTCCCTGATCCTGTGTGTGCACTTTCTCTCTCTCAAATAAAAAAATAAATCTTTTTAAAGAAAGAATGGCAGTGATAGAAATATATGTATTCTGCACAGATACTTTTTAAACATGAAATAGAAGATCTTAGACATATTTTAATAAATTTGAATTCTAAATAAAATGTTACTGTGAATTTTTCAGTGTGGGGGTTCATAGAATCTATAATAAATCAGTCATAAATGGTATTTCTTACATTTCTATTTATTTCCATATTCATAATACTACCTTCAGAAGTTAAGGAACATCTCAGGAATATACAAATATTTAAAATAATGCAAGTTATTATGTAATGAAATGGTGTATATATACTATGATTTATTCAAGCAATGTAAATTAATACATATTTAATCTACTTGGTAATTTATCACATATATTATATCTCTCTAGATGATAGTTAATTATTTCTAATATGATAATATTTGGCATGATTATTTGTTATATTGATTTTAAAATCCAACATTTCAGATTATATTCAAATGTAAATTAGGTTTCATTATAAGTCAATACTAAGAAGTACTTTGGCTTCTTAGAAACCATAAGTTTGGGGTGCCTGGCTAGCTCAGTCAGCAAAGCACATGACTCTTGATTTCAGTGTTGTGAGTTCGAGACCTACCTTGGGTATACAGATTACTTAAAAATAAACATATAGGGCACTTGGGTGGCTCAGTCATTTAGTGGCTGCCTTTGGCTCAGGTCATGATACCAGGGTGCCAGCACAAGGCCTACATCAAGCTCCCTGCTCAGCGGGAAGCCTGCTTCTCTCTCTCCTGCTCCCCCTGCTTGTGTCCCCCCTCTCTCTGTGCCTCTTTCTGTCAAATAAATAAATTATATATATATATATATATATATATATATATATATATATATACCTGTAAGTTTAATACATCTGTGTAAGTAGCTCAAAAACTGTTAGGTACAGATGTGATAATCCTTCTGGTTCTTACAGTTCAGGAGTTATAATACTTAATAGGAATCTAATGCATACCTACCCACCCAATTTTGGTTTTCATAATTTCAGTTTATATTATATTGTTAACAGTGACCCAAAATGTTCATAGAGTTTCATTAGCCAGAATGGAACTTTTATTTTATCTATTTATTTTTAAAGTATTTAAATTCTAGTTATTTAACATTTAGTGTAATATTGGTTTCAGGAGTAGAATTTAGGAACTCATCACTTACATATTACACCCAGTGGTCATCTCAAGTGTTTTTCTTAATATCCATTCCCTGCCCACCTCCCCTCCATCAACCCTCAGTTTGTTCTCTGTAGTTAAGAGTCTGTTTCTTGGTTTGCCTCCCTCTCTTTTTTATCCCTGTTCCCCTATATTCATCTATTTTTTTTTTAATTCCACATATGACTGACTTACTTTGCTTAGCATATTACATTCTAGGTTCACCCACAACATTGCAAGTAGCAAGATTTCAATTTTTTTTTTGATGGCTGAGTAATATCCCATTGTGTGTATATGCCACATCTTCTTTGCCCATTCATCTGGATATATGGATAATCCTGCTATAAACATTAGTTTGCATGTGTCCCTTTGAATCAGCATTTTTATATTCTTTGGGTAAATACCTAGTAATGCAATTGCTGGCGCATAGAGTAGTTTTATTTTTAACTTGTTGAGGAACATCCATCCTATTTTCCACTGTAAATGCACTGGTTTGCTTTCCCACCGACAGTGCAAGAGGGTTCCTCTTTCCCCACAGTCTCACCAACACCTGTTGTTTCTTGTATTGTTCCTTTTAGCCATTCTCACAGATGAGAGGTGATGTCTGATTATGGTTTTTATCTGTGTTTTCCTGATGACCAGTGACATTGAGCATCTTTTCATGTGTCTGGTGGCCATCTATATGTCTACTTTGGAAAAATATCTATTCATGTTTTCTGCCCTTTTTTAAATTGGATTTTTTTGGGGGGGTGTTCAGTTTGAGAGATTCTTTATAGATCTTGGATATCAGCCCTTTATCTGTTATATCATTGGCAAATATCTTCACCCATGCTGTAGGTTGTCTTTTAGTTTTGTTGACAGTTTCTTTTGCTTTGCAGAAGCTTTTTATCTTGATGAGGTCCTAAAAGTTCATTTTTGCTTTTCTTTCCCTTTACTCTGGAGATGTAGCTAGTAAGAAATAGCTACAGCTGAGGTCAAAGTGGCTGCTACCTGTGTTCTTCTCTAAGATTTCAATGGTTTCCTGTCTCACATTTAGATCATTCATCCATTTTGAATTTATTTTTGTGTATGGTGTAAAAAAGTGGTTCAGTTTCATTCTTCTGCATGTGGCTATCCAGTTTTCCCAACACCATTTGTTGAAGAGACTGTCCTTTTCCCACTGGATATTCTTTCCTGCATTGTCAAAGATTAATTGACCATGTGGGCTCATTTCTGGGTTTTCTATTCTGTTTCATTGATCTGTGTCTATTTTTGTACCAGTACCAGACTATCTTGATGACTACAGATTTGTAATACAGCTTGAATTCCAGAATTGTTATGCTTCCAGCTTTGCTTTTCTTTTTCAAGATTCCTTAGCTATTCAGGGACATTTGGAGTTCCACACAAATTTTAGGACTGCTTGTTCTCATTCTGTGAAAAATGCTGGTGGTATTTTGGTAAGAATTACATTAAATATGTAGATTGCTTTGAGTAGTATAAACCTTTTAACAATGTTTGTTCTTCAATGCATGAGCATAATATGCTTTTCAGTTTCTTTGTTTCATCTTCAATTTCTTTCATAACTGTTCTAAAGTTTTCAGAGTACAGATCTTTCCCCTCTTTATTTAGGTTTATACCTAGGTATCCTATGATTTTTGGTGCAATTGTAAATGGAATTGATTCCTTAACTTCCCTTTTGTTGCTTCATCATAGATGTAGAGAAATGCAACACATTTCTGTACATTGAGTTTGTGTCCTGTGACTTTGTTGAATATGTGTATTAGTTCTAGCAATTTTTTGGTGGAGTCTTTTGGGTTTTCTACATAGATTATCATGTTGTCTCAGAATAGTTTAAGGCTGACTTCTTCCTTGGTGATTTAGATGCCCTTTATTTCTTTTTGTTGGTTGATTGCTAAGGCTAGGACTTTCAATAATATGTTAAATAACAGTGGTAAGTTTGGACATCCTGTCTTATTCTTGACTGTAGAGAAAAAAACTCTCTGTTTTCTCCATTGAGGGTGATATTAACTGTAGGTCTTTGTATATGGCCTTTATGATGTTATGTTCCCTCTATCCCTACTTTGTTGAAGATTTTATTCACTTATTTATTTATTTATCAAAAATGGATGCTGCATTTTGTCAAATGCTTTTTCTGCATCCATTGAGAGGATAATATTGTTCTTATTCTTTTTTTCATTAATGTAGTGTATCACATTGATTGATGTGAATATTGAACCACCCTTGCTGCCCAGGAATAAATACCAGTTGATCATGGTAAATGATTATTTTAATGCAGTGCTGTATTCAATTTGCTAGTATCTTGTTGACAATTTTTGCATCCACGTTCATCAGGAATATTGGCCTATAATTCTCCATTTTAAGTAGGGTCTTTGTCTGGTTTTGAAATCAAGGTCGTGTAGGTCTCATACAATGAATTTGGAAGTTTTCCTCCCATTTCTATTTTTTTGGGGGGAACTGAGAAGAATAGACATTAATTCTTCTTTAAACGTCTGATAGAGGGGTGCCTGGGAGGCTCAGTGGGTTAAAGCCTCTGCCTTTGGCTCAGGTCATGATCCCAGGGTCCTGGGATTGAGTTCCATATCAGGCTCTCTGCTCCATGGGGGCCCTGCTTCCTCCACTCTCCCTGCCTGCCTCTCTGCTTGCTTGTGATCTCAGTCTGTCAAATAAATAAATATATTTTTTTAATACAATAAAGTCTGGTAGAATCCCCCTGGGAAGACATATGGCCCTGGACCATTGTTTTTGGGTGATTTTTTTTTTTTTATTACTAATTCCATTTCTTTGCTGGTTATAGGTCTGTTCCAGTTTTCTATTTCTTCTTGCTTCAGTTTTGATAATATATATGTTTCTAGGAATTTATCTTTTCTTCCAGATTGCCCAGTTTGTTGGCATACAGTTTTTCCTAATAGTCTCTTACAACGGTTTGTATTTCTGTGGTATGGACTGTGCTCTCTCCTCTTTCATTCATGATTTTATTTATTTAGCTCCTTCTCTTTTCCTTCTGATAAGTCTGGCTGAGATTTAGCAATTTCATCAATTCTTTCAATGAACCAGTTCTTAGTTTTATTGATCCATTCTACTAGGGGTTTGTTTGTTTGTTTCTGTATCATTTATTTCTGTTCTAATCTTAAATATATATACATGAATTTCTTCTTTTTTCTTTTAGGAAACACACTTTTCTGAGTGAGTTGAGTAGGTCACCTAATTTTTATGCTTTTGATTAACTGAATTATCTCAATAAGAGGGCAAAATATCTTTTTTTTCCCAATTGCTTCATTCTGCTCTTTATTCAAACAGTATTTACAGTTTCCCAAAGGAAATCTAGGTACTTAAGTTAGTCTTTGCAATCTATTTTTTAATCATACATACTTTTGAATAGTGATTATTGTTATGTTTTCATGTTAATGAATTTAATAACTATGATAACATTTGAATGATTTTCAAATGGTGGAGTTCCATGTGTGAATTAACTTTTCACAGATAATAATGATAAAATCTGGACAAAATATTAAAACACATATTTGAAAGCATTGAAAAGTGAACAAAATCAGACAGAAACTAGAAGTGAGCTGACCATTTATGAAAAGGTGCTGCTTTACGTTATTTGCCTTTATATGCCTTAATGCTTTAAAATATATCCCAACATTTACAGTGTGAGGTGACTCAGAATAAAAAAAAAAAAAAAATCCACCTAACTAACAACTACTAAAATGGTGGCAAATTGAAGGTGGGGGAATCTAGGAAAGGACATACCCACAGAGTGAACTCCATAATGGATGAGTGCCTACATTGAACTCCCAGATTACCCCTGGGGGGATTATCCCTGTGATGAAAATCACAACTGAAATTCCGGAAGTAATGAAATTTTGTAGCTGCTATGCATCACATGATTGATGGATTTTGATGTTTAAATTCACAAAAGTTAATTGCACATTGGAAAAAAATTAAAAATTTCAGAGAAAGATAACAAAATGCAAAGTATCTAGAAAATATCATCCATAATGTCTAACATAAAGTCTAAGTCTACTGAAAAAACAAAGAAACTATGAAATAAAATCCATAGTCACAATAAAAAGAAATTCATAAAAATTGACACCAAGATGACTCAGGTGTTATTATTAGTAGAGAAGGACCTTAAACCAACTATAATATATGATGTAAAAGCATAAAAGAAAATAATGTTTTTAATGAATAAAGATATAGAAAACTAAACAGAGATGAAAATGGAAAAAAAGAAATCAGAAATTCTAGCACAGAAAATTATAATAACTGAAAGTTTGAAATCTGGTATTAGTTTAACAACATGTTGGAGAGGGCAGAAGGAAACATCAGTGAAATTAGAGATATAGAAATAGAAATTTTCCTACATGAAAAATAGAAAATTTAAAAAGTAAACTGGGAAGAAACATCAAGTGTTCTAAAATACAAGTGATTTTTATTCCAGATTGGGAGAAGATGAAAAATGGTGCAGAAAATATAATGACCTAACATTACTAACTTTGGCAAAACAAAGCAAACAAACAAACAAACAAGCACAAACACCTTATAAATCCAAGAATTTCTTGAAAATACAAATACGAGCAGGATTAAACAAAAAAAAATAAAACCAAGGCATGGAGGAAATGCTGAAAACTGAAGGTAAATAGAGTATTTTGGATATAGCAAGAAAAACACATTACAAGCATAGAATTAATAGTACAAATAAATACAGTATAAATAGTTGACTTCTCATCAGAAAAATAAAGGCTAGGAGACAATAGATTAACAATATTCAAGTGTGGAAATGGGAAAAATAAGGTTTCTCAAGCCATAATTCTATAACCAATAAAAATATCCTTCAGAAATTAAAGGAAATTATGTTCTTAGATAAACAAAAATGGAGAAGTTATCAACCAGCAAATATGCACTGCAGGGAATGCTAATCCTTCATTCTAATGATGAGACATCAGATAGAAACTCATATCTAAATTAAGAAATGAAAGAAAAGATCCCATTTGATGAGAAGGAAATAAATCTTCAAAGAATTAAGACATTTTGTTAGTGTAACTTGACAAAGGGTTGGCAGAGCTAGGATTTAATACCAGAACATAAATCACAGGACTTAAGCTTTTATCCATGAAGTCTCTGTCTTCCCTTCTTCCTATCACTTACCCTTATCCATTATTCATTTATATATGCAGCTCACACACACACACACACACACACAAAATGAATCAACTAATTGAAAATTAATGTATAATAGAAAATCAATTCAACTTTTTTTGTATGTCATTCAACACAAAGTGTAATTTCCTAGAAATTACAGTCCAGATGAATTACAATATTAGAATATAATCTCTTTGGGAACGTGTCTGGTTTTAGCAACATTTAGAGGCTGAAAATAGAAGCATGGACCAAGATTAAAAGCCATAAATTCTGCTCTCCTTAGCTATTGGCCTCAGTTTTCACATGACTTTTCCTAGGGACTTTGGTATATTCTAATATCTGAGAATCAAGTCCAGGGCAACAGGTCCAGGAGTAGAAGGTAGGGTAGTACAATTTTCTGATGGATGAGAGGGTATCCTTATCACTAATCATCACTAATCACAAATCATCATGATCTTTTTTATAAATTATTACCTCTAACACTTTTACTATTTTCTTAAGTTTTGTAACAACATATAATTTTGAGGAATGTGTTCAAGGGGCACAATCAAGGCCCAAGATCCTCCACCTGCTGCTCCATACATAAGAAAAAAATATCCATTTTCATTGAGCAAGTATAGCTAAGGATACAAACTGGATACAAATTTGAAACAAATAGGAGAAATAAAACACAGAGACAAAAATAAAAATAAAAATAAATACAAATGCAATCAACCCCGTCATTATGTTCATAGAAATTAAAAATAAATGCAGATAGAGTTTTTTACCTGAAAAAGGACACAGTTACTAGTTACTGGTTACAAATACATTCAAAAGCCACACAGTGTCACCTTCAAACCTGTTCTCCTTCTTTCCTTGTGTATCTGTCTTCTCAGAGTCAAGTTCTGCTGGTACTTTTTCTAGGTCGGTTTTCTGGAAACAGACTCTGAAATGGGCTTTAAGGTCAAGTGATTTATTAAGGAATTGCTCCAAGGGATGGCTAGTAAAGGGTGAAGAAGATAAAATGGAGAAAGGCAGACAGCTAAGCAAACAATCAGGTTTAGGCAAAGTTCCAGGCTCAGCTTGGATGAAATAACCACCTAGGCCACCAGACGCAATCCATGTATGTTTCCCAAGGCTGCAGTGACCCCATTGTTTTGTTTGGGAGGCAGTTGTATCCTTATTGGGAATATTCAGGTCTTCTTCAGAATCTTCTGTACAGGGAACCTCAACCATCTCTTATGTTAACTTTACAAACCTCTCATGGCATAAATTCAATTACATTTTTAAAAAGATTTATTTATCTATTTTAGTGAGATAGAGAAAGAAAGGGAGAGAGAATACAGTGGGGAGGAGCAGAGGAAGAGGGAGAGAGAAACTCAAGCGTACTCTGTACTAATCAAGGGAGCCCAAGGCAGGGCTGGATCTAACAACCTTGAGATCAGACCTGAGCTGAAACTAAGAGTCGGATGCTGAACTGACTGTGGCACTCAGGTGCCCCTCAATTACACTTTTTATAACAAAGTCCCTCTCCTTTCAGAGATGATAATATA
This sequence comes from Martes martes, assembly GCF_963455335.1. NCBI lineage: Eukaryota > Metazoa > Chordata > Mammalia > Carnivora > Mustelidae > Martes > Martes martes. The sequence goes on from NC_137902.1 coordinate 59,765,896, forward strand.
AAGAGGAAGACATTTCTTCTCAACAAACAAATTAGTACAAAATTCACAAAAGCAAGAGAGTTTCCTGCTTAGCTAATTATGTGCTTGAAAAAGAAAGATCTATTATCATCAATCTAGCTTTATCCAAAATACTGGCAACTTACTTTTATTTTGTTTTGTATATCATAATTTAAAGTTTGTATTAATACACTGCCAATTTTTATGGATACATGTGAATAGAAATATTAATACATGTAAGTAAATAAAATCAATATAATTCACAAATTATAACCTGTCTCAAAAAATATGGAGAGAAATCCAGTATCCTTTGTTGACAGCAAAGTTATATTACAAAAAGTTATATTACAAATACTTAACTGGACACATTTGATGGCCTTTATTTGAAACAACTTCTTAATCTAAAATATACTTTTATCTTGGCTAAGGTTTAGAAAAGAGAGTATTAGTGATCAGTTTCTACTATTCAAGTCAAAATATATATTATAATAAGTCAAATTTCATTTCTTTGAGGAAAGTATTGGAAACTGATGGAGATTAGTGTGATGAGTTTAAAAGATTTTATGTTAATGAATTCATATAATGAATGATGTCAAGGATAGAGGAGTGTTATGATAGAACTAATATTTCTAAGAATAACGTAACTGAGTTGTGAGTCAAGATTAAACTCCATAGGGGTAGAAAAGAAGAAATACAGAGTAGGAGTCTCTTTATAGGTCATGTGAATGATCATGTAGTCCTAGATCAGGCAGAGACCTTAACCATGAGAAAAAGGGATGGCTTAGCTCTCTCATTATTTCATTTTTGCAAATCTTTTCTTTATGACTTATCTAGAAACTTTCTGTTGGAAGACAAAAGTACCATTTTCCAAGTTCTATGACTTCCAGGTATATGTCAGTAGGATAAGAGATATAGTGTTATTCTTGTAGCCTCACTTGGTCCACAGCCTGACACTGTATTGGTGTTCAATATATATGATTTTCGAATAAATGAATGAATAGCCAAATGGGAAAACTTGGAGCTGAGTGTGATTTCTTGTAATTTTATGCCAGTCTCTTAACTATTCTGAGTTTTTAATTTCTGATCTGTAAAAGGCAAAAAGAAAAATATCCATATCACAGACTTATTATAGAACAAGTAAAATAATTTTCTAAATGATCGAATAATTTAAAAATTTTAATGTTAGTCCTATCACTATAATATATTGGTTGTAAGAAATGTTATAATTGTAGGATTTTATATTTTAAAAGTTACTTAATTTAATATATCTTGAGAGTTGTTTATTCTTGGGTGCTATATATATTTATTTATAGAACAAAATACTGTGTCAGTGTAGGTGAGAAATAGAAATTAAACTTTAGAAATGTCACCATGTGAAAAAATTAACCCTTTTTATATACACAAAATATACTTTATTAGTCTTTTGCCTCATTTAAAATCTACATGAATTTTAGCTTTTCCATTTTAATCCTAGAAAAAGGCTTGATGGGTAACTGGAAGCAATAAATTGGATTTTTTAAGTTATTATTATTTTATTGTGATCTTTCACAAAGTCATTTAATATATCTGTATTTCATTTTTGTTAATTTTAAAAAAGAAAATAATGGTTACATTAACCATGGTTTAACAAAAAAGGAGTGATCTAACTGTATAGATTTTAGATTTTTTTTTTTTTTTCCCAGAGAGCAAAGTTTTATGTAGGCAACAACAAGGAGAACTGATGAAAAGTGAACTCTTGTCTCAAAAACAAAACAAAACAAAACAAAGCAAAACCTCAACAGGATTAGTGAGACACTCTGTTAGAACTTTCAAGACACCAACTAGCACACCATTTCTTAAGTGGAAAGTAATCAGAAACATTCTGGGTTCCTCCTGAAATAGAAGAAAAAAAAATCTTAAACATGATAAGGAAATATAAAAAGATCTAAGAAATTTGGGTCAAACTTAAATGTCACCAAATCTCTCCTATTTGCCAGGAACATAAAGGATGAAAATGTTCAGATTTTATTTAACTTAAAATAAAAATAACAATGCTTTGCCACTTGGAATCTTCACCATTTTACTCTCTATCATTTTAGGGAATAATAGAGTCTCAGCACTGGAAGGGGCATTAAGGTCATCTATTCCAGTGCTGCTTCCAATGCCTGAACCCCCTTTCTTGTACTTCACTCAAATGTTGGCATATTTTCCTACCTACTTCCCCACACAAATTATTTCAATTTGGAAAAACTTGACTGGATAGCTATTGCTTATACTGACCTACATTGGCTTCCTATAAATGTTTCACATCCTGGGTTTAAATGAAGCAAGACCAGAAGAAAGTGCAAGTACAGCTACACAGCATAATGGCATGTGGTGGGTCTGTATCCTTATGTCCCGTTGAGAAAGCAACACAAACACAATGAGAACACAAAAAAATGAAGAATCCCACAGAGGTAATTGCTCTCGGTGCTTTCTAAGTCCAACTATAAGAAGAGGCTTTGCAAACTGAAAAAAGGTCTTAGCAAGGAGACAAACATTTAGTATGATTCCAGCATATAGTCCATATGAAGCCAAGTTGAAGGAACACATCTCTCTCAACAGGTGATATATATTATTACTATTTTTTTTAAGATTTTATTTATTTATTTGACAGACAGAGATCACAAGTGAGCAGAGAGGCAGGCAGAGAGAGAGGGAGAAGCAGGCTCCCTGCGGAGCAGAGAGCCCGATGCGGGGCTCGATCCCAGGACCCTGGGAATCATGACCTGAGCCGAAGGCAGAGGCTTTAACCCACTGAGCCACCCAGGCACCCCAACAGGTGATATATAGATGGAAAATAAATGAATTTAGATAGAGACATAACAATCTCTATGCTTAAATTTCTATTGCTTTATCTTTACATCTACAATCATTCCAATATTAGAGGCATTGAGATCTTCCAAGAGAACAGACTGACATTGAAATGTTTTTTAAAAAATTGTCTCCTCTGGACTAGGTCTCTCTTAGTACATTCCCCCATCTTCCAGCTTCATGATATAGACCAAATATCAACTGATAAATTTGATTTCAGGAGCCAGAAGATTCAGAGATACTCATGAGAAAGCATGGTAATAGGTAAAAAATCACCAGGATCTGAACTCTAGGCCTCTAAAGAGAAAATGCTGTGCAGGTAGCAGTTATAGTTTTTGGAGAATTAGAGAAGATGCCAAATTGCTAAGGTAGAGACCTGTGCCAGGAGAAAAACAGGAAGCAAGGTTACCTACAAGCTGAATTGAGATACAGATTTCCTATTTACATGATTCATTGAGGGAAATCTCTCTGGGGAGAAGGATGTGGCAAGGCAGGGAAAATACTTAAGAAAGAGCATAGTCATAATTGGAAACTAGCCTCGACATGATGCAATGGGAACTCAGGAGTACAAATTGCCCCAGAGAGTTGGTCAGACCTGGAGGCAAAGAGGCTCAACTTTCTATCCCTGTGTCAGGCCATCATTAACTTAGGACTACCCTGATGGACACTGGGAGTTGGACTTATATCCCACAGAAAACATAGGACAGTTTTAGACAAAGTCAGAGGTATATTAGCTGCAGGAAGAATGGCATAGAGTCTCAAAGTGTTGGACTAGAAGTGCTCAAATATTTCCAGCTAAAACTCAGAGTTGATAGTTCAGTCCGCAGTGCTGGTGAGCAGGGCCCATCAGGAGTGAACATGTCTACATGTGTTCTTCAAATATGCACAATTTTGGAGAGATGTGAAACACTATGTGTGAAAGCCTGGCAATTTTGGAAATCTCTTAACCCTCATTATGTTTAATGAATATTTAAATATTTCTTTATTATTTTTAGAATTTCTTCCAACATGTTACCTGAAGATCCGATGATCACACATCTGTGAGAGATGTGTCTCTTTGATCTATGAATCTTTAAGATATGTCATATTGCTTAACTTTAATGCATTTGGCAGAATTCCAGGTTAATCGGGATCAAAATGAAATCATGTAGTACTGATTATTTTAAATTTTAGATTTTAAATTTAAAGTATAAGATTGAAAATATTAAATCTGGAAGAGGTCTTGAGGATTGCTATATCAAAATTAATTCAGTTGTAAGAATTATAACTGGCAGGGAGACAAATATAACTGCCTTAAAAAAATAAAAGTCAGCCATTGGTACAGAAGGAGGGTGGGTTTCACGTATAGTTTTTCAGAGAGGTCTGCTGTATCAGTAGGACTGTTTTTCTCTGATACTTTTGGCCTCACCCTTCTTCGTGCTTTGGTTTTCTTCTCAGGGCAACTTCTCTCTTGGTAACGTTAAAAGCAAGATAACAGGCTTCCAGTCACCAAACTGAGACTTAAGAGTTGTAGTTTTGGCTCTCCCAGAAATGAACTCTTGATCCAGTTGGTCAGAAATTGCCTGGTCAGCACTAGTTAGGTAATCTGCCTGAACTATACCATCCCCTAAAGGAAAGTAACTGCAACAATCAACCCAACTTTTGCCTAGACAGCTTTCTTGTTCCCACTTCTTTCTGCCTATGAAGGCCCTTCATTTTGCACAGCTCCCCAGAGCTCCTTTCTGTCTGCTAGATTAAATGCTGCCCAATTCATGAATCATTGAGTAAAGCCCCTTAGATCTCTAAAATTTACTCAGTTGAATTTTGGTTTTTTATAGCAGCAAACATGCCTGACACAATTCTAGGCCCTAATACATACATTATATTCTCCAGCAAATTGAGAATGTCTTTTCCCCTAAACTTTGAAGCAAACTATTATATTGCATAGTGACTCTAAAGTGTCTGGCTTGGGCCTCATGCTGATTTGTGTGGCTAGGAGAGATTGAATATAGTGATTGACTTGTAAAGGATACCATACCATGCCCCTTGAGTTGATAGCAGGGTCAACTCTCCCAGAACTATGCAGATTGTCAGAAATGGCTAAAACCACTGGGGAAAGCAAGGGGAAAAGCAGATATGAGAAGGCAAACAATTTTCTGCTATATTTTCTAGTATGCTCTTGTGTTTACGAATTGGGAGACAGAATCAAAGCAGAACTTAGACAATGAATAGGAATGAAAGACTCTTAATCCTCTGACTCTCAGGCTAGGTCTGTTTCCATCACACCAATTTTTTCACACTCCCTTATATAACTATTTCTTCTAAGACTTTCTAATAAAATCACAGGTAATTTTCAATGAGATTTATAAAATGATAGTAAAAAAATGCATTCTTAGCTGTATTGTGCTACTCATTTTCTTGCACTAATGACAGTTCTGTGTTGGAATCATCCTCCAACAGAGGTTTAAAGAATTGTAGACAATTGGGATTCATTGTCACAGAATCTAACTTAGGAGACTCAAGTTAGAGTATGAATGTTTATATTATTCCTAGCACTCTACAAATGATTACAGAGGTTGGAGTAAAAACTCCTGCTGTTTCTGTTTGAATATCATTACCACCAAGACACCTTAATAAAGTGATCACATTGATTTTCTGTCAAATTCTGGACTTGTTCCCTTAAGATGAGTGTTTTATTCAGCAATTATATATTCTCAAGTTTTGATTCAACTCACAGAGAACTGTGAGGGCATAGGGAAATTGTCATTGAAATTTTTTGTTAATGAAAATCACATTACTAACTTCAGGAAAGACATTCTTGGCCATTATTCAGTTACCAAAAATTCTCACTCTTCAAGACTGAAGTTAGAGGAAAATTATGCCTTTATGACAATGTTTCTCTAAAATAGAATGTGGGAGAGTGATTTATAAGATTACAGACTTGATTATAGACTTGAAAAAGAATTATTATACACTGGAAATTCCCTTTTTCTTGAATGTTTTGAAGGCAGAACAGTTAGAAATATCATGACACAATAAAACAAAATCAAAGCTTATCTTAAAATATATCACTGGTTTGGAAAAGTAATTAGATTCTGAAGTAAAGAGTATAGTTTGAGTGAGATTAAAGACTATAATAAATTGTTCATTGTTAGTTGTTTTGTTAACTTAATTCCCTTAGCATTAATCACTTTTTGCTTAAAATTAGTACAAAAAGGGATGTAAAATCTAACCATGAAGTTTGAACAAAATATTTCATGTTATACTCTAGGAACTAAAGAAGGGGAAAATCTGTCCTTATATGAGCACCACACTTGTCCACAAAAAAAAAAGCCAACTAATTTCTTTGATAAATTAAAAGATAAACACAAAAGTTTCTTTCACTTAACTGATAAAACTCTCTTTTGTTTTGGTTAGTAAACTGCTTTATATAAAGTTAAAAGAATTAAATCATCTGAAAATATTAAAATAAACTGAATAGTTTGTTAATAAATATTAATTTCATGACTGTGAAGGAAAATCACATTTTTTTAATCCACTGGGGACTCTTTATTAGACAAAAATTTCCATTGTTTTAATTGGATGATTTAACATAAGACAAAGGCAGCTATGCCTAAGCAAAGGTGTATTTTTGTCACCTATTTCCAGTCAGGGAAGAATTCCCAGTGACTTTTTGTTTGTTTGCTTGTCTTTTTGTACTTTTGCTGTTGTTTCAAGTTTTATTTAAATTCTAGTTAGTCAACATACAGTGTAATATCAGTTTCAGGTGTACAATATAGTGATTCAGCCCTTCCATACATCACCCTGTTCTCATCACAAATGACCTCCTTAATACCCATCACCCCATTTAACCCATCCCCCACCACCTCCCCTCCAGCAGCCATGTTTTTTTCTCTCTGGTTAAGAATCAGTTTTTTTGGTTTGCCTTCTCTATTTTCCCCACTATGTCCATCTGTTTTGTTTCTTAAATTCCAAATGTGAGTGAAATCATACAGTATTTGTGTTTCTCTGACTGACTGACTTCATTTAGCATAACACACTCTAGCTCTATTCATGACATTGCAAAATGGCAAGATTTCATTCTTTTTTATGGCTGAGTAATATCCCATTGTATATATATGCCACATCTTCTTCACTCATTCATCTGGATCTATGGATAATGCTGCTATAAACACGAGGCTTCATGTGTCCCTTTGAATCAGTATTTTTGTGTTCTTTGGGTAAAAGATTGAATTTCCCTGATGATGAGTGATGTTGAGTGTGTTTTCATGTGTCAGCCATCTGTATGACTTTTTTAGAAAAATGTCTATTCATGTCTTCTGACTGGAAAGTCAATTTTAAAAGACACTAACTAGAAGGAATTTCTTTCAAAAATTTTCTTAAGTATAAATCTAATTTGATGTCATGAGTGATTTCAAGAACTCACTATATAAGCAAACAAACAATTCTGTTTATCAGAAATTACACAGTAACAGCAAATTTATTCATGAACATGCACATCCTCAAAAAATTTTGGATAAATGAAAGCTCCTTTGTTTAGTTTTTAGTGTATTTAAATTTTTATGATAATTTTGAAGATTTAATAAATCATATTTTCTGCTGTATCTTTATCTAATTTAAATATTGCCTATTTATTTTTTCTTTTTAAAATTACAAGTAGTATATTAAAGGCTATAAATACAGTCAATTGATTAAGATGCTTCAAATTTTTCCATTTGTAGAGCTATTTATTCCATTAACAGACTTTACTAAAAGTAACATTGAGAAAAATTATATACATACATATGATATATCCACAGTTCAAAGAACATTTATCCCCTAAAAGTGGTAAGTGGAAAAACAAACAGAATCAGTGATACAAAACAGATCATTTGAAACAAATTTTAATATTTATAAAAGCTTTATATGAATAAAATGTAAAAATAAAACTCTGTGGCTAGGAAGTAGATTACTCAACATATTGAACTGAGAGAATTGGGTAGACATTTGATAATTAATATCAAATAATTAAGATTCCTATTTTACATCATGCATTTTACAAATCAAATAATGGGAAATTTAGGATGGAAAGAGAGTGTTTATGTAAACATTAATAAGTAAATTTTTCTAGGTGTTGGTAAAACAATGTAAGGCAAATAAAATAATCTGTTAATAAATAATAATTGTTAAAATAATAAAAGACAAAAGATATGCCTTCAAAAAATTTTAATACTTGGGCACTTTAAAGAAAATACACACTTTATTTTTTTTTAAGATTTTATTCATTTATTTAAGAGAGAGAAAGAGGGGCACCTGGGTGGCTCAGTGGGGTAAAGCCTCTGCCTTCGGCTCAGGTCATGATCCCAGGGTCCTGGGATCGAGCCCCACATCGGGCTCTCTGCTCAGCAGGGAGCCTGCTTCCTCCTCTCTCTGCCTGCCTCTCTGCCTACTTGCGATCTCTATCTGTCAAATAAATAAATAAAATCTTTAAATCAAATAAATAAATAAAATCTTTAATCTTAATTTTAAGAAATAAATTTAAATCTTTAAAATCTTTAAGAGGGAGAAGCAAGCTCCCTGCTGAGCAGAGCCTGATGTGGAACTCTGAGACCCTGAGACCCTGAGACCATGATCCATGCTAAAGGCAGATACTTAACCAACTGAGCCACCCAGATGCCCCAAAATATGCACTTTAAAGTAAAATTAAAGAGCAAGTTAAAAACAAATATTGATCTAAATATAATTGGTAAAATATTTAAGCCACATAAAAATTGTTAGGTAAATCATTATGTGTTCAATAGAAAAATGAACAAAGGCCCTGAAACATGTTCATAAGAAAAGATGCAAAACTGGCAATAAACTACATAATATGGCATCATTATTTATCATTTTCCTTGTGGTCTGGGAACCACTTTCTACTCATCACCAAACCTTCACTAAATAAATGTATTTGTATCCATGAGTTCAGTTATTACACAAATGGCCCTCATTTTTATATCTCCTGCTGAAATGTGTCCTTTATGCTTCAAATTATGCAGGAATATAAACAAGCAAATTTGAAAGTTGTTTTTTTTCCCCAAATACAATCAAATAAATTCTATTATGCTATCACTCACAAAACCTGTCCTCCTACTTATCTGTATGCATCTTATGATAACATCGAGAAAATACAGTCATCCTTGGATTCACAAGACACCCTGAATTCATAAGACATCCCCACCCTCACCAAACATACCTCCAAATATTTCCATTTTTTATGTCAAACATCTTCTTACTTTGTGTCCATGAAACCACAAAGGCTTCTTTCAATCTGTTTTTCCATTAAAACAAAACAAAACAAAAAGAAAAAAACACATTTTTTAAAGTCACTTCCGATATTGTAATTTTGTATTTAAATCCCTTCAATTGCTTCTCATTTTGATTCAAGAAAAGGAGTTAAATAATATCTATTTTTTTTATATTGACCTCTCTCTCCAAAAATAGATACATCAAAACTATCAAATCTTATGCTCTTGCTGCCAAAAAACAATGCTTTCTCCTACAACAAAGCGTCTAACACAGCACTGGTAAAGGACAGAAAATTAACATTTGATCTACAAATGTATTTTGCATATAATGGGATTACAAATAATAATTGAATTCAATTCTGTAAAAGGACAATGGTTTAATCACTTTTAGATGTTGTCAGTGGCAGTGAAACTTAGTACAAACTTTCTGGAAATCACACTGAAACACAATTCTTAAGAATGTTCATAAGAGGGGCACCTGGGTGTCTCACTCCGTTAGGCAGCTGCCTTTGGCTCATGTCATGATTCCATGGTCCTGGGGCTGAGCCCTGAATCAGGCTTCCCTATTCAGGGAGGAGTCTCCTTCACTGTCTCCCTCTGCCCTACCCCCTACTCTTGCACAGGCACACGCTTTCTCTCTCTCTCTCTCAAATAAATTAATGAATAAAATCTTTTTAAGAAGACTGTAAGATTTGTGCTAGTAATTTTATCTCACATGTTGTAATTTTTAGAATAGAAAAAGATGGTACTACGTTCTAATTAGTTGAAGGAAAACAAGTATGACAATATCCAAAGGAGATGTTCACGAATACTGACAAACTTGTGAATGCATTTATACACATATTCACACACAAACAATTAAATATTTCCACATTAATTATTGTGATGAAAGTAACAGAAACACCTTTATTATTATTATTATTGTTATTGTTATTGTTGTTAATTTTAAATTCTAGTATAGTTAACATAAAATGCTGTATTAGTTCCAGGTGTAAAATATACTGATTCAAAAATTCCATACATCACCAGTGCTCACCTGCACAACTGCACTCCCTTGTCGCCATTGCCCATTTTACTCATTCTTCCCCACTTCCCCTCTGATCATCATCAGTTTGTTCTCAGTAGCTACAAGTCCCTTTCTTGGTTTCTTTCTTTTTTTTCCTTTACTTATTTTTGATTGTTTATTATATTCCGCTGATGAGTGAAATCATATACTATTTGTCTCTCTTACTGACTTATTTCACTTAGCATCTAGTTTCATCAATGTTGTTGCAAATGGCAAGATTTCATCCTTATTATGGCTGAATAATATTGTATTGTGTATATATATATATACCACCTCTTTATCCATTCATCTATTGAAAGACATGGGGGCTGCTTCCATAACTGGGCTAATATAAATAATGCTGCTATAAACATAGGAGTGCACATATCCCTTGTAATTAGAATTTTTGTATTTTTTGGATAAATATTCAGTACTCTGATTGATGGATCACAGGGTAGTTCTATTTTTTTTTTTTTTTTTGGAAGATCCTCTATATTGTCTTCCACAGTGGTTGCACCCGTTAGCATTCCCATCAATATTGCACAAGTGTTCTTTTTCTTCACATCCTTGCCAATACTTGTTTCTTGCATTTTTTACTTTTAGCTATTTTGACAGGTGAAGGTGATATCTCATTGCAGTTTTGATGTGCATTTCCCTGATAATGAGTGATGCTGAGCATCTTTTTATGTGTCTATTAGTCATCTATATGTCTTCTTGAGATATGTTGGTTCATGTCTTCCACTCATTTTTTTTTTTTTTTAAGATTTTAGTTATTTATTTTCTCTCCTGGTAGTGGGGGAAGAGAAACACAAGCAGGAGGAGAGAGAATCCCAAGCAGACTCTGAGCTAAGCGTGGAGCCCAACTTGGGGCTAGCTCTCATGACCTTGAGGTCATAACCTGAGCTGAAACCAAGAACCAGACACTTAACAGACTGAACAACCCAGGTACCCCCCAACCCATCTGTAATTGGATTATTTGATTTGGGGGTATTGACTTGTATAGTTCTTATATATTTTGGATACTAGCCTTCTGTATGATATGTCAGCTGCAAATATCTTCCCATTCAGTAGGTTGCCTTTAGTTTTTTTTTTTTTTTCCTTTGTTGTGCAGAAGCTTTTTATTTTGATGTAATACCATTAGTTTATTTTTGCTTTTATTTCCCTTGTCTCAGGAGACACGTCTAGAAAAATGTTACTGTGGCTGATGTCAGAGAAATTACTACTTGTTTTCTTTTCTAGGATTTTAATGGTTTCAGGTTAGGTTTTTAATCTATTTTAAGTTTATTTTTGTGCATGGCATAAGAAAGTAGAACAGTTTCATTCTTTTGCATGTTGCTGTTCAGTTTTCCTCAGACCATTTGTTGAAGAGATTATCTATTTTCCATTGAATATTCTTTCCTGCTTTGTGAAAGATTACTTGACCATATAATTGTAGGTTTATTTCTGGAGTTTCTGTTCTGTTCTATTGACCTATGAGTCTATTTTTGTGTCAGTGCCATACTGTTTTGACTATCACAGCTTTGTAATATAACTCAAAGTCTGGAATTGTGAGGCCTCCAGCTTTGATTTTCTTTTTCAAAATTGCTTTGGCTATTCAGAGTCTTTTGTGGCTTCTTATAAATTTTAGGGTTGTTCTAGTTCTGTGAAAAATGCTGGTGGTATTTTGATAGGGATTGCATTAAACATATAGATTGCTTTAAGTAGTAGTCTTCATAACTTTTTGAACTTTCAAATATTTGAACTTTCAAACCTTGAGTTGTCACCTGTATGTTGCCTCTCCTCAGGCCACTGTGCCTTTAAAGACATATTACCACTTGCCCTCCCATCTAGCCCACTGCTGAGTCAGCTGATTTTTAAAGCTCCAGGCTCTAAATCTCACTGGTTATACAAATTCACAGAATTCAGCCCATCTGTTTTGCAAGGCCAGGCATTATGAGGTTGCTATTTTTTCTGTGTGGGCCCCTGGGTGGTTTTCTCTCTCTGTAACATCAGGTCCCTCCTTCCCATGGACAGTTTTCCACCACTCTTTCTGCCCTTGCAAGCCTCTCAGACATGGCTTTGGATTGCTGTCTGGTTTATTGATGTGGATGCATGCGTGATATCTAGTTGTAAATGTTGGACATTACTCCACTATCTTCCCAGCACTCACCCTGAAAGATTTTAAGAATTTTAATAACAAATTTAATAAATTGGATAAAGTGACGAAGGATTCATTTTAGATGTGGTAAAATTACACACACACACACACACAAAATATTACTGAGATTGAGACTAAAATTGTATTTTTCACACTTTTGTGAATTCATTTTTCCGTTTATTTTTCAATAAGCACTACTATGTCTATAATTATAACAACTATAACTAACAAACTAAGAATCATCCAGATTTGCTATTTCACATTTCAGATAAGTTTAAAGAAACTAGTATAAAAATCAGTGACAAGATTGATTCAAACTGCATAGGTTATTGTCTGTTTTTTGGTTGCAGTACTTTTCCCGTTTTCCATGAATTCTTTAAATTCAGTAAGAAGCCCTCAGCAGATTTCCTAACAAATTTTTAGATTCATGTCAGCTGTACATTTTGATTTATATACATTTAAATTACTTAAAATCAGTGAAGCAAGCACAGTCATGATTGCTAAATGCCAAGTCATAGAAATTCAGTATGATTCCTACTAACTCTTCATTTCATATCTTAAAAAAATGTTGACAGAGTTGAGCCAAAGAAATAGAGTTGCTCTAATGCATAGAAGAATTGAGTTGTGGGAGAAGCTAGAGATAGTCTCCATCCCATGAAGCCTCACAAATTTTGTGGCAATGTCTTCTCATTTCATCTTTTTAAGTTACTTTTTCCAATGAAAATTATACACATTAACATTCCATTTAGGGGAACTACCCCTGGCTGGAATCCTTTAAGATATGAGTTCTAGTAGCAATCTAAAAATAACCTTTTTTATCAGGTTAAAATATTGAGGCTAGATAATTTAATAACAACAATTATAGATACACATAGATACACATTTCATGAGATCTAAGGAGAATTTTAGGGCTGTCAGTTTTTGTTTTGTTTTGTTTTGTTTTTCTGATGAGCTAAGGTAAAATCCATTCCAGCTAACAAAATGTTTTTTATCTGTGAAGACTGAATTTTTTTTTAATAATTACAAAGACAGTATAGTACAAAATAGGATTTAGGCCAAGAGACAAGTTACTTACTACACTAATTTTTCAGACTTTTAGTAGTTTATATAAGTTCTAATCACAGAAGTAAATAAAATCATGAGTTTCTATGATATTTACTCATGCATGTTTTCTATTTTGTAATAGTTTTGTTAGAGAACACAGAAAATTTCCTGCTCCATGGCACAGATGAGAAGGAACAACAATAAATATAACTAGTTGTTGAAAGCTACCACTGTCAGTAACATTGGGTATAAAATAAAGAAAGAACTTTAGGGATGGTGTGACCCAGTTGTGTCTATGAATATCACTTTTGGATTGTTTTTCCCTTTTATATAGAAGGCTTAAGAAATATTTCAGGTGTAATGAGGGCTATTTCACCAAAAAAAAAAAAAATGTTTAATTTACCAGGAAAGTACAACAAATCTAAATATATATGTGCCCAAATATATGGCTTCAAAGTATACAAAACAAAAATGAGTAGAATTACAAGAGTAGACAAATTAACAATTTGTCATCATAGTGGGAGAAATCAACCATTATTAAATAGTGTAATCCAGTGATTGAAGAAAAGGCAGTAAAAACTTAAGGGCAAAGAAGGAAAGTTAAGTATACATTCTAAGAAGTTAGGTAAAGTATACTAAAATAAATAAAAAGCAAGTAGAAACATAAGAATAAGAAGAGCAAAAATTCGTAAAATAGAAAATAAATATACAAAAGAGAGGACCAACAAGGCTAAACATTAGCTTTTTTGAAAAAAATCCATACATTCATAAGACTCTGGCAAATCTAATGAGATAAATAGAGAGAAACAGGTGACATTTCTGATATGAGAAATAAATAAGGAATCTTCACTGCTTCACTTTAGACCCAATGGACAAGAGGAGTGAAAACTCCATGATCAGACATCTTCATTAGGGAAAATCTAAGCATTTCAAGAGAACATAATTTGAATCTTGAATTCTTTCAGAGACTAGAATGAGAATACACCCTTAATTTATTTTTATGGCAATCATGACCTTGATAATAAAACTGACAAATAAGGAACAATTACAGATGAATTAAATGAAAAAAAAAATACTGGATTAAGCAATACATAATACAATATTAGCAAACATAAGGCACCAATATATAAATAGGATTCAACAACATTGCCAAGATTTATCTTTAAAAAAGGTAATCAATAAGTTGTATCTTATTACTAAGCTAAAGAAGAAAAATCATTTGATTATCAAAATAGATTGAAAAATATTTCATAAAATTCTTTCCTCAATAGATTAGAACTTTCTTAATTGGATAAAGAATATTTCCCAAAAGAAGAATAAAGAAAAAACAAAGAAAGAAAAATAAAAACAATGATAACAAAACAAACAAACAGACAAAAAACATGGAAAAACTCCATACTGCAAGTTTGGGGGTGATGCTGTTGTTGACTCTATAACACAACTCAACACCGGTTATTGAGATATTACATAAGATTAAAACATAATACTGTGTAGTCTCACATAGAGTATATATGCATTAAATGGTGGTTATTATTATGAGGTAGAGTTCTAAGGTATTATATTCTCCCAAAGCAACCTAATGCATACATACTTACTAATTATGTACTGGAAAGACTTCCAAAATCCACTCTAACATTTACTGACACTTCTATACAGTTCTGTCTGCCAATTTCTTCTTGTCTTAAATAGGTAATTTAGAGGTACTGGAAAAATTGTCTCAGTTATGATTTCAGAGTGCTTTCATAATATAAAAAAACCAAGGCTTATTCTTTCAACATATTTTAACCACCATTTCTAAATCATAAAAAAAGGGGAAAAAAAGATCTTTCAAGTATGTTGAACTTTAGTAGGAAACTGCATATTAATGGTTACATTTATAATATCTGAGGAAAGTTGAAGAAGGTGTTTTAAATCCACTGCCCCTAATTCTTTCAATATTCTTAACAGCCAGGCCATTTATTCTTCTGTATCATGAGAATTCCATTAATACCAATACATTAAATTATTTCAGTGAAATGTTTAAAGCACTTTTAAAATAAAGGCTGACTTCAACTCTTTTAGAGGGATTGTAGCTGACAGTAAAAAACCAGAATAGAACCGATAATATAAGACTTCATAGAGCATACCTTTAGCAGTGCTCTATAATTAGCAATTTAATTGTAACCTGTACTTCAGAAGATATCCAGAACCCTTTATTCAACTTACAAATCATAAAGTGAGCTCTAATTCCATAATGAATTATTGAAACTTGCAAAACAACTATGCTTTCTCTTAACTTATGATAAATTTAACAGTATTAGCTACAATTTATGAAATGATATGACAAGCAGAGTTTTATGTATGCAACTAATTTTATGACCAGAGAACTTAGGAGGTATACACTATTGTGATCATGTCCCTTATACTGATGAGAAAACTGAATTAGAGAGAATGGAAACCATTTACCCAAGTGTAAAAAGCAATCAAAGTATAGAACTAAGGAATGAATATAGTCAATCTAAGGCTAGAACCAACTGCTCTGAATAGTGTGTTTCTGCTATAAAAGATAACAGAGCCCCAGATTCTCATTATTCGTGTGCGTATACTCACACCATGTTTCCAGATTAAGAGCTCACTATGATTACAGAGCTGTCACCACTACTATATTTTAACATCCTAAGTATTTATAGTATCCGTAGGTTAAATTTAGTATAAGCTTACTTTCCAATATGACAATGAGTAATCAAATAGGGGAAAGATCAGGTGTGAAAGGGAGGGAAAATGGTGAAAGGGTACTAGAGAATGTTATTTTACTTACAGATATCCCTGTTTCCTGACAATTTTTTTACTAATATGTAAAAGAGGAATTGAGGGTGACTAAGAATTGTTAACTTTTAGATAAGCTTTCCAGCTGATAGGGCACAATGAAATTGCTTAGGAGCAGTGGACAAGCTGCTGGACCTCTGTGATCTTCACAATTAGTAAACTCTAAGCTATTTCAATTTAACAATTAATTTGAATAAACTGGATGCAGTTTCCTCAAAAACCAGAGAAAATGTCTATAGAGCACTTGAGAAAATCTGAGAATTAAAAACATTTTATGTGCACAAAAAAATGATAGTTGTTCTTTTTGGTGGTATTTGAGCTTCTGTAGTTAAAAAAAAATGAAATAGGGAGCTGATGTGTTAAGTCTAGTGAACTGACTTCACCATCTGATATTCAACTTCTACATAGCAGTATTATTATATGATAAAAGATAAGGTAGATTAATTAGAATTATCAAGTTCTTGTATACCTTTTTGAACACTAGGGCTAAAATATTAAAGAGTTAATTTTTTCAATGCCAGTGTACAAGACAGACTTAAGATATACTTAAAGTGTGATTCATGAAGTTTACTAATGGAATTGCAATGAAGCTTTAATTGTATCTAAACTACTGATTCAGAACAGAGAGGATCTTTCAGGGCAGTGAAACTCTTCTGTAAAATAATAGATACACATAATTATACATTTGTCAAAATCCATAGAATGTATAAGAGTAAAATGTAATGCAAATTATGGACTTTTGAGTAATGGTATGTGATTATAGGTTTATAAATTGTAATAAATGTATGACAGTGGGTTGGGCTGTGGATATTTGGGGGAGGTTGTACATGAGTGAGAAGAGGAAGTATATGGGATCTCTGTCCTTTTGTCTCCTAACCAAAACTCCTCTTAAAATACAAAGTTTATTGGGGTGCCTGGGTGGCTCAGTGGGTTAAAGCCTCTGCCTTCGGCTCAGGTCATGATCCCAGAGTCCTGGGATCGAGCCCCCCATCGGGCTCTCTGCTCAGCAGGGAGCCTGCTTCCTCCTCTCTCTCTGCCTGCCTCTCTGCGATCTCCATCTGTCAAATAAGTAAATAAAATCTTTAAAAAAAATACAAAGTTTATTAATTGGTAAGATTTCACTAATGGGGGGTGCCTGGGTGGCTCAGTGGGTTAAAGCCTCTGCCTTCGGCCTGGGTCATGATCCCAGGATTCTGGGATCGAGCCCCACATCGGGCTCTCTGCTCAGCGGGGAGCCTGCTTCCCTTCTCTCTCTGCCTACTCGTGATCTCTGTCTGTCAAATAAAGAAATAAAAAAAAAAAAAATCTTAAAAAAAAAAAAGACTTCACTAATGGAATCACAATGAATCATTACATTTAGATTAGCAACTTTTTCTCAATGCTTTTTTCTGTATTTTAAATCATAATATTTTAGAATTAAGAAAGACTTTCAGGAAACATCTAATTCAATTTTTCAAACTTGACTACAGACACTCTGAGATACTATCACTTCAGATGTTTATTTAGCAGATGCCTAGGCTTCCTCCAAATCATAGAGAATCAGTTTCAAAAACAAAAAGACTACAAAATATGCATTGTAACATTTCCCAGATCGATTCATATGCTCAGTACACTTTGATAACCACATAAGGTTCTTATTTATATTATAAATAAAGATTCAGAAAATATGATTTTACCTATTTTCGTAAAACTAATTAAAGCAAGGACACTAGTTAATTCCTTAAAACATTAGGTTCCTTTTCATAGAATCCATATCCTTCCACAGTATAACATAGTGAACATAGTATACATAGATAGTGAACACAGTATAACATACTCAACAAGTATTTATTAAGTATGGACTGTACGTAGAGATGGTATTCTATGAGGTATGGATATGTCAAATAATATAAAGATGTTTATAAATTTGTTCCAGCTATTCATGTTGGACTATTTTAAGATATGTTATTTCCTTGTTAGCCTGGAATAAAGAAATCTTTAATAACTGAACAGAGGACCACATATTTAACAATTAAAGGGAGAGGGAAAGAAGCTGTGATAAACTGACTGCTTTCATTGCTTGATGTAATGGCATCTCTGCATTCCTACCCTTTAGAAATGCCTTCATGTGCTACCAGTGGGTTTGACTATCTGTAAAACAGACCTAGAAAGAGATCAGGAATTGGAAGATATCCGTTCTCATTCAGCTCTGTTACTTGCTACTATATATAGAAATCTTCTGGGAAAGAATATAGACTTTCCTAAAGGCAAAGACTTATTTTTCTTACTATATACCTACCTCCTTCTAGAACAGTTTCTGATGTAAGGTATACATGCCTTAAATGTCTTTGAAAATAATTCCAAAGTGTGTCTCTCAATTTTACAGAGCTCTGTTGATGTACAATTGAAATACCACCACTTTAGAAAAAGTGGCTCCTTTCCTTTTTTGTACTCGGATAGCAAAACAATTTTGAAAAAAGAATATGGAATTTTTATTCCATCTTTATGGCTTTAAGAATTTCACCTTTCTTCCCCCTTTCCCCCCCTCTGGAAAACTTCCTTTATTTATGTATTCTTTCCTTCTCAAAGAAAACAAATGTGATTTTCCAAATGCCCAATGAATAGTTAGACATATTAATCACTGGAAACCCAAGGGAGAAATCAGTTATAATTAGTTAAGCTCTTTTACATAAGTCAGTTTAGTAGTAACTCATATTTCTCTGGTTTACACCATGGATAAGATGGATTTTTTTCTAGTAAAACAAATATCAGAATATACCACAAAATGTACTCACTTTTGAAAAATAAAACTTTAATTAGGTGCTTATATAATGTGTGTAGAAATTGATCCTAAGAAAAACACATTGAGGGGGTGTCCAGTTGGTTCAGTGGGTTAAGCCTCTACCTTCAGCTCAGGTCATGATCTCAGGGTCCTGGCATCTAGCCCTACATAGGGCTCTCTGCTCAGCAGGGAGCCTGTCTCCCCCTCTCTCTCTGCCTGCTTCTCTGCCTACTTGTGATCTCTTGTCTGTCAAATAAATAAATAAAATCTTAAAAAAAATACACATTTAGGATTTAAAGATTTCTTTTGTTAATTCTTTGGTAAAAATTAAATGATATCACAATAATAGCTAAATCCTGAGGTAATTTTTTTCCAGTATGTGGATGAATCTAGTGAAAAATCATAGCTGACAATGTTATAGATGTACTGTTCTGGAAATATATGTAAAGAAGACTGAGTGTATATTTTCTCCGAATCCTTTCTGTATACTTGCTAGGAGCAGGATTTCCTCTTACTCTCAAGTAACAGCTCGGATTTGGGGAGATAGCTTCCAGAGAAACATCTAAGGATGAGGTTGACTTTCCAAACAGACTATAGCAAAAAAAAAAAAAAAAAAAAATTCATTAAACCCAAGTCTGAACTTCATATTGCTGTTGATTGAGAGATGGCTACAATCCTTCTTAGTCATATCTGATAATAGCGAGTGGTTATAATTGGAGAAGAGTAGTGATGAGTATTCAAGATTATTAAGTGAGTCTTAATAATTACTGAGTGGTCAGTTTGCAATCGGTACTATATTTTGTAGAGTTGACAATAAGTGCAGATCATTCCGAATCTTCCATAGCTGTCTTCCTTTGTTCATTGTGAATGAATTAAAAATCCTAAAATTAAGGATAAAGGAGCAGAATATAGGATAGATTTAGAATCATTGCAACCAAGAAAATAAAAGCATTGAAAAAAAAATCAAAGTGATATTCAACAAATTTAAATAGTTTGTCACTGTGTGACTTTAATTTTATTCTGTTATAATTTCTTAGAAACTATCCACAATATCGTTTATAAGTTGATATATACCTCTTACGTTGTTATTCAAGAATTTCTGCCTTTCATTAGGAATGCCAAATAAACTGTATTTGAGCTTGAGAGGCTCCTCAACCTTCTTTGTTTTGTCTACTCAATTTTATTAAGATATAACTTATTTAATAAAACATACTAATTTAAAGTACAGAAATAAATATGTTGAAATTTTTTTGTGCTGAATTGTATCCCACGTAACCACACAAGTAACCAGTACCTAATGAAGATAGAGAATATGATCTTTATGCCAGAAATTTCTGTAATGCCTAAAGGAAAAATATGTATATAGAGATTTTCAAGTTACTTTGAGGACTTTGTCTTTCCCTAAAATGTTATGATAAGCCACTGGAAAGTATTGAGCTGAAAAATAACCTCATTTAACTTGAGGTTTAATTTAATCAGCAGGTTGAATTAAATGCCATGATTTAAACCTGCATTGTACTGGAAGAGGAATTCTTTTTTTTTTTTTTTTTTAATTTTTTATTTATTTTCAGCGTAACAGTATTCATTGTTCTTGCACCACACCCAGTGCTCCATGCAATCTGTGCCCTCCCTAATACCCACCACCTGGTTCCTCCACCCTCCCACCCCGCCCCTTCAAAACCCTCAGGTTGTTTTTCAGAGTCCATAGTCTCTCATGGTTCACCTCCCCTTCCAATTTCCCTCAACTCCCTTCTCCTCTCCATCTACCCTTGTCCTCTATATTATTTGATATGCTCCACCAATAAGTGAAACCATATGATACTTGACTTTCTCTGTTTGACTTATTTCACTCAGCATAATCTCTTCCAGTCCTGTCCATGTTGCTACAAAAGTTGGGTATTCGTCCTTTCTGATGGAGGCATAATACTCCATAGTGTATATGGACCACATCTTCCTTATCCATTCATCCGTTGAAGGGCATCTTGGTTCTTTCCACAGTTTGGCGACCGTGGCCATTGCTGCTATAAACATTGGGGTACAGATGGCCCTTCTTTTCACTACATCTGTATCTTTGGGGTAAATACCCAGCAGTGCAATTGCAGGGTCATAGGGAAGATCTATTTTTAATTTCCTGAGGAATCTCCACACTTCTCCAAAGTGGCTGCACCAGTTTGCATTCCCACCAACAGTGTAAGAGGGTTCCCCTTTCTCCACATCCTCTCCAACACACGTTGTTTCCTGTCTTGCTAATTTTGGCCATTCTAACTGGTGTAAGGTGGTATCTCAATGTGGTTTTGATTTGAATCTCCCTGATGGCTAGTGATGATGAACATTTTTTCATGTGTCTGGTAGCCATTTGTATGTCTTCCTTGGAGAAGTGTCTGTTCATATCTTCTGCCCATTTTTTAATATGATTATCTGTTTTGTGTGTGTTGAGTTTGAGGAGTTCTTTATAGATCCTGGATATCAACCTTTTATCTGTACTGTCATTTGCAAATATCTTCTCCCATTCCGTGGGTTGCCTCTTTGTTTTGATGACGGTTTCTTTTGCTGTGCAGAAGCTTTTGATCTTGATGAAGTCCCAGAAGTTCATCTTTGCCTTTGTTTCCTTCGCCTTTGGAGACATATCTTGAAAGAAGTTGCTGTGGCTGATATCAAAGAGGTTACTCCCTATGTTCTCCTCGAGGATTCTGATGGATTCCTGTCTCACGTTGAGGTCTTTTACCCATTTCGAGTTTATCTTTGTGTACGGTGTAAGAGAATGGTCAAGTTTCATTCTTCTACATATAGCTGTCCAGTTTTCCCAGCACCATTTATTGAAGAGACTGTCTTTTTTCCACTGGATATTTTTTCCTGTTTTGTCAAAGATTATTTGACCATAGAGTTGAGGGTCCATATCTGGGCTCTCTACTCTGTTCCACTGGTCCATGTGTCTGTTTTTATGCCAGTACCATGCTGTCTTGGTGATCACAGCTTTGTAGTAAAGCTTGAAATCAGGTAACGTGATGCCACCAGTTTTATTTTTGTTTTTCAACATTTCCTTAGCAATTCGGGGTCTCTTCTGATTCCATACAAATTTTAGTATTATTTGCTCCAGCTCTTTGAAAAATACTGGTGGAATTTTGATTGGAATGGCATTAAAAGTATAGATTGCTCTGGGCAGTATAGACATTTTAACGATGTTTATTCTTCCCATCCAAGAGCATGGAATGGTCTTCCATCTTTTTGTGTCTTCTTCAATTTCTTTTAGGAGTGTTCTGTAGTTCCTCGAGTACAGATCTTTAACCTCTTTGGTTAGGTTTATTCCGAGGTATCTTATGGTTTTTGGTGCTATAGTAAATGGAATCGATTCTCTAATTTGCCTTTCTGTATTTTCATTGTTAGTGTATAAGAAAGCCACTGATTTCTGGACATTGACTTTGTATCCTGCTACATTACTGAATTGCTGTATGAGTTCTAGTAGTTTGGGGGTGGAGTCTTTCGGGTTTTCCATATAAAGAATCATGTCGTCTGCGAAGAGAGAGAGTTTGACTTCTTCCTTGCCAATTTGGATACCTTTTATTTCTCTTTGTTGTCTGATTGCTGTTGCTAGGACTTCTAATACTATGTTGAACAAGAGTGGTGAGAGTGGGCATCCTTGTCGTGTTCCTGATCTCAATGGGAAGGCTGCAAGCTTTTTCCCATTGAGGATGATATTTGCTGTGGGTTTTTCATAGATAGATTTGATGAAGTTCAGGAATGTTCCCTCTATCCCTATACTTTGAAGCGTTTTAATCAGGAACGGATGCTGGATTTTGTCAAAAGCTTTTTCTGCATCAATGGAGAGGATCATGTGGTTCTTCTCTCTTCTCTTATTGATTTGTTCTATCACATTGATTGATTTGCGAATGTTGAACCATCCTTGTAACCCAGGGATGAATCCTACCTGGTCATGGTGGATAATCTTTTTAATGTGCTGTTGGATCCTGTTTGCTAGGATCTTGTTGAGAATCTTAGCATCCATATTCATCAGTGATATCGGTCTGAAATTCTCCTTTTTGGTAGGGTCTTTGCCTGGTTTGGGGATCAGGGTGATGCTGGCTTCATAAAAAGAGTCTGGAAGTTTTCCTTCTGCTTCAATTTTTTGAAACAGCTTCAGGAGAATAGGTATTATTTCTTCTTTGAAAGTTTGATAGAATTCCCCAGGGAATCCGTCAGGTCCTGGGCTCTTGTTTTTTGGGAGGTTTTTGATCACTGCTTCAATCTCGTTACTAGATATCGGTCTATTCAGGTTGTCAATTTCTTCCTGGTTCAATTTTGGGAGTTTATAGTTTTCCAGGAATGCATCCATTTCATCTAGGTTGCTTAGCTTATTGGCATATAACTGTTGATAATAGCTTCTGATGATTGTTTCTACTTCCTTGGTGTTAGTTGTGATCTCTCCCTTTTCATTCTTAATTTTATTAATTTGGGCTTTCTCTCTTTTCTTTTGGATTAGTGTGGCCAATGGTTTATCGATCTTATTGATTCTTTCAAAAAACCAGCTTCTAGTTTCGTTGATACGTTCTACTGTATCTCTGGTTTCTACCTTGTTGATCTCTGCTCTAATCTTGATTATTTCCCTTCTTACGTGTGGAGTTGGTTTGATTTGTTGTTGATTCTCCAGTTCTTTAAGGTGTAGAGACAGCTGGTGTATTCTGGATTTTTCAATTTTTTTGAGGGAGGCTTGGATGGCTATGAATTTCCCCCTTAGGACCGCCTTTGCTGTATCCCATAGGTTTTGGAGTGAAGTGTCTTCGTTCTCATTGGTTTCCATAAATTGTTTAAGTTCTTCTTTGATCTCCTGGTTGATCCAAGCATTCTTAAGCAAGGTGGTCTTTAGCTTCCAGGTATTTGAGTTCCTTCTGAACTTTTCCTTGTGATTGAGCTCCAGTTTCAAAGCATTGTGATCTGAGAATATGCAGGGAATCATCTCAGTCTTTTGGTATCGGTTGAGCCCTGATTTGTGACCCAGTATGTGGTCTATTCTGGAGAAGGTTCCATGTGCACTTGAGAAGAATGAGTATTCTGTTGTTTTAGGGTGGAATGTTCTGTATATATCTATGAGGTCCATCTGGTCCAATGTGTCATTCAATGCTCTTATTTCTTTATTGATTTTCTGCTTCGATGATCTGTCTATTTCTGAGAGAGGCGTGTTAAGATCTCCTACTATTAATGTATTCATATCAACATGACTCTTTATCTTGATTAATACTTTTCTTATGTAATTGGCTGCTCCCATATTGGGGGCATAGATATTTACAATTGTTAGATCATCTTGGTGGATAGTCCCTTTAAGAATGATGTAGTGTCCTTCTGTATCTCTGACTACCGTCTTTAGTTTAAAATCTAATTTATCTGATATGAGAATCGCTACCCCGGCCTTTTTTGAGGCCCATTGGCGTGAAAGATGCTTCTCCATCCCTTCACTTTCAGTCTGGGTGTATCTTTAGGTTCAAAATGGGTCTCTTGTAGACAACATATGGATGGGTCCTGTCGTTTTATCCAATCTGCAACCCTGTGTCGTTTTATGGGTGCATTTAGGCCATTCACATTGAGAGTGATTATTGAGAGATACGTTTTTATTGACATTGTGTTATCTTTGAAGTCTTTCTTTCTGTCGATTGTCTCTATATTTCTGTTCAATGCTATTCTTAGGATTTTTCCTCTTTTATAGAACCCCCCTTAATATTTCCTGCAGTGTCGGCTTGGTGGTTGCATAGTCTTTCAAGCCTTGCCGGTCTTGGAAACTCTTTATCTCTCCATCCATTTTGAATGTCAGTCTTGCTGGATAAAGTATTCTTGGCTGCATGTTCTTCTCATTTAGTGCCCTGAATATATCTTGCCAGCCCTTTCTGGCTTGCCAGGTCTCTGTGGACAGGTCTGACGTTATTCTGATGGGCTTTCCTCTGTATGTAAGGAGCTTCTTTGTCCTAGCGGCTTTCAAGAGATTGTATCTACAATTATGATTCCTCAATTTTACTATGAGGTGCCTGGATGTTTTTTTTGAATTTATAATCTTGGGGGGGGACCTTTCTACTTCTAGTACATGAACACTTGTTCCATTCGCAAGATTGGGAAAATTTTCATGAAAAACTTGATCCACTATATCTTCTAGACTTCTTTCTTTCTCCTCCCCTTCAGGGATTCCAATAATTCTGACGTTGGAACGTTTCATGGCATCATTTATTTCCCTGATTCTGTTTTCGTGGCTTCTAAGCTGTTTGTTCCAGGCTTCCTCCTGATCCTTTCTCTCTATTTGTTTGTCCTCCAGATCACTAATTCTATCTTCTGTCTCAGTTACCCTAGCTTTTAGAGAATTTAGATTAGATTGGAACTCATTGAGAGCGTTGTGAACCTCATCCCTGGTGGCCTTCAGCTCTGCCCTAACATTATGAACCTCCTCTCTGGTCGCTTTCAATTCTGCCCTAATCAATTCTGTTTGGTCATCCATGGCTTTCTCCAGCCTAGCTATTGCCTGGATAATTGTTAGCCTGAATTCTCTTTCTGACATATTGTCTATGTTGATAGCCGTTAGCTCTGTTGCAGAAGGCCCATCCTCTGTATTTTTCTTCTGTTGGGGATTCCTCCTCCTAGTCATTTTGGTGAGAGATGACTGGACAGATGTAGCTGGATGTATTGACCGTGGTGCAGTCAAGGTGCACCCTGGAACGCTTCTGAGCACTCAGGATTCCCCACCCAAATGAGAGAAAAAAGAAAAGAAAAAGAAAAAAGAGGGAGAGAGAGAGACAGGAAAAAAAGGGAAGATAAAAGTGAAGGTTCAGCCCAAATGGGCCCCAGGGTAAGGTTTATCACGTATACAAACAAAAACAGACAAACAAAAAGACTGATGAAAGTATATGACGAGAGAAAATATATATATATATTAGCAAAAAAAAAGGAGGAGCCTCGTCAAGAAGAACCCCAAGTATAAGATTTATATACTATCCGGACAAACATAAATACACAGAGACACTGGCAGAAGAAAAAGATGGGAGCATGGTTATAGATTCTCGGTGTGGGCGAGGAAGGTTATTTTGGTTCTTCCTGGATGTATCTTGATATCTTTGTTAAAGGACTCAACTTTCCTAAGAAAAAGGGGGATTAAAAATTGGTTCACCTATAGGGGTAGCATTGCTTGGAGAAAGGGGATTATCTTGAAGTTTAACTCTATATGAATATTAGAAAATAAAAATAAAAAAGGAATAAACTGGACTAAACTAAATTAAAAATTTTTTTAAAAATTAAGAAAATAGAAAAGCAAAAGAAAAACACATGTGTATGTATCAAAAAATTCAGGTTAGAAGTTTATCATGGAATTTGATGTACTGGACATCTCACTGTGATGGTAAATAGGTTAAAAAATTATCTATATAAAAAAAGAAAAAAAAATGAACCAGAATAGTGGGAAAGAATTAAAAATAAAAGTTGTATCTATGAAGTAGTGGTGGTTGTTCTCTTGTAGTCTTTTTTTTTTTTTTTTTTTTCCTGATTTGTTTTCTGGGGGAGGGGCCTCCACGTGGGTTTTCAGTCAATGATGTTCCCTGAGTTAAGTCCTCCCGACCCCCTCAAGGGGGTGGGCTCTGAGAAAAACGTTTTTTTTCAGGTTTTTGTTCTCTGGAGGTTTTTATGCTTGTTCACTTCTTTTCTCTCGCCTTGACAGCTTTTGATGGTTTTTGGAGGTTTAGAGGAAAGAAAACTGCACCCCAACCTCCCTCTCAGAGAGAAGCCTCAGTCTGCTCCCCTGCAGGTGCTGCAGCCGCTGGGCCGCTGGCAGAGCAGGTTCTGAGTCACGGTCCCTGGGGACGTAGGATCTCCTGCTTGTACGCAAAACCAAGGCAGCTGTGGCTGTCTGGGCAGCTCCAGACCGCCAGAGAGGTTCCAAGCAGCAATCGCACACTGAGATTTTCCCGCTGGCTGGGGCTGAGAGCTCAGGGCTTGCGCGCACCTCTCCCAGGGGATGGTTTGGGGCGCGGCGCCTCCAGCTCTATCGGCTCTATCGCCGCGTGGGTCTATCGCCGCATGGGTCCCAGAACACCAGGCTGGGCGTTCCTGCACCTCTCTCAGGGGAGATTGAGGCACGCGCGCATCTCCAGTAAGGTGCGCGTTCTGCCGTCTGGTGTGGCTCCCAGCCCCTCACGGGAGCCGGACTCCACCCGTTCTCCGGCGCACTGGCGGCTCCGGGACAAAGACCAGGTTTCTCCGCCGCACTCTCCGGCTCAGCGCCAGGGGATGCTGCCCTGGGTCTGGGGACTTAAGCCCCTATCCCTATCCGCCCCGATTCCCACAATTTCCCCGCTCGAGTCTTTGCTCTTTTGAGTGCTTTCAACAAGACTCCAAGTTAATGCTGGTCCCCAGATGCCGGGCACTCTCGTATCGGGGTATTATTTTTCAGTCGGTCGCCTCTGGTGGCTCCCTCCCCCTTTTGTTTATCTTCCGATATCAGTCCGACGTTCCCACTCCACTTTACCTGCCCACTGGCGTCTTCTGGCCCCCGTAGAGATCCAGACGTGTATAATTCTGATCTCAGGCTGATTTCATGGGTGATCGGAGTTCTTTGTTAGGTAATCAGCTCACTTTAGGGTGCAGGTTGAAAAGGCGCCTCCTCCTACTTCCCCGCCATCTTCAAGATACCTATTTATTTACTGGAAGAGGAATTCTGTTGGGAATATGTAAAGATAACAAATACTGACACTTGATGGAAATGTTAACTAAGGTCTACCTTTTAAGAGAGACTTAGTAAACAAAATGCTTAAATGAAATTTTTAAAAATGAAATATTTCAGTGAATTCTTCTATCACACTTTGTTTACCTCCCTGTAGGAAATAAAAATCAAAACTACAATCAGATTAAGGAGGACATGTGTTGTGATGAGCACTGGGTGTTAAATACAACTAATGAATTGAACACTATATCAAAAACTAATGATGTACTATATGCTGACTAACTGAACATAATAAATAAATTTTAAAAACTACAATCAGATATCACCTCACATCTCTCAGAATAGCTAAAATTAAAAAAGAAAAAAAAAAGAACACACACACACACAAGAAACAACAGGTGTTGAAAAAGATGTGGAGAAAGGGGAATCTTCTTGCATTGTTAGTGGAAATGCAAACTGGCGCAGCCATTCTGAAAAACAGTACAGTATGGAGATTCCTCAGAAAGTTAAAAATTAAACTACTCTCCAATCTAGCAATTGCACTACTAAGTATTAACCCAAAGAATACAAAAATACTAATACTAATTCAAAGGGATACATGCACCCCAATGTTTATAGCAACATTATCACTATAGCCAAATTATGGAAACAGCCCAAATGTCCATCAACTGATGAATGGATAAAGATTCCATATATATGGAATATGTATGTGTGTGTGTGTATGTGTATGTGTATATGTATATGTATATATGTGTGCATATGTATATGTATATATAAAATGGAATATTATTCAGCCATAAAAAGAACAGAATCTTGTCATTTGCAAGGATGTGAATAGAGCTAAAGAGCATTATGCTAAGCAAATTAAGTCAGAGAAAGAGAAATGCCATACGATTTCACCTGTGTGTGAAATTTAAGAAGCAAAACAAATGATCATAGAGGATAGAAAGAGAGAGAACAAACCAAGAAACAGACTCTTAACTATAGAGAGCCACCTGATGGCAAGTGAGGGCCTGTTGGTAGGGGGATGGGTGAAATAGTGAATGGGGATTAAGGAGTGCACTTGTTGTGATGAGCACTGGGTGTTGTATGGAAGTGATTTTTCACTAATTTCTACTCCTGAAACTAATATGACACTCTATGTTAACTAACTGGAATTTAAGTAAAAACTTGGAAAGAAAAAAATTAACATTTACCTACCTGTTGACTTTATTTTTCCTTTTATTTTCAATATTGGCTAATGATATATTTTAGAATAAACTTCAGGTTTTCAACATTTCCCTTTAAACTTTTTATATAGTCAGAGTATCACTTTTAACCTATTTTGTCACTATATGACAGTATCATTTGAATTGATTTCTTGATACCACTACCTCATGTTTGTTGAAATTGGTTGGGGCTAACATCCTAACATCCCTAGATTACTGTCACTAGAAGATTGTTTGATGTTGACTTGTAGGGTAACAGATACTAGATCTAAGCTTTAACAGAATGAGCTTTTGTGAGTATGAATATGCAAAGGAAAATGGAGACTTGCCCACTAAAAAAGCTTTAATTTAGATTAATTATATTTTGTAAATATTCAATGCAAAAATAATTCACTGGATGATTACAATACCCTATTTTGCTCAGAAATGTGAAGCATTTACTCTAAGACATATCAAGATTTAACTTTTAGAGACATTTAGCATAAATAATATTAAGAATCAACCTTTAGAATTTTCATATGCATATATCATATATATTCATTTATTCATTTTATAAATACATGTAGAACAAATTAGGTTTTCTCAAATTATTTTATTTCTCACATTAAAGATGAAGATATGTTTTAAAATGTGTTTGAATCACAAAAAATAACATCATACAAAAAACATGAAACAATAAGGTTTCAAACCTATTTCTTCAACTCTAATTTCAGTATCCTTTCTCCTTATTCCAAAGGCTCTTAAAAAGTCTATTATAAATGCAATTGAATCAGATAATGTAGTTTAAAAATATAATCTTAACTGCACACATTTTCCTAAGGATTCTTAATTCTTAAGTACTTTAAGAGTGACATTTTCCTTGTTTAACCTGACTACATAGTGTTGTTCTTATGCAAGTTTCATACCTATAAATGTGCAGAACATTTTGATATGTGCACACAATTTCAATATCTCCACACAGATATAGCCTATGCCAGCCCAATCTTTATTACCTATGACCTTCAGTAAGTCACATAAGTTTTAAGAAAAGTTAAGTCTAAGATTAACTATATTTAGAGGTATGTGTGGATGCCATATCAATAAAAATGCCATTACTGTTATTCCAAATACCATATCGATATGAAAATACAATTTAAAGCCTCTGATTTTAAATTGTTCGAGCTTCCATAGTTCTCCTGGCTTTCTTTACCATGGAAGTAATTCCAAATATTTTTGTGACACTAAGCCATAATTTCTGCATTTCTTAGTCTACCTTCCCAATAGAAAATCTTATAGTTCAGAAAAATAAAGTATTATTTTGAAAGAATGGCTACACAACTTATTATATTAACATTTATTTTACATTTAAAATTTTGAGAATCATTTACTTATATATTCAATTAATTAGTCACCAAATATTATTGTTTCATTAGGTTTTGAGCTCTGTGCCAAGATCTGGGTATTGACAATGTATACAGCCCAGCTCCTGTCCTTTGGGTGATTAAACAGAATATAAATAAAAATGCTTTTAAAAACAACCAAGTGGAACTTGCTTCCAGAGACTTTAACAGAATAAAATGAAGACTAGTTGTAGAATTTTACATAGTTTATACTTTTCATTCTTCCAATAATTTGGGGGGATTTCAATGAAATTATTTATTCTGTAATTAAGAAACTATAGTTCCAGCCAAGAAAGACTTAACTGGTACTGGACTAATAGTCACACATTTATAGAATAGAGAAAATATATGAAGTGACTATTTAGATATTGAAAAATAGATCAACCTACATTGCTATCTGGATTAAAAGGGAAACTCACAAGATGAGCCCTACTATTGGTCAGGTTGTCTGCACAGGGAAAATTTCCTAACCAACTGCTGCCATCTTGCTAAATTTAGGCAGCAAATATCAAGGTCAGGATTGCTGAAGGGGCTGCAATTGGAGGGCAAGTATGGAAGAGAGGACTGTGCAGAACTTGAGTTCTGGGAGAACATGTGGGGTTCCTTCAAGAATCCTTTGCTGAGAGGTGCCTGGATGGCTCAGCTGGTTAAGTGTCAGGCTCTTGGTTTCAGCTCAGGTCATGATGTCGTGGGTTCTGAGATTGAGAGCCACCTAGGGCTCTGTGGAGAGTCTGCTTGAGATTCTCTCCCTCTGCCCCTGCCCCCACTCTTGAGTGCTTTCTCTCTCTCTTTCTCTCTTTCAAATAAATACATCTTAAAAAATATATATATATTTTGCTGAAAGTTGAGCTATATGTGTTCAAGATGAGACTGTGTGAGAGGTAATCCAGAGCAGGCATGTGGGTTAGAGCAAATCAGAGATATTCAAAGTTGAACAAAGCTAAGAGATAATGATATTTCCATCACAGTCAGAGGGGAGAGAACCTGTTATACCTAGGATATTTGAGAGAGAGCAGAAAGGATAAGCCTTAAGAGTAAGAAACGTGTCTTTTCTTTCCGAACCCATGCTTCAATACCTAAAATTCTTCATCACAGAGCTGATGTGAGGATTATATAAGGTTATATACAAGAGGATTCAGAAAGACTGCTGATAAATACTGAATCAATATAGGCACTTCCTTTCACCTTCATTATGTACTTGTGTGTAAAGAACCCAGGAGAAAAACATTGCCCCCATTTCTCCATGGATCATGAAGTTTTGCCATACAAATTTCTCTCAGGCTTCTCAATTTTAATTTGGTTCTTTGGGATTCTGAAGGTGTCTGTCTGTAGTCAGAAGCAAAACCAGGTTCAAAACACTTAGATTCTGGGCACCAAAATCAGACAAGAGATTCCTGCAGTAAGTACTTGTCAGGGACAACTTGAAAGTAGGCCAGTGTAGGAATAGACTTTTGTGGGAGACTATAGGCATTGTTTATTAGCACATGCAAGACATTGCTTGAGGCTAGAGATTCCATTATATCAGAAGGGAATGAAAATTTTGGAAACATGGTTTATAAATATTAATATGACTAGATTTAAACTAGGGCTGTGAGATATCCTAGAAAAATAGATTCTGAGAATTAAAAAAAAATACTTGGATATTTAGAAAACCTCCCATTTATTAGAACATATAGATAACTTCTGCTGCCTACAGTATATTTTGACCAAGACTTTTAAACATAAACCTGATAAATGTGTCTGTTAAGTTCCAAATTATACAGCTACAGTAAAGGGCATGTGGAAGACAAAACTGGAGTCATATGACTACAATGTGAATCACGGTGCTGTAATCTAGTATACTTGTAACTTTTCACAGCAAACCTAACTCTTCCAAAGCCGATTCTCACTTTCTGTGTAATCTCAGAAGTTTAGGGAGGCAAATCTCTTCTTCAAGCCACTAGGGAATCATTTATTCCATCACACAATGGTATTAATTCTTCCCCTCTTGACCTACAAGAGTGAATGCAGTTTTCAAAAACAGCCAATTTACAAGCCCCTCAGGCTCACAGCAAATCTGACTTCTCTGCTCATACCCTGAAGCTCACTTTTAATTATGGGCCTTGAGAAAGTATAACTGGCAAAGCTGAATGAGCAATCTCTCCCTTAGATTTGCTGTTCCGTGTCCTTCCCAGTTGCTCCTTTATTGGCTCCATGAAGAACTGGAAATCCCGTGGAAATTTCTCCTCTTTGTTTAAGCACAGTACAGCTAGCTTTCCTTTTCTGTCATGCATCCAGACTTGTTTCCATAGCAGCCACTTTGGGGAATGACAGGGGCTTACATGATACTCTTTCTGTAGGTGAAATCTGAAGAATAAAGCATTACTGTTCACTCGTGCAAGAATAAGGATTGCTGGGATATATTTCTGTAAAGATAGGGACAATGTTCTCTTTATAGAGCAAGGTGTTAAGCCATTTAACAAAGGCTTTTACCAGAGCTGTGCTCAGGCTAAACTCTACTTTCCTGCTAACACCACAATCCCAGGAGGGCAGAATCCTAACCAAGATCATGCATTTATATTTATCTTCTATACTGGAGTCCTTCATATTCTCCCAAATTACTTCTGTCCAAAATTATACATCAGGGCTATGAAAGCAGAGCCTATAGTACTTAATGCTAATTAGTCTATTAAGGTATCCCTTTTATAGCCTGAAATCCAAGGATGTGAGTATAGAAGGCAGACTGAAATCTAGCTGTAAGGAATGTAAGGAATTTAGGTGGTTCTCTAAATTCTATAATTTTGAGGCCTCAGATTTGGGGCCACTACATTGACTCTGAAATATAGCTTAGTATGAAGCAATGCAACAAGTTTATGGCAAAACAAACCAAAAACCAAGGCTGAATCTTAGCTTGTATATCCTTCTGTAACATACTCTCAATTCACAGAACTCTTACTTTCTATCAAATTGCTAACTGAAAGTTGAATATTTTTCATCCCATGGCTACAGTCATGACCTCTAGCCCCTCTTAGATAGCAATTTCAAAAATTAAATTCTCCTCAAGGCCCTATAAGTTCTAAATAGCTACAAGTTACCATGGGCACATCAACGTTATTATGACATCTTTGTGCCCATTATATTTGTTCTTTACTCTCTACACAATGGCTTCATCATAGTGATTCCCAAACCAGAAACATGCCAACTTCATTAGCCTTTGTCCCACATATCTAATGGCCACACTATTATACATATCTCACTTTTTCTTACTGACAACTTTTAAATCCTTATCTCTTTCTGCTGCCTTATCATTTACACTCAACTTACCAAAACAAAATCCAAAACAAACATGAAAGACTGTCACCAGAACTGGCTAAGAGGCCTCAATAACCCAGTTTTCTGGCCCTGATTCCAGGTGCTGTTCGCCATCAGGAATGAAGGCCACTAGATGCCACAAGGCATAAACTCCAAACAAAACCCCATGACCCGGTTTTCACAGGTTTGTTTCAGGTTGGACTCCCTGGTAACCCTCCAGATGACCTTGAGATCACAATCATCTAATTATAATAACAAAAACACATCTACCTGCGTGCTGATAGATCCTGCTGAGCCCATTTATATATGTCTTTTCACTTTATTAAAGTGAAATTAAACTGTTGAACACCTACATCTTTAGAGTAAGTCTTTAAATCTGATATGGTGAATCCTTCCACTTTTTCTTTATTTAAAAAACTACTTATTTATTCTCTAGTTTTTTTTTTTTTTTTTAATTTCTACATACATTTCAGAAAAAGCTTGAAAATTTCTACCAAAAAAGCCTTCTGTAATTTTGGTTGACATTTGAAACTACTGACCAGTTAAGAGGGAATTGCCACCACAAGGGAGATTGAGTTTTCCAATCCATAAACATGGTATATCTCACAAACTTATTAGGTCTTAAAAAAAAAATTATGTTTTTTTTGGTATCAATTTTAGAAGATTTCCTACTAGTCCTAGTGGCTCAGAGGATTTTTGTTGGTTGTTTTTCAATGGATAGGTGTTGAATTTATTAAATTATTTTTTTCTTAGTCTGTGACAATGGTTATATAGTATTCCTCTTTTATGCTGTCAATATTATGAATTCCATTATTTGATTTTCAAATGTTATATAAACTTCACATTCTTTGAATAAGACTGGTTTCTTATGATATATTATTCTTTCTATGTTGAAAATAGATTTGCTAGTATTTTGTTATGTATCCATCTTTGTTCAAGAGTACTATTAATCTGTGCTTTTCATTTTTGTAATATGTTTGTAAGGTTTTCATATTAGAGTTATATTGCCCTCAAAAACATTATGCCAATAAACTGGGTGACTAAAAAGAGACATACCATAAATTTTCTTTCACAATTTTCTGAAATAATTTATATTAGGTTGGTATTTTTTTCTTCAATATCTGATGGAATTTACTAGCAAATCTATCTGGGCAAAGAGGACTTTCTCATTTGTAAAAGGTTTGTCATAAACTCAATTTACAATTTACTTTTATAGCTATTATGCTCTCCAGAATCTGTTTCTTATGTCAATTTTGGTAAGTTGTTGTTTTTTGTTTTTTGTTTTTTTTAGGAAATTTTTCATTTTGTTGACATTATCAAGTTTTTGACACAGTATTGCTTATATTATCATCTTGCTGTTATTTTAATACTGTTGAATCTGTAGTGAAAATCTCTTATTTTATTCATGATATTGGGTTTTTTGCATTGCTTCTCTATTTTTCTTTATTGATCTAGATAGGAGTTTGACAATGTACTCAATCTTTTTAAAGAACCAGTTTCTGTTTTGCCATTTTTCTCTATTATATGTGTGTTTTCTATTTTATTGAATACAAGTCTTCATTCTTTTCTTCTCTTTTTTAGAGAATGTATTTATTTATTTGACAGAGAGACAGCCAGAGAGGGAACACAAGCAAGGGGAGTAGGAGAGGGAGAAGCAGGATTCCTGCTCAGCATGGAGCCCAAAGTGGGACTTGATCCTAGGACTCCAGGATCATGACTGGAGCCAAAGGCAGACACTTAATGACCCAGCCACCCAGGCACCCCCATTCTTTTCTTTTCTTTTCTTTTTTTTTTTTTTTTACTTACTTTGTCCTACATTTTTTTTTTCTTCCTATTGAGATTCTGTTATTTGGGACACACATATTTATACTTGCTATTTCTTCCTGATGAACTGTCTCATTTTTAAATTATAAAACATCTTTATTAATCTCTGGCAATTTTCTTGATCTCAGAGTCTTTTTAAATACTGATTAAATAGCTACCCAATCCTTTCATTTTGTGATTTGCACATTTTATCATTTTCCATCAGTTATATTCAACCAATCTGTATTGTTTAATAAATTAAAATGTATCTCTTATAGGTGACATACAGTAAGATTCTGTTTAGGATATTGTTTAATGCACTTTGCAAGTCTCTCCCTTCTAATTGGAGTATGCAGATTGTTAACATTTGATGTACAACTGATGTGGCTGGATTTGAGTCTACCATTTTCTCCTTTGTGTTCTGTTTGTGCCTTTTGTTTTGTTATTGTTGTCATTGTTGTTTCATTGTTTCAATTTTCCTAGATCCTTTTAGCTTATTTAATTTTTTCTAATTATCTCTTTCTAATTTATTTATTTTCCTTTTGGCTTTCTTTATATTTTTTTTAGATGTAGCTCTAGAAATTGAAACAGTCATTCCTAAGATTTTACAAACTATTTAGAGTTAATATTATAACATTTCACATGAAATGTAGAAAGCTTGGAGACAAATAAGGTTGCTTTTTATTTATTTTTTTACTCCCACCACCCATTATATTATAGTTATCATGCATATTCAATATACATATATTTAAAAACTTACCAGTCAATATTGCACATTTTAAAGATATATATTAATTGTAAGAAAATAAGGGAAACATTTTTAGTGTTTTATTTTTATCCAGCTGTTTACCATTAATGTTGAAGGTCAAGGTGGCCCACTGGCTTTCTTTCCTTTCAGCCTGAGGAGTGCTTTCAGCACTTTTGTAGATAGTTAGTCTGCTTGCAATTTATTTCTTAGTTTTTCTTCATGTGAACATGTCATTCATATATGAAAGGTATTTTTATTAGATATAGAATTCTTTGTTTTCATTTTTTTCTTTTAAAGTGTTTTCCATAGTTTCCTGTCATTCAATGTTTTTGATAAGAAACCACAGTCACTTGAATCATTGTTCCCATGTGTCACGTGCTGTGGTATTTTTCTTTAGCTGCTTAATTTTTTTTTCTTTATGTTTTTGTCACTTTTATTATGATATGTTTAGGGGAGAATTTCTTTGAGTTGATTCTGTTTGTTGTTCACTGATGTTTATAGAACACATCACAATAACAGGCAAAAATACATTCCTCTCAAATGCATTTAACATTATCCAAGATAAATTCTATTCTGGGACATAGACTTTGAGAAAATTCAAGGAATAGAAATCATTCAGTGTATGTTCTATGTGATAATAAGAGGTTTAAGCTAAAAATCAGTGATGGAAAGATGACTGAAAAATTCCCAATTATTTCAAATTTAAGCAAAGCACTTCTTTCTGTCTTTTTTATAAAGAAAAAAACTATGTATTTATTTTAGAGAAAGAGAGAGAAAGCAGAGGCAGGGTCAGAAGGAGAGGGAGAGAGTGAATCTCAAGCAGATTCCCCTCTGAGCATGGATCCCCAATGCAGAGCTTGATCTCCTGACCCTGGGGTCATGACCTGAGCCAAAATTTAAAAATCAGAGGCTTAAACAACGGAGCCACCCAGGTGCCCCTAAGCAAAACATTTCTAAATAACTCATGGGTCAAAGAGGAATTCTTGAAATAAATTGAGAAATATTTTGAAGTGAATGAAAATGAAAATGCATGATAAAAACTTTACAATTCAGTTAAGACATTACTCAGAGGGAATTTTTGACCCTCAATTGCATGTATTAGAAGAGAATAAATGTTTCAAATCATAATGTAAGGAAATTTTAAGAACCTAGAGAAAGAATAGAAGATTCAAAACAAGTGGAAAAATAGTTGAAATGAAATTAATTAAATTAAAAAAGAGAAAGAATAGAGAAAATCAGTGCAATTAAAAGGTGGTTCTTTAAAAAAAAATCTACGTAATTGAACTCTAGTCAACTGAGCAAGCTAAAGGTGGGGGGCAGATGGAGGGGGGGAAGACGTAATTACTAATGTAAGAAATAAAAGAGGGGACATCATATGGACCACACGGGTATTAAAAGTATAATGAGGTGCTAGTTTCCTATTATAATAAATCACCATAAACTAACTGACTTAGGACAATAGAAATTGATTTTCATACATTTGTAGAGGTCAGAAATTTAAAAATCAGTGTCAGCCAGATTGCATTCCTTTGCGGGGCTCTAAGAAATACTCTAGTTCCCTTTCATTTCCTTCTTCTACTGAGTACCTGCATCTCTTTGGCATCTCTCCCATTTTAATGCTGCCTTGTTTCTCACTGCTTCTGTCATCAAATCACTTCCTCTAATTCTGACTCTTGCCCTTCTCTTTCTCATATAAGGGTCCTTATAATGACATTGGGCTCACCCGGATAACTCAAAATAACCTCCCCATCTCAATCCTTAACTTAATCTGGATAAAGTCAATTTTTCCATGTAAGTTAGTATAAGGTGGAATTAGGATGTGGACTCTTTTGGGGGCAGGTGGATATTTCTGTCCATTACATAAGAGATTCCACAAAAATGCAAAACAAACCCTTAAGTTTCAAATGATATGTTAATCTTTGCAACCTCTGTGTTATTCTCCTGATTGGTCTGTGTTGACCTTCTAAGAAAAGCTGTGGAATGTGGCTGCCCCTTTGTATTTGAAGCAGAGCGATTTGGCCTCATCAGCAGCAGACAGGTCATGGAAGAGACCTACATAACAGAGTTCATGGACTATGGTGTAGAGAATAAACAAAGGGCAATTATACATCATATTTGGCTGCAGACCAAAGCCTTGCAACTTATATTAACTGCACAGACTACTCAAGGAGTTGACCCCTTCTTTTACTGGCAAGTGTGCAAAGTTTGTACAAGAAGTGGGCTTTTTTTAGAGATGTTTTAGTGCTGGCTTGTTCCACCTAGAGGACAGCTTTGTGGACAAACTTCCTGACCTTATGCCCCTACTCATGACATCCAAACCTGTAGAAGTCATCAAAATTCTACAGACCCTGCTGAGGCAGAGTACCTTCCTGCACCTCCCACTTCCAGAGCAGATCCACAAAGCTTCAACGAGCATCACTGAGCCACCAGGCCAGTCTGGCAACACACTGTATATCTGGGTGGGTTGTGGCCCTGGATGTTGATGCAACCCCAACACATGTGCAGGATCCTCAGAGCACTGTGACGGTCCAGGTCTTAGATCCAGATGGCCAGCCTCAGATGATTCATCCTGAGCAGGCTAGCTTCTAGAACCCTAGGCCAGGGCACCCCTGGCTTGCCACTCAGGTGTACCCCCTAACACTGTGTGCACATGCCTGTGGAAGTCAGACTACTGTGGCAACTCCAGTTCCTGCTTTCTAAAATCCCTTCTGGATTGAGGGTACTGAGTTGTCACTCCAGAATTGAGGGTGCTGTCCCCTTCAGCAAGTCTGTGCAAGTTTCTGTAAACCTATAAGTTTTGTAGGTTTAAACCTACAAGGTGCTGAGTCACAAGCAGTCTTTAGAGCCAAGCCCTAGAAGATAATTCTCAGGTCTCAGTGACCCAGAAGCCTAGAACATTTCACCGCAAAATGGTATATAGGCAAAGGAGGAATGCGACCCTTACAGTTTCATCCTGTATAAAAACATGATAAATCATTTTTCATTAAAAACCAAAAGCTTTCAAGTCTACACGTCTTTCTTACTGCCAATACACTTGAGAAAACAGTAGCTGTTCTAGTTCCTGGCCCTTAAAAAAAATTATTTGGCTTTACGGTCAATATTTATATCACATGGTTACATTCCTCAAGTGTGAAACAATGATCTATTTTTTTTTTTTTTTTAAGATTTGCTTTTATTTGAGAGGAAGAAAGAAGGACTGGGGAGAGGAGTGAGGGTGAAGGGAGAGGGACAAGCAAACTCCACTCTGAGCAGAGAGTCCTACATTACACCCCATAGGGCTCCATCTCACCACCCTGAGATCATGATCTGACCAGAAACCAAGAGTAGAACTCAACTGACTTGAGCTACCCAGATGGACCAGAAAGATCTAATTTTCTAGCCACCTCCAAAGAATGGCTTTTTGGAGTGAAATCTTGTTTCTTTTTTTGTTGTTGTTGTTTTTGTTTTTGTTTTTTTGTTTTTAAACGTGTATTTTTTAATTGAGAGAGAGAGAGAGAGCCTTGGGAGTGGGTGGGAGAGGAGAGGATCTCAAGCAGACTCCTCAGTGAGTGCAGAGTCCTATGCAGGGTTTGATCTCATGACCCTAAGATCAGGACCTGAGGTAAAATTAAGAGTCCTATGTTAAGCCAACTGTGCCACCCAGACCCCCCTGTAATCTTGTTTCTTAAATCAATAGTCTATTTGCCAGGGTCAAATCCTTTCACAGCTAACTTTTCACCGTCAATATTTCCTGAATGACCTAGACAATGCTGTCTTGCTAAGAATCTCTTTCCTTAACTCAGGCAATAGCTGATCTAAGGACTAAATGAATAGCTGGAGAATGAATCACTTTGATCCCTGAAGGAGATTCTTGATCTTGCCTGTCACTACCCTTAGAGCCAAAATAAGACAAAAGGGTCATATTTTAGGAGAAACAAGGATTATGGAAAAGAAGGATCCAATGTAAGAAATAAAGGCATTTCCACACACCCCAAAAAGAAAGAGAGAGAGATTCTACAAACTATTCTGTGCCCATACATTCAACAAATAGTTGAAATGGACTAGTTCCATAAAAGAGGCAAATTATGAAAACTACTCAGAAGACATAGGTAACCTGAATAGTCCTACATCTACTAAAGAAATTGGATTTCTGGTAAAAATCTTTCCATCAAAGAACCTCAGGCCCAGATAGTTTTATGAGAGAAACTTTCAAACATTTAAGAAAGAATAATACTATATTTTCACATAAGAACTTTCAGAAAAATTGGAGAAGGAAAAAAAAAAATTGAAAAGAAGTGAGTACTTTCTAACAAATTTTATGAGGCTACATTAATGTCAAAATTAACAACACGAAACAACAAAAATGGAAACCACAAGGAAAATATTCATGAGCTTAGACTCAAAAATCTTTTGCAAATGTTAATATATTTATTCTAACAACCTAGAAAAAGAAAAGTCTTAAGAAATAGCATTTCCCATGAATGTTAACATATCCCAACATGTTAATGGAAAAAAATGCTATGGCCATCTTAACAGATGCAGAAGCATTTGGCAAAATTCAATATTCACTCATGATAAAAATTCTCAGCAAACTAAAAGTAGAATGGAACATTT
This sequence comes from Martes martes, assembly GCF_963455335.1. Classification (NCBI taxonomy): domain Eukaryota; kingdom Metazoa; phylum Chordata; class Mammalia; order Carnivora; family Mustelidae; genus Martes; species Martes martes. The sequence goes on from NC_137902.1 coordinate 59,806,467, forward strand.
ATATCTGATGAGGGACATCAACAAAAACCTTATAGCTATAATGATACTTAATAGTGAAAGGCTGAAACCTTTCTTCCTAAGATTAGAACAAGGCTCACATCCAACATTGTATTAAAGTTTTAACCAGTGTAAAACTCAATAAAAAGAAACAAAATTCATCCAATTAGAAAGGAAGGAATAAAACTGTTTCAAGTCACAGATGATATCATTGTCTCATAGAAAATCCAAAGAATCTACAATAAATTTACATTAGTTGTATATGAATTTTGCAAGGTTGCAGGGTGCAAGGTAATACAAAAAATCAGTTTCATTTCTACATACTAGCAGTGAAGCATTGAATCCAATTTATAAAGCAAATACTACTTATGAAAGCACCAAAAAATAAAATACTGGTCACAAATTGAGCAAAATTTGTGTGTGTTCTGTATATAGAAAACTAGGAAACCCTGATAAAAGGAAACAAAAAAGAACTAAATTTGAAGATATAAAATATGGTAATTGATTTTAAGATTCAATATTGTTAGGGATGCCTTAGTGACTCAGTACCTTGAGTGCCCGACTCTTGGTTTTGGTTCAGATCATATTCTCAGGGCTGTGAGATGGAGCCCGCATAGGGCTTTTCCCTCAGTGTGGAGTCTGCTTAAGATTCTTTCCCTCTCCCTCTGCACCCTCTCCCCCCCGCTTGCTCTCTCTTTCTAATGTAAATAAAATCTTAAAAAAGAGAGATTCAATATTGTTACATTGATATAATCCTAGTCAAATTCCAAGCAGTCTGTGTGTTTTATTTTAAATATCATTTAAATTTATATGGAAAGGCAAAGCATTGGAAAAGCAAATTCAAAGAACACACAATTAACATTTTACAAAACTTATTGTAAGTTCCTTCTAATCGAGACAGCATTGAGCTTGAATTAAAATATTTTCCACAGAGTATTTGCCTTCATTTCCGTCATGGGCTTGAAGATACTACCAATCAGAAATTCCTTCAGATTTTTTACTTTGGGATTTCAGATCATAAAGATAAATGGATTTTAACCACCAATCTAAATGTACATTTGGGGTTAAAGATTTTCACAGATTTTTTTTTTTTCCCTGCTCCTACCAGAATCAAAATTGGGCATGCATTTTCCCCTGTTGTCTAGCTCCACCCACCAAGGATTTTGTGCATTTGAAGTCTTAGCTCCACTTGGATGCCCCGGTTTAAACTTTTTTCCTGCTCATAGCCCTGGCTGTGTCATTTAGCAGTTTACTTGGTAAATCCCAGTCTCTAGTAGCCAGGGATAAACTCAGTAGATAAAATCAACACAAAGTCTGTTTCAGGAGCCATTTTATCTATGGATTCATAATTTAAAAAAAAAAAAATCATGCTTCCAAGGGCACCTGGGTGGCTCAGTGGATTAAGCCTCTGTTTTGGCTCAGGTCATGATCCCAGAGTCCTGGGACCAAACCATATGTGGGGGGCTCCCTGTTCAAGGCGGGGGTCTGTTTCTCCCTCTCCTTCTGCTCCTCCCTCTGCTCCTGCACTCTCTCTCTTGCTTTCTCTCTCTCTCAAATAAATAATGAAATCTAAAAAAAAATCATGCTTCTGAAAAACTGCAGTAATTTTTCAATCATCTCAATTTTGAATGCATATATTCCAACAACTTTAAGAGAGTTATATCAGAGATGTTTCACTATATTTCCAGTTAAACGTTGGAAATGAGAATCCAAACCCTTATTCGTCAGGAGAGCTAAACCCTCTAATGCATATGATATAAGGGGAAGTGTAGGGGTGGGCTGTGTGTACGTATGTGTGTGCATAAAAAATGTATAAAATTTTCTTCAACAGTTTTTCTTTAATATCTATTTGTCTTCTAAAATCAGGTCACAGTTATTTGTTGTTGACTTGAAATGTGGATTTTATAGTCTATAAAGTTACTCTCTCAATATTTTTTACTACTAAATGTTAAATAATGGTAGAATAGTCTTACTGTTGTTCATCACTTCAGAGCGGCTTTTTATTCTTTCAAATAAACTTATTATCACTTCAATAAAATCAAGCAGTTGGAATATGAAGTCCTCTATTCCTGAAGTGAGGTTTATTTTTAAAAGATTTTATGCTGTTAGAAAGTACTGCTCATAAACATTATTTTGGAAAATTATCTCATGTAATCTTAATGAAGAGTTAAAAATGTAATGGGAAAAAAAATGAATGTGTCATTTGAAACAAAATGTGTCATTTTATCAATTATAAAATGTGTGAAATTCCTAATACTGTGCTTTGTTTTTCGGACACACACATTGCTGTTTTAGAAACAGAATTAATATAATGTAACTTTAGTATGAAAAGAAGTCTTGCTCATTAATAGGGATTCATCAGATAAGGTACTTAGGAGTAGTCATACAGTTTGGGAAAAGCTATGGATTAGCTAGAGGACTTAACTTTGACATGTCACTCACATATCAAACATACTGTATTTACTTGTAATGTACATTTATCTGGGTCAGTGAAAGACTCAGTCTGTTTGACAGACATCATATAATCCAGTCAACAAAATCTAGAAAAAGGCTTTTTGACATGAAATGATGTCATAATGTGTTAAAGTGGCACATATCATAGATTGTTTGACAGATGCTTTAAAGCTCAGGCTACTTATTTTCAAAGAAGCAATACATATAATGACGGGATGGGGTAACTGGATGAAGGGCATAAGTGAGGGCATAGGCTGGGATGAGCACTGGGTGTTATATGCAACTAATGAATCATTGAACACTACATCAAAAACTAATGATGTATTATATGTTGGCTAATTGAATTTAAATTAAAAAAATTAAAAAAAGAAAAGAAAAGAAAGGAAATACATATAATGTGTTTAAAGCAGGATGTTATTCATAGTGTGCTAAGTGTTCTCCCTTTGTTGTGGTACACTTTCAAATGCTATAACGTCTCAAGTATGGTAAGACATTCAGAGTTTCTCTGTCTTCCAAGGTCTGCTTTGGGTTCAGAGCTTAAAGAAATGACAGTTATTCACATATTTCTAACTTCATATAGGACTCCTTTTCACTTTGTTTTTTGTTTTGTTTCATTTTACTTTTACCATTAAGAACCCACTAGTTTGCTTCATACATTCTGACTTTATCATCTCTTGTTCTTTTTGCTGGGTCATTATTTCCACATTCTCTAGGAGTACTCCTGAAATTCCCACTCTTTTTGTTGATTTTCATTCCCCTTGATTGCTTCCAATATCACATTTTGAAGGATACTTGCCATATTCATAGATCTAAACCTATCAATAAAAATTCACCTGGCCTTGGGGCGCCTGGGTGGCTCAGTGGTTAAAGCCTCTGCCTTCGGCTCAGGTCACGATCTCAGGGTCCTGGGATCGAGCCCTGCTTCGGGCTCTCTGCTCAGCAGGGAGCCTGCTTCCTCCCCTCTCTCTGCCTGCCTCTCTGCCTACTTGTGATCTCTGTCTGTCAAATAAATAAAATCTTTAAAAAAAAAAAAAAATTCACCTGGCCAGACTAGGGTCTTCTTAAGAATTAGAGGATTCAAAACCAAACTCACTATTTTTTCTTTTAAATTTTGTTCTATTTAACTGATTTCCTTATCTATCTTTGTTATATCATTATTCTTCAAAGGTGAAAATTAAAAATCATCCTTAATAATACCTTTTTGTTTATATTTTTCACCTTCCCCATTGAACTAATTATAAAGATATGTGATTTTATTTAAAGATGATCACATGGTTCTGTATCATACATTTCCACTGCTCCACCCAAATGAGATCATCAAGCTCTTCTTTCTTTGGAGTATCATTCCTATGCATCCTATCATTAACATGAGCTTCCTAAAACAATGTTTTGTTTTGTTTTGTTTTTTATCATTATCACTTCTGTGTTTAGACATCTTCTAAAGTTCTTCATTCCTGTATTTATAACACCCCAGCACCATGGTATATCATCCAAGTTTTTTTTTTTTTTTTAATTTACCAAGATTATCTTCAACTTTTCCCTTTAAAATACACTATCTCTGAGCCAAATTCTACCTTTGTCATGTTCGTGTTGCACCTCTCCCACTTTACTTCCATACCTTTATTTTGTCACTCCCTGTGCCTGGAATACACATTAATAAGTGAACCAGTAATAATGTGTTCATTCCAACCTATTGAAAAGTGCTTATTTATTTGTTTTTGCTTAATAACAAATAACATGTATCATATCTATAAATCTATTCTGGATATATTACTCAGAAGTCATATCATTTCATCCTGATTCTAAACAACTCTTGATGGAAAAATTTTTTTGCACCCATGTCATTTCTAATTTTCATAGTATGGGAACTATTTATAACCGTGTCACCTAGGAGAATCACTTGAATGCAGAAGAAGGTCAAAAGATTAATTAAAATAAGTATGTTTTAGGAAATAATTCTTGCTTGCGAGGGCTTGGGCTTGTTTCTAAGCTGTGTGGTTTTGCCTTCTTTGTGGAGTTGTTGACTATCTCAGGTGCTTTTCAGTAAAAGTGAAAACATTATAGACTCCATAAAACATTTTGTAGGAAATCTTTAATGTGCAATATTAATGTTACTTCCAAGTCTGATTTCCCACCTCTCCTCCTCTTTCTTTTTATGCCAGCATGGCTGAGTACTAAATCCTAGCACTTAAAAACATAGTGCAGGGGTTCAAATATTAACCTTATATTCTGGAACTTTATATTCCGGTTCCAACCTAGTTGTCAACAAGCTCTCTGAACTGGAGCAGTCATCCTGCTATGTGCCTGCTTACCCTATCTTTAAAATAAAGGATTGGTTTTTCTCCCTCCCCAGTCCCATCTTGTTTCATTTTTCCCTCCCTTCCCCCACAATCCCTTCCCCTGCCTCTCTAGGGTGGCTGGATTACAGACATTGTGCAGGATATGTGCTATGGTGAGTGCTGTGACTTGTGTAAGACTGATGATTCACAGATCTGTACCCCTGAAACAAATAATACATTATAGGTTAATAAAAAAAAAAAATTTAAATAAAGGATTATGTTATCTCTTATATTATCTATATTATCTCTCAATTGCCTTCAAATTCAAATTTCTCCATTTTTTTAATTACTAAAAGCCATATCTAAGTTTACAAGTTAAATCAAATCTCTTAGGAATTCATCTGAAACAATAAGCAATAGCACAGCCATATAATAAGTTCAGAGAATCTTCTCCACCAGGCTACCAGACCGAGTGGTTTATCACGGTCACAGTGAAAGCTGCAACCCTTTTCCAGTTGGGTGGAAGCCGCCAAATAAACCCATCTTGCTCAGCCATGGCCACTGCTGACTCAGGCCTTTAATATAACTAGCAAGTATCAATGCACATGTAAGTTATGATTTAGATCTAGTGCAACCATTAAATGCCTTTGAAAATGATGACTAGGAGGCATTTCAGGAGACCAATGCAATTCATCCCTGGAAGAGCTTACAAAGCAAAACTTAATGTCCTTTACCTTCAGTCCTTGTTGAAACTGAGTTTGAAATCAATGCATGATTAGAAGCAAATATTTTATTTTTCTTATAAGAATAACCTATTCAGGGATTTATTTAGTGCTATATAGAGGGAGATCAGAAAACTTTTATAAAAACATTTGTATAACCATTTCAAGCTCTCCAAATTTCCTTATAGAATGTTGTGCACACTCTGCTATATGATGCCAGGTTTTAGTGAGTGTGAAACATATCTTGACAGTTTAATTGAAATAACTATTGAGCATGAAGGTAAAACACCTGTTGCAAAAGAAATAAACAACAACAAAAAATCCCTGCTGAATTTTTTAGACAAGGTAGAGAAAATCAGAAAGACTCTTTATTCAATCGCAATGAATTAATTAATGTATCAAGCGAGAGAAGTGTTATCAGAATTTAGGCATTGAGAATACTGCTGAACCACTCTTCGTTACTGAGCCTTAAGTTATACTTCCTGATCCTCAGTTGCTTTCTTTGTCTGACTTGTTGGAGTGTTGTGAGAATCTATTGCGATGGTAGAATATAAACCTTATGTATTATTAACTATCAGCGGACTTGGGAGACATGTAGAAATGAGAATATTTCAATACAAATCTGAATTTCCAACAGCTTTAGAAAATCTGTAGTGTCAGAAGACCCGTATTTCTTTTTCCTCTATGGCAAAACTATGCTGGAGCTGAGTAGCTAGTTTGAATTTAGCGTGATTTTGCGTTATGCGGTGCTACCAACCACAGACCAGCTCAATCTTTAACCACTAGATCCTTAAACACATTTGCTCATGTGATGCCCTGGGTAGTTACTCTGGGGAATTTTAATTATTTAAAAGCTTATCAGAATACATATATTTAAAAATATTTTTAAATAACCTCATATATTCCCATGTCACTTCTAACTTCCCCATGGTTGATCAGGATAGAGGTTTTTACTAATTCATCCTCAGTTTTCATTTAGAAGCACTTGTATTTCCAGGATATAGAGAGCATGCATGTGAGGGTGTAACATACATATTAAACAAAGAAATACAAAGAAACAGTTTGAAAAATTCACTCTAGATGGTTAATTATATCTTTCACAAGGCTCTTTAATACTCAAATTTGATTTTACACTAGAAATATTAAACCAATAACTACAAATTCTTACCATCCTGTCTCTGTTAGATGTTTATACTCTGCCTTTTTTCTGATACAATTTAGTGTACTAAATTCAACTGTTAAAAGTAAATAGTGGAACAAAAGGACTCTTTCAGAATATGACCCAAGGACAGAATTATTTTATAAACTGTGACTATGAGGGGCACCTGGGTAGCTCAGTCAGTTGAGTGCTGGACTCCTGTTTTGGGCTCAAGTCATGACCTCAGCGTCCTGGGATCAAACCCTGAGTATAGTCCAGCTCTTCACTCAGTGGGATGTCTGCTCTCTCTACCTCTCCCCCCTGCCCATCCTTCTGCTCACCCGTGTGCACACTCTCTCTCCCTTTCTCCAAAATAAATAAACAAATCAAATAAATAAGAAAATAAATAATTGTAATTACAAAGGATGGCAATCTGTTAGAAACCCCATAAAAGATGTACCCTTTCATTTGACTACTTTTAATGAGTTTGATTCTAGTATAGCATGTTGCTTGGAAGCTAGTGAGAGTCTTGAAAAATAGGTCTCTGAAACAGAGAAATATATATTGTAGGATATCATTTGTGTCAAAAGTTAAGAAAAGTATATTATGTTATATTATATTATATTATATTATATTATATTATATTATATTATTCCATATATACATGACACACACAATCTCTCTCAAATGATATAAAAAAAGTCTTATAACATTGGTTATATATGGAGAGGTTACTGCATTTCCAGAGGACCTGAGTAAATGAAAGAATTTTTATTGTTTTCTTTTCAGTATTGAATTTTGAACTCTGAGTTTATTACTATTTCAAAAACAAAGAAACTAGCAAAACAAACAAAAAGAACAATGCAGTTGACCTGATTGATTCAGAAGTTTCTATCATTTATGTGACCAGCTGAAGTTTTTAATCTGGGTGAGATATGTTATTCAATTACATCATATTTAGCAGCCTTTTATAAAAATAGGTAAGTATAGTCACAGAAAGAGTAATTACATGAAAGATTGTTTTCCAAAAATAATAAAGAATATGTAGAGATATCTGCAAATAATCATTCTTAGAAGGTCAAAATAAAACTCTTTGAAAGATGTGGTTGATGAAAATCACATCATTGTAGAAATTTTCAGATGCAGTTATTTCCATATATAGTGCTACTTCTTAGCTGAAAGTGAATCAAACAATTTTTTTTTAATATATTAAGGAATAACATGGAGGATATTGGGAAATGGAGAGGAGAAGTGAGTTGGGGGAAATTGGAGAGGGAGACAAACCATAAGAGACTGTGGAGAAACAAACAGGGTTTTGGAGGGGAGGGGGGTGAGGGGTTGGGTGAGCCTGGTGGTGGGTATTAAGGAAGGCACATATTGCATGGAGCACTGGGTGTGGTGCATAAACAATGAATTTTGGAACACTAAAAAAAATAAATTAAATTTAAAAATATACTTTAAGGATTAAATTTTCAAAAAATGAAAATATTTTTGACACTTTGTAATTATGAGCTAATGAAATAATTATTATAAATGAAAGAAATATTTATTTGCAAAAAAATACTGGAAAAGGAAATGTATAGTCTCTTCATCTCTATTATATACAAGATTTCTAAAAGAATACATTTTTTCAAATTTTTCCGGTACCAACTACTGTATTAAGGTATGGACTCAATGTGTGTTTGAGTTATGCTGGCTTGAATTTGTTTTAAACTGTTTTTCTGTGATGTCACGAGAAAAACAAACTAAGGGCAGTATTGGTGGATGGTGACTTTCATCACTATGAGACATTATCAGTCATGATGTCTTCAAATATATATCTGTAGTCCCACCCATTCTCACATCTCTAGCACTTAATCACACTCCTGTTTGACCTTTCTGCTGAATCTTCTCTCTTTTTTTTTTTGCTGTAGTCTGCTTTCCTTCCTTTCATTTCTCTAAGTCTAGATACATTATACTGACTTATTTCACAGCTCTCCCAATCTTACTTCAGTTTTGTCAAATATGCTATTGAACTTATTATTCTCAATTTTAGATATTGTTTTTTTTATAATTTTTAAGAATTACTTTTTTTGCAATTCTAAGTTGAATGGCAAAAGTCTCTATCTTGTTTTTTAAATTCTTCTATATATTAATCATATTGATTTCATAGCTTATCTAATAATTTCTTCATTTGAACTTCCTGAGAACCTGTTTTTAATTGTCTATTGTTGTCTCTTGATCCTTCCTCTCTCTCTTAGTCCTTATTATTACCTTTCTCTTTTATGACTGGCTGTTTTATATTGAATCTTTTGCATTACGCATAAAAAAGGTTAAGGTAATATGGATATCTACTCTCTATTCTGTTTCTGTTTCTTTTCTATTGATTCTCTTTTCCCCAGAGAATGTATGCTTTTTCTTCTAGCATTCAGCTGGCAGAAGAGTTCCATCAACCCAGGATCACTGTAATCCAAGTAGAAGTTTCCATGATTGCAAGATCTCCCAATGTTTCAGTGCTGATCTCTTCTTAATTTGCTCTTCTATAGAAGCCCCTTTTGGTATTCCAATCAGAAGTCTGGGATGTTGAATGCAATCTTGCCTCCTTGAATTGTCCTAAACTTCTATTTGGTCCTTCAGTTCCACAAGTCTGACAAAAACTCACCTAAACATCTCAGTCTTCTAGCCACCACTTTCATTATGGTAAGGTCCTCTGCAATAAAATAGCCACTGGGAAAAAAGTGACATAAAAATGGCCAGGATCAGACACTTCTCCAATGAAGACATACAAATGGCTACCAGACACATGAAAAAATGTTCATCATCACTAGCCATCAGGGAGATTCAAATCAAAACCACATTGAGATACCACCTTACACCAGTTAGAATGGCCAAAATTAGCAAGACAGGAAACAACGTGTGTTGGAGAGGATGTGGAGAAAGGGGAACCCTCTTACACTGTTGGTGGGAATGCAAACTGGTGCAGCCACTTTGGAGAACAGTGTGGAGATTCCTCAGGAAATTAAAAATAGAGCTTCCCTATGACCCTGCAATTGCACTACTGGGTATTTACCCCAAAGATACAGATGTAGTGAAAAGAAGGGCCATCCGTACCCCAATGTTTATAGCAGCAATGGCCATGGTCGCCAAACTGGAAAGAACCAAGATGCCCTTCAACGGATGAATGGATAAGGAAGATGTGGTCCATATACACTATGGAGTATTATGCCTCCATCAGAAAGGACAAATACCCAACTTTTGTAGCAACATGGACAGGACTGGAAGAGATTATGCTGAGTGAAATAAGTCAAACAGAGAAAGTCAAGTATCATATGGTTTCACTTATTTGTGGAGCATAACAAATAATATAGAGGACAAGGGTAGATGAAGAGGAGAAGGGAGTTGAGGGAAATTGGAAGGGGAGGTGAACCATGAGAGACTATGGACTCTGAAAACCAACCTGAGGGTTTTTGAAGGGGTGGGGGTGGGAGGTTGGGGGAACCAGGTGGTGGGTATTGGGGAGGGCACAGATTGCATGGAGCACTGGGTGTAGTGAAAAAACAATGAATACTGTTATGCTGAAAATAAATAAAAAATTTAATTAAAAAAAATGGCCAGGATCATATTCTAGATCTTCCCTTCTTTTGTGATCTCATTTCTATAACTTCACACTGTCTTGGAATGATGAATTGTCTGAACTACTTGGTGGGAATTTTATGTTAATTATATCTTTGTATTTTGTTTAACATGAAGTAAAAAAAAAAAAAAATCAGCACTGAAACATGTTACCAACATTTTCCTCAAACCTCTTTTTCTTCCATAAATGTACAAATATAATCATCTAAATGAAGGAATTTTTCAGCTATTACAGTACAATTAATTAAAAACTAAAGACATTCCATTAAATAAAAATTTGTATTTTAAAATAAATATTCATTTGCACTAGAAAGCATTTGCATTGGTCCTTATTTACATTTTTAAAAAATGTATTTTAAATTGTTGTGTATTATTAATTTATTTATTTTGATACCATTTTAAGTCTTTGGAACTATATTTATTTCTTAAATGCATTTCTTCAAAATAGAACAAAAACAATTTCTAATGTTAATCCTATTCTCAATGAGCATTAGAGGAAAATATTTGCCTAAATTTGAAAGCACATATTTCAAGCCAAGACATAATATATTAATGAAATAGTATATTAATAGGCTAATGTTGAAAGCAGAAAAATGCAGAATTGACAAAAGAGAAAATCCAGTCAAGGCATTATATAGATATAACAAGTACTATCACAATATATATTGGACATAAGATAAATATGGAACTTCATCATGGGCCAATAGTATATATTGTGGAAAAATATAGAAGAAAATCATGAAATTCATCTGAAAATATTTTGTGGAGTAAATTTTCACTGGTATAATGAGTTCTGAATTTAGAAATTCAATTCCTATAGAATTCCAATTAAAATGACCAGTGGAAAATAGGTGTCTGTATATTGTATGTCCTTTGATTTTTCAAATAAGTTAAAACATTATTTTGTAACTGCAAGTAAATAAAATGCAATGTACAAATCAGAGTAGCTTTTTTTTTTTCTAAGATTTTATTTATTTGACAGATAGAGATCGCAAGTAGGCAGAGAGGCAGGCAGAGACAGAGAGAGGGGGAAGCAGGCTCCCCACCAAGCAAAGAACTTGATGTGGGGCTCGATCCCAGGACCCTGGGATCACGACCGGAGCCTAAAGCAGAGGCTTTAATTCACTGAGCCACCCAGGTGCCCCTAGCTTTAAGTTCTTAATGTAACTAGATGAAAATGCAATGCAAAAGCACTTTTAAGAGTTCTCAGAATGAAATTGTGAACCATGAAAATTACTTTGGTAAACAAAACTTAAAAAAGCCAATTGTGGCTTCTGAAGTAACCAAATATACACAAGATAGATGTTTTCATTAATCATTTCTGGATAGTGTTTTCTGTTATTCAGATGAATTATTTAAAGTGTATATTGCTGTTTAGTTTTGAGATGAGATCTTATCTAATACTGTAACAAATAATATTAAGTATTAACAAGGGTAGAACTTTTTTTATATATCTAACTATTAAATGATATAAGACACAGAATTTAAAGAGAAAAAGACCACAGAAAAAGAGATCCTGAATTTGGGGTTAAATCAATAGAGATGGGAAAATGTAGGTAAAGGAAGTACTTATTGAAGCCCCCCCCTCCCAAAATGATACAACTACTTCCCTGTTTTGAATAAAGAAAAATTCAAAGTTGTTATTTCTGATTATGTGAGACTAGGAAAACAGAAAATACCATCATTCATTGTAAGTTTAAAATGTGTTTTACCTTGCCAATTGATTTAAAAAATAAAAGAAAATCAAATATGTCATTTACCCTAATAAAACCTTAATAAAGGCACAGCAAAGAATTAATGTTAAAAAAAATAAAATAAGATGACAAAAACTATAGCCAATATAACTCTAGACATAAATTATCCAAATTCCACCATTAAAAGTAAAAAGGACTATACATATTTACACTAATGATATGCTGGACAACAGAACTTTGAAAATCTCAGAATTTTTTTTTTTTAAGATTTGTTTATTTTAAAGATGAGAACGGTGGGTGGGTAGGGGCAGATGGAGAGGGAGAGAATCACAGGCAGACTCCCTGCTGAGCACAGAACCCAATCTCAGTTTATTTCTAAAACAACAATATAAAAATAAAACAAAAATTTGAATAAGATGATGATAGAATAAAGAGAATGCATAAATAATTATAATTGTTTAAAATGTCAATCATTAAGGATTAAAAAGATCTAATAAGGCCATTGAAAATGAAGTATAAAATTATGTCAAAATTCACAAGGCAATTATCTTTGAAAATAGTAAGTAGATAAAATAGCTTATTGAAATAATTTAATTTAATGTATAATATGAATAAATGTATCATGTCTTTAAATTGTAAATAGTGAAAGCTATATGCTGATAAATCTAAATTTTTTTCAAAATATAAAACTGAAGATTCAATATAAAACACTATGTAAACATATTACAAAGTAGCAATGCTTCCAACCATTAAGAAAAAGAACATGAGGGGTGCCTGGGTGGCTCAGTGGGTTAAAGCCTCTGCCTTCAGCTTGGGTCATGATCCCAGGGTCCTGGGATGGAGCCCCACATCGGGCTCTCTGCTCAGCAGGGAGCCTGCTTCCCCCTCTCTTTCTGCCTGCCTCTCTGCCTATTTGTGATCTCTGTGTATCAAATAAATAAGTAAATAAAATCTAAAAAAAATGAACATGATATGATTTAACACATATATCTGGTCATATATACAATGCTGAGCAAAGATTAGTTCTCTGTCTTCTCTCTTCTTTGTTTTTTCCTTCTCTTTACTTTCATTCCCTTACTCTTTCTACCTTTATTATTTTTCCCTTCCATTCCTTTTACTAATTTCTGATGAATGGGAAAATTATAAAAAATCTACTTAAATTCCATAGAACTGAAAAAGAATGATTTAAAGAGAACTTTAAAAGATGATTAGTGACACCTGATTAGGATGCAAATTGATGTACCCAGTGTGGAAAACAATATTGAGGTTCCTCAAAAAATTAAAACTGGGGGTATCTGGGTGGCTCAGTGGGTTAAACCTCTGCCTTCAGCTCAGGTCATGATCCCGGGGTCCTGGGATCGAGTCCCATGTCAGGCTCTCTGCTTAGCAGGGAGCCTGCTTCCCCCTCTCTCTCTCTTTGCCTGCCTCTCTGCCTACTTGTGATCTCTCTCTGTCTAATAAGTAAATAAATAAAATCTTTAAAAAAGTTAAAACTAGAACTGCCATATGATCTAATAGTATCACTACTGGGTATTTGTCCAAAGAATATGAAAACATTAATTTGAAAAGACATATGTACCCATGTTTATTGCAGCATTATTTACAATATCCAAAAAAATGGAAGCAGCCCCAGTGTCCATCAATAGATGAATGAATAAAGAAGATGTATATATATAATGGAATATTATTTAGCCAGAATAAAGAATGAAATCTTGCCTTTTGCAACATGGATCTAGAGAATATAATGTTAAGTGAATTAAGTCAGAGAAGGAAAAATATCATATAATATCGTATAATATATACCTATAATAAGCTCAAATGTGGAATTTAAGAAACAAAATAAATGAACAAAGAAAAAAAGAGACAACCCAAAAAATTGACTCTTAAATATAGATAATAAACTACAGAGAATTACCAAAGGAGAGATCAATGGGAGAATGGGAAAACAGGTGAAGCGAATTAAGAGTACAATTATCTTGATGAGAACTAAGTAACAGAATTTTTGAATCATTGTATTATACACCTGAAACTAATATAAGAATATTCTATGTTAACTATACTGAAATTAAAATTTAGGGGAAAAAAAAGATGAATAAGGTTTTTGGGATCTAATGTACAACATAGTGATCATAGTTAACAATTATGTATCATGCACTTGAAAGTTGCTAAGAGAATAGCTATTAAATGTTCTCACCACACAAAGGAGTGTAATTATGTGGGGTGATGGAGGTATTAGCTAGCACTACAGCGGTAATCATTTTCCAATACGTAAGTGTATCAAATCAATACATTGATTAAATATACACAATACATCAATTATATTTCACTAAAGCGGGAAGTTTTTTTTTTTTTTAAGATGATGTGTGACATTTCAAATTCAGTTTTAAAAAATTATTGAAACTTTGAACAGGTTAAATAAAAGGATTTTTTTTTTTTTTTTAAATGAGAAGACCATGAACTCCTGTTGATGAGAACTGGGAGTGAAATGTGAGAAAACATAAAAAAAGTGCAAACATAGTTATATCTTTTCTGGTTCCCTTATACCCTCAAGAAAACCTTGACCTGAGAATGTTTCAAGGGAAGTTAATCATCATTTACACATTATGTCCTTTATTCAACAGACTGTGAAATCTCAGGCAGGAAATGTATTCAGGTTTAACTCTTACTGAAACCCAAATTGTTCAAACTTGATTCTGTTTCAAAGGTCTGAACATTGTGATTCCCCTTGAAGTCTTTCCCTTTCTTAGGAGCAAAAGATCTTGGTGACCAGTATCTTTCAGAAGAAGAAAAGTATCTCAGGAAGTGGAGCAGTAGAAAAGGAATACTAAGGGAAAAATTTAAAAAAGCAGAATTCTTCACAGAAAAATTGATCTCCTAGGGTGTAAGATCCGTTGTTGAAAAATAAAATTCGAGCTAAAATAATTTCTTATTTTCAACTACAATCACTCACACATGCCAGATGAGATTTGGAGGAAACAAAATAAATAAATAATAAGTTCCACATGGAAACCACCAGTGCAGATTTTTCTAGGCATTATAAATGAAAACACACTTAGATGCTTCCTATGATCTTTTCACCTATTTCAGTCAGTGTTAATATTTAAATACTTTCTCAATATTCTCCCTAAAATGCCTTTTATTCTACATTCTTGTTAAGCATGAATAAAAGAGAAAGGAAATTCTATTTTCTGGAAATGGGTTACAAATCAAAATAACTTTCACAACCTTAAGGCTATGTACAGAGAAGACAATTGGATTTGTGATTTTGAATGAATTAATTGGCCCCTTTACTCAATGCAAAATGTGAAGTGCAAATCTCACAGGCAAAATAAGGCATATCTATGTTCTAATTTTATCTTTAACATAATTTGGGAGGAGATATTAATCTTTCAACCTCAGTTTTCTAACTGCTGAAAAGGGACAATATTTTCAGTTGCATAGAGTTGTTATGATTATTTACTAAGTATAAAAGTTTATAGTGTACCTGGGTTATCATATGCATTAAGTGATTTTTTTATTTTTAATAATGGTATGATTATTTTAATAAATTTAATTTTAATTATTAAAATGCAAAAATATAGAAAAGTTAGAAACCATTATAATTCTTTGAGTTCCTATTGCTCAAAATAAATCACTTTTAGAGATCTGTGTGTATTTGCTTAGAGTTTTATCTTTTTTTAATGAAAGTAAAATATGATTACACAAAATTCAAATAAATGGAAGAATAAAATAACAAAATAAAAGCAATAGATGTCACAACAGAGAAATTGGCACCATTTACTTTAAGTGAAGTTTATTACAAATAGAGATAGAGCTAGAAGTTTCCATGGTTAAAAAGGCATTAGTCAAATTTAAAATCTAGATCGACTAATATTTGAGACTAGGATTTCTCTTTAAAGAAAGTTTAGTTTCAATATTTCTAATTTCTGAGAAAATGTAGTCTTATATTTCCAAGTTGTGATTTTTATTTTATTTCATACTATAATATAGCTATTGATAGCACTGATGTCAATCGCTGTCTTTGGTTTATAGCCCATTATTTTTGATTACTTGTGTTACTTTTATTTTATGTCTTAATAAAACACATTTTACATCTTTAAATTACTGTTTTCTTCTTCTAGCCAACAAACCTAATACTCCTAAAATTTAAACACTTTCTGAAACAGTTCATTATAATCATCCATAAATAATAATCACCAGGACAAGATATCTCTTAGTTTATACTATATTCAGTGCTTATTGATGTTGTCTTCTCAACATTATATGTATATAATAGAGAAAAAACACATCCATTTCCAAAAATCTTACATTGTAATAGATGCTTAGTTATACTTATATAAACCTATGGAATTGCCCTGAACATTTCTAGAGATTTTAAAATTTCTCCTATCCCTTTTTGGCCAAAGTGACATAACATCATAACTTACTATCAAACTAGCTATGAATTTTCTATAGACACTGTGTTCTGAACAAAAACAGGAGAAAGGATTGGTTGGATTAGGCTGCTTTGTAAACTAATCGCAGCTGAGCAAGTTTGATCAAATTTACAGTGACGGTTGAAACCATAAACAAAGAGCGATATAATAATCTAAATACTGTATATATGTAATAATATATATAATGATATATATACACATACCTCATGTAGTAGCTGTTAAATTATATATGTATGTATATCTAATGATAATGTATGTAATATGTAATGATTACATCTCTATATATATGTACATAGATAACCTTGATGATCCTATATATGTCCTTAACATACTGTCGATTTTAGAAGTGTAAGGAATCTAAGAGCAAGTCACTAATTTTCTCTCAGTGTATACTTAAGGCTACTGAGGTCCAAAGAAGCATCTTCCATGAGAACAAGGGCCATGGTCAATGGCAAAACTGGGATAAAAACTGAACGAGTGTCTTGACATCTAACCTCCTCCTCTCATTCTTGTTTTACTGTCCAACTTCTCATTTTCTTTCCTTTTCCTTAGATACAGGAAAAAGTTCTCTTAATTAACATTTATTTATTGATTGACCACTAGGAACTGTGCTAGGACTATTTTCACATGTAGCATTATTTTTTTTTAAATGGAACATATTTTTACTATTTTTTAAAAGATTTTATTTATTTATTTGACAGACAGATCACAAGTAGGCAGAGAAGCAGGCAGAGAAAGAGGAGGAAGCAGGCTCCTGCTGAGCAGAGAGACCAGCGCAGGGCTCAATCCCAGGACCCGGAGATCATGACCTGAACCGAAGGCAGAAGCTTTAACCCACTGAGCCACCCAGGCACCCCTCACATGTAGCATATTTATTGATGTTTGTTTTTCCATCCTACTAAATAATTATTGTATAATACTTTTAAACCCAAATCCTCCAAATGACTAATGATTTTACAAAAAAAAAAAAAATCTGTTTTAAGTCAGAGATATACCAACGGAATTTAACAGAATATGAGTTTGTTAATATGCTTTCAGATTCCAAATTAAAACTAACCTTGAAGAAACTACCATTTATTAAAGTTTAATGTGATATCAAATTAGATCATCTGCAACTAATTCCTAAGGTTGTTAAAATACTCCTTCATCCTTTTCCCAATTATATGTCCGTGTGAGCCTACGTTTTCTTCATATACTTGAAGCAAACAAAATATTACAACAGACTGAACACAGAAGCTGCTATGAGTGTCTAGCTGTCTTAAAGAAATCCCAATATGTAAAACAATGTCACCATTCTCATGAAAATTATTTTTTGTTTTGGAAATTGTGTTTTTCATTAAAATGTTATTTTATTAATATTAAATGTGTTTATAATTACTATAACTATTTTAAGGTTTCTCAGCCTTAACTTCTAATATGGTAAAGATCAATAGATTTAACCTTTAAAGTCAAAAGCTGTTTGTGATCCTTAATGATTTTTAAAAGTGAATCTTAAACTGTATGATAGGGTGGCTCTGTTGGTTAAGCTCTGGACTCTTGATTTTGGCTCAGATCATGATCTCAGGGTTATGAATTGGAGCCCCATGTCAGGTTCCCTGCTCAGCAGGGAGTCTGCTAGAGATTCTCTCAGCCTCTCCCTCTCCTCCTTACCCCCCTCTTTCACGCTCTTTCTCTCTCTCCTCTCTCTCTCAAATAAATCTTAAAAAAAAAAAAAAAGTGAATCTAAAACCAAAAATTTGAGAACCACTGTTTCAAACTATACCCAAATAAAACTGTCAATTAAAAATTGAATAGTTTATCATGGGTGACTAAAAGATATTTCCCTTTTTTCACTATTGGCCCCTCTTCCTTATATGCAGATTTGATATATTTTCTAAAATTAGCCTACTTTCAGTGAAATCATTAGTCTGTTCTTGTCCAGTGTGATAGCATTTTCCAATCCAAATTTCCCTGCCACTTGTGGATGTTGGAATTTGATCTGTACCATTTCTATTATTTGGGTATCTGAAATATCTATATTTATATCTATAGCTAGAGAGAAAGATCATATATTGTACTTATGTAGGCACAAAGAAAGAATAAGCTTAACAAATTCTTTTTGATTGATTTGACATTGGTTTATTGTCATAGAGTAGACTATTTACAAAATCACAAATTCTGTCACTCCTTCT
The DNA here is from genome assembly GCF_963455335.1 of Martes martes. Classification (NCBI taxonomy): domain Eukaryota; kingdom Metazoa; phylum Chordata; class Mammalia; order Carnivora; family Mustelidae; genus Martes; species Martes martes. The sequence goes on from NC_137902.1 coordinate 59,824,970, forward strand.
AAAATCATTGTTAAAGTTTATTTATGCATTTAAGACTTTAGTTTTTTCTTCATGCATGATGGAATAAGTTGAGGCTTATAATGTGTTAATGGCCAATGTAATGATTTGAAAGCTAGCTTTCTACAACTCACAGGGAGAAACAATAAATGAAATATTAGAACATTCTGGGAATATTGTCAGGAAACAGTTCTATATATTAAATATATTTGTTGATTTTCACTGAATATAAATCTATATGAAAGATTAGAATCTTTATAACACAAGGTAGCTTATTTATTGGGATTGTGAAGCAGTAACTTTGACTGAATTTGCTAGTCTCCAAACAAGATTAAAATACCTGAGGTTCTGTGGGGGGATGGGTGAAATAGGTGATTAAAGAGTGTATTTGCTGTGATGAGCACAGGGTGATGTATGGAAGTGTTGAATCACTACATTGCACACCTGAAGCTAATATAACACTATGTGTTAACTAACCAGAATTAAAATAAAAACTTTAAAAAATAAAAAAAGTTAAATGTGTGAGGGTTAAATATTTTGATTATTCAGTTTGATTAAGATAGATTTTTAAAAGTTGATACATAAATTTAATTAGAATTCAGTGATGATATTAATATCACTTATTTTCTAGTAGATAACCCTTCTTACCCAAAGCAAAACTAATGTAGGATAAGATTTACTCCAACAAATATTTATTTTGTATGGCCCAATTAGCTGAGTATGTGCTTGGGCTTAAAATGAAATTAATATTTTAGAGAAATTGCACCCGTAATAGTAACATAAAAAAAATATCTGAGTGGGGCACCTGGGTGGCTCAGTGGGTTAAAGCCTCTGCCTTTGGCTCAGATCATATCCCAGGGTCCTGGGATCTAGCCCCACCTCAGGCTCTCTGCTCAGCAGGGAGCCTGCTTCCCCCCACCACCACCTGCCTCTCTGACTACTTGTGATCTCTTCTTGTCAAATAAACAAATAAAATCTTAAAAAAAAGATATCTGAGTATGTTTTTAATTTGTGAACTTGTGGGCACAGATATACTACAAAATTTCCAATTCACTCTTATTTCTGCTACAGACATATCCTAAGAATTTGGGGGAATACATCAGTGATTTCAATAAGCTACAATGGATTGTTTTTATGACTCATTTGTCCATGCTTTAAACTGTTATTAAAGTTGAAAATAAAACTCCAAATGCAATTTAAACAATAAACACACATGACTTGATCAGTCACCTATTTCCCATCAAAACAATTTCTTTGCATATTATAACTGCTACTTTCCCACCCAAAATGGTAGGGATACAATAGCAGTTGTATAAGTAAACTTATAAAAAAATAATTTCTATCCAATAAAGGATAGAATAATGTTAAATTCAATAACTATTATCTTATTAACTACTTAAGATTAGATTACTTAATATTTCTATTTTTTATTTATTTTTATTTTTATTTATTTATTTATTTATTTTTAAAAGATTCTATTTATTTATTTGACAGACAGAGATCACAAGTAGGCAGAGAGGCAGGCAGAGAGAGAGGAGAAAGCAGGCTCTCCATGGAGCGGAGTGCCCGACGCGGGGCTCGATCCCAGGACCCTGGGACCATGACCTGAGCTGAAGGCAGAAGCTTTAACCCACTGAGCCACCCAGGCGCCCCAGACTACTTAATATTTTTAAAGCAAAGTTTTTCTTATGAAAAAATTCCTGGAAAACACAATTTTAATCTGTTTTTTTATGCAGACATTCAATAAATATTTACTCAGTGCAAGGGCAAGGGATAAAAATTGGCAGAAAGATGAGTGAGAAATTCCTTCCCAAAGAGAATTTAACATAAAAAAAACTCAATTCACTAAATTTTTTCAATAGACCAAAATCATATTGGGTTGGTTATTGCATCAAAAGTGAATTCTTCAAATATACTTCAAAACAGTATTTTATAAATAGATTTTAACAAAATACTTCTGAATAATAGTGAAAAAAATCTTCTAACATTTGATAGATTTAGGTCTTTAACTATTTTTAATCTATTTTTAACATTTCCAAAAATAAAAAAAAGCTGTTCCTAGAAAGTGCATTATATTTTTCTGTTTACTGAATTTGGTGAACAAAGGTAAGGGGTTAAATCCACTTTGATTTTAACTCTCCCTCCCTTTCTTTTTTCCAGAAACAAGAAATTATGAATAAGTAATCAAGTTCCAGAAATAATTTCCTTCTGTTCCAGTGTTCATAACTCTTTTAAAAACTTTACCATTTTACCCAATCTTTTCTTAAAACTGTATTTTCATTTACCTTGGGTAAAATATACAAGAAGTCAAGAGTTGTGTTCATTCAGTCAATAAAGAATTGCTCATTCTAAACAAGGACAGAACACAACAAACTTCCATGAGCTCTAAAACAATTTGAAATGACTGAAGGATCACACTAGAAAAACAAATTCTTAACATAAAAACTCACATGAAATTAGACCTAGCCCTTCTGTATTTAATTCCTGTTTGAGAAATAATCCAAATTCCATCAACATGAGGAGCGATAAGACTTATTTCATAAGTCCAAATTCATTTACTCAGCAATTACTGAACATCTATAATGTCGCCTAAGGGCTGCAAAATATTAGCCCTGAAAATATTAATATGAACAAATTTATTAGTTGCTTGTACCCTGATTGAGAAAAATAAACATGTATATATGAAAATGTATTGATAAATTATGAAAGGATTTAGGAAATAAAAAACAGAATTCTAAAGAAGTTTATTCACTGATGAAGAGTGTACAATTACATATAAATATGACATGCATTTACATATAAAATATATTTATATATATGAATATACAAAACTGTACTATTATGATATAGCGTGCTAAACTATTGTAAACAAAATAAAAAAGTCTAACTTCTATATATTATTTAGGTTTTTTGGGAAGGTTTCCACAACACTGGAGATTAATTTGTAAATATAAGGAGGCAATAGTGTGAATACAAAGTATTATAATGAATGAAAGAAAAGATTATGTCTTAAAAAAAGGTGTAGTAAATGCTTAGCATTTTTGGATTAGAGTGACATCAGGGACATCAGACTGCACCGATGTGAATCCCATCATATAGCTTATCATTCTGTGTGACCTTTAGCAATTAAACATATCATGGGTAAGATTAAAAAAAATATCAACCACAAAGGGTTATTTTAGAGACAAGTGAAGTAATATGAAGTAATTAAAGCTGCCAAACAGTCTGCAACTACTCAGTAAATATTATCTATCATTATTGTAATAAATGTACTGAGATATCACTTTCAAGTAGGGAAGAAGGAGGTTTATTAAAAAAAAAAAAAAAAAAAAAAAAGCTCAGATACAGAGTACCCAGATCTTGGTTTCTAAACTATTCACCAATAAAATGAATGCAGGACTGGGCAGAGATGTACAAGATGAACCTAGAGCATTTGCATTGACAGAAAATAAGAAGGTATGCAAAAAGAAATAAAACACACACACACAAAACAAAAACAAAAAACAACAAACCCCACAATGATGGGGTATAACAAGGAGACACAAGCCAATTGAAAGAATTCCCAATGACTATAAACTGGGACAATTTGAGTAACAAAGTAAGTAAAGTATTATTGCATTATAACCCAAGGAATAAAATAAATATCCATAAGTCCATACTGACATAAATAAATGAAAGGATACATAATGAGGGAAAAGAGATAATGTTTCCTTTTCTGCAATATATGTAGATACTCTGCCCTCAAGAGATAGGCATGAATCCCACTCCTTTAGGTATGGGCTCTAAATAGTGATTTTTTTTTTTTTTAAATAAAGAATGGAATGTGAGAAAAGAGGGGAAAGTAATTTTAAAGTGGCTACACCTGACAAATACTACTGAAGTGAACATGGGAAGTATCAAGTCATCTTGATAATATGTACTATTTATATAGCTGAATGAAAATGGCACTATACTATGGCCTTCTTCCCAGAAACACACACCTCGGTCTAAACATGAGAAGAGCATCAGACCCTAGTAGTGGGACTTTATTAATATAAAGAAAGCCTACTAAAGTGAGATATGAAGCTGCCACCAAACTACTTTTCAAAAATACTCATTAGCTGACTCTAATCACATCTCCATGACTTCTCTTGAAAAATGTGAAACAAGTCTTCATATGCAATATTCATCCTCTGATTTAAAATAAAAAATCTATGGTCTTCAAAAATGTTCTTTTAAAAATACTTCTATGCACTGGATCTATTTGTGACTCAGTTAGAATGAGTTATGTTTATGGGTAAAAGAGTGGGAATAGCTACACACAAAAAAGAAAAAGTCAGTGGAGGATGAAGAATTTCCCACTGGAAATGTGAACCTAGTTTAAAAAAACAAAAACAAACAAACAAGAAACCCAAAAAGGACAAACCTAAGTCAAGAAAAGTGACAACGATATGGACAAACAGAAAAAGGATAACCAGCTATGAATAGTCTTTGTAGTTCAGAGCCCCTCCTCAACTGTGTGTGTGTGTGTGTGTGTGTGTGTGTGTGTGTGTGTGTGTGGGCTGGAGAGGGTGTATTGTTTGTCGTAAACTAATAAGGGGGGATGTCTTTAGTATTTCCCATTACCTAAGGATGAATCTTAAAAGCCCAAAGTGAGATGCTTTCACAAGTGAGTTGTGCAACATATTTCCTTAGCACACATTATGAAGTATATACTATTCAAAAAGTTTAAATGACTGTTTCTGAATCAATATATTTTGAACTGCAGTACTAGAACTCCTTAACAACAGAAAAGTAGATAGAGGTTTGTACTCATCGAACCCTAAACATGTGTCCATGGATTTTCAGTTAGTAGTATCTCAGTGTGCTATATGTTTATGCATAATCTGTATCGTGTATCTTCAGGCTTTGAATTTCAAATGTATTGATACAATAGGCTTTTGAAAATCTGTTGGGTGCTTCCTTAAAACCATTTCTGGCAAAGAAACATTTCTCAAAGTATTTTCAGTAAGCCAAGATAAAGCGATGTTAATCCAAAAGGGACTATGGAAATGTTCGGTACTCTATCCCTCTCTCAACTCACAAATCTTAATTTAGGAAAGGCTGGGAAAAGCCCTACTAGCTTTTCTTTAATTTTTACCATAGCCTTCTCATGAACTTATTAGACATGATACCCGGTTTATTTTGTAAATAATAATATCCAGTGAAACTATGTTCCATATTATGCATTTTGAGTAATGCTGTTCTAGCAGAAATGTAACTTTAATTATGAAATAAGGAAAAAACAGAGCTTGAGACCACTGATTTTGGGGCATCAATGTTTTTACTAAATTGTAACAAGGGCAAATCCCTTAAGGCTTCTGTGTTGTTTCCTTATCCAGGTGGTTCTAATTTATCTTAATACTCTAAAGATATATGATTTTTTATTTTTTCAGAGTTGTAAACTCATTGTAAAGAAAAATTTCCATTTATTCCTCATGTTCCTCATCACGTTTTTTACCTCATCTGTACCATTCACCTTTATTTATTTTTTAAAAATTGAGGGCAACTGTAGATTGTCAATTTATATTTTAGAAATATGGGATTAACAGTAATAACCAATCCCTATCATATCATTGTCATTACATCCTAACTCCAAATTTTGGAAGAATGCAACTTTAAGAACAAAGAACAAAATTATATTAAAAAAATATATTCATCATAATACTTTTCTATTTGCCAGCAACCAACTTCATAAGAGACTGACAACAAGCCAGTTATTTCAACTTTTTACTTTAATTTAGTTTAGCTAAGAATTAACTATGATGCTTTTATATATTAACACTTTATGTATTTTGGACCCTATTAGAACAGTGTGCCGGTGACAGTAAATTCTTCAGGACTTCAGATATTGTAGCACTAATGATTGTAAGGGCCTATTTAGCCAGAGCAGCTCCATCTCGGTTGAACAGCCATTTTGTTGTTTATGCAGCAAAACTTAAACTGACCCTGCCCCCCCCACCCCAGGGGATTTACTTAAAAGCAAGTCTGGGAAACTAGTAAAATATGGTCGACCAGTCCCAGGTAACAGAGCCCAAATACAAGAGCAGGTCAGGCCAAGTGGAGACATCCAGTCAGTGGAGTGCATATACTGTCTCCCTAGCTACCAAGGAGTGTGGGCCCCACTTTTGGGGCATCTTTTGGGTGCCAATTCTGACCAAGGTGATAGGCTAGTTCAAATAGCTACTATGGGGTGAATTGTAATTCAATTGGCCACCCATGTGTGACCTAGCATGACTGTGCAACTTTCTCTGTGTGTTGCAATCTCATTGGCCACCTGTGTGTGGCCAGGCTCAACCACACGGCCATTGCCCTTTAAAAGTTAGTCTGTAATGGGGCGCCTGGGTGGCTCAGTGGGTTAAAGCCTCTGCCTTCGGCTCAGGTCATGATCCCAGGGTCTTGGGCTCTGCTCAGCAGGGAGCCTGCTTCCCTTCCTCTCTCTCTCTGACTGCCTCTCTGCCTACTTGTCATTTCTATCTTTCAAATAAATAAATAAAATCTTAAAAAAACAAAAACAAAAACAAAAACAAACAAAAACAAACAAACAAAAAGTTAGTCTGTAAGACAGGGAGGGGTCGCCCTCTCTGTAAGAGCCGGCCAGACCAGTTGGTTTGATTCTCCATGCTTGGCGCGAAATAAAGCTTTGCCTGACCTTTGCTTTGTATCACTCTCGCTCCTTTGATCACAGACCTATCAATGATAATCAGAAGAGCATGGTTTTTCCTCCTTCTCCTCTTCCTCCTCCCTTTTCCCCACATCTTTCCTCTCTTCATTCTCTTTCCCATACCATTTTGTCTACTTTCTTTTTCTTCTGTTTCTCCTCTTCCTCTTTCTTCCCCTCCTTCTTTCTCTCTCACTCTCTCTTTCTTCTAGGAGAAGTCACTGAGCTTTAGTTAGACACAGAAACCATGGCGGCTAATTCTCCTCATAGTTGTGGCCTAATGACTAAGTTAGGAAAATGATACCTTGTGAAAAATCCATGCATGTAATTTACAGGTTACATCTTTAAAAATGAAGACTCTTGCCTTAAACATCCTCTTTTATCCTACGGGCCACAATGTATATATGGCAGTGTGACAGTTTAAACCATTAGGCCAAGGGCAACTTTTTATGAAATGGCACAGGAGCAAAATAGAAGAAATACAGGTCCTTGAATGACTTTATAAGGAAGAACCAGGGTTTTACTTCTAAAGACAGGTTGTGATTATGAAAATTTGAATCTATGGGAAGCTATTCATGGACAGACATTTGATGAGTTGCTTGAATGAACTGCTTAACTTGAGATTTCTGGGTAACTCTTCCTGTGGGGAGAAAAACACCAGTCTTTTCTAACGGAGTAATGGAGCGTTTGAGAAATACACATTAAAAAAACAAAAACAAAAACAGAAATCAAAATGACCTTTATTTTTGGTTGAACTTGACAAAGAATATGACTTCTAATTCCTCTCTCTGGGATAGTTACATAACTTGTGAGGCTCTGTGTAACATGGAAATGTAGGATCTCTTGCTTAATAATAATAATAATAATAATAATAGGGACACCTGGGTGGCTCAGTAGGTTATTGCTTTTGGCTTAATCATGATCCCAGGGTCCTGGGATCCCACTATCTCTGCTGCTTCCCCTGCTTGTGCTCTCTCTTTTTCTTTCACTCAACTTCATTATTTTTTAAAAAAATAAGAATTTAAAATGGTGACAACAGAACATTAAGCCAAGCACCAAGCCCCTCTAACCTTGGGGCCCTGTGCAACTGCATAGGTCACTCACTCATGAAACTGGCCCTACTTTCCATCACCTTCATCTAAATCGTGGAATCCATTAGTCAGGAGATTGGATTTCTAATATCATCACAAAATGATTCCTGACCTTTTTTTCATTTGTCAAACACTGTGTGCTCTTGAGCCCAGGAGAATTTGAAAGGTAACTAGGCTTGGTCTGTGTCCTGACAGAGGTTTGTATAATTAGTGAGAGTAAGAGGAGATTCTTTTCTATAAGCTGAAAAGCAAATCATAAAGAGAGAATCAGGAAAGGCTTAAGCCACACACTCATATTGACCTTTTTTCCCTTTCTAACCAAGCAAAGTACTCCTCTGGGCACACATGAGTGATGGGATGGACTACAGCAGTATATTTTCAATGTTTCAAAAAACACCCCTCCAAAATAAAATGTCTCTCTTCTGTGGGCTGGACAATGTACAATATATGGGTAGAAGCATATCTCTTCTCTATTTACAATATTTTGTTCATTTACCGCGTTGAGTTTACCAAGTATTGGTCATTTGGTAATAAAATTGTTCCTTTCTAAGTGTGGGACACAGGGGAGATTCCTGGTCAACACCAGGAGTGCTGGAGTTAAAGTATTAGTGTAGGAATTAGAAAGTGATGTTTATTCATTCCTTTCTTCTCTCCAAATTTCCAATCAACTGATTAATTTGGATAATAATCTACAAGAATCAAATCACCAGTTATTTTGCATATTACTAATAGAGCTACTGTGAAGAACCTGGTTTGGACTGAAGACCAAAATCAAGTTTAATACTATTACCCCCAAAAATTATCCTTCACACTTGCATATGGGAGAATTTGGTTCTTTTTTTTTTTTTTTTTTAAAGAATTTATTTATTTATTTATTTATTTGACAGAGAGAGAGAGAGAGATCGAGAGAGATCACACGTAGGCAGAGAGGCAGGCAGACAGAGGGGGAAGCAGACTCCCTGTGGAGCAAAGAGCCCGATGCAGGGCTCGATCCCAGGACCCTGAGATCATGACCTGAGCTGAAGGCAGAGGCTTAACCCCCTGAGCCACCCAGGCTCCCCGAAAATTTGGTTCTTCATAGCAGATACTTATCAAATCAGTCACATTGAAGATCTGAACTTATCTCGGCCCCAGGAAGATTTGTGATTCTAACAGATAAATGTGAACAGAAGGATGGATGACTGAAACCATGACCCTCTTATTGGAAAAAGCCAATGGACAATGAATGGAAGAGTAGATGCTTCTTTCTACTAAAAAGCTGAAGTTCCAATTTTATGGGATGGTAGGAATCTGGACTGAAAGAAAGAAAGAAAAAAAAGAAAAACAAACAAACAAACTTGAGTACAGAATTGCTCTATCATTCAGCTCTAGCAATTTGGCCAGGTATTTGTGGCATACAGAAAAAGGAGCCTTTAGGATTTTTAAAATTTTCTTTCCCTTTTCCTTTTTGGGTCTGCCATTCTACCAGGAGAATATAGATAATATCTAAATAATTGAAGAATTATTTTAAAAACAGACTACAGAGCAGACTTTACCAAAACCTGTTCCAGAAATGTTAAATGACTCGATTTAATCAATTTTTTTTTTAGGAAGTATAACACACTCAGTTTGGATTTTCTTCATATTCACTCAGCTTTTCTTTTTATCATAAAATACAAATTATCAAATAATAAAACTGTCATACATTGTGAATAATTATTTTAGAAGATATTTAAATAGGATATATATATATGAATTTTTTTAAAAAGGGAGATAAAGAAAACAACCAAAATCTAGATTTCCATCATGCCAGGCATCTTGGCTGACACTAAACCATTTAGAAAATGACTTTAATCAGAGAAAGAATTGGTGTAATGAATTAGTACATTAACACTAAGAGCAGTAGGTTCTTGACTAAACTGTTATTTCTCTTGTCAGTTGAAAAACTTGCCATTTGCAAGCTTGCTTAGGGCTTCATTTTTGAAGCAAATGGAAATAGGATTTAACTCCATGGCTTCCACTGGCATTAATGGAATCCATTCATCTACCTGATCATGTTCTGCTTAGAAATTTACACTTGAAGGCTAATATTTACAACTCTCAGTATGTCTGTGAGCTTGCCTTAGGAAAAAGAAAAAAGCAAATGTAAGCTGAATTCATTAACTCTTTGAGTATTATTAAAATAATTTTCATGAAAATCTGTTGTATTAATTTCTTATTCATAGCATACGTATCCATGATATAGTTTCTTTCATTCACACATTATTTTTTTTTAATCAAATGAGAGAAAGATTGAGTCAAATTCTCTTTTGATTCTAGTCCTCACTCTTCACCCTCAAGAAGAAACAACACTCTTTCAATTTTAAGAATATGAAGTGTACAAAATTTAGGGTACCTTCAAGATTGGGATAAATAAATTTTTCTAATATGTCAAGTACACAAATGTATGTCAGAAATATCTTAAAAATAAAAATTTCAATAAGAACAAACTCATTTTTCATCAAATTTCTGAATTCATATCAAATTAACAATATTATTAGCACAATTCCAAATTAAGTAGTTATTATAAGTAGAGACCTTTTAAGTACATGAACAAAAATCTATAGCTATGAAATAATATAAGGGATACCATTGAAATTTTGTGTTCTTAAGAATATTGACTGAATTGGAAAAAAGTAGCCATGATAGATAATTATTATTAGTTGAATATTTAAAAGGGACATGCCCATCTATTGCCATGTCTTTTGTAGTGCTTTTAAATGAGGTAGTATATCTCTTTACCGAATTGATATTGAGCTTAGCCATATGATTTACTTTGGTCAATAGTCCATGAGCACATTTGATACAATCAGCATCCAAGTAGAAGCATTAAGAGTCACCATGTTTCTGTCATCTGATCTGTACTTTTCCCACTCTTCAAGATCAGCATGTTCAGGATCACAGCTGCTCAAATTGTAAACTAGATCTACATCAAATCCATTGAATTTGACATACTATATGGCGGGGATATAAGCTTTGCTATTTAGTAGGGCACTGAAAATATGAGGTTATTTGTTATTGAAGCATAACACACACACAAAGATTTATTGGTTCATCATCATTTTTTATAAAGTTTTATATTTAAAAAATTTAAAAATCTTGTTTATTTGACTGAGAGAGAGAAAGCAAGAGACGGAACAAAAGCAGGGGGTAGTTCAAGAGGGAGAATCAGGCTTCCCATGGAACAGGGAACCTGATGCAGGGCTCAATCCTGGGACCCCAGGACCATGACCTGAGTCCAAGGCAGATGCTTAACAGCTGAGCCAGCCAGGGATCTCTCCTCGTCATTTTTAAAGGTAAGTTATTACAATAGCAAAATAATTGAAATTACATCAGCTAAAGGAGAAAAGAAAAATCATTAACAGTACTAATAATAATTGCCATTTATTGTCTATCCATATTTGTTTAAGCTAGGATTTTCTTGTGATCAGATGGAGGACTGAGGGAAAAATCACATTTTTTTTCTCTACTAGTATTCTAAATGATTTTTTAAAAGATTTTATTTATTTATTTGACAGAGTGCATGAGTAGGCAGAGAGACAGGCAGAGAGGAGGGGGAAGCAGGTTCCCCACTGAGCAGAGAGCCCAATATGGGGCTTAATCCTAGGACCCTGAGATCATGGCCTGAGTCGAAGGTAGAGGCTTTAACCCACTGAGTCACCCAGGTGCCCCTAGGATTGCTTTCTTAATTATTTTTGTAGTAAGGGAAAATTTTTATTGACTACAAGGGAAGTGAAACCAATATCCTTGAAATAAATATAAGCAATGAAGAAAAAAAGATGGAAGACCAAGGACTAGACAGGGAAAGACTGGTAAAGGAGAAATGGGAGGGCACTAGGGCAAACCTTTTATTTTAGCACCTCACATAGGGTTGATTTATCTTAATAGTAACCATAAAAATCATGCACAGTGAACTTACTGTGTCATGTACTAACACAATGACTTTACAAATCTCTGTTAAACCATCCAACTATGATCTCAGGTAGGACATTATTACCACAATGCTATTAATGATTAAAGTGGAAAGGAGAAATTTGAATAAATTTAATACATGTTAAATTTTTTACACATTTAATAAATATTAGAAAGAAGTATCAAAATTAAATTTGTTTTAGACTCCATAAGTCTTAACAGTGAGGTGCTGGGCTAAGTTCCTTCCTAATCAATGTCTGGAAGAAAAGCCTTTCAGATAATACTCTTTGGAAGCATTTCTAAGCTATAAAGCTACTAAACGGTTTTCTTGATCTCTCTGTCCTTCTGTCTCTTATTTTCTGTTTTACTTAATTTAAGGTGAATTGTCAACACATTCCTACTCAAATAAACATATTCCTTTTTTTCCTCTTAATTCCCATTATTCAATATCCAGATTCTGTCAAGAGGGCAAGTATAGGGACACCTCAGTGGTTCAGTGGGTTAAAGCCTCTGCCTTCAGCTCAGGTCATGATCCCAGGGTTCTGGGATCGAGCCCCCCATCGGGCTCTCTGCTCGGCAGGGAGCCTGCTTCCCCCTCTCTCTCTGCCTGCCTCTCTGCCTGCTTGTGATCTCCGTCTGTCAAATAAATAAATAAAATCTTAAAAAAAAAAAAAGAGGGGAAGTATAGAGAGGAGCTTACTAAGTGAATTGCAGCTATGTACCTATTTTCAATTCGTGGCAGATTTTAAGGTATCTACATGTTTTTCTTACAAACTTTAATTGAATAACCACACAAGATTCTTTTGGATTATGGGTGCTTCTCAGTGATTTGGAGTGTGAAGGCTGTATGAGTGACACAAGTTTATATATATTAAGTCAGCCTGACTTCATATGGCAAGAAGCCATCATAAATGCATGCAGGCATTTTGACACACAGACCACAGGACTTGGGTAAAGAAAACTATGAATAACTCTACTGTTCATAAACACTGTCTGAAACATACATCTCCATGACATTTTCTTGAACAAAGAAAAATCCAGTAGAGGCATGAGCTTTTATAAATACATTAAAATGACATCTTGCAAACTCTTGCCTCCATTTTCCAAATACTTGCTCAGTATTCCTGGAGGCTTAGGGTATATTTTTGTCTGACTTCTAGGGGTCTTAAATAGTGTCTGATATTTTCCAAGGATCAGGCTTCAATTCTTACTTTACAATTTAGAAGCGAACTGTATGACTTTATTTCCTTTAAAGAACTTATTTCTTTGTCCAAATGGCTCCTGAATAACTACACATTTTCTAGCGCATTATCTGGATGTAGTATGATGACAGCTCTGCAGGTTGGCCTATGTTCACCTCAGTCGACATCTTGCTTTTTGAACAAATGTCTCTGATTAGTAGATACACTAATCACAGACTACATGGCAGAGGTGAAAAGGAGAACATGAGTTTTCTCACAATATACTCACAATGTGTTACATTATCTCTTCTTTTTCTCTTAATTTTACTAACTTAAATTGAATTATTGAATGCCACTTTAATGATGGAAAATATAAGTCCACAAACTTTAATTTTGTAATCATGCCAAGATATGATTTCACTTAGACTATTTTATATTACAACTGATATGTTTCTAAAAAAAAAAATCCACCTTCCTTCTTATTTTACATATTTTATTTTACATATTTTACAACTGATATGTTTCTAAAAAACATATTTTACAACTGATATGTTTCTAAAAAAAAAAAAAATCCACCTTCCTTCACAATTACAAATGAACACCACTCTGGAAGTCAGTCTTCTCTGGTTTACTTTTTAATGTTTCTGCTCACTATTGGCTGGAAATTAGTGATTAGTCATGGTTTGGAGGGAAGGTTTTGTCTTTTGCTTTACCCACCATATGTGTAACTTTTTGGTTGTGTTGGAAAGAGAGAAAACAATAAGGAATACCATTTACACATGCAAAAGAAAGACTTCAAATTTCATTGTGGGACTGATAGTTGTTTCTGAAACAAAGCCCCAAGGCTATAAAAGTTAAATTATGAGCGGTTTGAAATATTTTATTTTTATAAGTTCTATTTATTTTCTTTTCTCTGCATATGTTTGGAATATTTTTTGTGGTCTGTCCTGACCTCCTTTGACTAATTTTCACATATAAAGGGTAGGTTAAATTCTCTTGCTGTAAAATAAAACTACAAACGCAGACTTCGATAACAAGGAGTGTTCTTTCTAATACTAAACAACATAAGAGAAGAAAAAAAAACAGATAAGTACACAAGAAAAGGTCATTTGAATTTGGAAAATGTGAGAAAATAAATCTTCCTAGAAATGCAACAGAGCCTACTCTTGCTTATGTTAGGTTTGGTATGAGAAGTTTTCTGTGAATTATGATTGCACATTAATATCACCATGTTGTTATATACATGTTAATATATCATTATGCTTATGCAGTTAAGTATACTTAAGCCTAAGCATAACAAATTATTTGCAGCTCTTATCCTATAGTGTGGTTTTAATCATCAACATTTTCTTTCTATAATGTATTGAGATAAAAAAACATTTCAATATGTTTATAGAAATGTTTTTAATTCTCAATTTTATATTTTTATTTTGTTTTCTCAGTGGTAGGTAGATAACCATATTAGGTGACACTTTCAAATTACTTAATCACGATTCTGATAGAGCATAAACCCTTTATTCATTTTGGTTAACATTCTTTGAGGGCACTAACCAAAATTCTGTAATTACATTACCAAATGGCCCTACTTAAACACTATTTGATCGCAAATATATACCTGATCTAGGGTCATATTTCCTCACTGTTTGTTTGATTTTATCTTTCGACAAAGTCACTGAACCCTGTGCCTCTATTGTGCCCCACCATGTCCAAAATAATCACAACCACATACTAGTAGTAAAGAACATCGGTGTCTTATTTATCAATGAATTCTAGTACATATGATATAACACACACTGAATAATGCTTTTCAGTTATGGCAATGGATATGATATTTTATATTTATTTATTTTCCAGATGATATAATAGAATTATATTCCTGTAAAATAGAATTTAGTTATCATCAGAATACTATAGAGCCTCCAGAATTGGTTTAACTTTTCTTTCTCCTCAGCTTTATTGAGATACGATTGGCCTATAATACTATGTTAAGTTCAAGATGTATGAGGTATTGATTTGATACATTTATATATTGCAAAATAATTACCTTCACAGCATTAGTTAATGCTATGAATGTGTGTGTGTGTGTGTGTGTGTGTGTGTGTATGTGTGTGTGTTGAGAACATTTAAGATCTACTCTCCTGGCAACATTCATATAATGTAGTATTGCTGCTTGCAATGCAACATTGCAGTAATGTTGTGAATTAGATCCCAGGAACTTGTTAATCTTACAACTGGCATTTTATACCTTGTGACTAATATCTCCTCATTTCTTCAACTCTAAGACCTGGTAACCACAACTACTATCTGTTTCTCTGAGTTTGGTATTTTTAGATTCATCCAAGTTGTTACAAACAGCAAGATTTCCTTTCTCATGGCTAAATAGCATTTCCTATATATCTTCCATTTTTTACCTTTTCATCTGTTGATAGACATTTATGTTGTTTTCATGTCTTCATTATTGCAATTAGGACAGGGGTGCAGATCTCTCTCTGAGATACCAATTTCAATTTCTTTGGATGTAAACCTAGAAGCAGGATTCTGGATCACAAGTAAGTACTATTTTTAAATTTTTGTGACAGATCCATACTGTTTTCCATAGTGGATATACCAATTAATAATCCCGGCAAAAGTATACAAGGGTTCCCTTTTCTCCACATCTTTCCCAACGTTTATCTCTTGTCTATTTGATGGTAACCATGCTAACATGTGTGAGGCGTTTTTCTCATGCTGATTTTGATTTGCATTTCCCTGATCGTGGTTTTGAGCAGATAGCAAGAGCTAGGGCCAACTTTGGTCTCCTTGGTAGCTACAAGGGCCCTGATTATCACCATTCTCTCCTACGTAGTTCTCTCCTTAGCCTGCATACTGCAGTGGAGACCATTTTAGGGGGTTAGGATGAGGCATGCAGGTACACAGCTGGAGGGATGAGCACCAAGCATGAGTGCAATGGTGGGTATTAGCTGGGAGGCCTAGGTTGGTGTCTTGCATTTGCAGAAGCCTGAGCTGGCTGCAAGCTTGGTTCCCAGTCTCCTGTGGTAGTAGAGAGGGATTCAGGTGGCTGGCATCAGTGAATGCAAATACTTCTGGGGTGAAAGCTGGCAAGATCTTCAAAATTCCACAGTAGCTGTGCTGGTCTTGACCTTATCCATGGAGAAATCTCCTGAGTATGTCTGCAGAGCAAGACTCTATGAACTGAGATCAGTCCTTTCTGCTAAAAATAGCCTCTGGTTTTCTTCCTTGTTCCTAATTGGCTCAATAGATCTCAGCTTTGCCAGTGTGGACATTGAGAGACCAAAGTGGGACCATTGATAGTGGCTTGGGAGGCTGGAGAAGCTGGAAGTTCAAACTTCTCTTCTTTTCCTGCAAAGAACTCTTTCTAGCTGGGAAGATGGGATGCCAGTTTGGGAGGTGTGATGATGCAACTGAAATGAAGTGGTTTTCCAGCTTTTCTTGTGGGGTTATTCTCAGATATTTTGTTCCATGGTGTTGATAAAACTTTCCAGACTCTCGAAGTCTTTCCGAGCAGTGTTTGTCCATAGATACCTGTGTAATCATTGATCTTTGAGGGAGATAGGGGTGTGGGTTCTCCTCTTTTATCATCCCCCCTTCCCAGATCCTGGTTTAACTTTTTTTGAAAAAGAAGAAAATAACTTACCTAGGTTCAGACAATAAGCTGTAGAGTAATGAAACATGAGGGTATTGATGTAAAGAATATATAGACCACTAAAATAAAGAGAATGAAACATAGGTATGTATCTATTTAAGTATATAACTGGTTGAGAGACATGCAAAATGGAAACAAAATAGTAGAGATATTTTCAGATTTGTTTACTGATGTGCTGTTCCCAGGACCTAAAAAAAGCCCTGACTCTTAGCTGATATTTCACAATTATTAGCAGAATAAAAATTAAAATTAAAAAAAAAAAAAAAACAGGAATAAGGCATGAAGTTAATCACTTTTATATTTTTTTCCAATGCTTAACATGAAATCTTTTTTCTACCATAATTGCTTACAGAACTGTTTTGGAAAACTAAACTAAAAATATACTAAATATATTTAAAAGTATATGTATTTTAAAATTTGATTATTTTGAATATCTAAATGTGTTTCCTTAAGTTTGTATTATAGTGAGTGTTTGATGATTTCTTCTGCTCAGCATTCAAACATGTGTGGTTTTCCCCCGCTAAGGAAGCTATAGACATTCTTGTGAATATAGGGTACTCCTATAAGGATGGTGCATAACCGTATGTAGGCAGAGATGAAGGACACATTCAGGGAAGCAGTAGAAGTGTCCTGTAGCAATGATATGTTTAACAACAGCAGCCAAGATACACCCTTCCTTCTAAAGTTTGTGGTTGAGTTTCCTAGTTTTGGCACTTTAGGACACCTCAGTTCTGGTCTGTCTTCCAATTTACTCTAGACTCTGTTTCACTCCCATTTTTCTATTGTATTCACAGTCTGTCCAAGTTCACCTGTGTTTAAGCTAATAATGTTTTCTGATCCATAGAAACAAATTATGGACTAGATGTTATGGTGTTATGGAATAGGGGAGGAAAACTAGTTTGAGTTATATAAGTATTCCAGGCAAGAAATTTCACCATCATATTGATTAATAACTTACCCTGATTAATGTTAATTAAAATTCATAAGCACCAGAGGTGCCTGGGTGGCTCTGTTGGTCAGTTAAGTGCCCAAGACTTGGTTTCAGCTCAGATAATGATCTCATGGGTCATGAGATGAAGCCTTGAATGGACTCCGTGCTCTGCAGGGAGTCTGCTTGAAGATTTCCTCCTTCCCCCCACTCATACACACTCTTTTTCTCTCTCTCTAAAATAAATAAATCTTTTAAAAAATTAGGAAGCTCCAGATAAAGTAAAAAATAGATGAACTGCCTAAAGAAATAAAACAAAACAAAAACAGAAGAATATTAGACAACATTTTATCGATTCTTGTGAGTATTAAAAAAATTTAAAAATTTGTCCAAATTAAGATGATTTTGGGAGAGAAAGCAAGCCCCACCAGATACAATATTGAGTAATGAGTTTAAGCCAGGATATATGACCGGTTTAACTACAGGTAACAATTTTCCTCCCAGGTTTCTGCTAATAGATTAAAAAAACAAACAAACAAAACACAAAACAAACAAACAAAAAACCAAAACACTATATCTTCTTGAGAATACTTGCTCTTATTTCTTACTCTTCTTACTCAGTAACTCCACAAGGAAGGAAGAATGACTCATCAATCAGTAAAATTTGGAAAGCAGATAACCTTGTTGAGCTAGTCCCTTCTATTGAGCTCTGCATTTCTAGATATTTTTCTGGGATACAGGGTTATTCTTCTTTGTTGCAAACACATTGATTAGGTCCAGTTTCTGCCTTCTAATACCAGGAGAGAAAATAGGGCAAATTTTAGGAGATTTCAACTTTACAGGGGAACCGTCAATAAAGCCCTGAGTTCAAAAAACTCAGAACTTTGTTTGGGTGACATACCCAAGCAGAGTTCTCCCTTTTGGGTTTACCAGAAGTAGAGGTGATAATTTGATCCTTCTTTGAAACTTGTGCCTGTTTTTCAAGTGAATCAATGTGAACATCAATTCAGAGAAGTCTCTATAATTGTTTCAGGGAATATTATTGACAAAACTAAGATTTTTGTCAGCAAAACTTGGAAATTAACATTGATGGAATATGTTAAACTATGGATATTATATGGATTTTTCCAGTTATCAACCACTAATTTTATTGGTTATTGCCATTTATCAATTACTCCAGTAATGTTATATTTTTGTTCCTAGATCTAATTTTGAGTCTTTTATTGAAATTCTTTTTTAATCACATGATATTTTGTTATCATGACTTTTTAGTCTGCTTAATTCATTTTTCATGGTCTTGTTTTGTCTTTCATGACCGTGATATGTTTGAGGATAACTAGTAAATTATTTTATAGCATGTCCATTAATTTATGTTTTTAAAGATTTACTTATTTATTTGAGAGAGAAAACATTCTCATGGTGGGGGGAGAGGAAGAGGGAGACAGAGAGGGAGAATCTCTGGCAGACTCTGTGCCCGGCATGGAGCCAGGCACAGGGCTCCATCTCACCACCCTGAGATCATGACCTGAGCTGAAAAAGAGTCTTATGTTTAACCCACTGAGCCACCCTGGTGTTCCTAGAATGTCCCTTAATTTTAGTGTGATGTTGTATCATGACTAGGTTGATGTTATGCATTTTTAGACAGAATAACATAGAAGTTACATGGTCTTTTGTTTTGTCTGTGTGCTGTTTTGAGAGATACATGATAATACTAGGTCCTATGATGTAGTTGTTAACTTTGATCTCTTAAGTTAGATGGTATCTGCCAGGATTCTTTAGTGTTTTTTTTTTCTTTTTTCCTTTGTGTTCAATAATTATTTTACTGGGTATACTTTAAAAACTATACAATTATCTGGTTTCATCTGATTTTAGGTCACTAATCATTGGTTTTATTCATGATTTTTTGCCTGGAAAATGATTGTTGTGGTGATTGTCTAAGGGTGATTTTTTTATTTCCATCAATTCTTCTACATTTAAGTATTAGAAGTCTGCAGTAAAGAATAATTGTTCCTATCTATTACATATTTATTTATTCTTATATTTACATAAGAATATAGATATGTAGTTAATATCATTATGGACTAACATGTATTTATTTTATGGGTTATGATCCATTATTGTCATTATTTGATTTTTTGCTAGTTATCCAAGATTGGTCAGAAAAATAAAAATAAATTACATCTTTGTACTTCCTTTATTTTAGACATATTTTGGTTGGATAAAACTATTCTTGTAGTGGATAGTTTTGAGTGAATGTGGGGATACAGAATTGCCTAAATATTTTGAAAACTGATTCCCCCCCAAGTATCTGTATTTAAAGGACAGTTTGGTTGTATATAAAATACTTTGTGCAAAACAACAAATGTTGGTGAGGATGTGGAGAAAAGCAACAACCCCAACACTCTTGATGGGAATGCAAACTGGTGTAGGCACTCTGAAAAAGAGTATGGACGTTCCTCAAAATGTTAAAAAAGAACTACCCTATCATCCAGTAATTGCACTACTGGGTATTTACTCAAAAATACAATAACACTTATTCAGAGAGATACATGCACCCCGATGTTACTTGCAGCATTATTTGCAATAGCCAAATTATGGAAGCAGCCCAAGTGTCTATCAACTGATGAATGGATAAGGAAGATGTGATATAGATAGGTAGCTAGATGATAGATGATAGATAGACAGACAGATAGATAGATATCTCCATAAAATAGCCATTAAAAATAGCCATAAAAAAAGAATGAAATCTTGCCATTTGCAGCAACATGGACAGAGATAGACGATATAATGCTAAGTGAAACAAGTCAGTCACAGAAAACAAATACCATATGATTTCACTTATATGTGGAATTTAAGAAACAAAACAAAAGAACAAAGGGGAAAAAAGAGAGAGAGAGAGAGAGAGAGAGAAACCAAGAAACTGTCTCTTAACTATAGGGAACAAACGATGGTTACCAGAGAGGAGGTTGGGAGTGGGGGTGGGGGAAATAAGTGAAGGGGATTAAAGAGTATACTTAATTATGATGAGCACTTAGCAATATATAGGATTGTTGAGCCACTATATTGTACACTTGAAAGTAATATAATGTTGTAGGTTAATGTTACTGGAATTAAAATTCAGAAACAATAAAATTGAATAAAAATACTTTGTTCATTCCTTATTTCTTTGAGTTAGAAAAAAAAATTGCCCAATTTTCACCTTCTTTTGCATGTTTTATTTTATTTTAATTACTTATTTGACAGAGATTACAAGTAGGCAGAAAGGCAGGCAGAAAGAGAGAGGAGGAAGCAGGCTCCCCACTGACCAGAGAGCAGGATGTAGGGCTCAATCCCAGGACCCTGGGATCATGACCTGAGCCGAAGGCAGAGGCTTTAACCCACTGAGCCATCCAGGCACCCCTGCGTGTTTTATTTTATTAAACTTTTGCCTTTTAAGTATTTTTCTTTTGCTTTTTAAATTATTTAACATGTTTTTCTGGAAATATAATAGTTTATATTTTTCTGAATTGGCTTGTTTTACTAGGATATGTCCCTAAGTAGTTTGTCTTAGATTTATCTTCCCACGTTCCTGACAGACCTTTCAAATATGCACATCTAAATATTTCGTTGAAAGTTTTCGTGAATTAAATTTTTAAGTCTTCATATTTTTTCTTGTTTTTCTTCTTAAGTGTCTCAAATAAAACAACTGTTATCTTTTCTTTGGCTGTCTTCCATTTTCATTAATTTCTTCCTAATTCTATTTTACTTCTTTATCTCATTTTTGTTGTCTTTGTTATTTTATACCTTTCTTTAACGTTCCTTATCAAGTTTTCTCTTGCTCTATTTTAGGCACTTTGTAATTTATTCTTAATTTTCGAGATAATTCTGTTATTCCCTTTCCATTCTTTCCTGTATTTTAATTAATGCTATTTTCAATTTTCTATCTTTGTCCATTCTTCCTTAGTATTCTAATCTCTGAATTCAAGTGGTTTTCCATATGCTTACATTTTTTTTTAGTATGTTTATTTCTCTTTGAAATGTTTATTACAGTTTTCTTCTGCTTTCTCTTTGCCCCCCACCCTGCCCCCGGGACAGAGAGAATTTTCCTCAGTTAAGGTATGTTGTCTTTGGTTGTCTTATCTATCTGTTAATCATTTCCTGACAATTTTTGTCTTGTGGGGGTAGAGGGTCTTTCCCTAAGTCATGACTCTCTCTTCTGTAAATGTAGCAAAAACAAGGCATTTTAGTGAATTTTTTTGTCTGTTAGTTTCTATAGTGGCTAGAGAAGTATCCCTTGAATGTTTAATTCTCTTTTCCCTTAACCACGCAAATGCCAAAAGATGCTTCTAACCCCCTTTTTTTTTTTTTTTTTTTTAATTCTCTCCTCCGGAAGCTATACTCTGGATTTGCCTTGTTAGTATGGGGTAGAGGAGAGTGTTAGAAATGCCTAAATTGGCTTTTATATTTTTTTTTCTATTTTTACTTTCAGGTAACACAGTCTTTCAACTTTTTTTTGGTCTTGAAGTCATTCTCCTCTTTCTCTGTAGCATTATAGTTTTCTTTCTCATTTTTCTCCATTTCTGGAGAAAATATTTAGAGGCAATCATCATTGTCTTCAGCTACCTAAAGTCCTTGTATGATAATAGCTCATATTTGAATGCTTAAAAATCAAATACAAAAACCAGATTTTATTAAGGGAAAGGACTTAATAACAAGAAATTTAAGATTAGCTGAGAGGGGGTGAAACCATACCTGTGGAGCAAGACAAGTCAGTGATTGCTATTCCTAGGCTCCTTAGAATTTTTCAAACACTTTCCAAACACAACAAAAAAAAAAACATAAAAACTTTAAAATACTAATGAAAGGTCTTTCTGTTTGAAGATACTTAACAAAGATAGCTGGAGGAAACTATCAAGTCTGAAGCAACCACAATAGATCAGCTCTATTAGATTGTCCCAAACTGAACATTCAACATTTAATTTCCTACAACTAAATCCCTCACTAATAAATTAACTACAAATTGCAGATTGCATGAGCTAAAACTGAGTGAGACAGCTATCTCAATGCTGAAGAAGAAAAAGGCCACAAAATAGCAATGGTCATTTAAAAACGCCATTAGCCATTTGCCTACTCAAAAGATCTCGATTCTGGTGGGAGAAATGGCATTCTGCTTTTCAAGGTGCCCATTATATTATTCAAATAGAGAGCTTTCAATCCCATCCCAAGACTATGGCATTTGAAATAGTTTGAAGAGCAAACACCACAGAAAGAGAAAAGGGAAAATTGGAAATGAGATATGCTCAACAGAAACAGAGATTGATGGATAATTTACTCTGAAAAACTCCAGACACTTGGTTATTATTTGTAACTTATGACTATACACACTCTGTTGCTCTCTTTGTAAAAGTATAGGAATTTCTTTCAAATGTCTAGACTTAAATCATTTAAATCAATTAACATTTACTGAGGTTCTTCATTATGCTAAGAATATAGAAGTGGGATATAAAGATGAATAAGAATCACTTATTACCCACTTCTTGTTCAGAAAGAATTTGAGTGGTATGGCCATGTTCCTGCCTGGAAGAGTCTATTTGGTATGGGCACACATTTGTAAATAAAATGGAATGGAAAAAAGTACAGTTAATGAAATAAGTGTGTTATGGAAACCCAAGGGAGTCATAGAGTCATATTAGCTGGTGAGATGACCTTTACACAGGCAGTGTCTATTTAAGAGGGACACTAAAGAATAGGTACATTTTTTAAAGAAAAAAAATCTGTGAAGTAATGCTAGAGAGAAGGGATAGCATCAACAAAAAGGAGGGAACTGTTAATTAATAGTGACTGTTTGAAATGACTAAATTATAGAATGCCTTCATCAGATTGCAAAAACATTTTGATATGTGGTTGTTGGGGCATGGTTGTCAGACTAAGGTATTTTGATCATGATTTAGGTAATATGCATACCGTTAAGTTTTGTTAGAATTTTTCCGGGAGCTTTCTCCCCCATTTTTTCCCTTTATGAATATCATTCATTAAATGTTTCAACCAATGCACATTAAGTACCTCAGATGTGTTAAACTCTGTTCTCAGAGATGGACATAGATGGATAAGGTACTGGTTTTTACTGAGCTTGCTTTCAGTTGGAGAAGCTACATTAATGATAAATAATGGTAAATAAATAATTTCAGAAAGTGGGAAGGGCAGTAAAAGAAATAAAATCTGATAATTGATTAATTGGGTGGTTTGACTATATTCATGCCACCTAAGACCAGAAATCCCATTTTTTACCTTGCCTTTTAATGATAATTATTTAATCCTTCTAGAAAGGAGATCTTCATTGTCTCTCAGTGAATGCTTATGTCCAGTCTTTGCTTCATGTTCCCAGTACATAGGTTTTTTTTTTTTCAAACTGACATGCCTCAAATTCTAGCCTCAAACCCCATAATCTTGGGGAAAGGCATTTTCTAGGATTTAAGACTTAAAAGTATGTGTAAAAATATAAATTGTGCTAAATGCAGTTGGTGTTTATGAAAATAATAAGCCAGTATTAATATTTTTGTAAAAATTACTTTAACTCTGTAACAGGATTCTAGGGAAAGTGAAACTGAATAAACATATTTGATGGAAGAGAAAGGGTTAGGCACAAACCACCCAGGAAGGAATAAAGCAGCAGTCTTGCAAGGAATTCTGGCTTTGAATGAGAGCACAGGAAAACTGGAAAGAACAAATCACTGACTCAAAAAAGTGGTCGCTGACCATTTTCTCTGGAATGATTACAGGGTTTGTCAATATCACAGAAGCATTCATGGATCAGCTATGATGTCTAGTATCTCCTGACACTCTGCTTCACAACTGTAATTCCTTTCTTATTGGGTTTATTGCATTTGTGGAAATATTAGGGATTGAAGCCTTAACTTTTATGGATAAGGAGGAAATAAGGTTAACAGTGACTTTATGAAAGTTACTACAATTTTATTTCACACATAAATAAAGGAATGTCATACTAAGAGAATTAAGATCAGCTTTAAGTTGAACACAATAAGAAATAAAGTTTTCAACGTTTTGCTTAGTGTAACATATCCAATATGATTCTTTTTCTCATTCTTAATATCAGTTTCAGAATCTCTGTTGTAATTGCAACAAAATACTCGTAAATCAATACTTGTTGAAGGTAAAATATACTCTAGGAGGAAATGTTTCTCTGACTGGTCCATTTTCAAATGGTCAAAAAAGTGAAAATTTTAAAGCCCAACTGGTTTTATGACTGGAAATGCTTACTTTTGCCATCCAAGTCCAGACAGCATCATCAACACAGATATATGCATGTCTTTACCAAACAGAGTTAAGTAGAAAGTGCCAACAATCGGATTTATTTTTTTCTTGTTTTCTTTCTTTCTTTAGTTGCTCTAATTTTCATGGAAAAGATAATATCATCCCTTCATTATTTGTCCATATTCAACCATCAGTTCTCTACCTCTCTCTTTCTTAATTTTCCTTAATTGTAGGGCTCACCATTCAGCAATGGAAATTCCATTACGTATAAGGTAAGTACTGAATTAAGGTGGCATAATGACAAAGAGGCAGCAGAACATACTGGTTATGAATATGGATTTTGGACTTATAAAAATTTGACTTCACATTAGACATTTATCTCTTAACATGTGGTATTGGACTAA
Source organism: Martes martes (assembly GCF_963455335.1). Classification (NCBI taxonomy): domain Eukaryota; kingdom Metazoa; phylum Chordata; class Mammalia; order Carnivora; family Mustelidae; genus Martes; species Martes martes. The sequence goes on from NC_137902.1 coordinate 59,850,095, forward strand.
TACACATGATCCTGTCTCCCAGTCAGGAAAATGGGAAAAATTACACCTTCCTGATGAAATATTTTAAAAGTTAAAATAATGCAATGTTTATAAAATACTTACCCAGGTGCCTAGCCCAAAACAAAGCTTAAAAAATTGGTTATAAGATGAAAAATGTGGCCAAAGGAAGATGGAAACTTAAGGAAATATTTCGATATACCCATGATTTTCTCAAAGGCTGAAAAATGTACTTAAATTCAAGTGAGTAATTTTGATTTTGCTTCTGCTAGGTGCAAGATAGTTAAAAATCCTTTGAGTAGAAACTATTGCCCATTACGTGCTTCGTATGTGTCTGTTTATTATCTGAAAATCTGAAATTAAGTCTCACAGTCATTCTGTGAAACGTCAGCACTTCATTATTGTTTGGAAGTGTTGTGTACCTATTCATGTTAATGCTGTGGTAAGAGAACAATACCAGGCCAACAAAACAAAAAAAGGAAATTTGGGAGTTTCAAATTCCCTAATACCATATAATGTTGAACACCTTTTCATATAGTTATTTCCCATTTATATATTTCTTTGGCAAGGTGTAAGTTCTGATCCTTTGTCCATTTTCAAAATTGGGTTGTTTTGTTATTTGTTGAGCTTTAAGTGTTCTTTGTATATTTTGGACACGTTGCTTGTCTTTTCATTCTCATATAACAATTTCTTTTGCAAGGCAGTTTTTAATTTTAATAGAGTCCAGCTTACCAGTATTCTATTTCATGGTATTTTTTATGTTGGATCTAAAAATTCCCCATTAAACTCCTGCTACCTTCTAGAAGTTGTGTAATTTTGCATTTTATATTTAGGTCAATGATCCATTTAAGTTAATTTTTGTGAAAAGTGTCTAAATTCTCCCCCACCCCACTTGTTCTAGTACCATTTGTTGAGAAGACTGCCATTTCTCTATTGAGTGGCTTGTTGGGCTAATAAAACTCAAGTCAATTAGAGTCTCACAAAAGAATTTCCTCTCAGGGGAGGCTTCTGTTAGCAACAGAATGTTCTGAGTGCAACAGGAAGGCTACTTTCCACCTCCCTATGCTGGAAACATAAAGGTATTTTTTACTAATCTTTATACTCTGAGAATCTGCTTGGGTTCCTGGAGGTAAAATCCCTGAAAGCGTGGAGGTCCATCTAAGATTGGGGCCCCTGGAGGATGTAACTCAAGCTTGCCCACACTGAACAATTTATCAATCACAATTTAATTGTTTCTACAGTAATTGTCTTCAGAGGTAAACTATTGATTCTTGTCTCCTGCTCCTGATAAGCTATGATTCTCAATATGTATCTCTCTCTCTCTCTCTCTCTCTTTCCCACGACCCACCCCTGGGCTAGCACTTTACTCTCTAATCTCAGTTCTTTGATGGATCTTTAAGAAGAGTTGTAATATTGCAAATTACTTAACTTTTTCTTTTGTAAAGACAGGAGCAATGACATCCAAACTCTTTACGTATCAGATGGGGACCTAGAAGTCTGTCTTACTTTTGACCATAGACTTGACAATAATTTATGTTATGCTTATGTAAATCAGTATACAGGCTTCTAGAGTTTTGTATGTACAAAATAATGTTGAACAAGATCACTATTTTCAAAATAGTTTTCTATGATATGTTAATAGATATTCAAATAAAACACTACTTGGTGGTAAAAAAAAAAAAAAAAAAAAAATTGGTCCACACTGATTGAGATCCCTCAAAAAGCAGCTGATGAATAGCGTGTCTCTTCTCTACATGACTTCTGTGAGAAATAAAATGAAGGAGTAGCAAATAGAAGCAAAATCTAACTTGTAGAATGTTCAAGGTCCAGAGTATCATTCTGGGTACAATGGACAAGTAGACTTACCTAAACAGTATCCTGAAATTGGGCAAACTCTTTGATTCTTTGGCCAAGCCATTCTGATCTGGGGCAGCAATTTTATCAGTGATGGAGAAATATCTGGAAGAACAGTGCCAACTAAATTTGCTCAAGAGAAAGAAAGGAAGAGCGGGGTGATACACATACCATATTCTTGCTCCCTTACTAACCAAGTGTCACTTTACAACCCTTCGGGGCCAAGTGAGTAATGGCAAAAAGAAGCCAAGAGTGCATTTAAGAAGATTCTGTCCACACAGAATCTTCTGGAATAGGGAAAGCCATTTTACTCTGATAATAGAGTTTAATAACTTTCAACATTACTGAGCCTTTATTAGGCCAATGCCCACAGAGATTTTCCAAGTTGATTAGGATGAGACTTTGACTTGTCAACTCAGTTTTTCTTATTATCTACATAGATCTCTCAAACTGGTAGTCTGCATCCAAGTGCAGACCCTTGTTTTGTTACTCTGAATAAAGTATTGGTTTTCCTTTCTTTGTTTCTGCCAACATTTTTAATGGGAGATTTTACCTAAATTGCAGATTTGCAGATCTTCATAAATCTCTAGGTGGCAACATTGGCCTTATTTCCAAATGGCAATATTTGCCAGCACCTGAATAACAGCTGTTCTCACTAGACAATGTTAAGTACTCTTTATTTTGCCAGCTTTCACCAATTACCCAATGTGCTGATAATGTTCTTGCATAAGGATATGCCTCATTCATTTGTGTATCTGTCTTCCTTAGGCATTTGGATTTGCAATCACTGCTCTAAATAGAACCAAGCTTGTCTACATTTTCGCTCTCCTATCTAACCTATAGGTACCATCTGAAGCTGGTATGGGATTATAAACCCAGCAGACCCTGAGCCACCTCTGTAACTATAAACCTCCCTTCTCTCTGTTCAATGTGCCTGGTCCATTTATTTGGTATTCTGCCTCTTTCCCTCATTTTCACTCTGAAATTGGTCTTGAAAAGCTAGTTATGCCCATGTACCATATCCCCTGGCACCTGGATCTTGTGTGTGTAACTTGTGTCTAAATCTCTGAGTCAGCCAAGTTGGCTCCAAGAGGCCCAGAGTTAAAGCTGTTATGCTTCTGCTTTCTAGATAGGCCTATGACTATCTCCTCTTCTCCCTGCCTCAACCTGATATGATTTCAGGCCACATTTATTTATGGTGTAATGTATATTGCTGGTCCTCGGACAGAGACAGAACAGTAGGGTTGTGAGTTAAGGAAAAGCTGATTATTCCACCAAACTGGAGAAACCAGAGCAGACGGGAAACCAGAGAAATAAAGCATAAATGAGAATATGACAATTTCAGCACTTACTGACTACCAGGAACTTTTAATAAGTGTAAAATAATCCTAGCAGAAGAAAACTTGTATGTTTAAATCAGGGCCTTTATTTTTCATTATAGTTTATACTCAGAAAAAGTGACAAGAGCAGAATTATCCACGAACAATACAAGATTATCTCAAAATGAAAATTTTAATCTTTCTACAGTGGAACAAATCCTTTATTTATTTATTTTTATTTTACAAAGATAATCATCAGTTAATTTCTACAGTCCCAATAGTGCTTACTTTTACATTAACACTTAAATGAAACTGGCCTTTGGTTACCAAATTTCCTCCTGAACATTAGATGACATTTGTATGAGTTTTCTCCAAAGACCTTTTTTATAAAGCAGGGTGTGAGTCACAGTGACTGTTACTGGAAGTGTTGAGTCAGTAATCCTTGAGGTTTCTTTAGGCTCTGCTCCTTCTTATATATAACATTTCTCAACACATGGAAGAAAATTCCTCTTAAAAATTTTGTAACATTGGGGCACCTGGGTGACTCAGTCGTTAAGCCTCTGCCTTCGGCTGGGGTCATGATCCGAGGGTCCTGGGATCCAGCCTCACTTGGGGGGGGGGGGGTTCCTGCTCAGCAGGGAGCCTGCTTCTCCCTTTCCCCGGGCTTGTGTTCCCTCTCTTGCTCCTTCTTTCTCTCTCTCTATAAATAAATAAATAGAATCTTAAAAAAAATGTTGTAACATAAAACTATTTTTTCTTTTCAAACAAAGAGAAACAAGGATGGGGGGAAGTAAAAAGACAGTCACCAGACCTAGGAGACAGAAGAATCCCTACAAGAACATTTTCCCTAGTCATGTCACCTGGTGAAAGCCAGGGGTAAGAGGTATATGTGAGAGCTCAGGCAAGGCCAGGGCTGGGGGCAGAGACGGAAGGATCATCCCACTGAGAACACTGTCCAGGAAACCAGGAAGTCCTGAATAGAGATTCCTGCCATTTTGTGGACCCAGAGACTGGAGGAGGTTAAGGGAGAAAGCTAGGTATGGAAAAGTACTGAGAATTGTGTACAAAGTCTGGTGTGGAGTAGGCAGCTTTCCCCTGTGACACTTGTCAGGTTAACTCTACCCACGCAAACCATTTTCCTCTTTAATCTCTGTGCCTTTGCTCATGCTGTTATATCTCTCCAGAAAAATCTTTGTTTTATACTTCAGTTGAGCTCTTGTCTATTCTTCCAGCCTATATTTACTTCATCAATCTTTAGGTTTTCTGTGGAACATTTGATTAAAGTGACCTGACGCTCAAAGAAGAAGGTCCTCAGCCCTAAGCCTCATGTTTTAGAGAGCCCTACTCTGGATGTAGCCATGTCTTCACTTTTATAGCATGTCCAGTGTGTCCAGAAATTCAGAATCCCATGCCTTAAGGTCTAGCTCCAACAGTATGTACAAGGTAAGGCAAGGAAGGTAGCCAATGAATGGCCTTTTGTGGGTGAGGGTGATGGATGGAAGTTGGACGGTGCAGACTGAGATATTTGTAGGTCCTTGCTATACTACATAAAGCCTGGGGTAGTTAAAAAAGAAAAAAAAGAAGGGTTTCTGGAATTGAGGGATCAGGGGCCTTTTTTATGGTTTCACCAAGTTCCCGTAGAAAACTCACTGAAGGTGAAATAATTTAAATTTACACCTGACTTTTAATATTGTTCTAAAGGCCCATGTTTTTGACAGGGGGGATCAAAAGATGTTTAGTATAAAACTTTGTTATCTTGATTTCTAAATTTAAAATATTTAGACAAGTGGTGTGAAAACATCCATTTTTACTCTTGTCAGAACCTGGAAAATACTAGGAGTGGACCTGAGTTTGCTAACATTTCTACAATAGGTATTTTATCTGCAATATTTACAAATTTATTTATTTATTTATCCACATCTTTAAATTTAACTTTTCTCACTGTAGTTTCATCATATTCCATATGTTCTTCCATCATCACATTTTCATGTGATGCATTAGTCATTCGTCTTCCCAGATTTTCTTTTTCCCTGGACTGTCGTGAGAGCACATGGTTTTTTCACTGCTACTCTTTTCTCCACTGCATTGATGACACCACATACAAATTATGACCCGTACTGAACTTAGGCTCAGAGAATTTCTTTAATCTTCATTATTCTGAATCCTGTCATCCACCAGTGCCCTTATTTTCTAGTGCTTTTTAGCTTCACATGTTACCTCACCCTTCTTATTTTATTGTTTAGAGTCTGTAAACTAATTCCTGAATGTGTACTTCATCACTGGATTAAGAATATAATAGTATGGGGGCACCTGGGTGGCTCAGTGGGTTAAGCCGCTGCCTTCGGCTCGGGTCATGGTCTCAGGGTCCTGGGATAGAGCCCCGCGTTGGGCTCCTTGCTCAGCGGGGAGCCTGCTTCTCTCTCTGCCTCTGCCTGCCTCTCTGCCTGCTTGTGCTCTCTGTCTCTCTCTCTGTCAAATAAAAAAAAAAATATATAATAGTATGTTCCTTCCTGAAGTGACTCTTAAACTCTACATAGCACAACTAGAACAAATCCCTGTCAGGGAAGAGCCTTCAGGACGTGCTGGGCTTAAATCTTCAGCCACAGTATAGTTCTGCAGCGGAAGCTTATACAAGGTGTACAAAAATAATGCTTATAATAATTATAATAATAATACAGAAACTAACAAGATTTATCATTGTGTGTTATACATTATATGGCATAGTTTATACTAATTATATGACTTACTATTCACAGTTACCCTGCAAAGTAGAAACCATTTTTCTATTGAGGTCAAGGGTACAAACATATAGAAATTAAACTAAATCATTTAAATCTATAGTTTATGCATAATGTTCTAGGATTCATGCCCAGGTATGTATCATTTTATTATCTGGTTCTATCTTTTATATTAGACTTTCTTATATTCATCTTTTTGTGGTCACCATCTACTAAAATGTTTACTACATAATTTTGATCAGTAAATGCCTATAAGATTCATAAATAAACAAATTAATGAGACAGATGGATGGACAGATAAATAGATAGACAGATGGATGGGTGAATGGATGAACTGATAATAGATTTATTGTTAAAGAACATTTATAGGGCATTAAAGTTTAGACAGACCAGATAATGAAGGCTCTCAATGCAAATGTAGGACAAAATCTACCAAACAGCAAACAGAAACATTTAAATTTCTTCATTAATTAATATAATTAAGGTAAGTAATACTCTTCCTCTTGAATATAATTCAAAATAGAAATAATCATAGCAGAGGCTTTAAAACTTTAGAGAACATAATGTTAACCTAGGGTATTTCTTTAGGAAGCAGATTCCAAGACCCAGCACTAGGATGCAGCTGCGGTGGGGCTGGGGCATATATTTTAACAATGTAGACCACACTAGATGATTCTTATGTAAAAGTTCATGAACCATACTTTGGGGATCTGTCACTGGAAGAAAGCAGCCACCATATTTTCCCTCTTGCCCCAGAAAGGAGGATGAATTTCATTCTTACTAGAGTCTTTACTAGAATGATCCATTTCAGTGCTTTGATCATTGTTCTGGTCTCAGTTTGGGAGTCGAATGAGTGTCATAAGCCACTGAAGTGGGGTTGTCATCCCCCCCGATCAGTGTCACTGCGGGCTGGTGGCACATTGGCTGAACTCCATGGGCTGTTCTCAGTAGGCAGTAGCAACACAAACTCCACAGAGGCTCTTGGCTTGCTGCTCTCAAACTTTCCTCTTTAATTTGATTTTTCCCTTTCTCTTTCTCTCCTTTCCATGTCTTTCTTCGACTTTAGTACTTGTCATCTAGTCTTGGAGAAGAAAAAATCTCTTATACAAGTTTTTATTTGAGTCTATCTGTTGGATTAACCAGAGGTTTTTTAAAATTAACTGACAAGTATGCACAGTCCTTGTGTTCAATAATGGATTACAAGTTTTACAGTCTAGGAAAGAAAAAAACAGAGCACAAGTGAATCAGTTTGAGGAGCAATGGTAACCCCTTTAAACATCAAAGTAGGCAAATAGAGGATGCTCTGAGCTCATAAATATAATTTGATAATTAGTACCACAGCTCGGATTATATAAAAGATTTTGATATGTGAAGAGAAAGGGCAGAACACTTTTTAAATGAAGACAGTAAAAGGGTAATGATTCATTGGCTATTGGTGATATGGCTCAAGTTTTTTTTTTTTTTTTTTCTCAAAATATGAGGACTTAAAGACCAAAATAAGGTAGATTAATGGTGATTTGATTGTTTTAAATGGAAACAACTATCAATAGTTCTGCTTTGTAACTTTTAACTTTTTTGAAAATTTATTTTTTTCTATAGTGTTCCTGAATGATCATGCTTAGATCCAAGGACTTTGTGAACTTCTGCTAAACCATGATATATTAAAAACACTTACCTCTGTTGCCTTCAACTCTAAATGATGATGAAGAGGTTTTCAAAGGAAATGTACCTCAAGTAAAGCGAAAAGGAGAAACAACAATAATGAAAAAGCAACATTATTAAAACTAAAAAGCAGGGGGGAGGAGTCAAGATGGCCGAGAAGTAGCAGTCTGAGACGACATCAGGTAGCAGAAGATCAGCTAGATAGCTTAGCTAAGCATTGAGAACACCTACAAATCCAATGGGAAATCGAAGAAAAGATCAACAATTCTAGAAACAGAAAATCGACCACATTCTGAAAGGTAGGACCGGGGGAGAAGTGAGTCCGAAGCGATGGGAAGATAGACCGCGGGGGAAGGGACCGGCTCCCGGCAAGTGGCAGAGCAATGGGGCACAAAATCAGGACTTTTTAAAATCTGCTCCATGGAGGGACATCGCTCCAGAGGCTAAACCGGGGGGAAGCCCACACGGGGGTCAGCGTAACCCCAGGTTCCGCGGGATAACAGAAGGACTGGGGTGTCTGAGTGTCGCAGAGCTCACAGGTATTAGAGCAGGGAAGCCGGCTACAGTGACAAAGCTGAGGAGTGAGCTCTCAGCTCGGGGTTACCTTGAACCGGTCACAGGCTAGGTGGGCTCAGAGTGCAGCCAGAGGCCAGGGAGACAGAAGCGACCAGGCGCTTTTCTCCAAGTTCGAGCGACCGGGCGCTTTTTCCAAGCGCGAGTGACCGGGCATTTTCTCCAACCGCAAGCAACTGATCGCTTTTCTCCAAACACGACCAGAGGCCAGGGAGATGAGAGCAATTGGGTGCTTTTCTCTGAGGGCGCACTGAGGAGCAGGACCCCGAGCTCTCGGCTCCTCCGGGCCAGAGACTGGGAGGCCGCCATCTTCATTCCCGTCCTCCGGAACTCTACAGAAAGCGATCAGGGAACAAAAGCTCCCGAAAGCGATCCCGAGCAGATTACTTAGCCCGGCCCCTGGCAAGGGCGGTGCAATTCCGCCTGCGGCAAAGACACTTGAGAATCACAACAGGCCCCTTCCCCAGAAGATCAACAAGAAACCCTGCCAAGACCAAGTTCACTTACCAAGGAGAACAGTGGAATTCCAGAGTAGGAGAAAGCAAAGCAAAGAATTCATGGCTTTCTCCCCATGATTCTTTGGTCTTGCAGTTAATATTTTTTTTCTTTTTTCTTCTGCTAATTTTTTTTTTAACTTTTACCCTTTCCTCTTTTAACTTTTTTTTTAACTAGTTTATCTTAACAATACCTTACCAAAATAATAATAATAATAATAATCTTTTTTGAACCTTCATTATTATAGTCATATTTTATCTTCCATTGTATCTGACTATATTTTTTGTATATACATATATTTTCTTTTTTTAATATTTTCTCCTTATTTGTTTCCTTTTCTTTTCTTTTCTTTTTTTTTTTTTCTTGTTTATCCTCCTCCCTCCCACGATTTGGGATTTGGAGTCTCTTCTGATTTGGTTAAAGCACATTTCCCTGGGGTCTTTGCCACCCTTTTAACATTTTATTTGCTCCTTTATATATTCTTATCTGAACAAAATGACAAGGTGGAAAAACTCACCACAAAAAGAAGAACAAGAAGCAGTACCAAAGGCTAGGGACCTAATCAATATGGGCATTGGTAATATGACAGATTTAGAGTTCAGAATGATGATTCCCAAGGTTCTAGTCGGGCTTGAAAAAGACATGGAAGATATTAGAGAAACTCTGGAGAGATAAAAGCGCTTTCTGGAGAAATAAAGGAACTAAAATCTAACCAAATTGAAATCAAAAAGCTATTAATGAGGTGCAATAAAAAATGGAAGCTCTTACTGCTCGGATAAATGAGGCAGGAGAAAGAATTAGTGACATAGAAGACCAAATGACAGAGAATAAAGAAGCTGAGCAAAAGAGAGACAAACAAATACTGGACCACGAGGAGAGAATTTGAGAGATAAGTGACACCATAAGACGGCACAACATTAGAATAATTGGGATTCCAGAAGAAGAAGAAAGAGAGAGGGGAGCAGAAGGTATATTGGAGACAATTATTGAAGAGAATTTCCCTAATATGGCAAAGGGAACAAACATCAAAATCCAGGAGATGCTAACAACACCCCTCAAAATCAATAAAAATAGGTCAACACCCCGTCACCTGATATTAAAATTTACAAGTCTTAGTGACAAAGAGAAAATCCTGAAAGCAGCCCGGGAAAAGAAGTCTGTAACATACAAGGGTAAAAACATTAGATTGGCAGCAGACCTATCCACAGAGACCTGGCAGGCCAGAAAGAACTGGCATGATATATTCAGAGCACTAAATGAGAAAAACATGCAGCCAAGAATACTATATCCAGCTAGGCTATCATTGAAAATAGAAGGAGAGATAAAAAGCTTCCAGGAAAAACAAAAACTGAATTTGCAAACACCAAACCAGCTCTATAAGAAATATTGAAAGGGGTCCTCTAAGCAAAGAGAGACTCTAAATTAGTAGATCAGAAAGAAACAGAGACAATATACAGTAACAGTCACCTTACAGGCAATACAATGGCAACAAATTCATATCTCTCAATAGTTACCCTGAATGTTAATGGGCTAAATGCCACAGTCAAAAGACACAGGGTATCAGAATGGATAAAAAAAACAAAACCCATCAATATGCTGCCTACAAGAAACTCATTTTAGACCTGAAGACACCCCCATACTTAAAGTGAGGGGGTGGAAAACAATGTACCATGCTAATGGACATCAGAAGAAAGCTGGGGTGGCAATCCTTATATCAGATCAATAAGATTTTAAGCCACAGACTATAATAAGAGATGAGGAAGGACAGTATATCATAAAGGGTCTGTCCAACAAGAAGAACAAACAATTTTAAATATCTATGCCCCTAACATGGGAGCAGCCAACTATATAAACCAGTTAATAACAAAATCAAAGAAACACATTGACAATAATACAACAATAGTAGAGGACTTTAACACTCCCCTCACTGAAATGCACAGATCATCCAAGCAAAAGATCAACAAGGAAATAAAGGCCTTGAATGACACACTGGACCAGATGGACATCACAGATATATTCAGAACATTCCATCCCAAGTCAACAGAATACACATTCTTCTCTAGTGCACATGGAACATTCTCCAGAATAGACCACATCCTGGGTCATAAATCAGGTCTCAATTGGTATCAAAAGATTGGGATCATTCCCTGCATATTTTCAGACCACAATGCTCTGAAGCTAGAACTCAATCACAAGAGAAAATTTGGAAAGAACCCAAATACATGGAGACTAAACAGCTTCCTTCTAAAAAATGGATGGGTCAACCAGGAAATTAATGAAGAATTGAAAAAATTCATGGAAACAAATGATAATGAAAGCACAACTGTTCAAAATCTGTGGGACACAACAAAGGCAGTCCTGAGAGGAAAACATATAGTGGTACAAGCCTTTCTCAAGAAACAAGAAAGGTCTCAAATACACAGCCTTACCCTACACCTAAAGTAGCTGGAGAGAGAACAACAAAGAAAGCCTAAACCCAGCAGGAGAAGAGAAATCATAAAGATCAGAGCAGAAATCAATGAAATAGAAACCAAAAAAAAAAAAAAAAAAATAGAACAAATCAACGAAACCAGGAGCTGGTTCTTCAAAAGAATTAATAAGATTGATAAACCCCTGGACAGACTTATCAAAAAAAAAAAAGGGGGGGAAAGGACTCAAATAAATAAAATCATGAATGAAAGTGGAGAGAGATCACAACCAACACCAAAGAAATACAAACAATTATAAGAACATACTACGAGCAACTCTACGCCAACAAATTTGACAACCTGGAAGAAATGGATACATTTCTAGAGACGTATAAACTACCACAACTGAACCAGGAAGAAATAGAAAGCCTGAACAGACCCATAACCAGTAAGGAGATTGAAACAGTCATCAAAAATCTCCAAACAAACAAAAGTCCAGGACCAGACAGCTTCCCAGGGGAATTTCACCAAACATTTAAAGAATTCATTCCTATTCTCCTGATTCTGTTTCAAAAAATAGAAATGGAAGGAAAACTTCCAAACTCATTCTATGAGGCCAGCATCACCTTGATCCCCAACCCAGACAAGGATCCCACCAAAATAGAGAATTACAGACCAATATCCTTGATGAACACAGATGCAAAAATTCTCACCAAAATACTAGCCAATAGGATCCAACAGTACATTAAAAGGATTATTCACCACGACCAAGTGGGATTTATTCCAGGGCTGCAAGGTTGGTTCAACATCCGCAAATCAATCAATGTGATACATTAATAAAAGAAAGAACAAGAACCATATGATACTCTCAATAGATACTGAAAAAGCGTTTGACTAAGTGCAGCATCCCTTCCTGATTAAAACTCTTCAAAGTGTAGGGATAAAGGGCACATACCTCAATATTATCAAAGCCATCTATGAAAATCCCACTGCAAATATCATTCTCAATGGAGAAAAACTGAAAGCTTTTCCGCTTAGGTCAGGAACATGGCAGGGATGTCCATTATCACCACTGCTGCTCAACATAGTACTAGAAGTCCTAGCCTCAGCAATCAGACAACAAAAAGAAATTAAAGGCATCCAAATCGGCAAAGAAGAAGTCAAACTATCACTCTTTGCAGATGGTATGATACTATATGTGGAAAACCCAAGAGACTCCACTTCAAAACTGCTAGAACTTGTACAGGAATTCAGTAAAGTGTCAGGATATAAAGTCAACGCACAGAAATCAGTTGCATTTCTTTACACCAACAACAAGACAGAAGAAAGAGAAATGAAGGAGTCAATCCCATTTACAATTGCACCCAAAACTATAAGATACCTAGGAATAAACCTAACCAAAAAGGCAAAAAATCTATATTCAGAAAACTACAAAGTGCTCATGAAAGAAATTGAAGAAGACACAAAGAAATGGAAAAATGTTCCATGCTCCTGGATTGGAAGAACAAATAATGTGAAAATGTCTATTCTACCTAAAGCAATCTACACATTTAATGCAATCCCTACCAAAATCCCATCCATTTTTTTCAAAGAAATAGAGCAAATAATCTTAAAATTTACATGGAACCAGAAAAGACCTCGAATAGCCAAAAGAATATTGAAAAAGAAAGCCAAAATTGGTGGCATCACAATTCCAGACTTCAAGCTCTATTACAAAGCTGTCATCATCAAGACAGTATGGTACTGGCACAAAAACAGACACACAGATCAAAGGAACAGAATAGAGAGCCCAGAAATAGACCCTCAACTCTATGATCAACTAATCTTCGACAAAGCAGGAAAGAATGTCCAATGGAAAAAAGACAGCCTCTTCAACAAATGGTGCTGGGAAAATTGGACAGCCACATGCAGAAAAATGAAACTGGACTATTTCCTTACACCACACACGGAAATAGACTCAAAATGGATGAAGGACCTCAATGTGAGAAAGGAATCCACATCAAAATCCTTGAGGAGAACACAGGCAGCAACCTCTTTGACCTCAACCGCAGCAACTTCTTCCTTGGAACATCGCCAAAGGCAACAGAAGCAAGGGCAAAAATGAACTATTGGGATTTCATCAAGATCAAAAGCTTTTGCACAGCAAAGGAAACAGTTAACAAAACCAAAAGACAACTGACAGAATGGGAGAAGATATTTGCAAACAACATATCAGATAAAGAGCTAGTATCCAAAGTCTATAAAGAGCTTAGCAAACTCAATACCCAAAGAACAAATAATCCAATCCAGAAATGGCAGAGGACATGAACAGACATTTCTGCAAAGAAGACATCCAGATGGCCAACAGACACATGAAAAAATGCTCCACATTACTCGGCATCAGGGAAATACAAATCAAAACCCCAATGAGATATCACCTCACACCAGTCAGAATGGCTAAAATTAACAAGTCAGGAAATGACAGATGCTGGCGAGGATGCAGAGACAGGGGAACCCTCCCACACTGCTGGTGGGAATGCAAGATGGTGCAGCCACTCTGGAAAACAGTGTGGAGGTTCCTCAAAAAACTGAACATAGAGCTACCTTATGACCCTGCGATTGCACTGCTGGGTATATATTCTAAAGATACAAATGTGGTGCTCCGAAGGGGCATGTGCACCCAAATGTTTATGGCAGCATGTCCACAATAGCCAAACTATGGAAAGAACCTAGATGTCCATCAACAGATGAATGGATAAAGAAGAAGTGGTATGTATATACAATGGAATACTATGCAGCCATCAAAATAAATGAAATCTTGCCATTTGCGATGACGTGGATGGAACTAGAGGGTATTATGCTTAGTGATGTGAGTTAGTCGAAGAAAGACAACTATCATATGATCTCCCTGATATGAGGAAGTGGAGATGCAACATGGGGGGTTGGGGAGGTAGGAAAAGAAAAAATGAAAGAAGATGGGATTGGGAGGGAGACAAACCATAAAAGACTCAATCTCAAAAAACAGATCGAGGGTTGCTGGGGGAAGGGGGGACAGGAGAGCGTGGTGGGGAAATGGACATTGGGGAGGGTATGTGCTATGATGAGTGCTGTGAAATGTGTAAACCTGGCGAATCACAGACCTGTACCCCTGGGGATAAAAACACATTATATGTTTATTAAAAATTAAAAAAAAAAACTAAAAAGCATATGAAGGGTGTTGGGTGACTTAGCAAAATCAAGAAATCTGAAACCAAAACTGATAGTGGAGAAAACTCTGGTCATAAGATGGCTTACCTACAGAACTCCAGCCATTTCCAATAATAACAAATACCAAAAAGGGCCAATGAAACTGCAGGCACTTAGCCTAACAGATCCCTTCCCATGAATCTACACAGCAAATATTACTTATTCCAGCAAAAGACTGCTAGCTTACTCTCTGGAGTTACTGAAACCAAGAATCAGAGTTTAGGGACTTGAGGTACTACTAGGGCATGAAAGCAATACTGAAACAGGGGGATTAGTTGAAGGACTATAATCCAATGCTCAAGACTCACAGCACCTTCCTGATTTTGCTCTCAGGATATTGGCAAGATTCTCTCTCTTTCAAGCATGAGATTGGAGAATTCTCTCAGAGGAATTTCCTAGTCCAATTTCCTAGGGAAAAAGAGTCTACAGATTTTGAAAATCAGACATCATCAACAATTTCATGAAAGATTTTTCAAATTAAAGAGCCACCTGCTAATGAGAAATTCTTTCCATATACTAAGAGTTTTCAATCAGTTTTATGTTGCTTCATTTTTAATATATTAGACAACCAAAGATTGCCAGATATTTGAGAAAAAACTGGCATGAAATACAGACAGAAACAACAAAGGGAATTAGAAATAAGCAGAGACAATTCAGAATACAATTCAGAATAAGAAAAATTAATTCAAATAATGAAAAAAAAATCTAGTGACATATGGCATAAACTTAAAATAATTTAGGCATGTATTTTTTTTTGAGATTTTATTTATTTATTTGTCAGGTAGAGAGAAAGGGAGAGAGCATAAGCATGGGGAATGGCTGACAGAGGGAGAAGCCGTTTCCCCGCTGAGCAAGGAGCCTGATGCTGGAATCTATCCCAGGACCCTGGGATCATGACCTGAGCCAGAGGCAGATGCTTAACTGACTCAGCCACCCAGGGGTCCTTAGGCATGTGTTTTAAAATAAATATCTGAGTAACAGCAAATCGTTAGTGTATTTAAAACATGAAAAAAATACAAAAGTAGTGGATGATATGAACACTTGAATAAAAATCCACCAAACAGTGAAAGAGTATTATGTAAGAATGTGGACAAAGAGAAGAACTAAATTAGTAGTAAAGTAGAGCTAAATTAGCTGAAGTTTCCTACCTCAGTGGAGTAGGAATCAAGGACTGGTAGGGGGGAAGGGTGAGGGGAAGAGAGAACTGCTGGGTTTTATTTTTTTTAATAAACTCTGTAAAACTATTTAATTTTTAAAACTACTTTTATGTTCTATTTGATAATAGATAATGTTACATTATAAAAATATTTTATTGATATCCAGAAAATTAAAAATCTTTATAATGTGTCTATTTTCTGATAAATAAAAAGAAGTGTGTAACATCTGTTTATTGCTGTAACTCCTATTCTTACTGCAGTATTTGGATATAAAGATTCTCACCAGGACACTGCAGATGACAAAATTGTATATGGGAAGCATGTAGTCCTGAGAATTACTGAGCTTTAAAACCACTGAGCTATCTATTTCAAATGCCACATAATAGCTGTGTGTGTGCAATCTTAAAATGCGTAGTCTTGGAGTCTGATCCCTGTAGCAGGAGCATGACTATGCAGTACACGTTGAATATGTGTTCTTCTTTATTTTATGTTAAAAAATACAATACCAGAGAAAATTCATTCTTAAAACAACAACCACCACCTAAGATTTCAAATAAATCATACAAATGAAAGAGAAACAAGTAAAATTTAGTTTACCAGCATTGTTATTGTAACAGGCTCTTGGAATCCTTTGGTATACTATTAAAACATTTATTACATGCAGATTTCCAGGAAAGTACAAACAAACCAGAACAAAGTTGTTCTCCCCCTTAGGACAGAGCAAGCTCTAAAGAACCTATTTTGTCTGTTTGTGTTTATATGTATTCCAGATTTGAGAGCGAAGATGAAAAAACCTGATTTAAAAGCGGTTTTCTGTGCTTCATGAACCTTGCTGGTAAATTCCCACAATAAATTTCTCCTTTTGCTTAATAAAAATGTATCCATGGCCTTTAAGAATTCAGGGTCTTTTCTCTTTAAACTTTTATTGCCAACTCTCATCAGAAGTAAATAGTCAGGATTAACAATTTAGAATTGTGTGGAAGAAAAAAGTCATAAAAAATAACCCTCAATGTTTAATAAAATGAGCACTTTGTGAATGATTTTTAAATGAATGCTGACAATCCTCGTAAGACTTTATAGTCTACAATATATATTCATACATTATCTCACTTGATCCTATCAAAATTGTGTAGCAGGCAAGGCAGTCATTTTCCTGAGAGAAACTGGTCAATGAAAGTTTCAGAAAATGCTCGATTAACAGAAAGGAAGATCAATCCAGATTTACAACTTCTTATTCCAAGTCCACTAGTGGTTACCTTGAATGCTCTATCCCTTCATGAGGACAAATATTAATAGACTAAAGATGCTTTACCTGAATACCAGTAAAGGAGTCTTTTAAATTGAGACTTCTTTTTTTTTTAAATTATGTTAAGTTAGTCACCATACAGTATGTCATTAGTTTTTGATGTAGTGTTCCAAGATTCATTGTTTACATATAACACCCAGCACTCCATGCAATACATGCCCTCCTTAATACCCATCATAGGGCCAACCCATCCCCCCATTCCCCTCCCTTCCAAAACCCTCAGTTTATTTCCCCAGAGTCCCACATGTCCCCCTCCGATTTCCCTCCCTCCATTTTTCCCTTCTCTCTCCTAACATCCTCCATACTATTCCTTATGTTCCACAAGTAAGTGAAGCCATATGATAATTAACTTTCTCTGCTTGACTTATTTCCCTCAGCATAATCTCCTCCGGTCCCATTCATGGTGATGCAAATTATACAAATGTCTAACAGACACATGAAAAAATGTTCATTATCACTAGCCATCAGGGAAATTCAAATCAAAACCACACTGAAATTAAATTGAGGCTTCTGAACAGATGCCTACTTGTCTTCAAAATCTCAGTTTTACTATTTCAGCAATCTGGTCATAGGTGACTATCTGCATTCGTGGAAAGGTGTACCAGGGAAATCCCCCTGAGTTCCTTGTTCTTCAACTAACAGTTGAGACATAGTAATAAAGATAACAACAATAACAGTGATAATGATGATGATTGGGCAGCTACCAGTCATCACAATGTGACAGGCACTAAATACTATACAAAATGTACTTAATCTCCATTACAGTCTTATGTGATCGGCGCAGGAATTATACTCATTTTACAGGTGAGGGAAATGAAGATCAGAGGGTAAGTCACTTACCTAAAGACAGACAGTTCAAAAATGGAGAAGCTATGCAATCTGGCTCCAAAAAATATCTATCCCCAAAGCTTCTAGCTATGTCTTTGTAACATTGTCTTTTACAAACTCAGGTGCATATTGGGTTCTCTGCTCCGCGGGGAGCCTGCTTCCCCCTCTCTCTCTGCCTGCCTCTCTGCCTACCTGTGATCTCTGTCTGTCAAATAAATAAATAAAATTTTTAAACAAACAAACAAAGGTGCACACATGTATATCAAATTTGTTTCACTCTTCAGAAACAACTATCCTTCCTGAAAAGGATAAAAAAAAAGAAAACAACTATACCTTCTGAAGCATATTATGTCTGTAGAAACACCTTTCCACTAATCTCACAGTATCCAGCAAAGTCCTGAACACAAAACCCCAAATTAAGCAATAGTTTTCATACCTATTTGGATATCTCATTAGCTGATACTAGGTGTCCACATGAAAACTGAATTATTCAGTGAGAGGGAACAGAGGTAAGCAATACTAGTCAGGTAGTCAGGAAGCAATTCTGAACTCTGAGCTACCTACAAGATTCTAGATTTAAGGGTTATAAAGCCACACTACTCAATGGCAAATGCTACCAGGCAAGAGAAAACTAGTCAGACAAATATCATGACCTCAGTCCTACTTTGGAAACCAGCTTTGCCAACCGCGAGCACTTAGAGCCTTAGTTTCCACTTTAAATGCAAAACACTCCCCTCATCCTCCATACGCCCAGCTGCCATTCATCAGAGAAGCCAAGAAGGCATTAGGAAGTTGAATTCCTACAAGACTAAGAATTTTTACAATTTTAACTGAATATTTCATACAAGATAGTATTTCAATGACCAATTTTAAAAATTATAATACTGAAAATTGAATCCCCACTCCCTTTAGTCATCTTGTGAAGAATTGAGGCAAAGAGTTGGTTAGACCAAAACAAAACAATTGAGTATAAAAGGTATAGTTCAAATAAATTTGTTTAAGTATTTATAATCTTCATGGGCGCTGTTGATGGTAGCTGATATTACTATCCCTCTGCCATCTTCCAGAAGAAGCAATCTCCTTGTCTGTGCCCATGCCTTTCGTCACAGGTGCTGGTCCATGCGTGGGTCTCCCCATTTGCCTCACCCCCTTCTGTCATGATTCTCAGCTTAGGTCAACTTATAACTCTAACCTCACACTCATTCTTCCTTTCTCTCCTCTGTCTCTTTCCTTTCCAAGTTAGTTAATTCTGTGGTTGTCCCCAAAATTGCAGTCACAAAAGAAAATCCTGCAGAGACTGTTTTTATTGGAAAAAAAGAAATAACTGAAGACCAAGGAGTGAGTGGGAAAGTGTGGTGAATGAGAGAAGAGGAAAAATAAGATTTTTGCAAAGCAGTCTCTTGGGAACAGGAGACAAAAATGCAAGAGCCTAAAGAATTGAAGGAAAGGTGAGGCAAGCAGGTCAGAAGGCCCTACTAGACTTTGTTGGGAAGGTTTAATACATAGAGTTAAAGGTGGAGATTTCATGTTTAGTTAAAGACAAGCCTAGGATGTGAATAAAAGGCTACACAATATATTTTCCACTAAGAGTTCCAAATTATTCTGCAGTTTGGAGTGTTCACAGTCAGGAGGAGTCTCTTCTAAGTAGACAGTTCCAATTACCTCATGCTTTTGTAAATATACGCATATATGCGCTGTCAGGAGATCTGGTTCTTTTTATCCCACGTGTATTTTAACTGAATAAATCCTACTGATCTGAATGTCTTTTTTCTACTAGTTATAAATGTGTGTGGGTTAAGCTCTGCTGTTTGCTGTTTATGTCTGGAGTGGCTTCAGATGCTTTGCTCGCCTACTTTTGCTCCAGAAGACAAATTTGAAAGTGACCAAGGTATACACATTATACTTTCCTGATTGTGCCTGTTAAGGAAAAAAAAAAAACAAACAAAAACATTGCCTCAGACACAATAAGACAGAAGCAAATTTTATTCTGATACTATTGCCAGTGGTAGCAAAGTGAGCACAAGTCAAGTCTGAATGCCTAGCTCCCAGAGCTAAAAGGCTGGAGAATTTTTAAATGTGAGGCTTGGATGGGGGTAGGAGCTGTGGGATCTGCATTTTCTAACTAGCTGTACCTAAAGGAAAAGTGAACTTTCTCTTATCCTCTTGGCAAGAGGTAGTTTTACAAGTTGGGAAAAGGCAAGCCTCTAGTTACACAGAAAGTAACATGGGGGGGGGGGTGCAATCTTCCTTGATGATTCCATTTCAAGAGAGGGTTCCCAGATTCTTAAGAAACACAGTCCTGGATTGTAAGTCTTGCAAGAACCTGGGAGGAATACTTAAACACATTTCAAAGGGGCAGAGAAAAGTTTTCCTAAAGTAAATGCTCTAAGAAATTCTGGAGTCAGGAAGAAATCTGCCTGAAATTTAGTCCAGATGAGGGGAGCATTCAGGTAGTCTCAGTCAGGTCACAGTCATAGTCATCTCTGTGGACACTTAAATGCTTCCGCAGCTCCAATTGGACCATATAGAAGTAAGAATTGCTGCTTTCAGCTAGATGGTATTGACTGTCGTGCCACTATCACCAAGGTCCCATTAATGCCAACTCCATTCAGTTGTCAAATGATTCTTTATTTAATACCTACCTTGTTGAATACTCTCTACTAAGTGCTAGATGTTGAAGGGAGTCCTCCTGGATTTCCTTGCCCTTGAACATTTCCTACCATGTTCGCTATGAGCAATGATCCTGCCTAAAGGCAATAGAAACATTTTCTTTTCCTTTCTGCCTTTGCCATAAAGCCAAAACAAAGCAAAATAGAGAAACGAAAAACAAAAACAAAAATAAACAAACAAAAAAGTGACAGGGTAGGATAATTACACTCTACCTCTTAGGCAAGTTTTATACTCATACTATGGTAATCTGGACATATAAAAATAAAGTAAAAAGACTTTGGAAAGAGACAAAGAAGAAATGAAACATTTTATTTTTTTCAAAATAACTAGAGTTATAATATGGTACTAAATCTCCACATTAGAAATGCTTGTTCCTGTTGTAGATTATTTTCTTGGTGGAGGAAGGAGGGCATCTTTCCCACCTTCTTTAAACCCATTCAGTGGCCGTGAAGCTCTCGACCTTCCCACATCTACACATATTTTTAAGGTGAAACCATAGAGAAAAAAGAAGCCCAGAGGCTTAGAGAAAGAAGGACTCTTTAGAGTGAGTTGTGATGCCAAGAGATGAGAGACCAAGAGAAAGAAGAAAAATGAAGGGCACCAAGGAAGAAGTTCTCTTGAATCTCTCCACTGTGGATTTGTTACAGTGACCCACTGGGAAAAACAGAACACTGATTTGCTCTGTTCCCTAGGTTTCCATGTAAGGGTCTCCAGTAATGGACTATACTTTTTAAAATTAATGAATATTAAAGGGAGAGTGATGTGTAATTGGGAAGAATGAAAAGAGGGAAGAGGGAGTGAAGAAGAAAGGAAGGATGGGCAACTATTTCTAGAACTCCATTTTTTTTTCCCCCAATAACAGACCGTGGGATATACAGGTCACAGTCTTTTCATCCTCTGCAGTATTCTCTCTATCTCTCTCTCTCTCAAAGAGAGAGAGAGAGAGGGAGAGGACATTCTCTGAAGTATCCTAAGATTCCAAGCTTGGCATCAAATCCCTTGAATTATTCACTACAAGCCTATGAAGTAGGTAGTATTATTATACCCATTTTTCTAGACACAGAATTTCAAACTCTGGGAAAGAGAAATATTTGCCCAGGTCACACAATAGGTCAGTAAGAAGCAGAGCCAGGAATCAAGAGCAGACAATCTGACTCAGACCCTGTGCTTTCCCACGAGACTCCACTGTCTCACTAGGCATTAGTTTTCTATATTGAAATGGTAGATGGCATAATGTGAGAAAATAGATAATCTTAACATTATTGAGGGCCACAATTTGAAAGGATCTTAGTGAATAAGGCCTTTTTTTTACCTTCACTGCTTTTCTCATAGTTGACACCTCTGACAGAGAACCCACCCACTTTGAACATCAGTCATGGCATATGATAGGAATCCCAAAGTTTTATGTACATCACCTGAGATGATTAGGTCCCAGGGTTTGAGTAGTTTCAGAATAGGAGCATAAATTATTTTTAAGTGTTTTTGTATGTTTGCACATAACCAAATCTTTTTTTTTTCCTTTTTTATGTTCAGTTAGCCAACATGTATTACATCATTAGTTTCTGTTGTGATGTACAGTGATTCATCAGTTGTGTACAACACCCAGTGCTCAATACAACACGTGCCCTCCTTAATACCCATCACCCTGTTACCCCTTCCCCAATCCCCCCTTCTGTAACCCTCAGTTTGTTTCCCAGTGTCCATAGTCTCTCATGGTTTGTCTCCCTGTCGGATTTCTTCCCATTCAATTTCCCCTCCCTTCAAATCTAGTAGAGCTATGCTGAGCATACAGAGTGAGATGTGACAACCGGAAGTCTAGAGAAAGTGTCAACAACATAAATGAGCAAAACAAAGCAAACATTGAAATGTGTTGGTAAATAGTATTT
Organism: Martes martes; assembly: GCF_963455335.1. Classification (NCBI taxonomy): domain Eukaryota; kingdom Metazoa; phylum Chordata; class Mammalia; order Carnivora; family Mustelidae; genus Martes; species Martes martes. Next base: position 59,872,213 of record NC_137902.1, read on the forward strand.
GCCATATATTTTCCATATAGGAAATAAGAAGCTGAAAAATTGATAGGACAGAAGCGCCTGGGTAGCTTAGTTCATTAAGCAACCAACTCTTGCTTTCAGCTCAGGTTATGATCTCAGGATCCTGAGATCAAGTCCCACCTAGGGTACTCTCTGTGCTCAGTGTGGAGTCTGCTTGAGATTCTCTCTCTCCCTCTCCCTATGTCTTGCCCCCTGCTCATGCTCTCTCTCTCAAAATAAATAAATAAGATATTTAAGAAAATGGAGAGGGCACTCTATATTTACTAAAATTATTGAGTCAGAAGCAGTGACCACAGGAACTGAAATGCTGACCACAGGGTAGCAAAGTATGCTTATTATTATTGGTTTTTCAGACATAAAGATACCCAGCATGGTGTTCAACATATTTTACATATTTGCAGTGACAGACTAAAGGGTACCATTCAAGGTTATTGTGAATTAACTCTCCAACACAACCTCCCCAATTCTATTAATGTATTAAGGGACCACCACTAGAAAGGTAAAGGACCATTGATACTAGTAAATTATCCTTTTATCATTGAGAGAGCTTACATAGATAATCTCCATTCATAGATAAGTAACTAGAGAAATACAGGTTACCCACCTGAAAGGGTGATCAGTAAACTTTTTTTTTTTTATTTTGTTTATTTATTTGAGAGAGTGAAAGCATGAGCAGGAGGGAGGGGTAGAGGGGGAGGGAGAAGGAGAAGTAGACTCCCCACTGAGCAGGGACCCTGATGGGGGACTCGATCCCAGGACCCTGGGATAATGACCTGAGCCAAAGGCAGACACTTAAGTGACTGAGCCACCCAGGCACCTGATCAGTAAACATTTTTGTAAGGATGTTGCTTGAGCTAAGTCATGAATTGAGTACATATTCATCAGGAATATAGAAGTGAGGGAGGAATATGAGTAAAAACAATAAAGGTCTAAAGAATTAAAAATATTTAAACATGGCTGGATTCAAAATGTATATATGTTACTTCTAGATGATCAGGTTGAAGTAAAAAAAAATAATAAGTAAGAGTGAAGAGATAAAGAAATGCCAGAACTCATAAGAGTTTGGAGATCATATCTACATGTCTGCACTCTGCTATAAAAGTGACTTGAAGCCACTACGGGGTTTTACTTCGGGAAGTAATGTTAAGAGATATTTTTAAAAAGACTTATTTATTTATTTTGGGGGGAGGGCCAAAGGGAGAAGAAGTGACAGAATGTGAAGCAGACTCAGCACTGAGCATGGAGCCTGATGAGGGGTTCAATCCCATGAACCTGAGATCATCCCCTGAGCCAAAATCATGAGTCTCAACGAACTGAGTCACCCAGGTGCCCTTGAGATTTTTGTAATATGAAATTACCTTGCAGAGAAGTGGAGAGTGCTTGGAAGAGGTGAAAGATTGGAGACAAAAGACCAATTAGGAGATTGTAATAATCAAACTCAGAAAAGATAAGAATTTTAAAAAGGAAAGAGTATGGCACTCTATCAGTCTGGATTTGATTATTGTAACAGAACCACTAAGATGGATAAATGGAAGGATGGATAGTTGGATAGATCAATAGGTAGAGAGATAGAGATATACTTACATAATCTATTAGAGGGATTTTTCCTTGCACAATTGTGGGAGTTGTGTAAAGCTGCTATCTTCACATCAGATCCTATGCCTTCAAAGTTAAAGGGCAAGCAGTGAGGAAGAAAAGCTGGATATAAAGTGTGGGGGAGAGTAAGAATAAATGAGAAATATGAACATGGGCTAGAACCCACAAGGACAGGCTGGAGTCTATTTAAGTGTCTCACTGCATCCAACTTCATGATGTAGCTGTTCTAAGGAGAAAATAATGTTCTTCCTCATGAACTTAAACAAGCAGCTGGCCCAGGAGTTAGAGAAAGATCTGAGAGACACGGAGCAACTAATGCTCTAAGCCAGTGAGGCAGGCTAGTAGATAAGTGACCACATGTGTGAGTTGTAACACTTTCTGCTCCCCTGCACCAATGTATACATGTAAAAAGCCCCACTGTCCTGGGATCTAACCTTCAGTCAGGGTCCCTGCTCAGCGAGGAGCCTGCTTCTCTCTCTCTTTCTGTTTCTCCCTGCTGCTTGTACTCTCTATCTCAAACAAATAAACAAAATCTTTTAAGAGAAGACTATATATATTGCATATATATAATTATATATAAATATAACATATAATATATACTATAACACTGCTGTGATTTAAAAACAAAACAAAACAAAAAAAAAATGAAACTATTAAAAAGTCTCTTTCTCTATTCCCCAAATTTGAATTAATGAAGCTAAAATACATGTTTATTTTAATTTAGCAAATGGGAAAATGCTTGTCAGTTACATATTAGATGAACAATCGTTTAGAAAGTGACCATAAGGGGCGCCTGGATTGCTCAGTGGGTTAAGCCTCTGCCTTCGTCTCAGGTCATGATCTCAGGGTCCTGGAGTCAAGCCCCGCATTGGGCTCTCTCCTCAGCAGGGAGCCTGCTTCCCCCCACCCCAACCCCCGCCTGCCTTTCTGCCTACTTGTGATCTCCCTCTCCATCATAAATAAATAAAACCTTAGAAAAAAGAACATATTTTTTAAAAAAGAAAGTGACCATAAATTCTGTCATAAAAGTAAAAGTGAATTATCGTCACATAGAATGATATTTTCATCAATTACTTCATGCACTCAGATATTGAAAACATTCATTTCACATAGATTTCCCTTTGTCCTTTAGTTTCAAAATATTCAGTTTCTGCTCAGAACACTCTTTCCACTTCTATTGTGCATTTCTTTGCCTTTTTTCCTTTGGCGTGTGATTTCTGAGATATCTTTAATAAAGGAAACATATTGTTAACATTCTTTAATTTAAGCTATATCTAAGCCTCTAAGAAAATCTTTCTCTCTAGAAAAATATCCAGTGTTAATAAGTACTTTATAATGTCACTTATCTTATGAGTCGGGATATCTTAAAGAAAAAAAGAACTAATGGATTCATAAGTAATACATGTATCCAAATGATATATGGAAAAGAAAGTAGTTGATAAACTGATAAAGCAAAACTGCATATTTTGGTGCTCTCAGGAAGCCATTTCCTTCCAAAAAAAAAAAAAATTGTTGATTTCTGGCACTAAAGGAAAAATATTTTTAACTGAGCCCAGAGTCCTTATTTTAGAAACTGAATTTCTATGTTAATTTGTCATGGAAATCACATTTCGATTTCAAATTAGCAGGAGATTTTGCCAGTTACTTGGTGAGTCGAGAGGAACTTCTCAAAGAAGTCATCAGTATTGACAAATGTAGGACTGAAGCTGAAGACAACTCAGGGAAATCATTGACATGTGTAACTGCAGACATCCATGAAACTTATCATTTATAACCTTCAGATTGCTTTCACAAAAAAAGATATATGATTTTACTAATATGAATCTTCAAGAACCCTGTTGTTTTAGGACACTGTTGTGTGAAGATTTATGTATACTGTGTTCATCATATCTTTTCATTTCAAAGGTTTCTAAGGAAAAACATCAGCTTAGGAGAGTTGGATCAAAATTCAGACTACCCATTGCAGTTGGCCCTTTCCATCCTAAATCTCTAAGTGAAAACCTAAAAGTAGAAGAATAATTACAAGTACTCTTTGCACAAAATATTACCAGAGAAAGCAGTGAGAAAATGTAGTTACCCTTCTAAGTGTAAGCCAAACCCAGAGGTGTTAGATGCTGGAAATCTGAACATTCTGGGATAGATCCTGCCTCCATATACCACTTTCTACCCCCTTAAGACCAGGGCAGCAAGGCAGGCCATGGCAACAAATGTGGGGTCTGAGGCAACTTAGGGCCCTGTGAACTTCAAGAGGATTTAGAAAAAAAAATACCCATTGCTAATTTTTGCCTTCTGTATTTTCATGTTTTAGACTCAATCACCAATTAATAATAACAATAATAATAATAATGATTATCACTAATAATAATAATCATTATTACTATATTATTATTATATTATATGTTAATATTATTATATTATTATTATATCATTATATATAATTTATTGTTATTATTATTATAACAACAACAACAACTGGCATTTTGGTAGGGTTGCTTTGACTCTACAGATAAATTTAGGGGGCACGGACATATGTAAAATATTAAATCTAATTGCATGGCATATCCCTACACTTATGCAGCTCAATTTTTTTTTCAATAATATTTTGTAGTTTTCACATCATCCACTTAGACTTATTCTTGAATCCTTTGTAATTTTGATGAAAGTGGAAATGGTTCTTCAAATTTAATTTTCTTTTTTGTTGTTGTTGCTGGTATATAAAAATAGATTTGATAAAAGATATATTTATTTTGGGTGCCTGGGTGGCTCAGTGAGTTAAGCAACCAACTCCTGGTTGCAGCTCAGGTCATGATCAGGGTCATGAGATTGAGCCCTGCATTAGGCTCCATGCTCATCAGGGAGTCTGCTTAAGATTCTCTCTCTCCCTCTGTTCCTCCCCCCACTCTCTTTTTCCCTTCCTCTTTCTAAAATAAATGAATAAAATCTTTTAAAAAAGTATGCTATTTGGGGCACCTGGGTGGCTCAGTGGGTTAAAGCCTCTGCTTTCAGCTCAGGTCATGATCCCAGTGTCCTGGGATCGAGCCGCGCATCAGGTTCTCTGCTCGGCGGGAAGCCTGCTTCCCTTCCTCTCTTTCTGCCTGGCTCTCTGCCTACTTGTGATCTCTGTCTGTCAAATAAATAAATAAAAATCTTTTAAAAAAAGTATGCTATTTAATGTAATGATGATTTTCCTGTGACCTTGTTAAACTTGTTTACGAAAGTTAAGAGTTTATCTCTGGATTTATTTGGATATATGCACACACAAAAAATGTTTCCAATACTTATTTACTTATTTTTTTTTTCTCATTGAACTTATCACATTAATGGAATGCTGAATTGAAGTAATGATGTTTGGAAATCTGCTAAGTGTTGTTGTTGTTTTTAATTAATTTAATTTTATTTTTTTGTCTGTGTTCCAAAATTCATTGTTTATGTACCACACCCAGTGCTCCATGCAATACGTGCCCTCCTTAATACCCACTACCAGGCTCACCCAACTCCCCACCTCCCTCCCCTCCAAAACCCTCAGTTTGTTTCTCAGAGTCCACAGTCTCTCATGGTTCATCTCCCCCTCCAATTTCCCCCAACTCACTTCTCCTCTCCATCTCCCAATGTCCTCTATGTTATTCCTTATGCTCCACAAGTAGGTAAAACCATAATTGACTCTCTCTGTTTGGCTTATTTCACTCAGCATAATCTCCTCCAGTCCTGTCCATGTTGATACAAAAGTTGGGTATTCATCCTTTCTGATGGAGGCATCATCTGCTAAGTGTTTATGGGAGACTGGTGTTTAATTTTCCCTTTTTTTAAATGTCTCTGTCATGTTTATTCTGACTTTCTAACATAAGGTAAGGAGCATTCCCTGACTTTCTATTCTATAAATTATATATATATGGAATTAATTAGCCTTGAAATATTTCCAATATCTTACGAATAAGTTATATCATACTGCCTTAAAAATGAAGAAATTGAGACATAATGTTTGAAAAAAAAAATGGCACCAGTTTACAAAGCATCTTAGGCAATGATCCAAAATACAGAAAAATCCAAATCCAAATCCTGGCAATAAGAACTATCCTGATCTAGTGATGATAAAATTTTCCAAACCATCTTGAAGTGTATAGTTGTTGTGTTCATACAATCTCTGACTTGGCAATTTTTCTCGTATACCAGAAAAAAACCCTAACACATTTTCACAAAGAGGCATGTTGATGGATTTTATTCAACTATTTCAACAGCAAAGATTTGAGGGGAGGTTTTGCATAAAGTATCAGAGGCATCAGAAATAAAATGTAGGGAAACCCAGGTGACTCAGTCCAACTCTTGGTTTTGACTCAGGTCATGATCTTGGGTCGTAGTATCAAGCCCAGCATCTAGCTCTGCACTCAGCATGGAGTCGGTTTTTCTCTCTTCCTGTGTTCTTCCCCCACCCCCTTCCCCACTGACTTTCTCTAAATTAAATAAATATTTTTTAAAAAAAGAAATAAAATGTGAAATATACACAAAATGAATTCCTCAACAGAGGTCAGGAATAATAATGCAGATTTGCTAAAGCAGCATGGATACATCTCAAATGCATAATTTTGAATAAAATATCAGAAACTGAGATTTGTAATAAGATGCAATATATGTAAATTAAGAATTTGTATAAATAGTCACAATAAATATATTTTAAAGGATGGAAATAATTTGGAATAAATGGTTGGAGGGAACTGTAAGGACATTCAGTGAGTAATCAAGAGATTGGAAATGAAGAATTAAAAGATAAGTAATAAAATGAATAATACAAGATAAAAGAGGGGCTTTATAGGCACTGATACTGATTTTTATGCCTTTAATTTACAGTAAGAACAACTCACCTCTCAACTTTAAAAGTACAGCAATTTGTGATGGAAGAGATTTTCCCTGCCAGAAAAGGAAATACAATATCAAGAACTATACCAGAACAAAACCAAGAAAAAACATAAATCAATAAAACAGAACAAAACATGCAGAAATAGGGTGCCTGGGTGTCTCAGTCGGTTGTGTCTGCCTTCTACTCAGGTCATGATCCCAGGGTCTTAGGTTCCAATCCTGCATCAGACTTCCTGCTCACTGGGGAGCCTGTTTCTCCCTCTGCCACCCTCTCACCACTGGTGGGCCCCCCCTCCTTCATAAATAAATAAGATTTAAAAAAAAGAAGAAGAACATGCAGCATTAAAGAACAAGTAATATACAAACCTGTCATATAACAGAAAGAAAATTAACTATGTGAGGGAAGCCTACCTTACTAAAAATGTGTATCAACAACTAGTCTCCTAGTAAGGAAAATAAATAAAATTCTATCATCTACATTTTCTTAAATTTATAGTAAGTTCCATTATTATTAACATTATGTGAGTAAATCAATTAGCCACAGAGAATATATATATATTCACAAATCATGGAAGACCATTTTAAGTTTGACAGTCCATTGAAATTTCAGAAAGAAAATTAAAAAATGAGACCATGCACTATAAAACATCTATGACATCACATTAAAGAAATTTGAAGACAAATGACCAAAACAAAATTCCATAATATGATGTTCAAAGTTTTTGTCTGTAATTAATTATACCACTACAAATTAGAAATAGACAAAGAACATGAAAAAAGAAACCAATAAAATTATAATTTTCTAATAACCATATGAGATGCCTGATCTAATTCATTCAAGAAAATATACAGTTTAAAAGGTGAAATTTCGGGCGCCTGGGTGGCTCAGTGGGTTAAGCCGCTGCCTTCAGCTCAGGTCATGATCTCAGGGTCCTGGGATCGAGTCCCGCATCGGGCTCTCTGCTCAGCAGGTAGCCTGCTTCCCTCCCTCTCTCTGCCTGCCTCTCTGTCTACCTGTGATCTCTCTCTGTCAAATAAATAAATAAAAATCCTTAAAAGGTGAAATTTCGAGGTAACTGGGTGGCTCAGTGGGTTAAGCCTCTGCCTTCGGCTCAGGTCATGATCTCAGGGTCCTGGGATGGAGCCCCACATCGGACTCTCTGCTCAGCAGGGAGCCTGCTTCCCTCCCTCTCTCTGCCTGCCTCTCTGTCTACCTGTGATCTCTCTCTGTCAAATAAATAAATAAAAATCCTTAAAAGGTGAAATTTCGAGGTAACTGGGTGGCTCAGTGGGTTAAGCCTCTGCCTTCGGCTCAGGTCATGATCTCAGGGTCCTGGGATGGAGCCCCACATCGGACTCTCTGCTCAGCAGGGAGCCTGCTTTCCCCTGTCTCTCTGCCTGCCTCTCTGCCTACTTGTGATTGCTCTCTCTCTGTCAAATAAATAAAATCTTTAAAATAAAATAAAATAAAATAAAAAGTGAAATTTCATTTTTCTTCTATTACATTAGCAAACCTAACACAATGAGTGATAAGACAAACTTGTGTTGAAAATATTTGAAAATAGAAACCTCACAACTCTATGGGTTGTGACCCGTAACTGAAAGTATTAATAAATACTAATTCATTGGAATAAAATTTGCCATATCAATAGAAACTAAATATACATATACATTTAAGTCAACATTTCCATTTTTTTAATTTATCTTATAGATACCATTTGTGTGTATATGGATGAAAAGGCATTGAAAAATTGTAATTTTGTTCACATTAGCCACATGTGTGCTACAAAGGATGAGTTACATAATCATTTTACGCTTTTAAATGGAATAGTATGTATCTCTAGAAACAATATCTATTTTCACATTTATCACTCATATGCTTATAGATATGAATGGAAAAAATCTAGATACAGAATACTATATTTTAACGTATACAGAGAGAGAATGTAAAAAGATACCACGGATTTCTGTAGGCAGAAGGATGAAAAGGTTGGGATAACTTTTAGCTGTATCAATTTGTCGTAAAGACTTTACTTCTCATAACTTGACATTTGTGATTTAAAATAGCAAAAATACGAACATTTTCATCTACCCAAGGATGGGAAGACAGGGAAAGACAAAGAAGGCAAAATCCAAACAAAATGGCTGAATATGGATCCCTTTCTTTTTCGGCAAGTGCGTTACTTGGCTTGATGTTGGTGTAAGCATTTAGACCTTGTTCCCTGAGCACCCTGGATGGTATGGTGTTCCAACAGAGAGTTGTCTGCTGTTTTGTGAGCAGAAGTTGTTAATGCCTGCAAATTGATGCTATTCTCCAGTCTCGGGTTATAAAGGGAAAGCAGATGTTCATGTGCAACTAACCCAAACACATTGAGAAAGGCTACAGACATTTTCCCATTTCAATTACCATAATTTAATGTCTAGAATACATGCCCAAAAGCTTTTCATGGCAGAGCATCAGCACATCCCCTGTAATGCAAACCAAGTCGCTAAACTCTTCTGTATGCGTTGCTCATTTTCAGAGACAAAATCATTACACTGAATATGAGTTCAAAGTGTTCTGAAGTGCTTTTGTTGGTATATTTTCAAAGATTACTAAGGTTTGTTACACAGTAATTTTCATTATAGATTCCTTATAAGAGTTGTTTACCTTCAAACATTTTATACTGTGATTTTTGCAATTGCTAATATTGAGCTGAATTTTCTAGGCCATTTCTCAAGTGATTACAATCATGTACTGTTACCTTATGTTTCCCTTTGCAGGAAGTTGTCATTAAATGGCAGAGGTGCCTTGTTTTGAAGCATGTAAAATGATTAACATCTTTTTAAATAGGAGGATCTTTGTATGATACACAAAATATTGATTTTTCTAAAGTAAAAAATAAACAAAAATGAGAATATGATCCATACATACAGACATCATAAGATATCACTAGCAAAAATGTAAATGTTTTAGTCACTTCTTATTGGTGGATATTATGAAAAGTTTCCATTTCTCCTTTTTTGGCATCCACATTTTATCATTGTTCTGTTAATTTGAATTAAGAAATAATCTAAGTACCTAAGAAGATACAGAAATTAGGCTTTCAAATAAAATTTAAGAAAATGAAATTTAGGCAAAACTTTGATACTCTTTCTTTAATACCTAAAACTGCAAAACTTGGTTTTACTTGAAAAATATATTAATTTATTTTTATAAATATATTTGACATATTTATGTAATATATCCATTGCAAGGAAAGAAAAATAACAGAAAAATCTCACCACCATAAGAAAGAAATTATGTGAATTTTGGATTTTTTTTTCCATTTCTTTCACATAGTTTCAGTTTTGTTTTTGTTGGTCACTGAAAAGCCTGATATTTTTAATAAGAAACGGATTCATAAAGAAAATAATTGATTACAAATTTGAAAAGTAAGTCTTCTCTCCCTGAACTTGAGTTTCTTAATTTTTTTTTCCCTAACAGTGTTACCTATGTATACTGTCTTCTTTCAGTGAGATCATTCCCTGGGCATTCACAGAGTGTGTGTGTGTGCAAGTCTATACATGCATGAGTGTGTGAGTTGAATAAGTATTTATATAAAGAAAGAACATAAATGGTAACATTAGGTACAGTGTTCTTTACTGCTTTTTATTCACAAAAAATAGCTTTTAACTATTCTATAACTTAAAAGGAGACATACTATTTTTAAATGATTGTATATTGTTCTGTCATGTGGGTCTAGAATAATTCACTTAATAAGTTTTATATTGTTAGAGATTTGATTATTTGTTTCCAGTATTTTTTGCTTTAAAATTTGATCAAATAAAAAGTCTCTGTTTATGTATATACTTGTATATGTATATATATTGGATATATTTCTGAAAGGGAGATTTCTGGGTCAAAAAGTATAAACTTCCAAAAGATTGAGACGTATTGCAAAATTGTTCTTCATACATTTTAGTTAATATCGATATATCACTGTGGTATTTAACAGAATTATCTTTTTATAATTAAAAAATTAAAATTAATTACGGTTTTAAATTGTATTTCTTCATTCTTAGGAGACATCATCTTTTTATTTAAGTCATTTGCCCGTTTTTGTGCATGTGTATATACATATATGGCAGGAGTGAATATCTGATGCTCTTTGCTCGTTTTTCTATTGTGTGGTTTGGTTTATTTTTTCTCAAGAACTGTAAGAAATATTTATGTACTAAGGAAAGTATTCCTTTGTCAACCATATTCTTTGCAAATATTTATTCCCAGCTTTATTACTCAATTTGTCTTTTGACTTGGTTTATTTAATTGTGCCGCAATCCCCTTCAGAGAAGAATTTATTGATCCAGCTGTTGCTGGGAGTGCTGTCATTTGACAGAGTCTTCAGCTCATAGACTGCCTCAGCTCCATTTAGTTTGCTCTCTGCCATACAAGCCCTTCTCAAACAGCCATATCCACTCATGGATTCAGGTTGAGGTATAAAAGGCCCAGTATTCTATCTTAATGTGAGACAGCTCTGATGGGTCATTTCAGGGTCAGAGGTCCTCACGGGGTCAGTTGATGCTGCCAAGTGACTTTGCCACACAGTTTAACTTCTCCCCCTGACCCCGTTCCCTACTTTTATTCTCTTCCTTCAACAGATGTTGATCCCAAGGACACTCCTTAATCAACATTCTGCACCCTAAATACTGAATCAGAGTTTGCTTCCCAAAGAGCTCAATCTGTGCCACATGCATACACACACACAGTATTTACAGATACAGCTGAGACCCCCTTTATATTCTTTTTCAATCCCATATATGCTCCATCCTGAGGCAAGTTCATTCCTAGAGATCTATGCCCATATATAATTTATTTAATATTTATACATAAATACAAATATTGCTAAGTATATCTAAAATGTAAATTATACACTATAAATAATATAAATTATAACTATATTATTTTTATTAAATATCTATAAATAATATAGAATATTATTTGGCACATTTTAAATTTTCTAAGTGTCAACATATATCGACACTTTATTGTTTTTATTCAACTTTTTTTAGATTCAACTCTGTTTTTTAAAAGATTATTTATTTTGCAGAGGGAGAGAGAGAGAGAGAGCGCATACATGCATACACACACAGCAGGGAGAGAGAAAATCTCAAGCAGACTCCCTGCTGAGCACAGAACCCAAGGTAGGGCTCTATCCCAGGACCCCAAGATCATGACCTGATCTGAAATCAAGAGTCAGATGCTTAACTGACTGAACCACCCAGGCACCCCTAGATTCAACTCTTGATAGAAGCTGTCTAGCTTCTTCATTTTACCTGTCATAAGGTATCCCATCATATAAATACATCCACCCTTCTGCTGATGGTCATTTAAATTTTCTGTGTTTTACTATCAAGAATATTTTTCCTGATGCATATGTACATGAGTTTTTCTGAAGTGTATAAAAGTAGGAGTGGAAATACCTGTTCATAAAACATAGAAATCTGTAATATTACTAGAGAACTCCAAATTTCTTGAAAAAGAGATTTCACAAATGTCCTAATTTTAAAAGATGTTCTCCAAATAATTCTTTGCCTATCCATGAGCTAAGCAGTCAGATGGGAAAATCATCTTCCATTAAGCTAGATGCCAATCACCCAGCAGGTAGAAGATACATTTGCGACAATAGCCCTATTAATGGCAATACTTCCGCCTAGTCCCAGAGTTAGGACATTTGTAAGCCACCTTTGGAAGACCTTAACTGTTTTATAATCAATCTTCTAATATTCATTGCTTATCATTGAAGCTTCTTTTTTTCTATTAAACTCACAACTCTCATCCAGGAATAAATTTGAGGTTCAGGTCTATTTTTTTTTTTTTAACCATTGTTAGCTTTTTGTGTTAGAAAAAGTCTTCAGGTTATTTTGTATTAGAAAAAGTCTTCAGGCTAAGGATCTTGGAGTTCAAGTTATTTCTGCACTTGTAATCTTTGATTAAAATAAGGGAGCACACAAACATGTTCAAAATGTGCTTTTTGGGGGCACCTGGGTGGCTCAGTGGGTTAAAGCCTCTGCCTTCGGCTCAGGTCATGATCCCAGGGTCCTGGGATCAGCAGGGAGCCTGACTCTGTCTCCTGCTCCCCCTGCTTGTGCACGCTCTCTCTCTCTGCCAAATAAATAAAAATCTTAAAGAAAAAAAAAAAAAAAGGACGAGTTTGAATCCTGACTCCACTGCTCAGTGCTTGTATGCATTCGGGTACAAATGTCCAACTTTCAGTTTTATCTGTGAAATGTTAGTATTTTAACCTGTCAGGCTATTTGTGAGAATCACTGGAAAAATTAATGGGAAAATTTCTAAAGGAATATCTGGCACACAGTAGGCACTTAATAAATGTTAGCTTTATTTCTTGTTTTGTTTCTCCTGCAATTTTGAAATCATTTCTCCTGTAGCCTTATTTATTTTCTTTTATTAAAACATGCTGCTTGTCCTATAATTTTAATTGAATAGTAAACTCTAACTTGATTTAAAAATATTTTAATGAATTTAAAATAGTAAATTTATGAGACTATTTTAAATACCCAAATACTTAATTATTACCTAAGTTAACCATATTTAAATTATCTCTGCATCAAAAAATATTTCATTTTTGTTTTTTACTTAGATGTATTATAGACTTCATATCTATGTTAATATTCTTGGCTTTGTCATATGTCTTAGCCACTTCTGTTTCTATTCCATGTTGATTACATTTCCAGTACACATAAAACATCCTTACACTTCAGTGCATCTCATATTGAGTCAAATATTTCTCTCACTAACTCCAGTAAGATTTCTAGTTTACAGCATTTTGAAGATATTATGCTTTCCATGACTTACCTTGAAATAGCTTCTTTTAAGACACTTTTTAATCATTGTATTTAAACAATGCTGTCCATTGCAAAGTGGGAAAATGCCTTTATGAATATGTGATTTACTCCCATTTTTGGTAAAGCTTTTATGACTAATTCTACTTTGTTTTCAGATCAGTCCCTCCCTCATAGAAAGCAAAATTTTAAAAAATCCAGATAGACAGCAATGTATTTATCAGTGTGGTTGGAAATAAATATTCTTGAGAGTACAGCATAAACATATGTACAAACTTTTATAAAAGTACATTGGGAAAAAAAAAGTAAACACATTTAAAATAAATTCACAGTTTGCCATTTAAGTGAATTTTAAAAATGAGGAAGGGAGCTAAGTATATATCACATTTGTAAGTAAATTCTTCAAGAGAAAGAATGTTTATGTAATATTGAATATGCTATGGACCATATTACCATTGCAGAGCATATGTTCTTTGGAAATAAGAGAACATAAACCCAGTATATAGATGAAAATAGCAAAATTTGGAATCACATGAGAGAAATGCTCTACTTCTAAACTTTAACGTATCCATAATGAACCTGCAAATTGAGAATTAACACCTGTTCTGGGTCATTATCACAAGTGAAGTGCCAAGTGGAGACTTGTTTATATGTGGGAAATGCTATGATTCTTCAAGGTCAGCTGCTAATGTGTATCATTTACATAAATGTTTCTATTAGCAGCTTCATATTAATTTGGGGAAAGAGGTAGAGTATGCATATTTTCCAACTTTTTCTACTAGAATAAATTGGGAGAATTATTTATCCAGAGCTCCTGACCAAAAAATGTCTACAGCTGTAACTAGGAAACTACTAGATCAGAATAAGGTGATAACAGAGGGACAAATAACATCTATCCTTCAACCTCGTTCAGGAGTATACTGGGTGCCTGTCATGAGGACATTTAGGGTGTTGAAAGAATTGCCTCCGTACTTTTCAGAAGGGACTGAAACAAATAAATGAGACTTATTGATCATCCTTCCCCTCTGTGGACCAGAACTACACAGCCAAGTGCATTCTCAAACTATAACACCCAGAGTGAAGGTTCATAATCAATGTATACCTAAATAGCAATGAGTCCCCCCCCCACTAATGATAAGTTTAAGAGATAAGAAGCAAAAAGTGGGTCAACAAGGAGGGAATGAGGAGAAAGTAAAGTGGTAAGTACCTTGGAGGCACTGATACATTTTTGTCTCTCAATATAATAAGTACCCAGAGGACCACTGTTCAGGTAGGTACGTATTGATTATTTCAGAAGCCAGTTAAGTAGAGAAAACCTGAGGAATAATTTCCAGTTAGAAATAGTTTAATTCTATCAGTTAAAGAACCTCATGCATTTTTACAGTTAGTTCACTGAAAGAATCCTTTGTTCCAATTAGGTCTTAACTTTGTTAGAAATGTTTCTTTCAAAGTAGCCATGTAAGAGATCTTAAAAGTTACGCACTTCAATTTAGAGCCACAATCTGAACAAAGCATCTTTATTAGAGAAATTGTTTGAATTTCTTATATAGGAAACATTCATTGCAACTGTAGAAATATTGTCCTTTACTGATGCTCAGAAACTACAGAATTATGAATAAACACTTACTGCATCAACTTTATTCTTTCAAACCCTTTTAAATATGTATCTTGCACAAGACAATACGACAGACACCTTGAGAGATGCGGACATACAAAATACAACCCTGATCTCAAAAGAGGGAGTCTCATAGAGGAAATGATATCTATACCTGAGCAATGACAACTCAAATTTGAAAGTTTAAGAAACGTAAGAAACAGAAAGATAAAAGGTTCTGTAAATTCAGAGAAGATAGGGAGCTTATGAGAAGGCCCGGACAAAAGGAAAATTTTAGCTGCTGGAAATAATGGGTAAGCAAGCTTTCAGAAGATGGCCCCATGGTGGCTCAATCCATTAAGTGTCTCCTTGGACCCAAGTCATGATCCCAGTGTTCTGGGATCCAGCCCTGCCATCGGCTCCCTACTCAGTGGGGAGATGCTTCTCCCTCTTCTCCCTGCCTGTGCTCTCTATTGCTATCTCTGTCTCTCTCTATTTCAAATAAATAATAAAATCTTAAAAAAAAAAAAAGTTTGCTCTCTTAGAACAAGGCAAACACCAAGGTAAAACAAGCAAAAGAAGAGAGGGGTAGCTCTTAAAGAGCAGGAAATGATTGAAGACCAAAGAAGAAACTGGTTATTATGAATTATCTCACAGCCCCCAATTCTTCCTATGGCAATTCCTGAATCTCTGTTTCTCGCCAGTACCTGCTTTCACCCTGCGTTCTACTTCCCCTCTTTCTGGTCAACCCCTTTCTTCAAAACACCATCTCGGAAGTAAGGAACTGGATTGAAGTAATTGAGTGCTCCAAACTACTTTTTTTTTTTTTTTTTTAATATGAACAGGTGTTTAAGAAATGGCTGAAAAACTTTCCTGTTCCTTGCCAGTCCTTTTATTTAGGGCTCATGAATAGTGGTAAGGTCATACAGAATCTATTATAATTAAACAATCAGTCACATATTTTGACTTTGTTGAGGAAAATTAACCAACTCTGAAGCAATAATGAGGAAACAGATGCTGGATTGGGAAAATAAATCACAGAGAAAAAGAGAGAGAGACAGAGAGAGGCCTCCTTCTACTGAGTCACTAATATTCTATTATTCTCTATTATTCTATTATTCTATTGCACCCTGTTTGCTTTCTTCAAAACCCTTATATTTAATACAAATCTGCTTTCATGTATTTATTTACTCACTCTCTGAGAGGCTTTTTTATTAAGTGGTAAATTAAGTGAGGGTTAGTATTTGTTTTTTAATCAATTCTCATCGGAACACTGCATACAGCTAGAAACATAGGAGTTCGTCTATTACTTGCTAAAAGAATGATTTGTACTGAGGGCCTGTAAATGGTTGTAATGGTTGACCTCGAGATTCAGGCTGGGGGTGACACCTGAAAGTCTAGAGAAAGAAAGGCAATTACCTTTTATCAGTGATCTACTATACATCTCAATGTGTATATTTTTACCCTTATATAACCTTCACAAAACATGTTAAGGATAAAACATGTTTTATCCCTTTTTCCTTTATTACCTATGAACAAACTGAGCTTAGAGAACCAGAGAAATGTGTTATCAAATTATACCACAAATAAAAAGAAGAACCATGACTCTAGGATTTTATACTCACCTTACACTGGTTAAAAACCTCTAATTTAATTGCAGGTTGATTTCCAGGGATTAGGGAGAAGTCAAATAGCAGAGTAGGTAAGGGAATTTCAGTAGATCAGAAAATGGTGGGAAGATGTGAGGAAAATAATGCTATAATACTTCTGTATTAGGCTGGACCCTGTGAAATTGACATTTTTGTTTTTATTAAAACTGGTTGATATCAGTGTTTTCAGAAAGCTCAACTTATAATCCTTTTTATTACAGCACCCTGCTTCTTGTTGCTGTGGTCCAAGAGAACAGTGTGATAATAAGATCTGTGGAGTAACTTTCACAATTAGCTGAAATAAACTAGAAAGTCAGTAGAGTTGTGCTTGTCGAAGGCTTGCGAGGTAGTACGCTGTGAGCCTCAAAAATCTGGATATTGATATCTCTAAAAATGCTTGCAAGGTACTTAGGGTGAGGTGGCTTTAAATGACGGTTTGAAGTTAAGAAAATTAAGAAAGAAGCAACTCTATTTCAAAGGTGTTCTTTTAGAACATACATATAGAATATAACATTATATAAATGGTATTCTATAATGTCATTATATATATTATTTATGTATTATATAGTATATATATTTACAACATATATGATAGTACAACTGTATGAAACTGTACCATCTAAGCATTCCGGTATAGGTTAATTTTATTGTAGCCTATTTTGTTTACTATCTATATATAATAAGAAAAAAATATAAAAACCTTATGTTCTTTCTAAGATAAGATAGCACATGCAAAAATAGAAATTTGAAGTAACTGTACATTTTACATTTTTTCTTTTAATTTGTTGGTTCACAGTATTTGAAGAGTGTCTGAAAGAATTCTGCAATATATTTAAATGACTTTTGTAGATTGTCATATCTCTATCACACTGCTAAGTGTAGCTAATTACAGGAGAAAGAAATGGAAGAAAATTCTTAAACTTTGAAGGTACATTTCACTTCAATGAGATGCCTTATATCTGTTCAGTTGTGGGTATTAATAATTATTCCTGTCACTTATTATCATGAGTTCTTTTTCACTCACAGTTATAAAGACTTGACAAAACATTCTCATTAAATTACAACACATTCTGGTTCATTTCTTGGATTGGTTTGAAGTGAAACTTTTAAAATGATATATTAGAAATTAGGCATTATCACTATCACATTAGATAGCTTTCTGAAAGGATTTTTCTTTAACTTGAGAGGAAATATTTTAGATTTATAGAAACATTGCAAAGCTAGTACAAAGTTCACATAAACACCTTATTCAGTTTTTCCCATTATTTGTACCTTACATTGTTGTGGTGCAAACTAAGTTCTGTCAAAATGACTATTAACTAAACTCCAGGCTTTATTTAGATTTTGCTGGTCTTTTCATTAATGTCCTCTCTCTGTTACAGGCTCTAATCCAGGACATTGCATTGAATTTATTAATCATGTCTCCCCAGTCTCCTCTGGTCTGTGATGGTGTCTCAGTTTTTCCCTGTTTTTCAAGACCCTGACATTCTTGAGGAGCGCTATCCACATACCCTAGTAGACTGTCCTCCACTCTAGATCTGTCTAATATTTATCTTATGATGAGATTGGGCTTATGGCTTTTAGAAAGAGTATCAAAGAAATGAAGTGCCCTTCTCATCTCATCCCATTCTGCTGTACGTGATATCCGCATGACATCATTGGTTAAGGTAACTGTTTACCAGGTTTCTCCCTTGTAAAGTTACTATTTTTCTATTTCTAAATTTGATTCCTTGGGAGCATATCTTATGTTCATCCACCTCCAAGCAGGAGGGGAATCAAAAGAACCTGTCACTGTGACACACTTATTTCTAGCAAGTCTACCTTGCATCTGGCCTTGAAAAAAATACTCAGTTACACCTTAATTTCAATACCCACTGTGTGTATGTCTGTGTGTGTGTGTGTGTGTGTGTGTGTGTGTGTGTACACATTCACATACTTGTGTGTGTGCACTGAAATTTGGAGAAATCAGTGCATGGGATAATTGACCTAATCCAGTTCAAGTCATTTTTATTAATCCTTAAGACTGCCACAGAGAAAAAAAAACTATAAATCCTTTGTGAAGTATCTACTTCTCTCAAAAAATAATTTGAGACTTCCACAGAATCAAAAAATATTGCATTAAAGTAAATATACATAAACTAAGTTAGAAATATAAGTCCCCTGAGATTTCAACTGGGTAGTTAAGGAAAAAAAAAAAAAAAAAGCTGTTTATCTGCTTTAAGAAACATTGAGGCTAAGAATTCCATGAAAAAATCTGTTCTGGCAACCTCTTCCCCAGTCTGAGTCCAACGATGTCATACTGTCTGTACCCCAACACTCTACACACCCTGTACACATGCAAAAACCACTCTCCATTTTCTTCTAGAATCACTGGTGTTTTATTTCACTAAGGAGATTCTGAGCTTCTAAAGGATAAGAACAATGATCCTGACACATAGCAAATATTTAATCGTATTTATGCTCACTGGATAAAGAAATAAATATCCTATAAAATTGCCATTAGAAAACATTTAAGACTCTACACCAAAATAGTGTTTATGTTTATATCCAATGTCTTTTTATAAATGCATCATACAATTTTATCTTCCTAAAACACAGCTCATAAGCTTGCCACTGCAGCACATCTGATTCTAATAACATTAGCCCTGAATTATTTTTATAACTCTCTGGCAGTGAGGACTGTCTACTCTTCTTCATGTCCCACTGACTTCCTCTAAAGTTGAAGTCTACCTTGCAGCTTTCAGCTTGCACCTATTTTAGTTATGCTCCATTATCTGAAAATTAATGCACAGCAACCATGTTGGGCTCAATGAATCTACCTTTAGTTTGCTGTGTTCCTCTGCAGGAATCTCATGACCCCTCTGTCTCTGTGAATTCAGTAACTGCAGGAAGCTTTTGCAGCAGATCAAAGTTCATTCAAGCCTGTTAGCTTTTCTATGTATGTTCCCTTCTTCAAGAGCTGGTTTTTTTCTTCATCTGTCTTCTACCCACCAAGAATGCTGGTATTAAGTACTGAATCTTTTCCGTGGGAATTTATGTTATATTTTTTTTCAAGTTGTCTTATGTTAGAATGCTACCAACAATAAATACCTTTTTTAGTGAAATCAAATTGAAAGTTAAATATCTGATTTACCGTAGTTCATTTATTTATTCATTTATTTTCTTAAGATTTTATTTACTTATTGGACAGACAGAGATCACAAGCAGGCAGAGAGAGAGGAGGAAGCAGGCTTCCCACTGAGCACAGAGCCCCATGTGGGGCTCGATCCCAGGACCCTGGGATCATGACCCAAGCTGAAGGCCCAGGCTTTAACACATTGAGCCACCCAGGCGCCCCTACAGTAATTCATTTAGATGCAGAGTGTTAGGAGGCATATAAATCTTAATTTCACATATTCCATGTCCCCACTAATGTTTGACTACTTTCATAACATTCCAGGAAAATAGTTTCCTACTACTTAGGGTCTCAAAAATAAAGTCCAAAACATGGACTTAAAAATAAAAGGTACTGTTTTTTATTTTACAGGAAGATAACTCAAAAAAAATTAAAATGTACTAAAATATCCTATAATTACATGGAGATAAAACTAAAATGTATTACACTAGGTTGAGAAACTCATCATGTAAAAAAAGAGAAAATGTGGCACCTGGGTGGCTTAGTCATCAAGCACCTGCCTTCAGCTCAGGACATGATTCCAGTGTCCTGGGATCCAGCTCCACGTCGGGCTCGCTGCTCCTTGGGGAGCCTGCTTCTCCCTTTCCCACTCCCCTTGCTTGTGTTCCCTCTCTCACTCTTTCTCTCTGTCCAATAAATAAAATCTTTAAAAAGAAGACATAATGACATGGAAAAATAAATAATATACTATGACATGATGCAAATGCTCCATGTTTCATCAGGTTCTTGTAATATTGATATATAATTGGTTGGGACTATATTTTTTTTTCTCTAAACACATGAACCAACAAAGATCTATTGTAAACCAAAATTATGAAATTACCAAAAGATAGTAAGCTTCAAGAGCAGGGATGCAGCTGACCTATAAAGAGGCCAGAACCAGGGCCAAAATTGCTCTCAGGATCCTAGGGATCCAGGCAGCCAAGGTTCACACAGTGAATAAAGGTCGACATCTCTCAGTTTCCTGGCTACATTATTTACATTTCAATGATCTACATTGTGTCAGATGTTCACTCTGTTCTAATCAACATTGTCCAAGAGGTGGGACCACTTAGCAAATATAAACCATAGTTTAAGATAAACCATTATGTGTGCAAGGAGAAAGTAAGGGTATCATTTTGAGCTGGACAGATCCTTTATGAAGTGATTATTACAAAACTGAAATTATAATGGCTCCTGATACCTCTGGTTGGGAGGAACATTGGCCCCTTACAGAGATCCTCTGCCTAGATAATTTTGGAAGTCTTCCAGGAATGTCTTATCCCTATCTATGAAAAGAGTTATGGTTATTGTTGTGTGTTGCAGTCAACCAAACAGGACTTTGCGGCCACTGGCTTCCTTAGCTTCCATAGAGGTGCCAGCAACGACAAAAGACTTTGTTTCATCAGTCCTACTCAGCTTCCATCACTCACACAATCTAAGTCTTCAAGCTGGAGCTGTCCCACATTATTGATCTGAGCACTAGCCAAGCAGGGATATAACAGCTTTTGGCCCTGATGTCACCACAGAGGTGATGCTCTGAGTGGGATCAAAGCATTTCCACAGGCCTCTCTCTCCAATGCATAGATCTCTCATTATTCATCCTGGCTAATAACATTCTTATGAAATGCAAAGAAATATTTTCCTCCCTACCTGATTTCTCTCTTAGGAACGGGGTATAGCAATGAATTTAAAGACAGATGTGTATATATGTATGTGTGTGTGTGTGTATATATATCATATATATATATGAGATATATATATGTTTATATATTAACCTTTTATTGATTTCTCTTCATTGTGTTATTATCTTCCAGAACCATTTAACATTTACAACCTAGGAAATGGAATATTTCATAATTTCATAAGCTGAAAAGATCACCCTGTTTTATATATATTTTTATCTGTTTATATATTTCTTTGCCTTCCTTGATTATTGTAAATATTGAATGAGACAGTGAATATGAAAGTGCTTCAAATCCATCAAGTTACATTATCATAAATATTTATTACAAGAAATTCCTGTGAAGATCATACCTTCCTTTTTCATATCTAATCAGTCAAATTTTCTTCCTAATATTAAATTAAAATGTCTTCTCCCTACTTTATTGAGAAGCTATTGATAAAACTTGCCTTGAAAAAGTGTATGGTAATCCTCAGAAAGGGGAAGATCTAAAGAGCAGGACCTCCAACATTCCTCGAATTTCAAGAGGATATTTACATTTGGATCCTATTTCTTTCTCTCAAATCTTTCCATCAGTGTTCCTGTCTCTGAATTAACTGCTAATACAGTAGGCCAGAACAGATGACTCTACCAATTTTTTGGAACTAGGCAAGGGAAATCACCAACTTAGTCACTCAAGACTGTGAGACATGAGACCCCAATAAAATATCTGGAAAGAGAAAACACAAAATCTGATAATTCATGAATATACCCAATTTCATTTGTAATACATGAAATCTTTACTATAACGTTAGCAAAACAAACCATAACATTCAATGTTGGCCCATATGGATGAGGTTATCACTCACCATTTATTGGAATATAAGTTTAGTCAATCTTTTCATGAAGCAGTTTAAATATGTGTGTTATAATGATCTCCTTTTTTGAATGAGTTATCACATTTGAATACCTTTTTTCTGGGAAGAACTACCCAAACTCAGGCAAAGATTTATAATAGTGCATTATTTACAAATTTTAAAAAATGAAATAAAATCTTTAACATTAGAAGAATAATTAAAATGATCACATATAATCCATATAATGAAATATTGTTCAAATATTAGAATTATGTTTACAAAGCATTTCAATGAGATAGGAAAAGTTATCTGGAGTAATTGGCCTCCTTACCCCCTGTGGAAGCAATCTCCTCATACCCTGGAGAAAAGTGATCTACCTAATCTCAGCAGAATCAACTTCCCCACCTCCAGTGATAGCAACCTTGCTACCCCCATCTGGGAGCATTGACTATGCTTTACCTGAGGAAATGGTAATGGCCTCCAGTTGCCATGCAAGACAATACAGATTTTTCTTAGGACCTACCTCCAGGAGTTCTCTTTGCTTCTTGACCATAACCGAAGTCAACATGGGAGGTCTCTAAAGGCGAGGTGCAAAGTGTGCTCCATGAGAAAGTACGTTACACTGCAAAAGAACTACTTGTGTTTTCTAATGTATTCAGACAAAAATCCAGGTAACATGTATGGGAATACATAATGAGGGTATAGGATAATGGTGGAAGGAACATAAAGTTTGATCTGATCAAATTTATTGATGTGTGCTCCCTAAACAGAGATTCCGCATTTAATGTTGAAGTTCAAGAAGTTTGAAAGAGCTCTAACAGTTTATTTGGTTGATTGGCTGAAACATGGTCCAAAAGGTGATCCAGAATGAACAAATTAGAAATGCCAGATCTACTCTGGTTCAATATAGAGGAAGGAATTCAAAAGCTTAAGGGAATAAGAACATTAGACTAGATTTATCATTTAAGATGACTCACCCATGCTGAAAGGGTCTAGAACATACCTTTTACCACTACCATAAGAAATATAGTTGTGAGGGGAGCCTCAGCATTCTTAAAAGGCTGTGTGGTCATTCTTCCCTGTAGGTCAGACCTCACCATGGGAATTGCAGTTACTAAACAGATAAAAACCCAAAGGCAACAGGAGTTACTGAATCTCAGGATGCAGGCACCAATGGCAGCACTCACAAGTCCAAGGTAAGATGTGTATGGTCCTATTACAGGAACTGTACTCAGAACAGTCTGAATCACCCAGACCTATGAAGTTGGCTAACTAGTTGATCATGGCATTCTTATAAGTGAAATAAGAATCCAAGTAAGTTCTTACTTGGTCCATTAAGCATAAAAGTTCTAAGTCAAATAAATAAAAGTTTAACTTAAAAAATAAAACAGAGAGTCACCATATCTCATTCAGTTCCAGACTAGGGTCTCCTGATAGACCAAGAACTCCTTAAGGAAGGGTCCTGGTACACTTCCAAAAATGTAAAATTTTCCTCTCAGTGTTTTCCAAAAGGACATATGGCTTTGTATCAGGGTAACTATGCATTTTAGAAAAGGAAACAATTAGACCTTTTGGGAGGCTATGGGACACTAGCTCTGAACTGATACTAATTCCAAGAGACCCAAAATATCACTATGGTCCACCACTCAGAGAAGAGGCATATGGATGTCAGATGATCCATAGAGTTTTAGCTCCAGTTCATCTCACAGTGGGCCCAATGGGTTCCTGAATCCCACTGAAGATGGTTGTTTTCCCAGTTCTGAAATATATAATTGAAATGGACGTGCTGAGTAGATGGCAGAATCCCCACACTGTTTCCCTGACCTGTGGAGTGAGGACTCCTGTAATTGAAAAGGTTAAGTGGAAGATATTAGAATTGCCTTTCCGTAAGAAAATAGTAAATCAAAAGCAATGTTGCAGTTCTGACTGCACTATTGATGGATTTCAGAGATTACTACCACCATCAAAAATTTGAAAAATGCAGAGTTGGTTATTTCTATCACATCAACCCTCACTTTAGCCTGTGCAGAGAGGCAAGATGGACCTTGGAAAATGACAGTGGATTATAGCAAACTTTACCACATAGTGGCTCCAAATGCCACTGTTGTACCAGATGTGGCTTCACTGAGCAAACTACCACATGCCCTGGTATTTGGTATGATGCTTTTAATGTGATGTAAGTCTTTTTCTCCATTCCTGTCAAGAAATCCACCAAAAATAGACAGGCCTTTCTGAATTGGTAAAAATCATGAAAAAATTTGCGTCCCATGAGAATGTGCACCATAGTGTGACCTCAGCTGAGGAGGTTTTTAATCATCAAGTGGATAGGGTAGCACATTCTTTGGATGCCAGTTGTCCTCATTCCACAGCTACTACTTCATCACCCAACAGCTCCCGAAAAAAGTGTCAGGGATGAAGGTTATGCCTGGGTTCAACAACACAGACTTCCAATTATCAAGTCTGACCTGGTTATGCCCATTGCTGAGTGTTAGTCTGTCAACAGAAGAGACCATCACTAAGTCCCTGATAAGGCATCATTCTCTGGGCGGTCAGCCAGTTCTCTGGTGAAAGACTGATTAAATTGGAGCACCACCATCATGGAAAGGGCAAGATTTTGGTTTTACCGAAACAGACACTTACTCTGCATTTGTATCTGTTTCCTGCAATGTGATGTTTCTGCCAAAACTACCATTTGTGGATTTACAGAATGGCTTATGCACTGTTGCAATATTCCACAAAACATTAATTCTGATCAAGGAGCCCACTGCACACCAAAAGAATTGTCACTGGAATTCACTGATCTCTTATTCCCCACCATCTTGGCTTGACAGAATGGTGGAATGGCCTCTTTAAGACTGAGTTAAAGTTGTTAATGACTCCATCTCCACTTGTTCCTCAAGATCAACATTTAATCATAAGAATTTCTACCATCTCATTAGCTGAGGACAAACCTGACATGAATATTTAAGAGAATGTGCAACATAGAAAGGTATACTTTCTAACAACTGCTAAATTTATTAATTCATTTCATAAATTAGGCTACTTACACCAGACATTCTACTTTCTGTGCTATACTACTCAGAATAGCATTTAGCAATAAATTAGCCTTTGGTAGAAATCTCCTGTGGGCTTTACTTGTTTGAGGTTTTAATTAAATTGCTGAAAGCAAACAATAATTCCCACCATATTTTATGAGACTGTTCATTCCATAAAACAATGAATCTAGCTTCTGCTTTTAACTGAAAATCACCTCTCTCAACAAAAATATTTTTGACCATTTTCTTTCACAAAAATAATGGCAAAAGCAACACTTTTTGACAAAATGCCATTACAACAATGAGGATAGAAAAGATGAACATTTTCTTGAAAAGTATTATAAAATAAGTTTTGTTCTCACCTGAAACCAGGTCTCCATGTTCAAGTCTTATATCTCCAAATGCCTTGAATTTTTTCCTTCCTCATTATTTGTGCTTTCATTTGGATAATAAACAACATTTAACAATTCAAGGAAAAGTCTCTGAAAAAGTGTCTTCAGAATTGAAATCTGACTACCCATGCAAAATACAATACATTGGTGGAGCTGACTTTGAGAAAAAAATGACTAAAATATCACATAATACCAGACATGATCAAAGTATCAGTTCTTAACTCAAGAAGTGAAATTCCTTCGGGATGTAAATCAGGTATTGTGTTCAAACTTATTAGCTCTTTATTATATCGTACCATCTCTCAACTATTCACGCCAGGCTTGTCCCCAACAACCGAAGGATAGAAGATCTGCTGACTAAATGTTATTTTTGAGGAACAAGGGTAGGTGGGCCCATTAACAATAATAAGACACACTAAAAATAAGCTACCTTTCATCCTGGTTATTTCTCAAGGTGGTACTGACAAATGTTACATGATTCTTCTTACTTAAACTATTTCTCATTGTTACTTCAAGGATTGTTGGAAGTTCATTAAAACAAACAAACAAACAAAAACTAAACTAAAAAGCATGATTAATTTCAAGTAAATCTGCAGAATGAAATAGTGAAATTGTGTAACTACTCATTTACTCAACATTATCTACATCAGGCAATGTCCTCAATACTATCCATCAATATTATATATAATAAAGTGGCAGAGAAGTACTAAAAATAAAGTCTTGAGAAAAGTAAAAAAATACAGAAGCCCAAGTAAATTACACAATAATACATTTAAGACAAAAATATTTAATAGACAAATTTAAGATAAAAATAGTAAAGATACTTGGGGTACCTGGGTGGCTCAGTGGGTTAAAGCCTCTGCCTTCGGCTCAGGTCATGATCTCAGGGTCCTGGGATTGAGCCCCACATCGGGCTCTCTGCTCAGCAGGGAGCCTTCCTCCCTTCCTCCCTCTGCTCACCTCTCTGCCTACTTGTATCTCTGTCTGTCAAATAAATAAATAAAATCTTTAAAAAAAAAGTAAAGATACAGATACCACTCAAAATAAATAACCATTATTATTTCTTAAGCAACTAATAATGTATAATATTTTTAAAACTATATAACATATAAAAAACCAGGATATTGAGAGAAAAAAATAGTACTAGAAGGTTTTAATTTACTCTTATTAATAGATTAAATATGTCTAAATTTAGCAGGTACCTAAATAACATATCCGTATATAAATGCAAATATGTGTGCATGGGTGTGTGCAAATATATGTGTTTATATATATGTGTAGTGCATATATGTGTGTGCCTATATGCCTATCTACATCTATATAAATAAACATATTCATGGTTTACTCAAAAAATTTAATTGCTAAAAAGATTAATTGCTCACTTAAGTATTTAAAAAAATATTATTTTATTCTATAAATATTTTTGTTACCTACTATGTGCCAGCCCTTTCTAGGCTCCAGAAATGAAGTATTGAAGAATGCAGATGAATTCATTGCCCTCATGAAGCTCAAATTCCACTTGAGGCAAAATGATAGTAAAGAAATAAGTAAATAAATAAGATTATGATAGTTGCTATTATGGAAATAAATGAGACAGATGAAAGAACAGTGCAATCTTATGTCATTTAGAAAGTGTGACCTATTCAAAATGGTGCTGAAGAAATTTCCCATCCATTTACTTATTTTTATAAAGATTTAAGTTTAAGTGGTAAGAGCTTGGTTTAATTGATAAGGACTTGAAAAATCACCAACACACTTTAGATACAGTAGAAAGAAACAAAATTGAGAGAGAAAGTTAATTAAAATATGTATAAATACAAATGAAAAAACAAGAAAGGTGTTTTGCAGTGTTAACTTTTGTCACATGTTAAGATGTCTGTAGCTTTTTTAATGATTTTCATCCTTCCCCACCCATTGCATTGTGGTCTTGTCTTTGGCCACACCCCATAGTCATTATTTATTTTCATGCTCACGTTAGAATGGAGATGAATTTATTTGATGGATCATTAGCAATAGTGTTTCCAGGTGATAACAGGATTTGCTACAACCAGATGAACATACCTGAAACAGCAGGTATGTTCCAAACTTCAACTGGAGTTACCACTTTACTAAACCTATGTAAGAATCAGATACCCTTCTATTAGATCCCCTGGTGTTTTGATCATAATCAACAAGGAGATTTGAATGATCATATAGTTTTAATCATGTTTTGTGCTTCTGTCACTTGAATTTTTGTATAGAACACTATTGTATTATGCTAGCAAGTCAGCCCTTCTTACCTATATCTTTCCTGTCTTAAGATGTTTTTCTCTGGGGAAATCTCCTATCTCATATGACTCCTCTATTTGATTGAGAATCTGCTTAAATGTCAGTTCTTCAAGAGGCCCTCCTTGATCGTCATTTCAAAAACTGAATTTCCTACATTTGTTATTCCTTACCCTGCTCACTTTCCTTCATAATACTCAGTATATTACGTGAGATCATACGTACATTCATGTTTTTCACTTTGTCTGTTTCTCCTACTAGAATGTAAGCTCAATAAGTATAAAAAAAATTCCCAAATTCACAACAGAATTCAAAGTACCAAAATCATGGCCTAGCACAGCAGTTTCTAAAGTGTGGTCCCCAGAATCAGCAGTATCAGTATCAAACAGGGAACTTATTAAAATTGTACATTATTGGGCCTCACCGAGACCTACTAAATAAATTAGAGACTCTAGTGAGGGGCCCAGTAATTGATTTTGATGCACTCTCAGGTTTCAAACAACTGGCTTATAACTATTGTCACAGCATTAGTCTGTTCTCAATAAATACCTTATCTTTAATGTCAATTTCACAAGTCAGGAATTCACTGAATCCTCCCCATTGCTTAAGTTACCTGTTTAAACTCCATAATCAGTAACTGAGAAAATTAACCTACATGGGTTTCAATCCTATAGGATCTTCTAAGATACAAGAGCTAAAATCATTTGACTTCCGTGAATTCCTCCATTGACAGTGAGACCAAATGGCACTCTGACTATGCTGAGATGTGTTTAGTTCAGATCCAAATCCTGTGTTTTGTTTTTTTAAAGAGAGGGAACACAAGCAGGGGGAGTGGGAGGGGGAGAAGCACGATCCCCACTGAGCAAGGAGCCCAATGTGGGTCTGGATCCTAGGACCCTGGATCATAATCTGAGCTGAATGCAGCCACTTAAGGACTGAGCCACCCAGGCATCCCCAAATGCATTGGCTCTTAAAAGACTTGGCTTTTCTCCTTGCTCAGGGCACATGAACATACAAGAATGGCTGCAGGTATCTGAGGGGAAAATTAAAACATTGGCAATGTGCCCTTGTATTGTTAGAAGAATGCCCTTTCTTAGCATCACTCAACCTTAGTGGTATCTGAGTTTGTAGCACTGAATCAAAGGTGGAACTGGTTAAAGGATTACAACTCTATTCTGGCAACTCCTCTTTTATAAAATCTGGATTTTTTTTTAATTTTATAATTTTTGGGGGGCACTACAAGTCATTAACTTGACTTTTATACAATGCTCTTAAGTTTTGTTTTTAGGAGTGTCCTGCTTATTAGTCACACCAGAGCTTTCTTATATCTACGAATTTTTAGTTTTCAAATAATATGAATTGATTAATTGATTCTGGTTAACTTGTCAGTTTTTCATTAGAATCATATTTGGTTAATTTCAGAATTAGCTGGAAAACTAGGGAAAAATTCAGAAAGTAACTTGAGTGTATGCTCTTTATAGTTTTATTTTCTTTAATTACCTTTTTATTAACTTTGAACAACATTCATTCAAAGTACCCAAGTACTAGATTGGCTTAGTGTAAGAAAAAAAGAATACAGGAGACATTAAAATATAGCCCCACCAAGAGTGCAAGAGCAGGAAAGAGGCAGTTCCCCCAGCGGAAACCCCCACCGCAGTTAGGAAAATAAGAGGAAATTTATGCTCTGGAGCCAAAACAGCAAATGTTCATTAACCTTGTTTGTTCATGTAGATCACTGGGCACTAAACCAAGTAGTTGAACATATATAAATACCACTGAAGAGCTGAGTCTAGAAACATCTTTTTTTTTTTTTTTTATAGTGCTGCTGGAGAGAAAGTTCTTGTATTATTTTAAAAGAAAAAGACAATACTGTGCTGTACATGAGTAGCTTGTTTTTTCTGTTTTGTTTTGTTTTTCCTTTCAAAGTTGTTCAAAATGCATTAATCTTCACCACCACTCTGGGAAAGAATAAAGTATTATTATCCTCATTTTTCAAATGAGAAAAACAAGACAGAAAGAGATTAAGTAACTTGCCAAAGGCTAAAGAAGAAGCAAACTTCAGATCTAGGTTAGGATTTGTGAATTTGAACAACAATCCCCCGGAGCACTTTCCCATAGCAAAGGGGGGGGGGCGTGAGGGGAGTGTAGAGGTGAGATGGGGAGAAGGCTGGCAAATCATGGAGCTTTTCTTGTGCAAATTATTGCCAGCTTGTCATCAAAATTCTGATTTTGCTCCTTGAATGCAATGGCAGTAGATGTGGCAAGAAGTGTTTATGCCAAATGAACTTCAAAATTGTGGCATTATCCTTTGGCCCAATTTCTGCTGGTAACTACTGAAAAGCCCTGAGGTCATTTCGTGCTGTGTCACCACAGAGCTGCAGCGCCCTCTTCTGTGTAGACTTCCCACGAACACATTCCCTCCTGAATATTTATATATTTTTTATACAATAAAATTTTATATAACTTTATATAATAAAATATTTATATATATTTATGTATTTATATATATAAAGTACACTCCAGCTGTTCTAGAGCTCTGATGTACATCACTGGACTCCTCTCCTTTTTGCAGCTCAGAGAGTTTTGGAAATTATTTTCCTCATCTCGGTAAATAATTCCCAAATAATCTTTGACGGATTTTACTTTAACAGTAGCCTAATCCCTCGGAGCTGATGATAAATATTATGGATTGGAGATGATAGTATCATTTTGCTCATCAGGAAAGAGTTATATAACATAAGGAGGTGCAGTGTCTGTACAAATTTTCAACTTAAATGAGGATAAAAATGAGAAACAATCAATCCCGTGCTGACCTCTAATTTAGTGGTAAATTCTATGGCATTCCCTTTCTATTTCTTCATCTTGGTTTCCTGATTTTTAATTTGACTAAGCAAAAATAAAAGCTATTGTCGCTTTCTATCACTTTCTTAGATATGGATATTCAAATCCAAAATAAGGTATATTGTCACAGCAGGAGAGTACTCATTTAACAAGTTAATTATAAGTTGTATTATAATCTTTTAAATGCAGTAGAAAGAATTTCAAAGTGATAATGATATTAAAGAGAACAAATACAGTAGCGTCCAGATTAATTTCCCATTTCATCCTTGTCTTTCAAAATAGATATAGATCATTGAAATGAGTTGCACTTGATGGATAAGAAGGTGTTAAGAGAGTTCTGAGTTATTAGTTGATTCCTTCAAAAGATTTTATACATATTTTTAAGTTTTTCCTTCCCCATTACTTAGGGGATTTACTCTGTGTACTAAGAACTTTTACCTGCAGAACAGAGACTCCAGTACTCTCCCTTCTGTTTATATCTCATTTCCATGATTTACCAGCTATTTGAAATTAGGAAAGCTACTCAATCTCTCAAAACTGCCGTTTCCTGTTCTGTAGATTAGAGGTGATATTGATGACAATCTCATAGAATATGTGAGATCAATGGAGATAATGCATGAAAGCTTTTGCCTATTTCTGGCACATAGTAGGTGCCCATTTCATGTCCACTGTTGCTATTAAATCTTATGATAATTATACAATTAGTATTATATTTGTCATTTCAAATAAGAAGAGTTTTAGAGAGCTTAAGTGATTTTCTTAAGGTTGCAAATACGCTTAATCTGTGTCCAAGCCCTTCATTTTATCTGGTTATAATAGTTTATTTTCTTTTGGAATTAGTGGTTCTTTGATCTCCTTTGCTTGTACCTGAAAGTAGACTTCAGTTTCCTTACCCTTACCTTAATTGATAATTTTCTTTTTCCTGCTCTAACCTCAAAGTCCCTCTAAAATATGGGCCCATTTTTATTATCACATTCTGTCTAGACCTTGACCGTCTTGGCACCTGCCCCTCCTCTACCGGGACTACACTGAGCTCTGTGAGACCAGAAAATACATCCTGCTTTCTGACAGCCATTACTTCCCTCTAGCAGAGGAGGCTAAAGATAATTAACTATGGGCCTGTTGAGTGGCTCTCAAACATTGGCCTGCATCAGAATCAGTTGGATGATTTCATGGACGTAAATTTCTGGCTTCTATCTACAGAAGATTCTATCTGTATACCTAAGGTGGATCCCAAGATCTTGTATTTCTAGGTTCACAGATGATGCTGATGCAGCTGGTCGGGGAACCATATTTTGAAAACCACTGGTGCCTGTGTTTCTGTCAAAGTCCTTACAGAACATGCTTCTCAGACACATTGGTTTTCCTTCCAAATTAAGAAAGAGTTGAATTATTCATTAGACTGTCTAACTACAGTTTTCAGTGAGTGCCAATTATGATCAGCATTTGGAAGTATCAAGTACTTATTAATATTTACACTCTATAGAAAGCTACACAACTATTATTTTGAATGTTGCTAGCATGGTTAGAATACAGTTATTTAAATTGAAGATAAAAACTGTCTTGTTTCAGGGGCGCCTGGGTGGCTCAGATGGTTAAGCATCTGCCTTCTGCTCGGGTCATGGTCCCAGGGTCCTGGGATCGAGCCCCATGTTGGGCTCCCTGCTCAGTGGAGCATCTCCTTCTCCCTTTCCCTCTGCATCTCTCCCTGCTTGTGCTCTGTCTGTCTCTGTCTCTGTATCTCTCTCAAACAAATTAAAAACAAACAAACAAACAAAAACACCTTAAAAAGTTGTCTTGTTTTAAAAAAACATCTTTTGGGGCACCTGGGTGGCTCAGTTGGTTAAGTGACTGCCTTTGGCTCAGGTCATGATCCTGGAGTTCCAGGATTGAGTCCCACATTGGGCTTCCTGATCGGCAGGGAGTCTGCCTCTCCCACTGGTTTCTCCCCTCTCAAGGTCTTTCTCTTTCTCAAAAATAAATAAATAAATAAATAAATAAATAAATAAAATCTTTAAAAAAAAAATCTTTCTGTTGAGAAGTTCAAGATATTCCATACATAGAATTTGCTTCCTCTGGTGTGAATTTAAGAAATTAATTTTATTTATTTAATTATATTTGCAAAGACAAAAGTAAAATTGATTATGTCATTACTTAAAAAACTCTTGAAACGCAACCTGGCATGGTTATGTTTTGAAGATTTATTTCATAGACCATTAATATGTGATCTTAGACGATATTAGTTTAAATCTCTCCTCTTTTAATAAAGTTTCTGTTGGGAATAGACCTATTGAAGTATTATTTGTGTAAAAGGACAAATTAATTTTCTAGCATATTTGGTGAATTGTATGCTTTGGCAATCAAGATTTATGTTCCTCAGGATATATTATATGTACATATTTTGAAAAACATCCATTTTCAAAGCAACACAGTATAATGGAGTACTTTATCAGTAACACAATGAATATAATTTAAACTTTTTCAGATACTGTGTTTTATTGTGAATAGCCGTAACAATTATGTTTGTCAAAAACAAACAAAACATTGTTAATAAAGATTGATAAATACTAAGATGTTAGATAAAATGGCTTTATCAATTATTTTAATTATTTTCTAAATATTTATATCTCTTATTTCAGTATTTATCTAAATTCAGACCTATGGGATCTTAGGGGCCAAAGGTTTTGCTACCAACCTATCATTAACACCATATTAAAATGCATGATCCCAATACTGAATAATGGATGCTATATTTGAGCTCAATTCCTACTACAAGGTTTTTTCTGCATAATTCAATGAAAGGTGTGCCTCTGACATTTCTTCGCTAAATTAAATGTTTTGAACTTCTTTTTCCTATTCTTCTATATTTGATTCTAAAACAAAAACATTTCTCCAATAATTTGTGCACAATATTGCATTGTTAAATTAGGGAAATAAAATGGGATTTAAATTTTAATTAAAGCAAACATCTGAGCCAAATGTTATATAGCTTATTAAAGTAATATTTATGAACTGACTGTGAGATATAGCAGTTAATTACTGCAGCTCACATTATACAAAAATCAAAGTCTAAGGTTTCTATATATTATAATAATGAATTGTATTTGCTCATTCACTTTCTTGTTCACTTGTTTAAAAAGTTTGAGTCTTCTATGAGATCAACATATGACGTAATATGTTCTTTTGAATTTATAACATAATCTAGAGAGTACTTCAGAGATATTGTATGACTTTTTAACTATATCATATTTCTATCTCAAAAGGTCTGCTTTTTGCCAGACCTTAAAATCCACTTTTTCATTCACTTATTCTTTCATTCACCCATGCAACAAACTTCTGCTGAGAGCCAACTCTCAGTAAGGCATTATTTTGGCTAAGGTAAGAATAATGCATTTGTCAAGAAATAATGTATACAGTGTGCCTGAGTGGCTTGGTTGGTTGAGAGACTGCCTTCAGCTCAGGTCATGATTCTGGAGTCCTGGAATTGAGTCCTGCATTGGTCTCCCTGCTCACAGGGCATCTGCTCCTCTCTCTGACCTTCCCCCTCTCAGGCTCGCTCTCTCTCTCATTGTCTCTCTCTCAAATAAATAAAATCTTAAAAAAAGTAAATGATGTACACATAGTTACCCTAAAACACAGTAAATTGTGAAGCTGTGTAAGAAAAGATTAGATCAAAATCTACTTAAATTCACAGGAAGAGGCAGACCGCTGTTGGGATGTTTAGTATTCAGGTGCTACCTAAATCTTGTTTTCATGGTAGAACTCCAGATACTTTGAGTCTTTAAGATGTGACTTGATTTGTAGGAGTTCATTTGATCCAGAGATAGGAAGTGCTTTAGAGCAATTACCTATAATTCCCAGAACTCCCAGCATTGAAATAGGATTGTCTCCACAGATAAGGAAAGAAGGTCATAGAGATAAAACTTCCAGGCTTCTAATTCTCATGCTGGTGATATCCCCACTAGTACCTGTTGCTCTTTCTTTAAGAGCATTTTCTGCATAGAAAACTTATATGCATTACTCAGGGAAATTAAGATCAAGTGGAGATCATCTCACTGTAACCCTGAATCCCTAAGAACTGCCTTTAAAATGTCTATAGTCATGTAGGATGGAGCTTTATTTATTAGCTTTGGCTGGAATTCAGTTACTGATATTTGAGTTTTCCAGGTATGTCTAAGGTGAATTTATGACAGTTGGTTTTGTTCAGCTATATAATTTCTGTTTAATTTCAAAAGTAGACATGACAGTGCTCTAGAATTGCATCATTTCTTTCTGAATATTCACCAAGACTATTTTTTTCAGCACTATCCATGTTTTTAAATATAAACGAAATACCTTTGCCGCAGTAGCTCAAATATCCTTTATTTTGGAAAAAATAAGAAATATTATCTAAAGTAGCATTAAAACAAATTGAACTTATCTTCTCCATGCCATTTCCCCCTAAAGATTACTCTTGAGCTACTTCATATTAATATTAAATATGAAGGTTTAATTTAACATGCTGGTAAACATGACTTACCAACAGAATTTGAACAACTGCATATCCCAATGTAAAGTGATACGTAATGATACATTTATTGAATTTGTCATATCTTTTAGTTTAAATCTCACATAGTAGCAGACATAGTTTTACAAAAATGTATTCACATTTTATAGGCAATGCAAGCAATGAAGCTAGTTCAACTTCATTTCTTAAGGAATCAAAATATTTACACTTCTGATATATTTTGATCACCCAACGGAGGCATGACTTATACTTACCTTAATTTTTTTTTGAGTAAACATTTTATTTACTGAAAGAACCCAAAACTGCGTTATAACAAAACAGATAATTTCTGATGTTTTTAATGCATCAATTTGTCAGTGAGCTATATACAAAGATTATCCTTTTCATGTTGTTTTGTTATGAACTAAATGGCAGTTTCTTGATTCCTTACTCAGTGATGACTCATTATAATTTGTTGGGCTCGTTTAATTTACTTATAAAGGTTTTCATTTACAAACCTTTTTTTTTAAATGTATGCACACCTTATGATCTTGGATTAATAAAATAGTGTTCTTTCTCACCTTTTATAAATAATAAATAAAGGGAGCCTATCAGAACTAGTGCATAATACCAAATAAATAAAAATAAACTACTTTGAGTCATAAGTAAATATAATTTTGGTGAAAAAACTTTTTTTTTAAGATTTTATTTATTTGTCAGAGAGACAGAGCACAAGCAGGAGGAGCAGCAGGCAAAGCAGGCAGAGGGAGAAGCAGACTCCCCGCTGAGCAAGGAGCCCGATGCTGGACTCAATCCCAGGACCCTAGGATCATGACCTGAGCAGAAGGGAGAAGCTTAACCAACTGGGCCACCTAGACATCCCCTGAAAAAATTTTAAGCTATATAGAATAATAAGATCCCATTTTAATACGATGTTACACAAAATAGGATGGAATAAATACTGCTATCTTTCACTTAAAATAAACTTATGTTTGTTTATTTTTAAAGGTTTTTATTTAAGTTCCAGTTAATTAACATATGGTGTTGTATTAGTTTCAGGTGTACAATATAGTGATTAAACACTTCCTTGCAACAACCAGTGCTCCTCAGGACAAGTGTACTTATTAATCCCTATCACTATCCAACCCATCCTCCAATCCCCTCAACCCCACCCCCACTACCTCCTACCCCCACCCCACAGGTAGTCATAAGTTTGTTGTCTATAGTTCAGAGTCCGTTTCTTGGTTGGTCTCTCTCTCTCTTTTTTCCTTTGTTCATTTGCTTTCTTTCTTAAATTCCGCATATGAGTAAAGTCATATGGTATTTGTCTTTCACTGACTGGTTTATTTGACTTAGCATTATACTCTCTAGCTTCATCCATGTTGTTGCAAATGGCAAGATATTTTTCTTTTTTATGGCTAAATAATATTCCATGTTGATTTATTCATCTATCAATAGACACATGAGCTGCTTTCATAGTTGGCTGTTATAAATAAGTCTGCAATAAACATAGAGGTGCATGTATGCTTTTGAATTACTGTTTTTGTACTTTGGGGGTAAATATCCAGTAGTACAATTGCTGGATCAAAGGTGGTTCTATTTTTAACTTTCTGAGGAATCACCATGATGTCTTCCGCAGTGGATGCACACAGTTTGGGTTCCCACCAACAGTGCACAACTGTTATTTTTTCTCCACATCTTCGCCAAACCTTCTTGTTTCTTATGTTTTTGACTTTAGTCATTTTGACAGGTCTGAGGTAATATCTCATTGTAGTTTTGATTTGAATTTCCCCAGTGATAAGTGATGTTGAACACTTTTCATGTGTCTGTTGGCCATCCAGATGTCTTCTTTGGAGATACGTTTCTTCATGCCTTCTGCTTATTTTTAACTGGATTATTTGTGTTCTGGGTATTGAGTTTTATAAATTCTTTATATATTTTTGATACTAACCCTTTATCAGATATGCCATTTGTAATTTTCTTTCCTCATTCAGTTTGCCATTTAGTTTTGTTGATTGTTTTCTTCACTGTGCAGAAAACTTTTACTTTGTTGTGGTCCCTGATAGTTTTTGTTTTTATTTCCTTTGTCTCTGAAGACATATCTAAAAAAATATTGTTACAGCTGATGTCAGAGAGATTATTGCTTATGCTCTCTTCAAGGATTTTTATGGTTTCAGGTCTCACATTTGTCCTTAAAGCATTTTGAGTTTGTTTTTGTGTATGGCGAAAGAGAATGGTTTAGTTTCATTCCTTTTTATGTGGCTGGCCAGTTTTCCCAACACCATTTATTAAAGAAACTTTTTCCCATTTATATTTATTCCTCCTTTGTGGCAGATTAATTGACCATATAATTGTGGGTTTATTTCTGAGTTTTCTATTCTATTCCATTTATCCATATGTCTATCTTTATGTCTGTATCACACTGTTTTACTTACTACCGTTTTGTAATATAACTTGAAATCTGGAATTTTGATACCTCAGTTTTGTTTTTCTTTTTTCTTTTTCTTTTTTTTAAAATATTTTATTTATTTATTTGACAGACAGAGATCACAAGCAGGCAGAGAGGCAGGCAGAGAGAGAGGAGGAAGCAGGTTCCCCGCCAAGCAGAGGGCAAGCAGAGGGCCGGATGCAGGGCTCGATCCCAGGACCCTGAGTTCATGACCTGAGCCGAAGGCAGAGGCTTTAACCCATTGAGCCACCCAAGCGTCCCAGTCAGTTGTTTTTCTTTTTAAGATTCCTCTGGCTATTTGGGGTCTTTTGTGGTTCTATACAAATTTTAGAATTATTTGTTCTAGTTCTGTGAAAAATGTTTTTGGTATTTTGATAAGGATTTCATTAAATTTGTAGATTGCTTTGGGTAGTATAGCTACTTTAACAATATTTGTTCTTTCAATCTGTAAGCATGGAAGCATGGAATGTCATTCCTTTTTTTTTTTTTTGCATCATCTTGAATTTCTTTCATCAGTGTTTTATAGCTTTCAGAGTACAGGTCTTTTACCTCTTTGGTTAGTTTTGTTCCTAGATATTTTATTGTTGGTGGTGCAATTGTAAATGGTATTGTTTTCATAATTTCTCTTTCTGCTCTTTCATTATTAACATATAGAAATGCAACAGATTCCCGTACATTGCTTTTGTATCCTGAGGTTTTACTGGATTTATTTATCAGTTCTAGTAGTTTTTTGGTAAAGGAAGCTTTAGGGTTTTCTGTATATATTATCATGTCATCTGAATATACTGAGAGTTTTACTTTTTCCTTAACAATTTGGATGACTTTTGTTTCTTTATGTGGCTTAAACACTATGGCTAGGACTTCCAGTACTATGTCGAATAAAAGTGGTGAGAGTGGACATTTTGTCTTGCTCTTGACCTTAGGGGAAAGCTGTGTTTTTCACCTTTGAATACCACACTGGCTGTGGGTTTTTCATATAAGGCCTTTATTATGTTGAGATATGTTTTCTCTAGACCCACTTTGCTAAGTTTTGTTTTTTTTTTTTTTTTTTCAATCATGAATGGATGTACTTTGTCAAATGATTTTTCTGTACTTATTGAAATGATCTTTTTTTTAACTCTTTCTCTTATTGATGGGGCATATCATGTTGATTATTTTACAAATATTGATCTACCCTTCCATCCTGGGAGTAAATTCCACTTGATTGTAGTGCATGACTTTTTAACATAAAGTATTGGGTTTGGTTTGCTAATATTTTGCTGATGATTTTTCTAACAATATTCATGAGCGATATTGGTCTGCACTTGTCTTTTTCTGTGGTCTCTTTATCTGGTTTAGGTATCAGGGTGATACTGGCCTCATAGAATGAATTTGGAATGTTTTCCTTCCTCTCACATTTCTTGGAATTGTTTGAGAAGGATAAGTGTTAACTGTTCTTTAAATGTTTGGTAGAGTCTTCTTGCAAAGCCACCTGGTCCTGGACTTTTGTTTTTTAAAAGTGTTTTCATTACTTACTCAGTTTCATTGCTGGTAATTGGTCTGTTCAGATTCTGGGGTTCTTTTGTTTGTTTGTTTGTTTTTTCCTTCTTTAGTTTTGATAGGTTATGTTTCTAGGAATTTATCTGTATTTTCTAAGTTGTCCAATTTGTTGGCATATTAGTTTTCATAATATTCTGTTGCAATTGTTTGTATTTCTGTGGTGTTGGTTATTCTTTCTCCTCTTTCATTAGTAATTTTGTTTATTTGATTTTTCTCTCTTTTTTTAATAAGTCTTGCTAGAAGTTTATCAATTTTATTGAAATTTTCAAAGAACCAGGAGCTCTTTTTATAGTTTCTGTATCATTTATTTCTGCTCCAATGTTTATTATTTCCTTCTTTTACTGGGTTTGGGTTTTGCTTGTTTTTTTGTTTTTGTTTTTGTTTTTGTTTTCTCTCTTTTTTTCTCTCTTTTTTTTTTCTTCTCTCTCTCTCTCTCTCTTTCTTTTCTAGCTTATTTATTTATGAGGTTAAGTTGTTTATGTGAGTTTTTCTTGCTTCTTGAGGTAGGCCTGTAGTACTATAAACTTCCCTCCTATAACCAATTTTGCTACATCTCAAAGATTTGGGGCCATTGTGTTTTCATTTTCACTTGTTTCCATCTAATTTTGTATTTCTTTTTTGATTTCTTGGTTGACTCATTCATTGTTTAGTAGCATGTTATTTAACCTTCTTGTATTTGTGCTCTTTCCAGATTTGTTTTCTATTGGTTCATTTCTAGTTTTATAGCTTTGGAGTCAGCAAACATGCATGGTCTGACTTTGATCTTTTTGGAATTTGTTGAAAGTTGTTTTGTGGCCTAATTTGTGATCTATTATGGAGGATGTTCCATGTGCACTCGGAAAGACTGCATATTCTGCTGCTTTAGGATGGAAAGTTCTGAAAATGTCTGTTACTCAAAATCATTGTGTCCTTGTTGATTTTCTGTCCATCCATGTAAGTGGGGTGTTCAAGTCCGCTATTATTATTGTATTACTATTGATTTATTCCTTTACATTTATTATTAACTGTTTTATGTATTTGGGTGCTCCCATGTTGGGTGTACAAATATTTACAATTGTTGTTAATCTCTTGTTGGATTCTACTCTTTATTATTATATAGTGTCCTTCTTTATCTCTTGATACAGTCTTAGTTTTAAAGTCCACTTTGTTCAATTAAGTATTGATACCTGGCTTTCTTTTGACACACATCTGCATGACAAATGTTTCTTTCTCCATCTTGTCACTTTCATTCTGCAGGTGTCTTTTGGTCTGAAATGAGTCTTTTATACACAGCATATGATGGATCTGTTTTTTATCCACATTGTCACCCTATGTCTGTATATATATATACATACTTTAAAATTATTAATTATATTAATTAAATATACATAATCTATAGTTTAAATAAGTAAATATATATTAAAATTAATTAACTAAATTAAAAACTAGTTTTCAATGAAATTCTTAGATGTGAGTTTATGTATACAAACTAAATACATATAATTATGTATAAATACATATGTATAGAAAAATAGCTTATTATAATTCAATTTTGTTTTCAGAGAATATTTAAATATGAGAGAACTTAAGGTATTCATTAGAAAATAAGATGTAATGTTTCTTAGTAATAACTGATTTTTCCACTTTTTTGTATTTTCAAAATTGTTAAAAAAATTTTCTGTGTGTATATAATAAATATGTAAATATATAACTTAAGAAGATTTCCCTCAATACCACTCAAATATGTAATGACTGAATTCTCACTTCTCTATTTTATTTCTTTATATGATAGTTAAGGGAGTCATTTCATGTAATAGTTAAGAAATTTATTTTTAGTGTCATTTTAAAATATATGTTTTTAAATAAAAGTTGACCTACCTCTAGTATCCTCAACTTTGTTAATTGTGT
Organism: Martes martes; assembly: GCF_963455335.1. NCBI lineage: Eukaryota > Metazoa > Chordata > Mammalia > Carnivora > Mustelidae > Martes > Martes martes. The sequence goes on from NC_137902.1 coordinate 59,913,311, forward strand.
TTTTACATTTTTTTTAAATAAGAGAGAAAAAGAAGGAACCAAAGGAATAAAGAAGAAAAGATGCTGAGTTACTCATAGCCTAACAAAGTAACTGTTCCTGTCTAGAACAAAGGCCCATGTGGAAATGTTTGAGTTTAGTCCAAAAGCTGATTCAAGGAATAGTTCTACTATTTATCATATTGGTTATTATATTGGTTTCATGTATTTATATATTTTTACAAATTCAGGGGATACAAAATTTCCTTTTATAATGCAAGTATAAAAGGGAAAGGAAATTGCTACCAAAAGCAACATAGTTATTTGCAGCTCTCAACTCCTGATCAGAGTAGATTTATTTTTGGAAATGGGCGATGGAAGGCTGGCATGGATGGGCCTTTTGGTTTTGAAAGAGTCTTTAGGCAAAAGCTCTGGAGAGAAGGTGAGCTTGATCTCTAAACAGTGTTGTGAGGTCTAGAATAAGAGGGGGATGACTAGGGAAGATGTCAGGGCAAATTAAGAATGCCAGGAGCAGAGACATTGATATTTAAACAAAGTATTTGCTATTTTGCAATGTTTCTCTTGTTTCTCAACAAAATTTTGAAATGTCACATTGAAAAACATTTTTTAAAATTTACTTAACATTCACATATAATTTGAAATAATCATTGTAGAAAATTTGAATATTAAAATCTATTTGCTATATATCTGTTTTCTGGTTCACCTTTCCACATGAATTTCTCATTATTTATGTTATTATGAACTTATTGGAGCTGATGAGGGAGCAGGAGCCTGGCTGAGGACAAAGCAAAAGCTGGCACCTTGCACCCCCTCTCCACCCGCTCCCCTCAGTAATATGTGTGACATTCCTTAGGCACCCCTGACCACCATAAATGAGAAACAAATAGTTAACTTGCAGAGATCACAATCCTGCAAGACAGGAATCTCCCAACTATCTTGATGTTAATGGCTTGCCAAAAGACAACATTGATCAAGCCTCTGGTATCCTGGCACCTTGTAGGCCCTCTTTAGCATATGAAAGCTCCATTGAAATCTCCCTTTCCCTCACCTTCCCCCAACTGCAGGGTACATAACCTGCCATCCCTCACAAGCTGGGGCAGCAGCTCTTCCTGCCCACGGATCCTGTCCCCGTGCTTTAATAAACCACCATTTTGCACCAAATATGTCTCAGGAATTCTTTCTTGGTCATCGGCTCTGGACCTCAGCCCACTGAACCTCACCTAGGTTCTAGAACTTCATCATATGGCACCCAACATGGGGCTGTGAGTCTACATTTGGACTCTGAGCTTTGATGCAAAATTGATGAGTACTTTCTCTCTCCTTTTCCTTTCGTTTCATTTCAGGGGCTTTTCAAGGAGTATGGTCTTATTGGAACACTTGCATGTCAATTGCTCAGGCTGTAATCCTCTAGCCCGTGGCTGCTCTAGAGGGAGGAGAGCATCTGCCTTTTGGCTGTAAGTTAGTACCCTGGCTGGAATGGCAATAAGACCCAAAAACTTGATACCCTCTCTTTATTCCTGTTCTTATATAAAGTTGCTCTCTTGGGCATGGGACAGCCACCTAAGTCACCAGGACGGCTGCCAATCTTAAGACTCCTGTGTGAGGTTTCCTCCTGATTGATGTAATGTGATCCCCTCCACATCCCTGGTCTAGCCACTTCTGGCCGCGGGACCTCCACTGGGAGCCGGCCGAAACCAGTACCCGATTGAATTAAAATGCAACCAGGACCGTTTCCTGGAGAAGTTGGCTGTAAGGACCACATGTGTTGGAATGTCGCATAGACCATGATGGATTTCAGTCTTTACTGTTTCTTGTCAGTGTCTTCTACAGACTACTTAAAGCTACAAAATTGGGTAATTCCCTTTGCCAAACTTTTCTAATATTTCCATGGGTTAAAATGGCAAAACAGTATGCAGTTTTCAGTACAGACGATGGCATGGCATGGCACAGTATTTTGGTCCATTCACGAGGCACCCATCAGCAGCCTAGGATGTGATGGGGAAGGGGAGGGATGCGGCACCCCTCCAGGGCCTCTAATGGCAGGAATGCCTTCCCGGGGAAGGCAGGATGGTGATCAATAGCGATTTTTGTTGAGGGACACCTCCAGTCGCTTTTGACACATGGGAACCTCTGACATATCCTGCGTGGGACACCACCCAGGAATCAGGGGGGATTTGGTTATGGACCTTCTTTATTTTTTTGCAAGCATGGCCTCAGTAGGCCTCTTCAGTTCCCAAGGACTCTACCTTGGGGTGCCTTTTAATACACTGGAAATAATTTGGATTGCAAGACTTAGAAAAGGACTAAGCTGTAACACTGCATGGCCTCAGTGAGAACTATCAGTTAGATCTCCTCTGCAGGAAACAGGGCAAATGCACCTAGGATACCTTCATTGTTCATACCTAGGCTTCATTGCTCTACACCAGGACCCCGAACTAAGGGGCTTTTGTAGAATGTGTTTGCCCAAATGAGTCAGCTAGTAAACTTCATCCTGACATACTGGATGATAATTACGTTAATAAGCCTTCTTCTAGTAAACCCAGGTTGCTGGGCCATCCCTAGCAAAGGGGACTCTGACTTTATTTCTCTTTGTTCCTCCTGATAGATGTGGGGTCTTCTCCTTTACTCATTTCCCGTGTTAATGGCTATAACTGGAGCCAACTGGGGTTAGTCTAACTTGAGACAGAGACTTTAAGGAATATTCCCAAGCAGCTGCCGAAACTCTCTTTGTTTTGGGGAAATTTCCCTGTCTTCTCTGGCCGGACTTGGACTGCTTAACCCCTCCCCCCTTGCTGGTGGGAAAGCATGGCGTCTGCTCCTCTGTTGGGGCTTATGAGCTCTAAAACTGGGAATCTTTTCTCTGCCTCCTGGCAGCACTTTGTTTCCTCTGTTTCCCCCTTCTGTTTCTGCACCAACGTGCATGCAGCCTGCATGACTAGCCTCTAGATCATGCACCACTGCTCCTTCTCTCTTCACTGTCAAGAAGCAAGAAGAGCACCCCCTGGACCTAACACCCCCCACTCCAGATCTCCCCACTCGTGTCTCAGGTAAACATTCAAAGTGGAGTGGGCCCAGGTGGAACGTAAATCAGTATTGGAACTAAGTTAAGTTTATTGGGTTAATTAGGATGAACATGTCTTTTGAGTTATCAGTAGTAAATGTGAGACTTCAGAGTTTTTACTTAAAGTCAAATAAGCTCGTGTTATTTGTTAAAATCTGTTAGCAAAGAAATGACTAAACTGATGGTTAATTGTCTGTCTCAAAGTTTTAATGGGTAATTGCTGAAGTAGCTTTCAAAGTCTTTGGTAACATGAAACTTTAAAGTTTTGGTTGGATAGCAAATGGAATTAAATTGTGGACATCTAGGTCTTAACCAAACAGGGTAAAATGCTAAGTCATTAATTACTGGATGTAGGTTTGTACTTTTGACTTCTTACTGCAAAGAAACTAAGAGTATTTAAATCTGTTGGTAAACATGTTTTGTGCTTAACTGATTCATAAATTGGCATATAAAAAATTCTGTTGTAACAGTTCACAATTGGTTAATAACTAAAGGTGTTTCTAAGAGTACAAAATTCTGCTAAGTGTAACTAAGACTGATGGAAATAAAGGAAGCAACTCTGTATGTGGAAAGTAGGAGATATGTAAGAAAGATTTAAGGAATAGAAATGTATTTTATCAAAGATAAAAGGTAATTGTGTCCTAAATGAGATAGTTGTTTGGAAGGAAATGACTTGGGACAAAACCTGAATGCAAAGTTGTAGAAAGTTTGTAAAGGGAAATCTTCAGAAAAGGCATTTTAGCTACAGTCAGGACGGACGAAGTTTGAAATGAATGGGTTTTAAAGGTACATTGGTATAAGACTGAAATTCTCTCTGTTCAAAAGGACAAAATTTTCTTAGATTAATTGATCTGCTGTTAAGAAAATGTAAATGGTTTTCTCTTCGCCTGCCCAGAAAACCCAGTTTCTATGTTTTGTTTTATCAGGTGTTTAACATCCCTAATTATATTTAGGCATGTGCTTCAAAACTTTATAAGATTTTAGCAAATGTTGACAAGATTTAAGTTGTAAATCTCTTTAACTCAGGCTTTTCCTTGGTATGCTAAGTTACTCATGAAGTACTGCTAAACCAATGATAAACCTTGGGTTACATTTGGGAAAATGCTGTAACTATTCTAGAGAGTCTATGTATTTCCTAAACTTTTAATGTTTTGAGAGATCATCACTTGATATTGTAATTATGGAAATGTTATGTGTCACAGAAATAACCTGATTTCCTTGCCAGCTAAATTGTAAACTCTCATCTCATCAGCTCTAACCTATCCATTCTGAGTTTTTGTCATTTATAATTGTTTTAATTCTCTTGTAAAATGAGTTTTATCTTCGAGGAGATTCATATAAAGGACTTTCAGGACAAATACAGATATTTGATATGCTTGAAAATCCTAAAACTGAAATGGGTAATAATTTCCAGAACTAACTAAAGCTGCATTCACCAGATTTAGTAACATGGGACTAAATGAACTAAAAGATTATAGTGTTGTTCCCCTTAATGTTTTGTCTTGTTTTAGACATTGCTGGTTCTCTAATGTTTGCTCTTCAAGACTAAGGAAACTTTCTTCTTAAAATGTCTGTGACTTACAGAAAGGTAAAATTATTTATTTGCAAACAAATCAAAGCATTCAACTTTTCTATCTGAACCCTCTGAAACCAAAAGGTCTCAGTAAGTATTCTTTCTTCCATGGCAATCAGTCATTTGCATAAGTTCAATAAGAATCTGTTCTCCTTGTAACAGGACACCATTGGAAACATGGGTTATTTTACCAAGGCTTTGACTGGAACACCACATTTGAAAAGACTCAGATATGACCAGACAGCTTAAAGGAACTAAGGTTGACTTTATGAAACCTGGAGCCATAAAGCCCCTTGGGACTGTTGGCCTGATACCTTGCTTACAGAGTTCCCAGCAGCCTCACCAGGTGAGTAAAGAATGTCACTTCCTGGCAGGATACTTTGGGAACCTCAGGAAGAATTTGTCCAAGTCGACAGATATTGCAGGCATGTCTGAGGGCAAGTACATGGCTTGGCTTCTGGCCTGGAGAGGCTACTAAAAAGTTCAACCTAGAGATTCCTTATAAGAAGTTCCAGCAAAGCAGATTCTAAAAGATCTATATGATCACACTCACTGTTCTTGCTGAGCTTATGTAAATAATAGGCCAAGTTTGTTAAAACTGGACTTGTTTTTCAAATAAATTGGTCCTGATTTGGCTATCTCTGGAAATGAAGGTTATTTTAGAGAGAAAGATTATGTTTTAATAACACACCTTTATGGATGTTAAATTCTAGATTTGATTGTCTTTAACTGTTTGTTTACCTAAGCTAAACAATTTGAGGTAAACTTCAGAGAAGTTGCACAATAGCTTCTTTAGTCAATCTTATTATTTTGTGGGGATATTAGCAGAACCCCATGGCAAATGATTAAACAACTAGAAAATGGGATTGATTCCCCAACAACTGTATAACTTAACTATCACCTGGTGCATGGCTGGGATAATGAAATTGCCTAAAAGCCAGCATACCGCACTCCATAGGATTAACTATGGACTTCTGGAGATAATGGATGACCCCACTTTAGTTATGAGTGGATTGGATGATGCATGGGGGACTCCCCCTATCTCTTGACAAGTTTTCTCCCACTTGTCAATGATCCTCTGTATTCAGGATATTGTTAAGGCTGTACCACTCAAAGGGCTTCTTAATGGTTTCATCCCTTAGTCATTTTTACCCTAGAAGCCACCTCTGTTGAGGTACAATTGCAAACGAATATTTTTAGCCAAGCATAAAACAGCCCACCTCATAAAAAGAGCCTCAAAGTTCACTATGGGACAGTCCCTGACTGTAATGACTTCACATCAGGTTCAGATTTGTCTTAGAAGGCAAAGGCCACCAATGGATGATGGAGGCTGACTTATTAAATACTGGGCTATACTTACAGGTATGCCAGAAATAATACTTAAAACTTGTCAAACTTTAAAACTAGTTACCTGTATGCCTGAACCTGACCACTGTACTTCTTTCTCTATAGAGCAAAACTATTCAGAGGTTATTGATCTAGCGTACTCTATTTGGCCAGATTTAAGATGCTCCTGTTAAAAATACAAATAACAGTTGGTTTACTGATGATAGTACTTTTCATAAAAAGAATAAGAAAAGCTAGGTATGCCATAGTGTTCACTAGCATTTGCAATTGCCAAAGCCTTAAAAATAAACATTAACACTGACTCCAAATATGCCTTCCTGGTACTACATGCCCATGGAACTATATGGAAGGAAAGGGGATTGCTGTCAAGCCATAACTCCCCAATCAAATATGGGCCTAAGTTACAAAAGCCTACTTATCGCTATACTGAGGATGGCATATATCAAATCTGGGATACATATTTGTGGCTCACACCCATGATTGGACAGCTCAGTCAAAAGGCAGTTTTAATGCCAGGAACAAAGAAATCATACATATGATACTTGGGCAAATAACACACAACATCTAGGATGGCTATCACTAGAAATGTGTTCCCAAGTAAAAAGAACTAACCTGTGGCCCTGGCTTCCCCCAGGGTGGATAGGTCGCTGTACTTTAGGATTTGCCTGGATTCATGGGCACATTACTAAAACCATCACCACTCCAGCTAATCTCCCCAATTTAAAACAAAGATGGACGCGATCTGTTTTTAAATGGTATGATCACTTAACATCCATTTTTGCTCTATCTGTGGGACTAGAGGATATCATTTGCATATAAAAGCCCTTAATAAATATACTACAAAGGCACCCAATGATTTACTAAATAGCATCTCCCTACTTAATACCAAAGTCTCACAAATATGCAAGGCAGTCCTACAAAATAGGATGGCCTTAGATGTCCTGACAGCAGCACAGGGTGGCACATGCGCAATTATCAAAGCAGAATGTTGTGTGTACATCCCAGACTATCACAAAAATGTCACAGGACTAATAAAATGTATGAATGCCCAGATTAAGGCTCTACAAGATCCTTCTCTCTCTCTCAGTGATTGGTTAAGTTCCTGGTTTGAGGGAGGACTATGGCCAACAATTAAAAATCTCCTTTTAGGGCTTCTCATTCTTATCACCTTATTAATCTTAATATGTTGCTTTGTTCAGTGTTTCTCTACTTGGTGCCGAGACTCCATTGCTGCAATGACTTCACCACGACAGATGATCCTTACCACACGCAAAGACACTTCTTTACTGTCAGCACTGGATTCAGCTGCCTCCGCCTTCCGTAACTCCCCTACACATTCCTCAACTGATCAATGTTGACCTGAGTAGGTAAGGACAGCTCTACGCCCCTATTCAGCAGGAAGAAGTTACAGAAGATGTGACCTTCCACCTTCAACTACCTTAAAGATTTAAGGGTCAAAATTGTTCAGGGGGGAATGGTGAGGGATCAGGAGGCTGGCTGAGGACAAAGCAAAAGCTGGCACCTTGCGCCCCCTCTCCACCTGCTCCCCTTGGTAATATGTGTGACATTCCTCAGGCACCCCTGACCACTATAAATGAGAAACAAATAGTTAACTTGCAGAGATCACAATCCTACAAGACAGAAGACAGGAATCTCCCAACTATCTTGATGTTAATGGCTTGCCAAAAGACAACATTGATCAAGCCTCTGGTATCCTGGCACCTTGTAGGCCCTCTTTAGCATATGAAAGCTCCATTGAAACCTCTCTTTCCCTCACTTTCCCCCAACCGCAGGGTACATAACCTGTCATTCCTCAAAACCTGGGGCAGCAGCTCTTCCTGTCCATGGGTCCTGTCCCTGTGCTTTAACAAACCACCATTTTGCACCAAAGATGTCCCAAGAGTTCTTCTTGGTCATCAGCTCCGGACTTCAGCCCACCAAACCTCACCTAGCTTCTAGAACCTCATCAGAGCCACATTGGCATTTTCTTTAGTAAATTAGAAAAAAATTGTCCCACATCAATTTGAGCATAGATATATCTAATATGCACTAAAGACTGTACGATACTAAACTTTCCTTAAAAAAGAAGTGTCACTCAGAAAGTGGTTTTGTCAGCCAACTAAACAAATAAAAAGATAGTCACAAGGACATCATTTGTATTGGAAATCTGAATTCTACATTACAAGAGCAAGTTCTTGCCAAGCAAATTCATAATGCAGAACATTTGGCAGGTTACCTTATTTTGGAATGGATAACTAATGACATTAAACATTTGAATCATATAACTAAATTCTCTTGTTCTAATCCATGCTCATCAAACAACCTTCTGAATAAAATGTTTCCTATATTAGTATGCCTACAGGGAGAGAATACATGATTTCTGTGACAGAGAGACTTTAAGTTGTAAATTAATAAATTGTCATTCTGATGTTATTCAAAAGACTGAGAGCTCAGTTAATGTGAACCATTTTTAAAGAATGCAGAAACCCCCCTGGTGCAGACTGACTAGGTAAATGCACCACTGTGATGTCTGATTATAAGTGCCCAATGTAGGAAGCCAACAGGACCGTTCCAGGCTATATTCTCATGTATTCTTGATAATCCTAAGCCTTTCCTTTTTCCAAATTACAATATCTCTTTTGTCTTATCTGTTATCAGTCCATGTTTAATGAACATTTTAGTAAAATAATCAGCATACATAAACTTTAGCTAGAAAAATACACAGTACCATTCATTTTATCCCTCCATTAATTTACCCTCCAATAATAATTACAATTGTACTCATTCTTCTTTCTCTAAATGAGATAATCACTATTTTAATGTTGAATACTTTGTCTTTTAGGAATAAAATTCATAGAAGTCCATGAAACAAATATCCCTTAGATATATAGTTTATGAAAATTTATATTTTCAATTTTATTTATGTAATTTTACTTACTAAATACTCAATCACTCCTTTAATTGTTTTTAATGAAAGAAATACCAGTTGTACATATAATTTATATAACTAAGATATCCATTATTGGGAAAAGTTTTCAATTAGCAATAATCGCGCCTCGGATAAACCTCATTGGCTACGATACTGCCACTGCACAAAGCTAAGATATCCATTATTTAAATGAGAAGTAAAATGTCCTGCTACATAATCAGAATTTTCTGAAAATAGATTTGTCTCATTGAAATGAAAATGTATCTTAGAAATTTAATCTTTTAAGGTACATTTTTACTACAATAAGTATATTTTCAAGTGTCCCACTAAAATAAAGAGGTATGACAGAAAAATAAAAGTTTTATATATATAATACATTTAAAAGAAATGGAAAAATTTCACTATGCTTCAGAAATAATTATAACTTTCTCTTCATATACGAGTGAACAAGTTATGTTGAATGTCTCAACTCCTACATTCTTTTTGGTAAATACATTCAACATCTAGTGAGATGTCTTTGCTCTGCATGAAATGTGAGCACATTCTAATTTTCAATTCCACATTGCATCACATAATGGCATGTATTCTTTGGAAGAAGAGCTGAGATCCATTGTCCTTGACAATTTTAGAGTCTCTTCTTTGTTTAAATTTTGGATGGCTGAATTGTCTCTTGCCTACATGTTGATGTTGATATAGAGTCTGCTAAGAATCAGTGGCCTGGATAGATTTGTGGTTGGAATTTATATGAATAATTTTGACATACAGCAGAATGTCTCTCAAATTTGAACAAATCATAGAAATACAGTGGGTTATATCCCCTGACAACTGATGATTTTTAGAAGTCTCATGCATCTTATATACCTGAAAACTTCCAAAAGAGATAGCAGTCTTATAAATTGAATAGAATTATATAGTCTTTAAGAAATGTTAATCAGCTAATCTAAGAACGAAGACTCACTACCAGTCTTGCATTGCAAATTCTTTCCTTTATGGATGAGTTGTGTGTTGATGTTTCATAAAGCAAAAATCCTGACTTGAAGTTATAGCGGTTTCTTTCCTCCATCCTTCCTTTCTTTCTTCCCTTCCTTCCTACCTTTCTGTGTAGCATATTTTAATAGATTTTGGATGGGTAATAGGACACAACCTAATTCCCCCTATTTCCAATCTGACTTGTGGGAATCACCGCTCTTGGGCTGGAAAAACACTGTGATGCTGGAGAATTGGCAACATGGAGGAATGAGAGCAACAGAAAGTTACCCTTAACCTGAGGTTACAGGCTTCACTTGTGCATTCAAGGAATGAATACATCTTCTGAGATTAGTATTGGTCAAATAGGACAGAAATCAATGGCTCAACAGCTTTTATCTTCTCCTATTCCATCAAGAAAGTATATTATGCTATTAATATTTATGCAAAAAAAAAACCTTTCCATTAAAAAGTGACTTTCTTATTTCCTAGCGAAGAATGAGGTATTTGTTGGGCATGAATACGCAGGCAGAGGGAAATCTCAGGAGACAAAGATGTGGGCTGGAGCACATTGTGTTGTCTGGATATGATAACTCTAGAAAATCTAAAATGTGGTCGGTGTTATAATTCCCAACACCTGTCATATAAAATCATTTTATGATATCTGGCTGTTTGGCCAGTTTTAAATCTAAAGTTTTGGTATAAGACAGACATAGCCATAAACTTTTCACACATCTGAGTACATAATAAAGGAAAACATTTCTAATAAAAGTACTAAAACCCAATTTCGGAAAGTATCACATCTGTTCTTTCAGTTTCTACTTCCAACACTTTAATTTATTCTCTTATCAACTGTAGCTTGAATGAATGATACTGTTCTCCACATTTCTTGTTTAAGGTCTATCAAATTCATCCCTAAATTGTCTCAGAATATTCTTTGCAAAATCATGCTTTTGTCCAGCTTACAAAGAATAAAAAGTAAAAATTGGCTCTTAATAACTTGGGATAAACTTAGATTCAAAAACTTCTACAGGCAAGCATCTATATACTGTTCTAATCTTAAATTCTTATCCTCATATGCACACTCTGCAATTAGTTTAATTGGTCTCCCACTGATGTAAATAAACTTCAAGGCTTTATCTCCACAGTGTTACTCAGACTTTTCCCAATTCTATAAGTTTCTTCCATTCTGATCTATTTAAATTTTATCTTTTTGGGGTGCTTGGGTGGCTCAGTGGGTTAACGCCTCTGCCTTAGGCTCAGGTCATGATCCCAGGGATCCTGTTTCCTCCTCTCTCTCTGCCTGCCTCTCTGCCTACTTGTGATCTCTGTCTGTCAAATAAATAAATAAAACCTTTAAAAAAATTTATCTTTTTTTCAAAATCCAGTTTAGAGCCAACACGTAACTGAATTATTTGTGAAATATTTAATCCAAAGGCATCCCTTTCTTGTCTTCCGTCAGAACATAGCCTATCTTCTAAGATAGGCTAAGCCTGTGTTCTGCTTACTGGTGGTCAAACATTTACTGTCTCATGTGTGATTTTATGTCAATTAAACTTTTCATGTGCATATTTATCTCCTCCACCTTAGTGAGGTGTTCCTAGAGTTCAAAGATTTCCATTTATTAAATTCTCAAGCAGTTAATTGACTTATGTATTAATCAGCATAATTGTGGATACCATCAAAAGCCATAAATTATTGAAATGATCTTATACCTCATCAAAATTCTCAGTGCCAAAGTTTTAAGACATGCCTAGATTTGGTTGGGGATATTCCATATTATATCAGAAAAGTGCTGGATATCTGAAATTAATATATTAATATGGTGCAATTCTAATAAGGAAGTTCAATAGTTGTTTTTTTTTTTTTCTTTTTCAAATTTGCTGACACAGTGTTTAAGTTTTCAAAAGTGAATAAATGCACAAGAGGGAAAAAACAAAATTGTCATATTGTATTCAAGAAAAAAAACATAAATTCATGAAGCCACTGAAGTCACATTAAGGGGCATTGTCATGGGGAGAGAAAAATAGATAAGTGGAGCAAAATGGAGAGTAATAAAAACATGAATCCTAGGGGCACCTGGGTACCTCAGATGGTTGGGCATCTGCCTTCTGCTCCAGTCATGATCTCCAGGTCCTGGGATGGAGCCCCATGTCAGATCAAAGCTCAGCAAGGAGTCTGCTTCTCTCTCTCCCTCTGTGTCTCCCCCTGCTTGTTCTCTCTCTGTCTCTCTCTCTCTCAAATGAATAAATAAAATCTTAAAAAATAAATAAATAAATAAAACAAAATCTGCTTCAGTACATTTAAAAAATATATGAATCCTATATTTATAAATGAGATTTTAATAGTGAGGATGATATTGTAATAAGCAGAGAAAAGTATTGTTTATTGAATAAATGATGCCAGTATATTTATCTGGAAGAATCTAAATTCACTCCCTTTTCTTAAAAGTAGAATGTAAAAATGTAGATTGTTAAAACATAAATGTAAAAAATAAGCCAGTAGAATTTCCAGAAGAAATCTTAGAAGTCTACTTGTACTACAAAGAACAGAGAGAGAAGTTATTAATTAAAACTAAAAACTTGGAAGTTTAAAAAATATATGTATTTAACTGTATAGATGTTAATAAAATTATTATAACTGATATTTAAATTTAATTAGAAATATGTCATTGTCTATTAAAACACAAAATACACTCAGCAATTCCATTCTTGATAATCCATCCCATAGGATGGACGATACCAGTGTATAAGAATGTGGATATTTATTACAGTATTACCTATATTTGCCAAAAATACCAAAACAAAGTGAATTCCTACTGATAGGTAAACAGTTGAATGTATTTTGCTATAAATCACATCTAGAAATACCAGGAAGTTGTTAGGAATAATTAATTAGAATTTTGGTGACTTAAAGTGATTCTCGTATTATGTATACAAGTAAAAAGAACAAGATGCTATATGTTGTGTATAATTTAATATTTTTGTATAAAAGTAATAACAAAACCTATGTATTTACTTGAATTTGTGTTTATGCCATATTTCATGTTATATATAATTATGTGAGCATAGATAATTATATGAGCATATAGGAAATTATGGAAAAATAAACACTGCTCTGGTTATATGAGATACCTGAATGTTTAAGTATAATTTGGCAGAGGAAGGAGAAGTGTTGAAAAAATAAGCCAAAAGGGAAATGAGGATGAGGACAGCCTTTAAAAATACAACTATGTATGATAAATCACATTCTTGCTTTTTTGTTCAATTACATATGTGGAATATACAAATCATATATTTGGAGCATATATCTCATGTATGCAAGTATATGTGTGGAATATTTATGTATATATGTATGTGTATGTAATACTACTGTATAGTGTGTGTATATGTGTATATATATGTATGTGTGTACAAATAGATATAAATATAAATAAACAAATGCTTTTTGAAACGGAACTGCAACAGTTTTTCAAATCTCCACTGCTTTTTGTTTCTTCACTTGCACATGTGTGTATTTGATGGAAAAACTTTATGATTGGAAAATACAAAGTACTATTTTAGCAATGCCACTGATTCTTTGTGCATGCATACAAAATACTTCACAACTTCATAAGAAGTTCATAAGTGTTTCATAAGAAATATATTTCCTCTAAATGAAGTCATTTCTTTAATATAACTACAAACACTTTTACACATTGTGGCTTAGTTATTTTACCTACCAAAGCTAAACAGCCTCAACTCAGTGGCAGAACAGACACTTTTAATACAACCAGCTTTTAGGGGATTCTAAGATACGGTCTAGGAAAACAATCACACTTGTTTGTCATATGTATTTTTTTTTCTTTATTAACTCCACTATCAAAAATTTTATGTTTTTTTTTCTATTAACATAAATTGTTCTTCATATTTTTTAAGATTCCAACACTATAAGTAATTATGTATAAATCAAATACTTCAATGTTTGAAATTGGGTTTCTTAAAAAACAGCATCAAGGGTGCCTGGGTGCTCAGTTGGTTAAGCAGGTGCCTTTGGCTCAAGTCATGATCTTGGAGTCCTGGAATGAGCCCTGCATTGGTGGGTCCTTGCTCAGTGGGGAGTCAGCTTCTTCCTCTACCCCTCCTCCTGCTAGTGCCCACACTCTCAGATAAATAAATGAAATATTTAAAAAATAGTTTTTAAATAATGGAAAAATTCTAAAATATCACATTTATTAACAAAATGTTTTTGAACTTGATTTACATGCTTTATCTGGAATTAAACTTCATTTTCCTTGCATACAACTATCTAAATACCCCAGATTTTCAAGTCCGTAATGAGTGCCATTTCTCCCAGAAGCTTATCCTGATAAATTACACTGAATTCTATCTCCTTTGCCCTCTTACAACATATGGCTACTAAATAATTACATTTGTTTTATACTCTCTTGAATTTAAGGCTCGTCATTTTGGGGGCTTGTGCTATTTTAGAGACCAAACATACTGTTTCAAAACTGTAGTTTTACCTCCCTAGGAGAATTTTGAGCATGAAATTTATAAATATTTATTTAATGAGTATGTGATTAAGACCCAAAGCACTAACTAGCATTATGTTTTAAAGAAAAATACTAGATGAATCCCTATTGAACTCGGAAATTAAAGACGCACATTTTTACTATGGACAGAATTGTGTCCTCTTCAAATATATATGTTGAAGTTGTAACAACCAGTGTGATGATATTTGAAGATGGAGGTAGTGAGATTTAGATGAGGTCATGTGGTAAGGGAATTCATGAAGGGAGTGCCCTTATAAGAAGACACACCTGAGAACTTCTCTCTCTCTCTTTCTCTCTCTGTCTTTTTCTCTCCCTCTCTCCCTCCTCATGCCCTTCCTCTCTCTCTCTCTCGCCCTTTCTCTTCCTCTCTATCCCTATCTCTCCATCCCTTCAGTGCAAGGAAAGGGTGACATGGTAGCTGGCCAGACCCGGAGCTCTCACCAGATAATGAAACAGGCCAACACCTTGATCATGAACTTCTCCATCTTCAGAGTGATGAAAAATAAAGACCTGTTGCTCAAGACTTCCCATTTATGGTGTTTTGTTATGTCACCCCAAGCTAACTAAGACATTCTCACATTTCTTAAAGTGTTAGCCAGTGAAATTAAGCAAAAAAAAAAAAAAAAAAAGAAAAGAAAAGAAAAGAAAAACTTAAACAAAAGAAAGAAATAAGTTAAAGACTTTGCAAAGGAGAAGGGAAAGCGGTGATTTAGAGATTTTATTCCTCAATAGTTATAAATCTGAAGAGAATAAGTAGAAGAATTGTTCAAAAGATAGAGAAAATCAGTAATTTGGCTGATTAAAAGTTAAGACAAAAATTGCAATTGTAATTATATACAAAAATAGTTACAAAATAAAAGTATAAATGGATTTCAACCTCAATTGTATGACACCATTTACACTTAACAAAATAGTAGAAAAGTAAATCTTTAAAAAAAAAATATACATGATTCATCAGGAAAATTCCCCAAATTAATGATAATAATAATAGTAATAATATATAGTAACATAAATGTTAGGTCGGCGGCCCTGGGAATGCAGGAGGAACAATAAAATGGCCGCCAGGCTGCCATCTTCCCCTACCCAGGACTTTCCCGCCAGAAGGACATCTGTCAAGGACACATCACCTTGAGTAAACCTAAACCTATGTGAGAAACAGAAACCAACCTCTTTGGGACTTTTCAACCCCCAATCTCTAACCTTACCAAATAGGGTTATGAGCCCCTGCCCTGCCCTGGTGGTCCAGGTGAGTCCAGGTGGTCCCAGCTGTAGAACCCAGATGGGACTATCAGAATGGCCAAGATGGCCACCAGCGCCATGACCGCATGGTCCAGTGCCTCATTGCCGGCGTGTTGGCAGCCTCCAACAAGGCAGTCAATTATGATAAAATTAGGGAAATCATTCAGGCACCCAATGAAAACCTAGTCATATTTCTAAACAGACTTACTGAGGTGCTGACTCAATACACTCACCTAGACCCGGCCTCCCCAGCAGGGGAGACTGTTTTAGCTACCCACTTTATTTCTCAGTCAGTAGCCAACATTCGGAAAAAAAAGTTAAAGAAAGAGGAGGAGGGCCCTCAAACTCCCATTTCTGAACTGGTGAAAATGGCATTTAAAGTCTTTAACTCCCGAGAGGAGGCAGCGGAACTTAAGTGCCAAGCCAGACTCCAACAGAAGGTTCAACTGCAGACCCAAGCCCTGGTAGCAGCCCTGAGGCCAGCAGGTTCTGGGGGACAACAGAGGGGAAACTCTATCCCTCCAGGGACCTGCTTCAAATGCAGAGCCGAAGGACACCGGGCCTGTCACTACCCCAATCCCAAAATGCCTACTAGGCCATGCCATCAATGCCGCATGATGGGCCACTGGAAATCGGACTGCCCCAGCCTCGGGGGATCCCCGGCGCCTCCAAGTGGGGGTGACCCTGAGACAGTAAGTCCTGCTTTCCAACTTCTTGGATTGGAGGATGATTGACGGAGCCCGAACTCGGGCAACCCTCTCACCCATGCCAAGCCCAGGGTCACACTCCATTTACTTTCTGTTGGACACAGGGGCTACATATTCCATCCTGCCTTCCTACTTGGGTCTTACGCGTCTCTCCTCAGTCGCAGTTATGGGAATTGACGGTACTTCCTCCACTCCAAAAGCCACTGCCCCCTTGTCATGCAGCCTGGATGGGTTCCCCTTCTCACACTCCTTCCTCATCATCCCTTCCTGGCCCATTACCCTACTAGGCAGGGACATCCTCCACAAGCTTCAGCCACCATACATCTCTCTCCTTCTCCCTCAACTTCTGCTCACCTCATCCTCCCTCTACTCCCCACTTAATCACCCTCTATTCCAGACTATCTCCCCTCCATAGACCCACAGGTATGGGATATTTCCAGACCTATGGTAGCAACCCACCACACCCCAGTCAAGATACGACTCAAGGAGAGTCTACATTTCCATCCCGCCCACAGTTCCTTATATCAATGACTCACCGTGGAGGACTTAAGCCTATCATCAACAGCCTTTGGCAGCAGGGTCTCCTTATCCCCATTAACTCTCCATGCAACACCCCTATCCTTCCTGTTAAAAAAACCTCAGGAGTCTATTGCCTGGTACAAGACCTAAGACATTAGGTGGCAGGTTGGGCGACAAGGGATGGTATTATGTCCAGGACAAGATTGCCCTCCTGAATGGCCTAATCCACACCCTCATTACTGACATTCACCAGTCTCTCCACATCAGTCCAAAGGCCCTATACCAATTTCTCCAAACTCTCTTTCACCACCCCCTCCTCTAAAAGACCATTAAGGATGTACACCAGGCCTGCAAAACCTGTTCTGCGGTCAACACCCAGCATGGGCTCCGTAGACCAGGACCCACCCATCAGCTCTGTGGGCATCAGCCAGGCGAGGACTGGCAACTTGACTTCACTCACATGCCTCGACACAAAACCTTCAGATACCTATTAACTCTCATAAACACCTTCACAGGCTGGATCGAGGCATTCCCCACAGCTAAGGAAACAGCAGACATGGTCACCACGATTCTCATTGAGCACATCATCCTGATATTCATACTCCCTCTAACCCTGCAATCGGACAATGGACTGGCCTTCATCTCCAGCATCACACAATAAGTCTCCAAGAGCCTCAACTTTACCTGGAAACTTCATATCCCCTATCATCCCCAGTGCTCAGGTAAGGTCGAGAGGGCTAACGGCCTCCTCAAGGAGCAACTCACTAAACTCACTCTCGAAACTTGCCTCTCTTCGCCAACCCTTCTCCCACTAGCACTCACCCGACTCAGGCCTCTCCTTGAGGACAGTCAGGACTCAGCCCCTTTAAACTCTTGTACGGCAGTCCCTTCCTGCTCAATTGCAACCTCCCTGCTTCTCCTCCACCCCTCTTATTTTATCTGTCCTATAAGACTCTCCTACAGCCCTTTTATGGGCTCATGCAGATGCGACCATCCCTGCCTCTGACAGCCCGGGTGGAGACTTCCCCAGGCCCTAAATCCCGGGGACCAGGTTCTCTTATGAGAATTTCATCCAAAATCCTTACAGCCCATGTGGACCGGCCCCCATACTGTTATTCTTATGACTCCCACTACGGCAAAACTTCTGGGACACCACCCATGGGTACACATCTCCAGCCTAAAGTGAGCTCCACCACAGGATGGCTGGACTTCCCAGACCCTGGGTCCCACGTGGTTGTGGATTTCCTGCACCACTTCTCCTCACCCTCCTCCTTCTACCCCCTCATAGCTGCCACTCTGGTGACCCTGGGTTCAGGTGGTGCTTCTTTCTAGTGGAAACTTGGACCCATGGGAATACCACACGGTCTAGTCATCTGGTCACCACAGATTGCCAGCCAGGAGGGTGCCAGCCCTAACAGAAATGGCCATCCTCACTACCCCCCCCTCCCCCAGCAGAAAAGGGCTGTATTTCTTCCCCTGGTCATCGGGGTCTCCTTAGCATCTTCCTTAGTGATCACCAGACTGGGCACCAGGGTCCTAGCCCACTCTATAGACACCCGAGCTTTATGCGAACTGCTCCAGACAGCCATCGGAGGCCTCAGCTGAGTCCTTGGCATCCCTATAGCAGCAGATTACCTCAGTGGCCCAGGCTCGCATATGTGAGGTTTCCAGAGTCACTGTCAACCAGCTTCTCCTGCATCCCTACTCCCACCTGCCCATATCCAAGGAACCCTATGACAACGCCCCCCGCCAGCAGGAAATAGCCAGATCTGAGTCGCTGCCCCTATTACACCAAAAAGGTTGGAATGTTAGGTCGGTGGCCCTGGGAATGCAGGAGGAACGACAAAATGGCCGCCAGGCTGCCATCTTCCCCTACCCAGGACTTTCCCGCCAGAAGGACATCTGTCAGGACGCATCACCTTGAG
This sequence comes from Martes martes, assembly GCF_963455335.1. Classification (NCBI taxonomy): domain Eukaryota; kingdom Metazoa; phylum Chordata; class Mammalia; order Carnivora; family Mustelidae; genus Martes; species Martes martes. The sequence continues at coordinate 59,932,108 of NC_137902.1, forward strand.
TAAACTGAAACCTATGCGAGAAACAGAAACCAGCCTCTTTGGGACTTTTCAACCCCCAACCTCTAACCTTATCAAATATGGTTATGAGCCCCTACCCTGCCCTGGCCTAATGAAAGCTCACTCAACCCCTTCCCACAGGCAACTTCCCCGACTCTCCTCTCCTGAGTCCTGGAACCTCGCCCTAGGGCGCCTTTAATAAACCTTGCCTTGCGCCTATTTCACCTGGTATCGTGTGTCTCTCGCCTGTAAAACCTTACAGTAAATAATAATAGTCACTAGAATTTATTCAGTTATTATCATTTCCATGTGCCAAGTCCTGTTCTTAGCACTTATGTGCTTTAATTTGTAACACTCACAACTCTGTGGGTAGATATAATTTTCATCCTTATTTTACAGAGGAGAAAATTGAGGCACACAAATTTTACATAGCACATCTCAAGTCACACAACCAATAATGTAAAACTAGTTCCTAACTATGTAACACAAACATATTAAGAGGAAGAATAGAGATTTCAGCATTCGTTCTATAGTATAGTTATGGTATATAGATATATAATACAGTTATATAGGTTTAGTATATAGTGTATAGTATATAGCATATGGTATAGTTCTTTAGAATATAGAAGTGTCTATGTTAATGAAAGACAATAAACCATGAATCTACCATGCTATTTCTGAACAAAAATATAAAATAATCTAAGTATTACTTCCTTTATCCCATCCAACATATCTTGGACAAAATAGTCTTTAAAACATATCTTGGACTAGCAAACTGAATCAAACAACAAATAAAAAGAATGATAACAAATGAGATTGCCCCAAAGATGCAACTTTTTACTTGGGCTTAAAATGAAAATGTTTCAATTTTAGTATATGTGCTGCCAAAGTGAGCACTAAAATGAAAATGTTTCAAAAAGAACTAATAGAAAACGAATCTCACCATTTCGAGCAATTCAAGCCTATATCTGACAGTGCTTGAAGGACAGTCTTTACCAAATTCAACAGAACACATGCAATTTCAAGCAGTTACCACCAAAACATCCTTCATAACCCATCATCAGAAGAAGAACAGCCTCAAGAAGGTCTAAAAGATCCTGTGGAAGATCCTTCTCATCAATTAGGGAAGTCTAAAACTGCTTTGTTTACTTTTTTTCTATAAGATTTTATTTATTTATTTGAGGGAAGGTGAGTATGAGCAGGGTGGGGGATGGGGAGCAGAGGGAGAGGGAGAAGCAGGACCTCGGGATCATGACCAGAGCTAAAGGCAGATGCTTAACCTACCGAGCCACCCAGGCACCTGAAATTTGATTTTTCTTATTCAGTTTGATGGCTATAGTTGTGATTACATAATTGCTAAAATGGAAGTTCAATAAAATTATAATTCTTAGCATAGTGTTTTAAATGTAGTTTATCTAAAACTGGATTTCATGAGTAACTTGTCTCCTGTTCCCCTATTTCTACACAATATAAGGATAATATTTTCGTTATTATTTATCAAGGCCCCAGAACACCAATGGTAGCTTTACACTGGTAGTCTCACAACTGTGAAACATTTAAGATTCAAAGTTTATTTCTGGTAATAAATTTACTCTAGTTTTAAGAATATGTTTACTTAAGTAAATCTTAGTTTATACAAAGATAATGGATCAACAAATGGTGATGCCAAACTACGTAATTAAAGACAGGTTGAAAGTAAATATGCTATCAGAGTCAATACTCAGGCTTATCTACCTATGTAGCTAAAATTCTCATAGGTACATATGTGCAGTACTTATAAACAAGACTACATATACTTATGGAGGTAAGAGTTTTCAACCTAAAAGTAAGTGCATATTGAGAAAGAAGATACAGCTATGTACATTTTTTTTCAAATTACTTTAAATCTTTTGGTTCTTTTTTCATACCAACACACTTTTGATCTGGTACATTTTGACATCAAAGGGGCTGAAGCCAGCATTTGGAAATACCTTTAGAATAATCTGATCTTCTTAACAAGGCCTCATCCCAAGGGAATTTTTTTTTTTTTTTTTTTTTAACCAGGGTCTAACCAACTGCAGTTTTACCTTATCTAAGACCGGGTGGAAGGGAAATACTGTTACAAGATTTATTTTCCTTTAGTGTCCATAGTTCTTGGTCATGTTTCTTTCCAGGAATGAAGAGGTATACCAGACAGGGTGGGGGTCAGCAAAGCAAAGTTTATTGAACCATAGTAAAGCCTATTTAGAATAGTACAAGGCTTCCAGAGAGGGAGGGAACAGGAGAGGTTTGCCAGTGGAGTTTCCAAATCTAGGGGTTTTTATAGGCTTGCTGGCTGCCTGTTTCAATCTGATTAAAATCCTCCCCCCCACTCCCATTCTGCCTCTCATCCAATCAGGTTTTCCTCATCTATCTGTCACAAAGGAAAGGGTGGAGGGCTCCATCCACGGTGGTGTAAAATCCTTTTAATGGTGATTTCCTCTTGGGGGAGGGAGGGGTGTTCCCTGTCTGCCTTTCTTCAATACCCAACTCTAGTCCCTATGGGCTTCCTATTTTACCTAACTGGGGTGGGGTGGGGAACACTGCAAAGCATTTGATGAGGTCACAGCCTAGGGGCCTGTGATCATTAAAAGACTGAGAAATAATCCTAGGACTATGGCATGCTTCCTTTTCCCCATTAGGTAATAAATTGGAATAAGACTGAAGACAAAACAAAACAACCTGCCCATCTCAGACCTTATTAAAAAAAATCTCTAGGGAAATCCGATATATCAAAAGGAAAAAAAAAAAAAAAAAAAAAAGAACACCAGAGAAAACTTTAATCTCTGAAACAGCTAGAGTAAATGGTTAACACAGCCCAACTCCTAGCTAGATAAACAAAGCTTGACCTTAAATGCCTATTTCAGTTTCTTTTGCCCTATATATCATATTTAGGTTTCAACAAAATATTAGAAAGTATATTGAAAACACACTTTGAAGAGACAGAGCAAGAATTACAAATACATTCAGATATAACAATAATGGAATCATTAGACCTGGAATTCAAACCATCATGATTAATAAACTAGGATCTTTATTGGAAAAAAAGGACAATATGCAAAAACAGATGGGTAATGTAAGCAGAGCAATGGAAATTCTAAAAATGTGTTAAAAGGAAATGCTAGAAATAAACACTGTAATGTAAATGAAAAATGACTTCAATTAGCTCATCCATAGAATGGAAAAGAAAAAAGAATCTTTGATCCTGAAGAAATATCAATAGAAACGTCCCAAACTCTTTGAAACTCTTATTCAAAGAGAAAAAAAATGAAAAATATAGAAGTTTATGTCCAAGAACTGTGAAGCAGTTACAAGAGGTATAACATGCATGTAGTAGAATAACAAGGAGAAGAAAGAAACAGAAGAAATATTTGAAGAAATAGTGAGAATTTCCTCAAATTAATAAGACACCAAACCAGAAAGTTCTCAGAGCACTGAGTGAGATAAATACAAAAGAATTTAAACTTAGGTATAACATATTCAAACTGTAGAAAATCAGACACAGAGAAAAATCTTGAAAGAAGCTGGAGTGGGAAAAATCACTTTATCTATAGAGAGACAAGGATAAGAAGAAAGCGAAGTGGATATTTAAAGGAAATAACCACTATAATAGTTTTCTAGGACTGCTGTAAGAAAGGACTACAAACTAGGTGATCAAAAATGCAAAAATTTATTGTCTCTTAGTGCTGTAATGTAGAAGTCCCAAATCAAGCTGTCTGCATGACCATGTTCCATGTTAACCTCTTGAAGGAATTTCTTCTCGCCTCTCTCTGCCTTCCAGTTGTGGCCTGCAATCCTTGGCATTCCTTGATTTGCACCTGAATCATCAGTTCCATGTCTGCCTCAGGCATCACATCCCCATTTCACACCGTCTTCCTTCTGTGTATGTCCGCCTAAATTTCCCCTTTTGTATAAGGATGCCAGTCATATCCACTCTTCTTAATTTGACTAACATGATTTAATTGAGCAAAACATTTTTAACAGGACAATTATGGAAATAAATGTCCTAAATCAATCATGTTAACACTTATGTTTCGTTTTATATGCAAATCTTTAAATCACAGAATTTCAGAGATGCAATGACTATGTTGTTAATCACTTATATTCTATGTTAACTTCATATTGTCTTATAAATATCACTCTATTTCTATCATTTTGTGGATGATTTTTTTTCTTTTTTTTATTTTTAAAGATTTTGCTTATTTATGTGAGAGAGACAGAAAGAAAGAATGAGCAGTAGTAGGGAGAGGGAGAGGGAGAGGGAGAGGGAGAGAGAATCAGACTTCCTGCTGAGCAGGAAGCCTGATGAGGGTCAATCCCAGGATCATGACCTGAGCTGAAGGAAGACGCTTAACTGACTGAGCCTCTCAGGCACCCAGTAATTATGTTTTCAAATTTAAAAATGTTAAAAAATCATAGATGTAGAAGTATTGTAAAACGCAAACAAACTTTATCTCATATAACTTCCTTTGTAGGCAAATAAATAGTCAAAAATTTTGGTGTATCGTTCTAGAATTTTATGCACAAATAAATATAGAGTATATTATTTATGCAGCATATGTGTACATTATGTATACACATTACATATGTATAAAAACAACATATACTTATATTTTTATGAAGATAAATAATATATCTCAAAGAGCTTTCTACATCAATACTGATGAGTTGATACTATTTTACCTCAGATCCATAAAAGCTTCATACAATAAATATTTAGGATTTTTTTTTTACTTCTTTATGTTTTATGTCTTTTCTGTTCTTTGTCCAATAATATAAAAATACATGTTTGCAGAGAAGGAAACAGATATATACTTTAATATGTATTGCTCAAGTATAAACCTCTATCATCCCATATTAATGCCATCTTTAGTACTTCTTTTTAGTAACAGAATTTTTCAGTGTTTTTAAACTTATTTTGATTAAGATTTTTATTTTAATTCCAGGAGACTTAACATCAGAATCATATAAGCTTCAGGTGTACACTATAGTGAGTCAACAATTCTATACATTACTCAGTGTTCATCATGATAAGTGCAATCCTTTTTTTTGGGGGGGGATAAGGTTTTATTTCTTTATTTGACAGAGAGAGACACAGTGAGAGAGGGAACACAAGCAGGGGGAGTGGGAGAAGGAGAAGCAGACTCCCTGCTGAGCAGGGAGCCTGACATGGGGCTTGATTCCAGGACCCTGGGATCATGACCTGAACTGAAGGCAGACGCTTAACCAACTGAGCCACCCAGACACCCCATAATTGCACTACTTAATCCCCATCACCTATTTCACAGCTCATACACTGTTGGTGGGAATGCCAAGTGTAGCAGGAACTATAGCGATTCCATACTGAGGGACAGTATGGATGTTCTTCAAAAGTGAAAGAACTGCCTACAATCTAGTAATTGTACTACTTTGTATTTGCCCCCCAAAATACAAAAATTTGAATTCAAATGGATATGTACACCCCAATGTTTATAGTAGCATTATTTACAATAGCCAAGATATGGAAGCAGCCCAAGGGTCCATCAATAGATGAATAGATGAAGGTATGATAGTATGTATAGTATGTATAAATACACAACAGAATGTTACTTAGTCATTGATTTTTAATTTCAGACGTTGGTGAGAATAATCATAACAAGGACAGAAAAGGATCATGAATTTTTGTGCAGCTTTTTCACTGCAGTTCACTCTAAATGCTTGCACAGTATAGGTATGCCACACGAGTAAACATTCCTTTTGCTGTTTTTTGTTACTTTATTATTTTTGATAAGCCCCTTATTGCCCAGAAAGGAAAAGAAAAAAAAATTTGACATTAGCAAAATATTTGCTTGGCCTAAGTGTGGCTGTGATGTATTAGGCTAGATATCTTTACTTCTCTGTAACAATTTATTTGAAAAATCACTTTTTGACAACATAGTGATTGTAATATAATGTAAATAAAAGAGGTTTGTATTTTATGTCATGTTCGAGTTTACATTCACTAAAACAGAAACTGTCAGATGAAGAACTCTCTCCTGAGAATTCTGCTTTAAATCATTTTTTTAAGCAGATTTTTTTTTTTCTTTTTAATCATTGAAGAAATGGCTGGATCTGCAACTTACAATGAGAATACCTCCTACATAGCTACTTACTGTTATGGCCTGACTGAAGGTAGGTGTCTTCCAAATTTATGAAGCAATAAAAATTGTCTTCTGCTTTCATAAGCATGAATACCTTGCAGTCTTCCTCTGTCATCCCATTCTGCAAGTAATGCTTTTCCTTTAATCCATCCCAAGGTCTCATATCTTCATGATCTGCTTTTCTTTCCTTCATTCCAGCTGACCATCTTTGAGCCAAACAGGAAAGAACCTCATGAATAATCAGTAGCACCCCCTTAAGGTGAATCATTGGCTTTATGCACTATGTAAATAATTACTCATGTTACATCTACTTTGATGAGACATTAGGACTTCCAGCTTTCTATATTATAATTTTTTCTGCTTCCCTTTCACTATTCCAAACCTGATCGAATTTCAGACATTAGCTAGGGGGGATCTGAGTTGGAAGACAGGAGAACCCTGCAGTACTCATTGTTTACTATGGTACTTGTCCACTAGAGACATCATATAAGCCTTTTGGTAATTTTAGATATTCTAGTCATCATACCAAAAAATAAAAAGTACAACTAATTTCAACAACGTTTTTATTTAACTAAAAATATCCAAAACATTATCATTTCCATATGTAATTAATGTAAACATTTTTGAGAGATCCTTCATCCTTTTTTTGTACTAAGTCTTTAAAAATGTATATTTCACACAGAACACATCTCAACTCAGACTAGCCACATTTTAGTGTTCACAGCACCGCTGGCCACTGTACTGGCTTGTGGCTATCATTTTGGATAGTGCAGGTCCTGGGGGTGACTCCAGGAAAGGTGAAGCCTGTCAGGAAATCTAAAATCTGTTCTTCACAAGCAGCCCTCAGGGATCCAGAAGAAGTGGGGAAGCAGTTGTTGGTGTAGCAGGAGATGTATAAAATAGTCTCAAGAGATTTCGACTGTGGAAGAGTCCGTCACTTCATCACAGGTCTTTCATGATGGGATCTGAGATCCGTGTCTCTGATTTGCAGTTCTGTTATCAGGTTTTTCATCAGAAAAAATTTCTTTCTTAGCAGAACTTAATTTCTATTATTCCTTAAATATCCCTAGCATGACCCCAAAATATGACTTTCTCTTTAGCTAAATCAAAAATCCCTCGGGGCGCCTGGGTGGCTCAGTGGGTTAAGCCTCTGCCTTTGGCTCAGGTCATGATCCCAGCGTCCTAGGATCGAGCCCTGCATCGGGCTCTCTGCTCAGCAGGGAGCCTGCTTCCTCCTCTCTCTCTGCCTGCCTCTCTGCCTACTTATGATCTCTGTCTGTCAAATAAATAAATAAAATCTTAAAAAAAAAAATTCCAGAGACATATGACCCATTTTACTAATTCTAATATATTTAGACATTTCCATTGAGATTTTTAATACTATAGCTCCTCTTTTTTTAAATAAAACTCTAGAATGTGCCTCTGCAAATTTAGTTTTACTCTTCTTCTAAATAGGAAATTTCTGAGAAATATGTATGTTTCAAGGAAGGGGATTCTTCATTATGATAGTTATTACTGCATAACAAATAAAAATGTCGAATGAATGGATGAAGTTCCCAAAATATGATGCAACCTCACAACCACAGTGCTTTCAGATCAAAGGCATTTTCAATCTTCTATAAGCACCTAGAGTTATCAGTAATCACAATGGGTAATGCAAGGTAAGTTTTAATACTTCAAGCACATTTCAATCTCTACACTTCATTTATTCCACAAATTAGTTTACTATAAATCCATCATCAGAAACAAATTTTATATACTGTTTCATAAAAAAGTAATTTCTTTTATTGCTTTTCACATTTGGAAAACTTTTTTTTTTCCCCTGTGCTTTTTCATACTCAAGTAAACATATAGATCTTATCATGCCATTAAAATAGTACAAATTGTACAAAACCTGTCAGCATCACTAGGAACAGTTTGACACTTTCCATTATCCCAAACACTATGTGAATGTCTTATGTCCTTAACATTTATAGATTTTTTTATTACAATCATCATAAGAAAAGAGAAATCTATTCCAGTCAATAGAAGCAAATCAGCATGTTCAAAGGTTTTAAAGTGACTTAGCTAGAAATTAATTTAACTGAAATCATCAGCCTATTGAGAAAAAAGAGTGACAATTTATAAGCTTCTTCCTCCTGAATATAAATATCATCTGAAATGTAAATGTAAATCAACTGAATAGAAACATTCTGGAATGGAGGTTCAAGTGTTTCATCTGTACTCAGTAACCAATCTTGTTTGAATTGACACATATAATTCCATAAATCAATATCTTTCTAATTTTTATGTCTTTTAGGATAAAAAGACTCTTTAGAATGTTTTTCTGGAGATACAGAGTTATACATAATTTATCCTATTTTCTTCAGCTGTACTGCAATTGGTTGGCCATTTATTTTCTCATTAATTTAAGTGCTTATAAAATGGCAAAAAGTCAAATGGCATAATTGCTTTATTAAAATTATTGGCTATGAGAGAGTTTAGATTATGATTCTGAATCCTACTTTTGTGTTTACAGAAACTAGTACAAGAGGTGCTTTTTAATTTAAATATGCTGAAGAAATCAATTCAATTATAGTTTATCTTTTAAAAATGTTTCTTTAGATGATATTATTCATTTCAAACCAATGATGATCCAGGCTAATGATTCGCAACCATTGACATCTCAAATCATACCAGTTACTCATCAATATACATGATGGAAATCAATTTTTTTTCTTTTCCTGCAGAAGACATATTTGTGAAAGCATTATTTTTTTTTTAAGATTTTATTTATTTATTTGTCAGAGAGAGAGTACACACAAGCAGGCAGAGTGGCAGGCAGAGGCAGCGAGAGCAGCAGGCTCCCTGCGGAACAAGGAGCCTGATGTGGGACTCAATCCCAGGACCCCAGGATCATGACCTGAGCCGAAGGCAGCGGCCTAACTAACTGAGCCACCCAGGCGTCCCGCGTGTGACAGCATTATTAATCAATATTATAAAAGCTCTTTTTCTCATGGGGATAATATTTTGACATGAGTGGTGGCAGGCATATTGTTTATCTGGAACAATTTTTCCTTTGGTATTTATAATCCTCATCATTTTAATAATGTAATGAAAATATCAAATTACCATTGCAGTGAAGAAGATAATTCACAGCTCTTCCCAAAATACAAATAATGATTTCTTTCTTTTTTTTTTTTTTAAGATTTATTTATATATTTATTTAGAGAGAGTGTGAACTGGGAGAGGGGCAGAGGAAGAGGAAAGGGAGGATCTCAGACAGACTCCCCACTGAGCATGGAACCCAACACAGGGCTCTGGATCTCACGACCCTGAGATCATGACCTGAGCTGAAATCAAGGGTCAGTGGCTTAACAAGCTAAGCACCCAGGGCCCCTCAATCTTTCTTTCTGAAGATAGATTGGAACACAGCTATTCAGAGCTCTAATATAGAATATGTCCCCCTGATTCAGCAACTCTAGTTCTGGAAAATTTATTTTAAGAAAATTGCCAAGAATAAGCACAGAGGTTTGCTATAAAGATATAGGTAAAGACAAGCACTTACTAAATAATTATACAAATATAAAATTGCAACTGGGGTAAATCTCATAAAGAAAAACCATGTGTGCCTGTGATAGTAAAAATAACATGACCTAGTAAGGGAGACCAAAGAATTTTCCTGCAGGTATATCCCAATCTGATTAGAAGCATGAGAATAAGTTAATAAACAGGGAACATCTGGAACACATGCAACAAGAGGTCTAACAGACACTGAGGAAAAAGGTGAAAAGTACAAGTAACTGAAAGTAGTTCAGTGATGTCAGAGTAAATGGGATAATATGCAGTTATGGTAAGGAGGTTGTCTCGAGACAGAGGTGGGGGCTGAGTCTTTTAGCACCTAATAGGGGTAAGCTTTAAATGGTAAAAAGATAGTGATGGACACTGACATAATTCAATTTATCATTTCAAAATATTTTGCTGGCCATGATGGAAGCTTAGAATGGACACATTCACAAGTGCATTGATACACCCAATCAGAAACTTGCATTTAGCTCCATGAGGATGATGGTGGCTTGGATTTGAATAGAGGTAGGGAGAGTGGCCAATTAATAGGTTTTTAGATATATCAAGTAAGAAAAATTCACAAGTGAATGAGGAAGTAGAATTATCTAAGTTAATGATTCCTGAGCTTATAGTTTATGAATAGAGTTTTCAGAAGAGTTGCCAGGGAGGACTGGATGGAGATCATAAGTTTTCCTTTGAAAACAGGATTTCTGGAGTCTATGAGACATTTACAAGAATATATAAAGAAGGCAGCTGGATATATAAATTGTGAGTTAAGAAAGTAGATTTGTAGTAAATACATGATTTTTTTTTAAGTAATTAATAGATCCCTGGGTGTGAGTTAAATAATGTGAGGAGTGTATGTAGGACAGAGAGAGTGAAAACCTCAAAGGAATTCCAAATTCAGTGTCAAGGTAGAGGAGAATAATCCTAGAAAGAGGGCAAGAAGTAGGAAAACTGAAGAGCTCTGTGTCAGTAAAACAAGAGAAAAGGACTCCTTTTTCCAAGAAAGGAGGAGACATGTCTGGAGGAAGAAGAAGGGTAAAAAAAAATAATAATAAAATAAAAATAAATAAATATATATATATATTGAATTTAATGAGATCGTTGAAGAATAGGTTGGCCATGAAGGCCTACAGAGGAAAGGCTGGTGATAGTCATTTATAACATCAAAAACTAAAAGTAACCAGAATGCACAGAAAGAGGGAAGTAAAACAATATTTAATGACAAAGCAATGTTCAAAATACATTAAAGCATTAAAAGTTCTTAAAAGGACCTATGTGTTTAATAAATAATTTATATTTTACACTTATAGTTGTACATGTTTGGGTTATTTTAAGTGTACTATGTATAGAAATAAGATAAATACGGGTTATTCAGAAGAAAGTTTTCCAAATATTTAGATTATACAAATCATCTCTCAAGAAAAAAAGAGAAATATCAAATCCAAATTAGCAAACAAAATTATATTTATTTGTATATTTTTATAACTTATATGTGTACTATTTTACTAATATATTATGGTCTATAAGACAGAGATAGCAATAAAATTCTAAAAGATAAAATAAACATTTAACATAAATATTTCATTTATGAAATATAAAAACATTTTTCTCAAATATTATTATTAATATTAATTTCTGTTTGATTTACTTCACTTAGCATAAGGGCTCAAATTCCATTCATGTTGCCACAAATGGCAGAATTTTCCTCATATCTGATAATATTCCATTGCATATATATAACACGTTTTCTTTTTTATTTCCTTTATTTTTTTATTTTTATTTCATTGAAGTATAGTTGACACACAATGTTACATTAGTTTCAGGTGTACAACACAGTGATTTGACATGCCTATAATTATGCTGTGCTCACCCCAAGTGTAGCTACCATCTGTCACCTACAACAGTATAACAATAACATTGGCTATATTCCCCATGCTGTGCCTTTTATCCTGTGATTTATTCATTCTGAACCTGGAAGCCTGTATCTCCCACTCCCCTTCACTCATAATAGATGTAATGGTTTTAGTGAGAGCAATGTTCTAAGATTAGAATCTTGGTGCGCTTTAATACTCAATTGTTATTTGTCATAGGTAAACATATAATCCCCATAGAATCAATAAATGCATTACTTAATATCCACTCTGAGAAAGGCTCATTTTAATGAGAATGTAAATTCATATGTCAAAAGTTGTCATTTCTGATATATTGTTGTTATATATAATGTAATGTGCTGATAAAATGCTCATTCAAGAGTAGGAGGGAAAATATGGACCAGCCACCTTCTTGTTTAATTCTGGAGCTTCCTTTATGAATGTTATTTTAGATTTACCATTTCTTCATAGGTCTTATATATATATATATATGTATATATATATTTTTAATTTTCTGAGGATTACTACAGTTAAAAATAGATGACCTACTGTAGGAGTTTTCTTAACTGGCCAAAGTACACAATGTGCTATGAAGGCATTGCTGTCCACACTTTAGGAACTTCCCTTTTCCCCTTGTGCCTCATGGGCTGTGGCATGTGCTGATGCTAAAATTCAGTTAATTTTATTGCGTGCATTAACATTGCCTTTGCTTATTTAGATAAAATAACAATGTAAATAAGTGTTTTGGTATTTTCTTCTTGTACTGCATTGGATTACTTTGCACATTCCACTTCGGAGAAAAATAATGTAGGTTACCACAAGGTCATACAAATATAATAAAAAAGCAAACAGTGGTCAGAGTGCTTGGGAAGAAAATATTCTGATCAGCATAGGTTTTTGTCATTTCTATAGTTAAAAATCTCTCCACATTTTCCATAATCTCTTCCTTTTTTGCTTAACCTCCAAAATGTATGAGGATCTGATAATTAGCCAACTATACTAGTATATGATTTAGGTCTAAAATGTAGCAAATTCATCCAATTTAAGATGTAAAGTCAGTCAAGATTTTTACGTTTACCTGCCTGATTTATTTATTTTATTCATTTGTTTTATTTTTTGGACTAGTTTATTTAAGTAGCATTATCCAAAAATGGCTAACAGAGCCAGAATGTGAATTCTTGCTTATTTTCTAACTCTATAGTGATTTTATTAAACTACATGGTAAAAACAGTTTGACCAATTCAAGCACTGACCCACGCACACACACGCAGAGGAAAGCACATTTTCTAGACTTCATTAAAAATAGCAAACACTTTCAGAGATTAAGAAGACATAGGAATAAATTTCCTCATTAATTTTTGAGTTTCCAGAATCATATAACTCTAGTTTATTAATTCAGAGATGTGTTCTTTCCTGGTCAGTTATTCATTAGTGATTTTCATACTTATTAAGTCCATTAACCACTTTAGTAGGTCTAAAAGCATCTTGGAATATCTTTTTTCCTCCTTTCAAAATTGCCACCCCCATTAAAATGAACCCGTGATCTACTTAAAATTAATTGAGAAGAATACCATTTCTCTGAGATTCTGCCCGTATAGTGCTATCACGCTAACACTAAGTTTAATAGGTAGATTATAAATTCCTGTCAGAAGCAAAAATATGATGCATGAAGGCAGATGAGCATATTTGGTAGACACAAGTCTCTCCAGTCAGACGGCTTGGGTTCAATTGTTGACTTTGCCATTAAATAGCTGCATGACTTTGGATAAATTATTCAATTTTCTGCATTCTCAGCTTCCTTCTGGGTATATGACTCTAAGAATTGTTGAAAAATAAGGCTAATATATAGAAAATTACATTAATTTCTGACACAAAGAACTTAATAAATTTCAAATGCTATTATATGATAAAATGTATTAAAATCATAATAGGACCAGTTTCTTTTAAAAAATATCTTAGAATTTTCTGCTTCTGTTCCCACTATAAGAAAAAAAAGTAATACCTTTCAGCTGAATTAGATGAAGAATAAAACATACTTTTGTACTATACAAAGTAATTTAGAAGACTACTTTATGTGACCTTTTAAATCATGTTTAAATCATGAATTGAAAGAATGTATGCCCTTCCTAAAGACCAGTCTGCATATTGTCTCCCAGAGAAATCATTCTCCATTTATACTTCCTGTTGACAAAGAAGGCTTACAATAGTTACTCTGATGAATTCAGGGTTACAACATATTTCTGAGTTACTGTTTCTAGTCAGTATTTCAATCCTCATAGCTTACTGGGAGGTTTCTGGCATTTCTATAAAGTCCATGCCAACCAGGATTAATATTTATTATTATACTACATGAAAGTTTAAAAAGCTTCTGGAAATTCTTTCATAAACTGTATAAATTATATAAAGGAAAAGCCAAGTTTTAGCCAATCTTTTAATGAGATTTTGAAACATATTTATTGAAAGAATAGTATGAAACCAATGCCAAATAGAGACATCTTTTTTTAAAATTACATGTCACCACAATCAAATGATTATATATGGGAGCTACTGCAAAAACCACAGTTCTTTGGAAGTAAATATGCACTATTCTATGTTCCATTTCTTCATTTTTAAATATTTAATATTGTTTCCTCTGTATTAGTAAAATTCGGTTTAAAGCCTTCATAATTGAGATTTCTAATGTTTCAAATGTACTCAAAATGACTATGACAAAATATAATTCAATTAAGTTATGTGACATGTTAAAAGGGCAAAAATTGACTAAATTCAGCAGGTTCCTTTTTGCATCCATTTAGAATGTAATTACCTAGTATATTTGGTGATCTTTTAAAAAATGTATGCATATGCTTTCCTGCATTAATCGTCGAATACCTATCTATCCATCCATCTACTTCTTTATATATAAACCAGAAATGTTCTTTGATGGTTGAAGACATTTTTAGACTTTTAATTAAATATTACTAAGATAAATTCTACTTGAAATACTTTATCAAAAGCTAATGCCCTCTTAGATTTGAATAATACTTCGAAGTTTAGAAAGACGGTTCATAATTACATACATAAACATATGTTTTGATCATCTTGTGTATCAAACCTATGATACAAAGTGGCAGACACAATGTAAGGTAACAACCAATGGATCAAACACTTGTAAAATCCCTCACCCTTTGCTAAAGGGGGAATTCAGGACTTGCTATAAGCCAATAGAAATGGCCAAGGTGATGGGCTGTCACTCCCTTAATTAGATTCCATCGCAAGGCAACCATAATGAGATATCACACACAAGATTGCATTATGTTCTAGAGGACTCCATCTCTACACACTGGAGTGAGAGATTCTGCTGTTCATCTTGAAGTAATATTTGAGAGGATTGGTGGAGAATGCCAGGTTGCAGGACACTGTGGGCAGCATCGAACATGAGCAGTCTCCAACTGACAGCTAGTAAGAAGCCAGGGTCCTCAGTCATCCAACTACCAGGAAATAAATTCTTCCAAACAGCTTGGATAAGCTTGGAAACAGTTTCTTGTCTGGTGAGCCTCCAGATAGGGATCCAGACCAATGGACCCTGAGGGCCTAGTCAAATCCTGAGGAAAAAATTCTATTTCATCGTGACTTCTTCAACAAGCTGTAAAATAAGCAATGGGCACTACTGAGTGGCCTAATGACTAAACCACTAGCTCTGTGGCAGTTGGTTATGGGGTGACAGAAACTAATATAGTCAGATATAGGTATGTTCCTCTTTATTTTATAGGTGTAAAAATTAAGGTATAGAGAATTCAAGCACTTTGCCCAAGATGACATTGTCAGTGAGTTCTGAAGCTAGTTCTTTATCCCAGTTTTCATTTCTTCTTTTAATCCCTTTTCTGCACTTTGCAAGTATAGATATCATTTATTGACTGTTACCTGGGTGCTAGACAATCATTTACTGTGTATAGACATTATCCCTTCAAAAACCCTTTGAGGAATTTCTGTCTTATTACTACCTTTTACAGATGACGATGTTTATATGATTGCTTCCCATTTACAGATAAGAAGTTACTTAACTTTCTAAAATCACGGAACAAGAATTCAAATGCTGTTTTAATTCCAAAACTTATATGATTAAGGATTCTTTATGATTCCATTGCTTCCTTTATCATCTCACTGTTGCCTCAAAATGCTGAAGGTACAATAAACTACAGATTTAATACTTATAAAAGCAGATCTATGCTGATGTAACCATATTCCTTGATTTTTTAAAAAGATTTCTAATTTATTTATTTGAGAGAGAGCATGAGCAGGGGAAGGACAGAAGGAGAGGAAAAGGGAGAAGCAGACTTCCTGCTGAGTGCAGAGTCTGTGGCAGGCTTGATCGCAGGACCCTGAAATGAAACAAAATGAGCTTCAGTCAGAATCTTAACCTATCGAGCTAACCGAGTGTTCCATATTCCTTGATTTTTTAAGCCAATCACATAAGCAAGACAGATATGTTTTAATATCTGAAGACCCTTACTGGATTGATGAGTGTATCTGATAATAAAAAGTTCTGATTTCTAATTATTGTTTATTAAAATTAAATATAGCTTATTTGAAATTATAAGGGAAATACAAGGAAACAAAGACTGTTCTTATCTACCAATTTTAATACTTAGTCCCATAAATATAGCATAATTAAAACAGATACAGCAAGACAAAACTTTTCTTTCTTGAGAAGTAGGTCTTCTGTATAACACACACACACACACACAAAAAAAAATGTTGGAGAGTATTTATATAAAGAACTCTAGATACAATAAAACCATTTCTTCATTTCAAACTCTTGAACTAGTGCCCCAATGGGAACTGCAAAAGACAGCCTTTTATGTTGCTCTGGTTTTAGAGAAAAATAATAGTAAAATATTTTAAGGTAATATTAGGGAAACAATAAAAAAAAATAGTTTATTCAGCCGCAGCATGGGGGGATAAAAGCAATTAAAAAGGAGAGTCAAACAGAGAATACACCATTTTCCTTCTACACTAAAGTTGCAATATGCTGACCTAGTTAGCTTCTTGAACAGCACAAAGACTATATCCACACTAGATCATTTTTAGGCATTCAAATATTCACCGGATGTAAGAATGAAAGTGTATCATATTTTCTATTGTAAGCTGATAATGTGTGAAACAGTAACCCACCTTTGAGAGGCTGAGTCCAAAAACCACAACTGAAATGCTTCTTTCTCTTTGTTTTGTATCTCTCTTCTTCAGAAATTAGAGGGGTGGAAGAATCCTGGTTCAATTTGCTGTAAGGATGAAAAAACAGGGGATGATATTTAAAGACATGTATTTAAGTTTAGATAGCTAAAGAATGGCAAGGATGGACCTGAAATCAACTCTCTCATAGTTTGTCCTTTGGTACATTACCTACACAGTATTTATGAATTATGACCCAAAACAAATTAGTTACTTGGGAATATTACCGATTTTGTCAAACAAAAGGCCAAACTAAGGGCACTTTGCTGGCTCAGTCGATTGAGCATCTGCCTTCAGTTCAGGTCATGATCCCAGGGTCCAGGAATAGAGTCCCACACTGGGAGGGGGTGGTCCCTGCTCAGTGGGGAGTCTGCTTCTCCCTCTCCCTCTCCCTCTGTGCTCTCTTCCAAATGAATAAATAAAACCTTTAAATAAATAACAACAACAAAAAGACAAACTAGTTGCAAAAATTAAAGGTAACAGCATTTTGCAAAAAGGAAAATAACGATAAATTTATAACAGCAAGAAATCAGTAAGATCATTGCTAACATTAGAAAATTTCATGACTAATGCCATGTACTCATGCAAGATAAATGTGCAATAATCATATCTCACCTACAAAATACAAGATGACCTAGCACTTAAGAACATGAATAAAAATGTTTTCCAACTTTTCTTTAAAACCTTTGACTATGATCAGACACAGAGAAATAGTGGACTAATATTTGCTTAAATAAAACAAAAGGCTGAGAATTCAGAGTACTTATAGACATAGTTTTTCTGTGTGTGAAACAACTTACAAATTTGAGCACATTTCAAGTTTTAAGATATAAATTATATTAAAATATGTATTTTAAAAACTAGCATTGCCGGTGCCTGGGTTGCTCAGTTGGTTAAGCAACTGCCTTTAGCTCAGGTCATGATCCCAGAGTCATGGGATCAAGTCCCACATCGGGCTCCCATCTCCATGGGGAGTCTGCTTTTCCCTCTGACCTCCCCTCTCACGCTCTCTCACTCTCTCTCTCTCTCAAATAAATAAATAAAATCTTTAAAAAAAACTTGTATTGCTAATAATAGGTTTTACGATGATACATTCAAAAACTGAAAAACATGTGAAGACACATTTCTATTTTTCTTTTATAGGAATTTCTATTATTTCATGTTCTAGTAGATTCACAACACCAATGTCAAAATGCAGAAAAAAAATAAGTGTACATAGAAAATATCAAAAATATTTTTAAAATACACTTTTGTATTTCATTTATTTGTATTTTCTGTTTACAAAGAGTTACAAATCCACCACGGAAAATTTCACAATATAGTAGTACAAAAGAAGGCAAAATTTTTTCTAATTACGTCATCAAGTGAAACAATTATCATCAAATTTTGGGAGGTTTTTTCATAACACTTTACTCTTATTTATGCAAATAAGAATACATATGTACATATTTACTCTAATGCATGTTATATAAATGGTGAGTTTATTTAATTAATATATCTTAAATATATTTGTTTTAATTAAACAAAGTTATCACATTTATTAATTTCATTTAACTTTAACTTATAAATTAAATTTAGCATATTTAATCCAACATATTAAATATGTATATTAAAACACACCAACACAGTATAACAGGTAAAAGTAGATAAAACACTATTTATTTCACCAAGCTACTATATAATAAAGTGTTTATAAGTAGATATAAGTAGGTAAAACACTATTTATTTCACCAAGCTACTATATAATAAAGTGTTTAGTTTGTTTCTTATTTTTATTATTATTATTTATTACTATTAATAATTCCAATTGCCTAGATTTGTTGCTAAGATTATATAACACAAGTAAGGCATTTAGCATCATGTTTAAAAATAGTAGATTTAAACAAAAAATAGTTAAAAGAATAAATAAAATATATTGGTAAGATGATGATGCTAATAAGGGATATCTATTTGTTTATAGTACCTATGTGATATTTACCCTTTAATTCTAATAAAATACCTTAACATGAGTAGTTCCAAAGAAACATCTGAAGGCAGGATTCAAATTCTACATCCACCTTCCTCAATCCTCTTGGTTTTACATTTAACCAGACTATAAGGGTCTGGTTTTGACATGAAAGGTGGTCCATAAATCAAATTTGAGGAAATACTCTACTGAACTTAAACTTTATAGTTTTCTTACTTAGCTGGGTGATCACGGTGATCTGAGTTAAATCCAAGATTGTTTATTTCCTAGCTAAGTGAGGTTTACCTAACTAAACTTGAATTTCTTCATCTGGAAAAATAGAGATTAAATGGTTTACAATTTTTTAAGGCAAAACAAAAAAATAATTTGGGAATGATGTCAGCATCATGGCAGCAAAAGCCATCCCTTGTATTTTGACCCCCTCCTAAGCATTCATCCAAGAACAGAAGTGCTTTTGTGGGAGTTGTGGGATCCAGCACCCTATGCCAAGGAACCTGGGGAGGTCGCCCACCGGGGCACTAGGTAATAGAATTCTGTGACAACTGTGGAACTCACAGAAAACTGCAAAGCAATTCTAGCCCATCCTGGCTGTGGTCATGGAGAGACAGCAGAGCACTGACTTGGGTGGTCACCTATGGACAATGGTTTCAAGAAGAGAAGTTCCACCACTCCCATGGAGGAAAACAAAACAAAACAAAACAAACAAAAAAACAACAGAACAAGAAACAAACAAACGACCACCACCACCACTACCAACAGCATCGGAAAGGGTAAGCAGAACAACTTGACTTTGCCAGTGTGATCTCTCCTCCAAGGCAGCATAGCTTAGGGCTAAATTAAGCAGCTTGTGGTTACTCCCACAGAGTAAAGAGAGATCCAGTGAGTAAATGTCTGGCTTCCTCAGCTGTGTAGGAAGCTGCTGAAGAGACTCCTTTCTCTCTCATAACATCTGATCTCACAGTATTGAAGAGGCACCTCTCTGTGAAAGGAATAAATCAAGAAAGCTGCATATTAGACTCTCAGAGGACATTAAAGAAACATGGTTCTTACTGACTGCACTATGAACACACTCCCCACTGATAGTTGTGGGAAAAGCCTCACCCGCAGATTCCCCTCAAGTGACCCAAAGACACCCCAGCTCCCAGGTGCCAAGCAACACCTTCCCCTGCTCTATGGCTGGCTTCCTCTCTGTGCATTTCTGAAGAAGGCTGTGAGAGTTCTGGTAGACAGGGACCACACACAGAAGTCTGTGGGCCAGGGAAAAACCTCCAACTTGAGCTGTAGTGCCGCTTTTAGGAGAACAAAAGAGAGGCTTTTCAGCAGCCAGCTTCATGTGTTGTAAGATCTAAGACGTACAAGCTTAAGAATTCTGCCACAAGAAGGAGCAAGAAATATGGAGCCCATACATTCATACGTGGTCTGAGGGAGTCTCAGGAGGTACCGCGGGAACGAACGGAGCTGGAGCCATGACACTTCCTGATTTTGAACTACACTACAAAACTATAGTATTCAAAATGGTATGGTACTGGCAAAAAATAGACATATAGACCAATAGAACAGAACTGAGAGCCCAGAAATAAATGTCTGCATATACGGTTGACTAATATTTGACAAGGGAGCCTGGAATGCTCAATATGGACAGAATAGTCTCTTCAGTAATGGGGTTGGGAAAACTGTATAGCCACATGCAAAAGAAAGAAAGAGACTCCTGTCTTACATCACTCACAAAAACAAACTCAAAATGTATTCCAGACTTAAATATAAGATGTGAAACTAAAATTCTTAGAAAAAACATTGAGAAAATCTCCCTGACATAGGTCTCATCTCAGCAATGATTTTTCGAATATGATAACAAAAGTACAAATAACAAAGGCAAAAATAAATAAATGGGAGTACATCAAATTAAAAAGCTTCCACACAGCAAAAGAAACAACTAAATAAAAAGGCAACCTATGGAATGGGAGAAAATATTTCAAACCATATATCTGATAAGGGGTTAAAATCCAAAATATATAAAGAAGTTGCATAACTCAGTAACCAAAAAACAAACTAACTAACAAAACAAGCAATCTGATTAAAAATAATCTGAGGATCTGAATAGACAATTTTCCAAAGAATATATACACATGGCCAACAGGTACAGAAAACAGGCTTCACATTACTAAATCATCAGGAAACGCAAATCCAAACCTTAAGGAGATATCACCTCAAACCTGTTAGAATAGCTATCATCAAAAAAACCCTGAAAAATCAAAACCAAAAACCCACTAGATACCAAGTGTTGTTGAGGATGTGGAGCAAAGGGAACACTTGCCTACTGTTGGTGGGAATGTAATTTGATGTGAGCACTATGGTAAATGGTATGGAAGTTTCTCAAAACATTAAAAGTATAACTACCATATGATCCAACAATCCCACTTCTGGGTACGTAATCAAAATAAATGAAAACAGAATATCGAATAAATATCTGTACTCATATGTTTATTGCAGTGTTATATAAAATAGGCAAGATATTGAAACAACTTAATTGTCCATCAGTGGATAGATGGCTAGAGAAGATGTGGTATATGTACACATGCAAATACATGTAATGAGATATTATCCATCCTTGAGAAGAATTAAATCCTGCCTTTTGAGACAATATGGATGGTCCTCAAGAATATTATATTAAGTGAGGTAAGTCAGACAGAAAGACAAATACTGCATGATCTCACTAACTTATGTGCGGAATCTAAAAAAACTGAACTTGCAGAGGCTGGAGTAGGTGAAATGGGGAGATGCTAGTCAAAAAGTACACATTTTGAGTTAGAAGATGAGTAAGTTTTAGGGATCTAATGCACAGCAATGTGCTCTTGGATAATACTACTGGACTATATGCTTAAAAATCGCTATTAGAGTAAATCTTACATATTCTCACCATGAAAAAGAAATGGTAATTAACTGAGGTGATAAGTAACTTTAGCTAACACTAAAACAGTAATCATATTGCAATATCTAAGTATATCAAATTAACACATTACACACATTAAAGTTACATGATATTATATGTCAATTATATTTCAATAAAGTTGGGGGAAGCAATTACAAATTAATTTATATTTTTAGCTATTGTTTTAAAGTGTGGTATTTATTTTTCTCTTTTTTCAAACTTAGACTGAGATCACATATGTGAAAATAACATTTAACCATCTATGGAGTCAACATACTGTAACTTTTGTGTTTTTTAAAATTATCGCACCTATAAATATCTCAAAGAAATGTCAAGGTATCTATAGGAAAATATACAAATGAAGGCAAAATGTCACACTTTTTTCCCAGCGTTTTAATACTCTGACAAGAATCATAAACACACTCCTTATTTCATTCCTTCTCTGTTATGCCGGCATTTGAAAAGCTGTATTCAGTTAAAAATTTATTAACTCATTCTGCTACAAAATAAACCATAATTGTCTTAACTGTAATTGGCAGAAGAAAAAATGAAGAGTCTATCTTAATGTTCAATTAGGAGTACACACAGAGATGCAACTTGATCAATGTTGACATTTGCACAAGCTCTGCATATTTTAAAAGTGATCATACTGTACTGAAATGAGTACTGTTGCTGTAGACACAATATAACATACTTTAATGATCACATCAATATTGGCATATCATCATCCTAGGTCAAAATAAAACAGTAAAATAGCCATTTAAATTAAATTACTCACAGTATTGATTTTATTGTTATTTCTACAGATAAAAAAGGATGCTTTAATTTTAGGACCAGATATGACAGGCCACTTAAATTCTATCAGATTCAAAGAGTCTGAGGATGCTCTGTGTGGGTGTTCAAAGTCTAAAAATATTAAAAAATTGAATTTCTTCCTGAATTTCATCAACCTGTTTTTTTTTAAACCAAAAGAAATGTTTCTAAAATAAGTTTCTAAAATCTCTTTTGCTTTCTTTTTCCACTAGCTTCTCCATTTATTCTGCCCTACAAAAAGACATAATATATATAATATCTACTTAGAAGTGAAGCTAGATAGATGATAGATAGATGGATAGATAGATAGTAAACTTTCTCCATATTTCTTTTTTTTAATTTGTTTAAAATAACATCTACTGCCAGACATGGTAAATAATTTTGAATATTCCAGGAATTTTAAAATGATCAATTATTGAAGGGCTTTAAAGATGCCAAATATAAATATCATATTTTTAAAATACTTTATTTAAAATTTCAACTTTTTTTTTTCTTCTTTTTTTTTTAAATTCAGGACTTGTCTCCTGAGTACCTGCTATGGACTAAACTGGGAATTCAAAGTTAAATAAAACAGGATCTGTTTCCTTGAGAGCACTACTGTCATACTCTCTCCTTGGCAGCACAAGATTATAGTCAGAAATTTTGGATTTGGGAGGATTTTATTATCTTAACATACATGAAAGTTTAAAATATTAATAACTACATTTATTAAAAATGATAATTTCCTTTTTTGGTAATTAATAGCAACGATGTTGAAATTTGAGAAATGTTGTGGCACCTGGGTGGTTCAGTGGGTTAAAGCCTCTGCCTTCAGCTCAGGTCATGATCCCAGGGTCTTGGGATCAAGCCCCGCATTGGGCTCTCTGCTCAGTAGGGAGCCTGCTTCCCCTCTCTCTCTGCCTGCCTCTCTGCCTACTTGTGATCTCTCTCTGTCAAATAAATAAATAAAATCTTTAAAAAGAAAGAAAGAAAGAAAGAAAGAAAAAAGAAAGAAAGAAAAAAAGAAAGAAAGAAAGAAAGAAATTAATTTGAGAAATATCAAGAAAACAAAACAAAAAACTTGTCCTTAGCCTTCAGGGTTAAAATGTATTCAGACACATAGTTACATAAACATTTAACTACAAGGAAAAGCTAATGCAAATTAGTGTTCATTTTGGAGAACTTTTTATCTCCCTCTTTCTCGGTTCCTGAGGTAAGTTGAAAAGTCTTTAAAAATTAAGGAAAAGTGACTTGAGGAATTTCAACTGTCAATAAATTAATTTTATTTCTAATTAATGACAATCAGCCTAGGGATAAAATAATGCAAAATCTAAGTGAATGACAACTTTATTGGGGGCATGCTTCTTTCTCTTTAGGAAGATAGTTTGTTTTGGTCTGGGTTAGTTTGAACTACAAATTCATTGTCAACAAAATCTTGTCAGATTCTAATTTGTACATCTATTCACAAAAAGTTAATTGTTGCCTGTTCCAAACAAAGGAAGACTAACCTTGAGTAATTTCTATGAAGTTTTGGAATCTCTCATAATTTGGGAACAGGACAAGCTAGAAGGGAACGGAACTCACAGAGTTCCAATTCAATTTTTTTACTGAGATGATTTGAAATTACTTTGTGTTTCCTAGGCAACCAGCATTGACGAGATACAAAATGGTGGCAGCCAAGTCAAAATTGGCTATGGTGATGATCCCAAGAAGAGGAAGGAAAGAATGAAACTGAATGCAAGGGAACAAGACATCTATGTAATAATCCTGTCATTAAATCAGAAAATGTGCCAATCTTTTCAAGTCTGAAGCTCAGAGAATGTTAAGTTAAATGGATTTTCCAAATGCATATAAGGCAGCAAAGCTGTGACTAGTTTTCTGAGGTTTCATTTCCAAGGAAAGGCCAGAAGATAGAAGTTCCTACTAGTTCCTCTACTCTATGAGGACAGTCCAAAATCTTTGAAGTTGCATAGGAAATTTATTAGGAGATTAGATGGCCATGTCACCCCTTTTTCACATGTGTCTTTGCATTCATTCATTCATCGGTTCATTCATTTATAACAGTTGATACTTTGAAAAAAAAAAAAAAAAACAATGTTTCTGCCCTTATGGAGTTTCCATTTTGCAGAGGACAGCAAACAGACAAGATAATTTCAGATAGGAGCAAATGGAATGAAAAGAATAAAGCAAAAAACTGTTTTACAGTGGAAAGAATGCCTTCTGCCTGTGCAGTGAAGTGTACAGTAAAGATTGGCAGAGCAAGTGCAAATTTTGAATATGCTTTATAAAAATACATGACTCCCAGAAAAGTCTCTCTAAGACTCAGCGTTTTCCAAGAATGGTACTTACATATATTTTAATGATCTGTTAAAGTCATAAATGCATGCTTTTTATGGCTTTAATTACAGAGTAAATTTCCTAATGTTTTAAAATCTTGTATAGCTGTTGGGAAGAAATCCTCATAATAGTTTGATGATCTTCAGACAATACACAAAATGGCTATTAATGAGTTCTGTGCAAAATGCATTGCCTGATTACTTGCTTGCTTGAGGCAATTTGACATAGAAATGAAATTATTAGCTGAACTGGGGTTTAATCCTGGCTTTGGCTTTAGCCAGATGAATGTGAAATAACTCCTCTGGACCTTAGTTAATTATTTGTGAAACAAGAGGGTTGCCTAAAAGGAAACCCTCACTACTCAATCTTGGGTTAGAAACTGGTTAAATGAAATAAATAGAGATATAGTGGTGCTTTCCCTACCTCTGTTCAGAGTGGGAATGCAAAAGAGTAAGAGAGTGTTTAATGTAATAAGAATATTGGCATTTCTTGCCAGAAGAGAGGAATAGTCAAAAGCTCCCAATTATCCACCTGGATTTGCTGATAAGACAGTGTGGAGGGGCACCTGGGTGGCTCAGTGATTTAAGCCTCTGCCTTCGGCTCAGGTCATGATCTCAGGGTCCTGGGATCGAGCCCCACATCGGACTCTCTGCTCAGTGGGGAGCCTGCTTCCCCCCCCCCTCTCTGCCTGCCTCTCTGCCTAGCTCTGATTTCTCTCTGTCAAATAAATAAAATCTTTAAAAAAATACTTTATTAAAAAAAAAAGATTGTGTGGAGATAAAGAGTGGTCTCATTCAAGAAAAGCACGAAGATTTCTAAGTAACAGAGACTTTATAATTTTGCTTTAAAGTGCATGTATTCTAAAATTTTATTCCATTTTATTTATTAAATAAATATTATTTATTATTTATCTAATCAAACATCTCTGGCTTTAGGGAAAGGAATATTAATTAATAATTATCTTCTAAATGGAGTCTCAAGTTCTTCATTTGAACTTAAATATCTTTATAATCTCAAATCTGTCTGAATATTTTATCATAGAATTACAACTTTACAGTTGATATTGTTTGGCTAGTAAAAATATTTATGACTCTGTAAGAATGTGGTTTTACAGAATGGCATCTTTTACGCATTATTTGGTGTAACCTGATGGTGAGTGGGAAGTCAGATTGGTCTGTTCAGATGACCTAAACCCAAGACACTAAAGAAGGTAGTAAGTAGTATTTGTGGGGACAATGCTGGCCTGTGGTCTGATGTAGGTCATGGTCATAGACTCTGGCTTATAACTATATTCTATTTTTCATTGTTCCTTCACTTATTCATCTTACTTTATAATGCATCTTTATGACTTTTCTCTCTTTTGAGTTTGAGATTTCTCTTCTCTTCATTTCCCTTGACATCTAAAGAAACATGTTATTCCTAAAAATTTTCGTTCCCATCAGTTTTTGTTACTTAATTAAATCCCACTCCTACCTCTTGTAAAAGTAGAATTGGGTGGTTTTATGTCTTGGAATCTGTTGTTTTGACTTTAACATATGTATGATATACTTATTTTTTAATTTAAATTCAGTTAGCCAACATATAGTACATCATTAGTTTCAGATGTAGAGTTAAATAATTCATTAGTTGTGAATAAAACCCAGTGCTCTTCACATCACATGGCCATGCCCCAATTACCCCAGCCACTCACCCACTCCCCTCCAGCAATCCTCAGTTTGTTTCCTATAGTTAAGAATCTCTCAAGTTTTGTCTCCTTCTCTGATTACATTCCATTCACTTTTCCCTTCATTTCCCTATGATTCTCTGCACATCAAACTCTCACTCTTTACAGATGACATGATATTTTAAGTGGAAAACCCAAAAGACTCCACCCCCAAATTTCTAGAACTTCTACAGGAATTCAGCAATATGGCAGAATATAAAATCAATGCATAGAAATCACTTGCATTTCTTTTCTTTTTTTTTTTTAAGATTTTTAATTATTTATTTGACAGACAGAGTTCACAAGTAGGCAGAGAGGCAGGCAGAGAGAGAGGAGGAAGCAGGCTCCCCACTGAGCAGAGCCAGATGTGGGGCTCCATCCCAGGACTCTGGGACCATAACCTGAGCCAAAGGCAGAGGCTCTAACCCACTGAGCCAGCCAGGCACCCCATCACTTGCATTTCTACACACTAACAACAAGACTGAAGAAAGAGAAATTAAGAAACTGATACCATTTACAATTGCACCAAAAACTGTAAGCTACCTAGAAATAAACCTAACCAAAGAAGGATCTGTACTCTAAAAACTACAGATAATTCCCTATCAAAATATTATCAACATTTTTCACAGAGCTGTAACAAATAATCCTAAGATTTTTATGGAACCAGAAAAGACCCTGAAAAGCCAGACAAATGTTGAAAAAGAAAACCTAAGCTAGTGGCATCACATTTCAGACTTCAAGCTATATTACAAAGCTGTAGTCATCAAAACAGTATGGTACTGGCCCAAAAACAGACACACAGATTAATGGAACAGAATACAGAAACCAGAAATGGACCCTTAACTCTGTGTATGATGGACTTAAAACAAATCAAGGTATTAATTAAATATCATGTTTAATAAAGCATGACACACATGTAATATGCAATTGTTTTTTTTTAAATGTACAAGGTAGTTATACATCAGATATTTCTGTCTTCACATTTATTTAGTGGCACTGAGCTGGAGTTGTTTAATGCATATATCAGAATCTCCTGAGGTAAAATATTACATAGTTTGACTATTATGCATGTAGTATTTATTATTTCATTTTTTCATTAAATTTTAGATATCCTTTCTGATGCTTTTGAAATTTCAAATTCAGTGGGGTCACACAATGGCTAGGTTTATCCAAAAAGCCAGATATTAAAATTATTAAAAGTAATACTAATTTATCACTTAATTTTAATATATGATAATGAACTTTCCAATTTAATGACATTGGTACGTGATCTGTAGATAAGAAGCCATCATCTATTTTCCTCTATTTCTTTCAAATTCAAAAACTTGTAACTCTTAGAGAGACCCTAACCATCATCTAGTTCGAGGAAGATTGTTCCATAGGACCGTATTGTGTTCTAGATTTTCATAAAACCAAGAAAATCAGTGCAGATCTTGGAAGGAGTGAGGCTATTGCAGCTACAAGTTCTGTGACATCAAGAATTTATCACTCCTGGGTGGCTCAGTCAGTTAAGAATCTGCCTTCAGCTCAGGTCATCATCTCAGGGTCCTGGGATCAAATCTCATACTGGACTCTCTTTTCAGCTTCTCAGAGAAGAGGCTGCTTTTCCCTCTGACTCCTTCTCCTCATGCTTGTACTCATTCTCTCTCTCTCTCTCTTTGACAAATAAATAAATAAAATCTTTTTAAAAAGAGAAAATTTATTCAACACACAATACTCCAACATATTTGGGTTCCCATACTTAAAATATACTCTGTCACCCAGAAAAGCAGTATCTTTTCTCTCTTTGAGGGTAGTTATAATTTTCTCTACAGATAATAGAACATTTAAAAGAACATTTTCAAAGATTAATTAATGTATTAAGGTATTCCAGCTAAGGTTTCTCAGAAATAGAGTTTTGACTGGTTTGTAATGATTCCATTTGTTTTTTAAACCCTGAAAATGCTTCAACTTCACTTAAGTGAAACAAGCAATTCTACTTTTCAGTGTAACAAAAATTGTAAGAAGACTCTTTTAGTATCTCTTGAATCACTTTATCGTTTTTTTCCTTTCAAAACATAAGCATGTATTTTAAAATAAAGTTAGCAGTAATTGTCAGGATTCACAATGGGGTATCTATAACATGCTTGTTTTGTACTCAATTACCTTTAAGTGCATTCTATAGCATAATAATAATTATGCTAAATGCAGGTAAGCACTTTCCTGAGGCCCCTTTTGCTGTATATTACATGTTTACATTATTTTCCTACCTATTAGAGTTTCAAACACACCTGGCAGTCACTAACTACAGGCTACCTCTTAAGGAAATTGGGAACTCTCAATTATCTTTACATCTTAAAAGCCAGAAATTGCCTCTTCTCTTTTCTTAGTAGTGAATTTTATTTTGCACTGTATAAACTCTGTGGAAGCTATTTCTACTTCCTACATTAGATTTGTTGAATATCTGTCATTTTCTCAAATTATTTTCAACTTACAGTCACAAAACCACCTGATTAGCAACCTGCCTGAGTATATGATAAGGGAGAAAAAGCAGCAGTACCTAGATGAGAAATTTATTCCAATTTGCTGCTTGCTGCTTGGCTGATTGAAACTTTAGAATGGAAAAAGCTGCTTTATTGATGACAATGGATTTGGACAGCGACCTTTGAAATCAATGAAATCTGCCCTTTACCTTCAGGGTTTTTAGATCTAACATGGATTTCTTCCCAAACCCTTCCCAGCCTGCATTAAGCTCATGAAAAAAGTTACCCTCGGCACTTTAATTTTAGTGATAAGAGTAAAGGAAATCAGAATCACTAACTCCAAAACACTCCTGGATGAGTAGAGACATGTATTTTCATCTAGTAAATCTCAATCATAGCTTCTAACACTGGGATCATACATATTTTCTACCTCTGCTACTTCATAATCAGAGATCTTCAGGTCATTATCAAGGATATTTCTGGTTTATTTGGAAACAAGCAAATTCCTAAAAACCATCTTTAGGGGCACCTACCTGGGTGGTTTAGTCCTTAAGCATCTGTCTTCCGCTCAGGTCCTGATCCCGGGCTCCAGCGTAGGGCTCTCTGCACAGTGGGAAGCTTACTTCCCCCTCTCCTACTCCCCCTGCTTGTATTCCCTCTTTGACTGTTTCTCTCTCTGTCAAATAAATGAATAAAATCTTTAAAGAAAAAAAACTTTAATTATACAGTAACAAAATATTTCCCAGGGTAAAGAGATATGAAAGGACACTTGTGGAATACATAGGCCACTGGCGACCATACAGAGAAAGTGGTTTGTGAGTGCACATGTACTTCCAGATATTTAAGTTAGCATAGAAATAATAAATGACTCCAATTAATTATAAGAAGAAACTATCAATTTATCTTTAACTGATCTTTAAGTATTTAGCAAACTTCCCTTGAATAAGTAAAAATATTACCAATCAGGAATGATTTAGTCACAATGTTTAAACGCAAGACACTAAAATATATCAAAAAGAGAAGGGGAAATCAACTCAAAATGTAAATGCAGAAAGGGGGAAGAAGTTGTCCTTATGAAAAATGTAAATACAGAAAGGGAGAAGAAGTTACCCTTATGAAAAAAAAATGTTTTTTTTCATTCTTTTCATGAAAAGAAACATGATTTGTAGGCAAATTCCAACAATTTCCCTATCTCCCAACACCACCAGTCTCCCTCTCCTCTTTCTTTCTCTTGCTTTCTCAAATCACAAACTCATGATTGGGTTGGAAAGCATACTCCACTTGATTTCTGTCAAAGGAAAAAGTTGCAAGTTGGTTCAAGGTCTTCTCTAACCCTATAATTATACAAATAAGACTTACTTATCCAAGAAGTCCCATATTATGTTGTACATCTCCTAAGTAATTCAACAAAGCCATTGAATTCATAAATTGGTACTTTGGAAATCTCTGTGGAATTGAAAATTTAGACATTAAATAAAGAAATCCATGTCAGTTGCATAGTCTCTATCTCAAATTCATCACAATTTTATTTCCTGTATATTAATTCATGTGATTACAAATATAAATTTGGTTATGGACCACTGTCTTTTACACTATTTGTAGAGTGTGTTCTCTCTAGTAACTCAGACTCATGTTTCTTTAACACCTAGTGTATTAGTTCGCTAGGGCAGCCATAACAAAATATCACAAACTGGGTAACTTAACATAAAATTTATTTTTTGATAAATAATATTTTTGATAGTTTGAAGGCTAGAAGAGCAACATCAAAATATCAGCATGGTTGACTTTTTCTGTGGGTCTCTCTCATTGGCTTGTAGATAGAGATCTTCACCTTGTGTCTTTGTATGGTCTTCCTCTGTTTTTGTCTGTGTCCTAATCTCATCTTCTTATAAGGACACTAGTCATATTGAATTTAGCCCATCCATACCATCTCATTTTACTTTCATGAGTCCTGTAAAACACCCTAACTCCAAATATAGTCACAGTCTGAGGCTCGGGGGATTAGAATTTCAACATAGAAATTTGGAAGGGAAAATAATTCAACCTGTAACACCTAACATATTTCTTCATTTCCTTACTATTGTTGAAGAATATTTCACATAAATTTTCAAGTAGAGTAATTATAACAAAGCTATCTGTATTGCTTTCCTCCATGTACTAACAGAGTACATATAGCTTCTACTATGGTTCTGGATGAAACTAGAGAGGTGGTGGAATTTGCTCCATTCTCTTTGAAATGCTTGATTCTATTGTAGAAGGATCAGATATATTCTTATTTACTAACATGTATTATATCTACAAGTTTTAATGGAATTAATTATGGAGAAACTATGAGGTTTCTTAGTGGTTTTTTTCCCCCAAATTAAGTTATATAAAAGAAAATCACTCAAATAATTCCTTGTAATTTTAAGCATTAAAGTTACCACAAATGAGAGTTTACACAAGTAACAGTGTTTTCAAATGCAGGTGCTCAAATAGGACCCTTAAATAAGTTTGTGAAGTGGAAAATATGCATTTACTAATGTCTGAGTTGTGAAAAACACTACCCTGAGTGCTGAATGGATAATTATGTTCTCAAACAGCCTCCAGGACAGGAAAGCACCAATTTTCATGTGCAATCATCTATCTGAATGTGTAATACTTAATCATGTGTAAGCATTTGGTGGTGGCAATTTCAGTTGTCTCCCTCTCATATATCTCTCCCTCACATATCCTCACACATGTGCTTGCATTCTTTCCCCTTTTCTCTCTCCCTCTGTACGGCTCTTGCTCTAGACTGTGAAAAATGTTATGTATGTTTTCTCTCTGTGTTCTGTATAGTTAAAGGGTAAGATAGCAATGGCAAAAGTTAAACTGCAAATTAATTACAGTTAATAGAGATTTCACCTGAGAAAAATTTGCTAATGCATCTGATTTGAGCATTCATTCTTTTTTTTTTTTAAGGTTTTATTTATTTATTTGACAGACAGAGATCAGAAGTAGGCAGGGAGGCAGGCAGAGAGAGAGAGGGTGAAGCAGGCTCCATGCTGAGCAGAGAGCCCAATGTGGGGCTCCATCCCAGGACCCTGGGATCATGACCTGAGCTGAAGGTAGAGGCTTTAACCCACTGAGCCAACCAGGCGCCCCTGAGCATTCATTCTTTACTCACTTGGGGAACAGTGGTTTCAGTCAACTGATTTAAAAGATCACTTATCAAGGGTGAAAGTAACTTCAGTAGAGATTATCTGAAGAGCACCATACTGAATTATAAGCATGTATCTGGACCATCATAGTTAATAACAGGTTGTTTCTTTAATGTGATTCTGTAGGGTAGCAGAATCTCCAGGGAGAAGAATAGAACTGGAGAAATTGAAATGACCTTTGAGTTTTGTCTTGTATATGGGCATCTTAATGTAATTTTTCCTATCAAGAATATTTTCATAAATGATTTATCTATAAGCAACATGAATAAGTAAAATAATATTACTACCTATATGTAACACTGCTATAAGGGTTGGAGGGAATATATGTTAAAATGCAAAGCAGAGTACTTGGCACCTAAGAGACACACAGTTGCTAAGATTACTATTAGTCACTATTTCCAATTTTACATAATAGGTCCTTTAATGTAATTTAGGTCTGATCAGTTATATAACCTGTTATTTTTAAAACTTTGCACTGACTTCTGTATAAACAAAGCAAACTGAATGTATGCATTTATCACTTTTAAAATCACACTAAAATAATGGCAATAGCAGAGAATGAACCCACAAGAACAAAAGGTTGTCTTTTTATTTTTTTTTTAACCATCATTTTTATGGAATATTAGGAAGGAGTGGCAATCAAGGCCAGTGTCTGCTCTATAAAGTTTAACCAAAAACTCAGAAGGATTTAAGATAACTTTTAAAATTCTACCAAACCCCACCATGTAGCACACATTAAAGGTAGGAAAAGGAAAAGAAATAATACATACCACAATCTTCTAAAAATTTGCCTTTGTAACTGCAAAGTTAGCAATAAGTTTTCAAAGGACCAAAGTGTAAACAGAGGAGGGCAGTCATTCAGAAAACCTACAAGGCCCAACAAGATAAAGACTAACTGTCAAGAGGAAATACAACTGTAATGGAAACTATTTCTCCCACAGAACTCATGAAGAAGCGTTTGAGTAACAGGAATAAATATTCCGAAAAGTATCCTTAACATAAATATATTAATTAACTTCAGGAAAAGAAATTTCAGTATGGAGTTCATGATGTCTTAGAGTTCAATAGAGCTAGTTCTTCAGATGACAGTAAGATACGACCTTTGCAGTCAAACTGGCTTTAAAGTGAAATAAACCTTTCTTCTGAGCAATTTCACAAGGATTCAGTTCTTTTAATTTACAGATAAATGTTCATACATTTTCCCAAGAGCACAAGTCCATGTCACATATCTTGCTCTATAACAACTTTCAGCTTGAGTATGACATACTCCCCGAGTCAGCCATTTTCCCACAAACCCCTAATATCTTGCTGTTCTGGATCACCAGACCAAAATTCATTTCCTCACAGTGACTTTCTTGCCCATGGACTTCAGTCAGAACTATCCTAATTAACCTGAGGAATTTTAATTATAGTAAATTACCAAAGGCAAGGTACCATGATTTTAACTATGTCCTTTGGAGTTTGTTACCATATGGAAATTTATCCATTTTTCTTCCTAATAATCAGACCTATATGACTATGAATTGGGGTAGAAGAATTCTTTGTCAAGAGTGAGTCTCATATTTTTAATTCTATAATTTTTTCCAATAGTGAGGTTGACTATTCTGTAATAGTGAGTCTTGATTTGGCCTGAGAATTTGTTCTTTTCACACATAAATGAGCTTCTATGGCTTTAATCTCCAGTGGGGAAGACCCTCTTCTGGAGTACAAGTAAGATATCCTATGTCCATAAGCACGGCAGAAAATTTGGCAGGTAAATAATTAATATAATATAATATAATATAATATAATATAATATAATATAAAATATAACTCACCACTTTAAGTGGAAAAAATTTCCTATTGGCCTCAAAATATTCTTTACTCTTTGTGAATAGACATCTAAATAGTAGTAAGTCTTTCCTATCCAGAACTACATCACTATGTAATTACATTTCATCTAGATTTCTCATATTTCCAGTCAAATTTTGTAATATTCCTCATGGAAGAACTTCACACCACTTTTTAAAGCTTAATAGTATGTATTTTATGTTTTTGTGCTTATCATTAGTAAAATTTTTCATTGTATTTTCTGTTACTTTTAAAATATTATTCTCTCTCTCTCTCTCTCTCTTTTTTTTTTTTTCCTTTTTTGGTCTACAGTGAGATACATTATAAGTTTCACCTTTACTGAATTCTCTTTTCTTCTAAAAATTTCAGTTATTTCTCTTAGACATTCAGTTTACACTATTATATTATCATACTCAGACTGTTCTAGATGTTCATTAACTTCCCAAGAAGCTGTCTTTAGGCAAAAGTATTTATGTAACTACAAACTAATTAATAACCAGGGATCCATTTTACTGAGAAGTGGATCTTTCAAAGTTGTAGTACCCAATAGACAGCCAATAAAGTTGTTAAAAATATATTCCAACATGTTTCTTAGGATGAGATCTTAGATGTCATGATGAGTTTGCCTCCTTATCTCTTATGTTCCTAGATCTTGGTATTACTGTCATAACCTATTATTTGGAGTTAGCCCTTTAAATGCAAAAATAAGTCATAGTGTGATTTCAAATAACATCTTTGGGAAGTTTGGAAATCTTTTTAGGACTCAGAGAAACTAGTATGTTTAAAATGCTATTGAGTTACTCTTTCTCAAGTATAATAATGATATTTTATCTTCCATTTCAGCAGCCTCCAATCTTGTGACATTTGTAAACATTTTATATGAGATTGCAAGGGTACTAAAACTATCAGACAAAACCATTTTGATTTCTTTTTTACATACTGATGAATTGCATATGTCTGTTTTTTTCCTGATTCCCTCAATGCAAAACACATTAAATAGTCGAAAAAGTACCACACACTAAATGCCAAATGTAGTTATTTCTTTTCTGAAGTGATTTCTGTTTATAAGTTATGTTTCTGGCTATTAAAATTCATAATGTGAATATATAATCCTTTCCTTATGAGGGTTTCCCTTACCTTATCTCAACTTTCATTATAGTACATGTAGACAAAGTGTCTGCAGTCAGTGTATTTTGCCTACTTTAGCTTTAGAGCACTCTTATTACTATGCTTAATTTGAATTTCTTTTGTGTCTTTAGAAAACCATCTGTCAGTAAATTATAATTTGGTGGCCCTAGGTGATTCATGAGACTAGGAATTACATGCAAACAATGTGCCTTGTTGAAACCTGTAGTTAGTTAAAAATGTTTTAAAAAATTGAAGAATTTTAGTGCTTTAAGTATTCAGTAAAAAAATCAACGGAAAAGTTTCACTAATTTCAAAATTAGGAAATTTTTTATGAACTTCATTTGAAAATAAAGGACAGGTGTATACAAATCATTCTACTTATTTTCATCCTTGATGAATAAGAAATTGTTATGGTGACATTTACTATTTTATTAACTCATTAAGGAAAGATGTGTGAGGAATAGTTAAGAAGTACTTTAAGAGCCTAATAACTTAATATTTCTTTTTACGATTTTTATTTATTTATTTGAGAGAAAGAAAGAGAGAGCAAACGCACACGTGGGGGGGTGCAGAGGGAGAGGGAGAAACTTAAGTAGACTCTATGCTGAGTGTGGACCCTGATGTGGGGCTTGATCTCACAACCCTGAGATCACAACCTGAGCAAAAATGAAGGGTCAGACTGTGCCACCTAGGCACCTAACCTTAACACTTCTCTTAATGTTTAGGTGAATTTATATGCACACTTTATACTAGATAAACAAGTATGCATATAGAAATATGTTATACTTTGAACCCCAATTTAAATGTATATCCTACCTAGAATCTGGTCAAAAAATAGGAAAAATACTTTTTTTTTTTTTTTTTTTTTTTTTTTTTTTTTACATTTCTAGGACGTAAAGGATTTACTAGTGTAAAAAAATTATTCAAGATACTCAATTTTACATACAACCTCCAGCTCAGGAATAAGATTTTGTCAACATTCTCACCAGCAAGCACTGATTGCACAGTATTAGAATTCTTTGACAGATGACAGACAAGATAAGGGAGAGGCAGCAGACACAAATTGCTTTACAAATACCCAGATCCTTTCCAAGCAGTTGCCCTCATAGGAGGTAAGTTCAGTGAAGAATTGGCCATGAAGGGTGGGGGATGTATAAGAAGAGCCAGAATATGATTATGAGGTATACTGCAACAGATACTGTGCTGGATCAGAGATTCCAAGTTCTGAGCCCACCTCTGCCACTAGCTATGCCGCTTAAGACAAAATGTAACCTACATTACTGTCTCTCCCTCTCTTGCATGTAAAATGAGAATATAATTTTATAAAAATTCAAATGCTTTGTAAACTGTAATGTACTACATAAACACTAGGCATGATAAAAAAAAAAAAAAATACAAACTCTTAATCTAGGCCAGGAACTGTAAACAGGGATAAGAATTCAAAGCTAATATTATTATCCAGTTTAACAGGTTGCTCTTTATTTTTTTTTTAATCTTTATTCTTTTTAAAGATTTTATTTATTTATTTGACACAGGTTGAGAGAGAACAAGCAGGGGGAGCGGCGAGCAGAAGGAGAGGGAGAATCAGGCTCCCGTTGAGCAGGCAGCCTGATGAGGGGCTCAATCCCAGGATGCTGAGATCATGACCTGAGCCGAAGGCAGATGCTTAACCACCTAAGCCACGTGCTCCAATAGCTTATGACCAATTCCTTTATAATTTAATTATCTTTGGATTGATTTTGTTCCTTTTTATCATTTTGTAGCCAGTTCACTGAGGACCTACACTTTCCACTCCTCCTTCTCATTGTTATCTATATCATCACTATCATGATTTTAATAATTTTTATACATGTACAGTACTTCGCGAATGACAGAATTGGTTTGTATTATTGTGCTTGTCTTTTTCTTATTTTTTTAATCTACTTTGAAGACTCTATGGACCTTTTAGCCAGTCTGTCATATTATAGAGATGACAGTTTCACACTGAAGGTCATACTGTTGCCCTGCCCTTTGGTCTAATGATGTCAGTTGCATATAGTTGTGATGCTCTCAGTGACAGTCACAGTGAGTGAGGGGAAATACAGAATGAGGTGTGAATGGAAGCAATCTGAAAGCTGAACATCTGCTGCTGTTAAAAAAATAAATAAATAATAAAAATAAAAAATAACAAAATCCTGAGGAAATACAGAGATTATCCATGGGTGAAACACTGAATGGTAATGTTTGCTATTGGTTATATTTTGTTCTCATAATATCTGATATTGGCATTATTTTAATCATCTTGTACTAACAAATCCACTATGACCTAATCAATTACAGGTCTTGTAAGGTAAATGCCTAGGTTTAAGTAGAATTCTGACTGATTCACCTCACTATTTGTTCTGATGGTCATAATACCACTTTTTCATTAAAGAAAAAAACAAAAGCTATGGATGTATTAATTTGATTTATAACTAGATAAAGAGATCCTTACCACTAAGAACAAAGTAGGAAATTCTTTAAACCTAAAAGAAATGTTACAAATTAGATTAAATTGTATTGCTTGTAACTTATAATTTGGTAGAAATACTTTAAAAATATTAATTTTTTTGAAATGCATTTAAAAATGAATTAAAGGGGTTCCTGACTGTCTCAGTTAGTAGAGCAGGTAACTCTAGATCTTGTGGTCATGAGTTCAAGCTCCATGTTGAGGGTAGAGTTTACTTAATAATAAAAAAAATGAATTAAAAATGTAAGTGTAGGGGTTCCTGGGTGGCTCAGTGGGTTAATGTCTCTGCCTTCAGTTCAGGTCATGATCCCAGGGTCCTGGGATCGAGCCCTGTGTTGGACTTTTTGTTTGACGGGGAAACTTCTTCCCCCTCTCTGCCTCTGCCTGCCTCTCTGCCTACTTGTGATCTCTGCCTGTCAAATAAATAAATAAATAAAATCTAAAAAAAAAATAATAATACAAGTAAGTGTAACTTCTGAATTCTGATCTTGTATATCAGGAGCTTGGAAGTTGTCACTTCATCATAAAGAGCAAAAGGCTGAATAGGCTGAAAAATCAACTCTACTCAGCTCCATAAGAGAAGTGATATAGAAGTCAGTCCATTGACCCTGAGATCAGAGAGACAAGTTGGCAAATACAGGGAGCTGTCACTTACCAGAATAGAAACTTCAAAGTTGAAAACTCTCTGGCAAAAAATGCCAGAGTACGAAAATCCAAACTGTGTTTGATTAATTGCTAGAGGCTCAGAGCTGACAATTCTGAATGTTAAAAACTCCAGAGTGCCTAGTCAAGGTGCAGGAGGCAACGATATCATGAGATTTACCTCCAGGCGCTCAACCAGACTTTTACAGTAAACATCAGGGAAAAATCCGTCCCTGCTTCCTGAAGTGGGGAGAGTGAAGAAAACGTTCTAAAATACCCTAAAACATTGTATCTTAATAAGGCAAGACAATAACTATAATCACTAACATTTGTTGTTTTTTTTTTTTATTACATGTCAGGTGCTGCTAAGTGTTTTTCAAGTAATATTTTATTGTAGAGATGAGGAAACTGAGATTTACAAAAAGGAATTAGAACAGAATTCAATGGAATAGAAAAACAAAACAAAACAGGAGGTTAATTTGGAAAACCAATGAAACCAAACGCTGGTTCTTTGAAAAGATCAATGAAATTTATATGCTTCTAGTTAAACTAAGAAAAAAAGAGAGGACACAAATTACTTGTATCAAAAATGAAAGAAGGGACATCCCTAAAGATTATAAAAATTAAGAGGATGCTATGAACTATGACCAACACTATGTACACAAATTTGATAATCTAAATGAAATGGATGAATTTCTTGAAAGATACAATCTGCCGCAACTCAAATTAGAATAAATAGTCTGAACAGGCCCATATTTATTAAATAAATTGAATCAATAATCAATAGCCTTCCAAAACAGAAAAAGCCAAATATGAATGCATTCACAAATGAATTCTACAAAATATTTAAGAAAGAAACTGTACTGGGCTGCCTGACTGGCTTAATTAGAGGAATGTGTGACTCTTGAACTTGGGGTTAAGCCTCAAGAGTTCAAGTCCCATGTGAGGTATAAAGATTACTTAAATAAAAAAAAAAAAAAAAAAACTTTTAATTTTCAAATGAAAGAAATTGTACCAAATTTTTATAAAATCCTTTTCAGAGAATAGAAACAGAAAAAATACTACCTAACTCATTCTATGAAAACAGTCTTACCCTAATACAAAACAAAACAATAATATTATATGGAATTATACCAATATCTTTTATAATCATAGATGCAAAATTCTTCAACAAAATATTAGCAAATTCAATGTAAAACAGGATAAAAAATAATTATACACCACAACCAAGAGGAATTTATCCTGGGCATATAAGGCTGGTTCAACATTTGAAAGTCAATAATCTAGGGGTGCCTGGGTGGCTCAGTGGGTTAAAGCCTCTGCCTTCAGCTCAGGTAATGGTCTCAGTGTCCTGGAATCCAGCCCAGTGTCAGGCTGTCTGCTCAGCAGACACCCGCCTGCCTCTCTGCCTACTTGTGATCTCTGTCTGCCAAATAAATAAATAAAATCTTAAGAAAAAAAAGTCAATAATCTAATCCATCACATCAACAGACTAAAAAGGAAAAAAAAATCACATAAGCATATCAATAGATGCAGGAAAAATATTTGACAAAATTCAACACTCATTTATGATAAAAAAAACTCAGTAAACTAAGAATAAAGAGGATTTCCTCAACTTGATAAAGACTATCTACCTTATACATTACATCAGAGTTAATGGTGTTAACCTAAAAATTCCCTCTAAGGTCACGTACAAGGCAAGAATTTCTCCTCTCATCACTGCTTTTCAATATCTTACTGGAAGTCCTTGCTAACACAATAAAACAAGAAAAAGAAATAAATGGCACATAGATTGGAAAGAAAGACATAAAACTGTTCATGTTCACAGATGATATGATGGCAAAGAAGGGAATCTGAAAAAAAATCAACCAAAAAACCCCTGGACTAGTAAGCAGTTATAATAAGGATGCAGGATATCAGATAGATATAGAGAAGTTAATTGCTCTCCTATATTGCAACACTGAACACGTGGAATTTGAACTTCAAAGCACAATATCATTTATAATAGCACACTCCAAAATGAAACACTTAGGTATAAATCTAACAAAATAATGTACAAGATTCATATGAGGACAACTACAAATTTCCAATGAGTGAAATAAAAAAAAAAAAAGAACTAAATAAATGGAGAGATAGTCCATGTTCTTGCATAGAAAGGAAGAGTCAATATTGTTGAGATACCTGTTCTTACCACCTTGATATATAATTCAATGCAATCCCAATCAAAATCTTATCAAGTTATGTAATGGATATCAACAAACTGATTCTAAAGTCTATATGGGTAAGCAAAACATCAATATTGTCCAACACAATATTGGAGGAGAAACTCAAAGATAGAGGACTGATTCCACTCAATCCCAGGACTTCTCATAAAGCTATAATAATCAAGACAATGCGATACTGACAAAAGAATAGAAAAATAGATTAATGGAACAGAATAGAGACTCCAAAAATAGACCCACACAAACATACAGGCAACTGATCTTTGAAAAAGGAGCAAAGTCAATACAATGAAGTAAAGATTATCTCGTATCATAACATATGATACTCGAACAATTATCCAGTTGCTTCAACATGCAAAAAAAGTCTAGACACAGACCTCATATCCTTCACAAAAATTAACTTAAGAAGAATCACAGAGCTTAATATAAAATACAAAAGTTGTAAACTCCTAGAAAATAATGGGAGAAAACCCAGATGACCTTAGGCATGATGATGTCTTTTTAGATACAACACCAGACATGATATCTGAGAGAAATAACTGACAAATAAGACTTCATTAAAATAATAATAAAAAAACCTTCTGTAGAAGCAAATATCAAAACAATTAAAAGACAAACAATAGACTTCAATAAAATGTTTGCAGTAGACATATATAAACAAAGAACTGTTATGCAAAATACACCAGAAGCCACAAAACTCAATGATAATGAAACAGACAACCCAACTGAAATATGGGCCAAAGATCTTAACAGATATCTCACCAAAGAAGATATACAGATGGCAAATAAACATATGAAAAGAGGTCCCTCATTATATGCCATCAGGGAAATGCACATTGAAACAATAAATAAGTAACACTATTTGCCTATTTGCATGGCTAAAGTTTAGAACACTGACAGCACCAAATGCTGGTGAGGATGTAGAGCACCAGGAATTGTTGTACACTGCTGGTAATACAGACATTTTGGAAGACAGTTTGATGGTTTCTTATAAAACTAAACATCCTTTTACCATATCCAGCAATTGTGCTCCTTGGTATTTACCCAAGGGTTCTAGAAACTTATGCCCACACAAAACCTGTGCATGCATGTTTATAGTGACTTCATTCATAATGGCTGATCCCTAGAAGCAACCAAGATGTCCTGAAATAGGTGAAGGGATAAATAAACTGTGGTATAAACAGACAATGGAATATTATTCAGCACTAAAAAGGAACAGGCTATCAAGCTATGAAAAGACTTGTAGGAACCCTAAATACAGGTTTCTTAGTGAAAGAAACCGATCTGAGAAGGTTGCATTTTGTATGATTACAACTATATGACATTCTGGAAGAGGCAAAACTATAAAGAAGATGAAAAATTTAATGGTTGCTGGAGGGGTGATAAATATGTAGGATATCAAATACTTTAGTGGAGTGAAAATACTCTGTATGTTACTGTAATAAT
Source organism: Martes martes (assembly GCF_963455335.1). Lineage (NCBI taxonomy): Eukaryota > Metazoa > Chordata > Mammalia > Carnivora > Mustelidae > Martes > Martes martes. Next base: position 59,974,002 of record NC_137902.1, read on the forward strand.
GGAAACATGTCCTAGAAATCCAGTAAATGTTTAGTTTGTTGATGGTAACAACAAAGTCATATTATAATCCTTACCAAGTTACCTGGAACAGAGTCAGGATGTACTATCAAATTGTTATAAAATATACAATAAAATTCTTTTGACAAGTCGAATGAAGATATCTGAGAAATTGGCCTAAGCATCAGGAATTTCCCTATGTTTGTATTCTCTACCTTCCAATTTTGATATGTATTCTGATAGATGCAACTTCCAATTCTGAAATATATATATTTCAGGGACTGGGCTATATCAGGCCTAAATGAGATAGACTATGGTTATGTTTAGAATGGCCTAAGTCTGAAACTTAAAAGAGACTGTCATATTAGGAAAGTTTATGTGCACACACACACACACACACACAGAAACTCCTCACTCCACTATTATCATTCGCCACTATGGCAGCTGATGAAATTCAGGACACTTCACATTTCTTGGACAATCTTGCTAATCCCTCTGGCTCCGAATCATCTGAATTGCCTTGTTATTATATATTTTAGATAATAAATCTTATTTCATTTCACCACAAAGTTTGTGTATGGTATTTCCTTAAATTTCAATTAATATTCATCAACATGTGGTTGATCAGTACATCTCTTTTCTGAATAAATTTATTTGAAATAGTAGATCTTCTAAAAATGGCACACTGTACACTTGTAAGTAGTTTGTTGGCAATCAATCACTGGATACCCTCACACCATACAGGTATTTGAAGATGCAGGAAGCAAGAGGAAACTCTAAGCCTAGCACTAAATCAGCAAAGTTTCCGGATCCTGGTAATAAGAACAAGACAATATGTAACTTAATCACAGATTAATATTGGACAAAGGGTTGAATTTTGAGAAAGCTAAAGCTTCTGATCATGCTAACACACTTGCTTACTGCCAACACAAATCCCAAATTTGTCTTCATTCTAGTTCCCTAGAGATAATCAGACTCATGGAAGGAATAATTACTGAGCCTCAGTTGATTCTGAGAAATAACACTGTCACAATCTGTGATGAGACCATATGCTAAAGATTAGATTTTTTCCACCCACAGCTGAATAATATTATTTTTAGGAATGGGAAAATAGGATAGGAAATGAAAAGTATTCAGAAAGAAAGGGGCATCTTGCTCAAACCTGAATGAAGGGGAAGATCATGGAAAATGTACCTTTTTCTACTTATGGTCTGTCCTCAAGCACACTTTCGGTTAGCCTGGCTGCTAGAAAGAAATATAATTGTAACAACACTGATCTGATTCTAAGAAGATGGCATTATGTTGTAGAAAGAACTCTAGTAGAATTTCCTTGCTGTAGATACAGCAAAATCATGGTCAGTTTTGATTCTAGGGAGGGAACATAAAATGATGAGTGTGACATATGTGATATATGAGAAACAAGGTGTCCTAGATTGCTATTATATATTATGAAGAAAGAAATAAGGATGGGAGCAAAGGATGAATAAAACCGGATATTAACCCATTGCACTGTACTGAATAGATAAGTTCTATTGTGTTGGGTTAGATTTTTATTGTGTAACCAACATGGCCAATCTTTACGGGGTGATGTCTATATCCTAAAGTAATGTCTACCATTAAGGCAAGACGAATGGACTGTTAAGCACTAATTAAACATTTATTGAATGCATCTATGAGTAAATGAAACCAGTAGACACATTTGAAGCATCTCTTATTTGCAAAAAAGATGAATTCTGCCACCACGAAAGGGAAAAGATTTGAGATACTAAATAAACTTACTCATAGTTACATCTTCCATGTATACTCCAGAATTTACCAAGACAAGTAGATCATATGACATCTTTGTGGTGTTGTTGAGCTTAGGGAAGTCTCCAAACATATTTAGGTTCAATTTACTTCATCTATTCAATGAAGAAGAGCATACACTTTTCTCTAAGATTTTTTCCTGCTCTAACAGTCTACAGTTTTTCTCCAATGTTAACGCATGGTCAGACCTTGGCCCTGCTTGACTTTGACTTCTTGAAGGAAATTGATTGATGAGACCTAACTGACCTTTGCCATACCACCTGTGTGTCACAGGAATTGGTCTCTGTTGATTGATGTCACAGATGCATACCTATTTCCTTCTACTCCATTTGGTTTCAAAATTATAAAAAGAAAAGAAAACAAAACAAAACAAAAAAACCTTGATATTGAGGACAAGGGTAACAGCCTACTCTTTAATCTTTATTGGGGATATCAAATACAGTTGTACAGTATTTGCCCTGCAGAAAAATGTTTAGCCTAGGGGACATAAGAAAACAAAATGCAACCACTTTCTGTTTGCCTAATTTGTACAAAGGTGACATTAATTTGATTTATTCATACCTACACAACTAACATGACTTAAGTGACTACTAAACTCTCCTCTCTATATTAAGTAGAACTTTAAGTCATATGTCCCAAGTCCACCTCTATGAAAGGCAATCTCATACAATAGTTGTTTTGTCCCTGAAAAGACTTCTTAGACTGTACTGTCAGAAAAATGATATTGTTCCCTTAACTATAGATATCTTCCGTAAACCGATTTAGCTTTGTATGTCTTCTAGATAGTTTTGTCTGTGTATGTTTGTATGCATGTGAGTTTTCAGTACATAAGCATCCATATGCACTGAAAAATATAGTAAGGTTTCTCCAATTGTGGCTGATAGGACAATGAAAAGGATAGTGTTGGAGAGTCAGATCTATTTTTCTATTTCACCAGATCAAGCACATAATTTCCTCATTATATAAGTGAAGATCATCTAGATTTCTGGTTACTTCCCTTCCCATATACCTCCTTTTGCTGGTTTTGTGAAAAGAAATTTTTATCAAGCATTTAAAATTTGTCTGCAAAAGTGGGCAAGGTCTGCATAGCATGACCTGATCTTAAGAAGCTTTCAATCCAGTCAAAGTAAAAAGAATTGCATAAAAGTATAAAAGCCATCCATTGTGCTGCAGTTCAACCTCACATTTTATAGAAAATGAAAATGGTCACTTACTGTGTCTGAGTTCACACTGATGTTAGTGGCAGAGAAAATGCATTTTAACAGACCTGGACTTTCTCTTAGGACTTGTCCTAAGTCAATCTAGTGTAGGGGATAAGATCATGAACTCTGGATTTCAGATGCTTAACTCTGAATTGTGGCTTCACCACGTGTTACCTGTTACACTGAGCCAATAAGTCAACTTCTCAGTGCCTCTGTTTTGTCTTCTGTAAACTGAGGAAGATAATGACACTTACTTCCTTTCATATGGATTCAATGAGTTAAATGAATGAAGTATTTAGTTTTTTAAAGATTGTATTTATTTATTTGAGGGAGAGAGAAAAAGTAAGAGAGAGCACAAGAGCAGGGTAAGGGGCAGAGGGAGAAGTAGACTCCCTGCTGAGCAAGGAGCCCAGTGTGGGACTCGATCCCAGGACCCTAGGACCATGACCTGAGCTGAATGCAGTTACTTAACAAACTGAGCCACCCAGGTGTCCTGTCTGAAGACCTGTAACATTATTAATAATAATAATTAGTAATAAAATAGAAAACAAGCAACAAGCATGTTTAATGAGAATAATGGGTTCTATTTTGGTGGTTTTGAAACAAAGGGGTATTCCTTTATAGGACAGTTGCAGACTACAGTATCTCTACACACGCTGTATTGCATTGCTTCAGAATAAATCACCAGGAACCAAAAATGGTTACAAACTATGTTAATCTGGTGAATCCCAAATGAGTCAAAATTAAATTAATTAAAATCCATTGTTGTTAATGAATTACAAAATCAACAAAATACTTTTTAAAGATTTTATTTATTTGTCAGAGAGACAGAGAAAGCACAAGCAGGGGGAGCAGCAGGCGGAAGGAGAAGCAGGCTCCCTGCTGAGCCACCCAGGCACCTCCAACAAAGTATTTCTTTTTTTTTTTTTTAATTAAATTTTTTATTTATTTTCAGCGTAACAGTATTCATTGTTTTTTCACCACACCCAGTGCTCCATGCAATCTGTGCCCTCCCTAATACCCACCACCTGGTTCCCCCACCCTCCCACCCCTAATGGTATCTCTCTGAAGCATTTGAACTAAAATCAGTTGTTGAGATTTATGGAAACAGTGAAAAGTCCTTACCGTACATATGAGGGCAGAATGTTGCCAGAGAAATGAGGAATCACTAAGAACTGCTCTTTCATTTTTCTTCAGAGTTTGATTTCACTTCAAATTAGATGAAACAGGGGCACCTGGATGGCTCAGTGGGTTAAAGCCTCTGCCTTCGGCTCAGGTCATGATCCCAGGGTCCTGGGATCGAGCCCCGCATCAGGCTCTCTGCTCCGCATCAGGCTCTCTGCTCCGCAGGGAGCCTGCTTTCTCCTCTCTCTCTGCCTGCCTCTCTGCCTACTTGTGATCTGTCAAATAAATAAATAAAATCTTAAAAAAAAATTAGATGAAACATTAAGGAAATGCAATGATTGTAATAATGGGGAGCAAAAATAAACATTAGTCTGATTGATATTTTTTTAATTTACATCTTTTGGTAATTACCTTCCTTATATCCTTTGTTCCAATTTGCAGATTTTTAATGGTATTGATAGTTTAAACCACGAAGAAAAAAAATGAATAATGAAAAATATTTAATTAGCATACTTTATAAACTTTAACTATCTTCAATTATCCTGAACTCATATTTTGCAGGAGGTTATTACAATACACCAGACACATTTCCCGACCATAGTATTTTTCTCAGTAAGCAAGATAACAGGAGATAGTGATGGTCACTTTAATTGATAACCACATAAACTAAGTCTAAATATGTTCAGAGGAGCATAACAGAAAAGTAAGTGAATATGCTATGGCAAAGGTAAATAACAATCTTATCTTAGCAAGCTACATTTCTTTTCATGTTTACTTTTTTAGATTTTCTTTCCACATTTTAGAGAAGTTTGAACAATGCTTGCCTACTTCTTGTCATTTTTAAGTAATGATAGGGAGTGAACATCTTTTCTGAGGTTTTGTGAACTGTCATCCTTCTTTTAAGCTTGGATTAGCTTCCATCAGTCTATCTTTTAAACTTCCAATGTATAATATATCCCTGAGAGTTTCCTTAATGCAAAGATTTGTCAACATTACTTCCTCTGGGATGTCTTCATCTTTTGCGTTATCCCCGCCCCCCCATTTGTGTTCTCCTTTTTAAGTTCCTCTGGCTGCATGTGTAGAATCTCTCAAGTAGTGGTGTCAACATTCCCCAGCTATTTCTTCTTCAATTCCATTTGTGCTCAATTATAATTTCACTTCCGACATGATCACTTTTTGTGTGCTTGCTATATTTTCATCTTTTCCAGGCAATCCATCTAGTGGTCATTCATTTTGAAAAATGTCACAGGGGTTTAACACGGGAACATAAGAAGATAACACAACTACACAGTTTTCTGTATGAACATGGACTAAAGAACAGATGTAAAGTAACCAATCAGCACACTGCTAAAGAAGGGACATCATTGGTTACTGGTCACCCTGTACACCTGCTTATTTATGCAGAAACTTGCGGACTAAAGAACTAGCAACAAAGTTTATATTTTTTGCACTCAATCATGATTAACATATCATGGCAACTGAGTTTGAACTGGGTTTGTGATCCTGGCGTTATTTAACTGAACCATGATGCATGAAATGTGCACATAGTGGAGCCATGCTAACTGAACTCTGTCTGGTTGTACAGCTTTCATCATCAATATCCTTCACGTATCTGTTAGTGATATAATGAAGTGCTTCATGAAGCTTTTTTTGAAGTACTGTAAATAATACTTGTTTTTAAAATTTTCAAGTGATTATTGTTAGTGTTTAAAAATAAAATTGCCTATTTTTATTACCTTGCATCCTGAAAACGTGCCATTGTCACTTCCTAGTTCTAATCACTTATTGTTTTATTTTATGCTCTTTTGTAAATTTGGGGGGATGACTCTACTTGGGAAATTGTGTGGCCTGCAAATATAAACATTTTTATTTATTCTTTTTTCATGTATATACTTTTCATTTCTCTTTATTGCCTTACTGCACTGTTTGTAAAGCTGAATGAACATTCTTGCCTTGTTTCAAATCCTACAGAAAATATACTATTAAGGATATTAATTATTCAGATGGTAGGTGTAGGTTTTCAATGTAGTGATGTTCAATGTAGTATATATGTTCAATGTCAGGTTAAATAAATTCCCTTGTAGTCAGAGTTTTCTGTGAGTTTTGAATCATGAGTGGGTATTGAATTTTACCAAACACTTTTTTTGCATTGACTAAGATGGTCATATGTTTTTTTTCCTTCTTAATCCTTTGATATAATAAATCTGCACTTGATTGATCTAATGTTGAATCAAGCCAGCCTTGCATTCGCAGCACAAATCCCATTTTTCACATTATACCATCCTTTATATGATGCTGGAATACATTTACTGATATCTTAAGGCATTTTTCATGTCTATTCATAATGAAAATTATTTCTTGTAATATTTTTGTCTAGTTTTGGACCAGGGTAAGAGGGACTCATAAAATGAGTTGGGAAGTGTTTCTTAATCTCTTGGCTTTTAGCCATGTTTGTATAGAATTGGTGTTTCCTCCTTTAAGTGTTTGGTTGTATATGCACTAAGATAGCTAAGCTAAAATTTGTCTTGTTGTTATTGTTTTTTTTTTAAAGATTTTATTTATTTATTTGACAGACAGAGATCACAAGTGGGCAGAGAGGCAGGCAGAGAGAGAGGAGGAAGTAGGCTCCCTGCTGAGCAGAGAGCCCGAAGCGGGGCTCAATCCCAGGACCCTGAGATCATGACCCGAGCCGAAGGCAGAGGCTCAACCCACTGAGCCACCCAGGCTCCCCTGTTACTGTTTTATAAAGATTTTAATTCTAGTTCAATTTCTTACCCAGATTTAGAAATACTGAGATTTTCCTTAAAATCAGAACTTCTGCTGTTTGTGTCTTTCAAGGATTTAATCCAATTCATCTGACTTGTCATATTTAACCAAAAGTTATTTGTAATATTTCTTATTTTCCTTTTGTGGCCTTAGTGTCTGTAGTTATATCCCTTCTTTCATTCCTGTGTTTGTACTTGTGTCTTCTTTTTCTTTTTTTTTTTTAGTTAATAACTCTGGCTAAATGTTATCAGTTTTACTGATTTCTTTAAAGAAATAGCTTTCAGTCATTTTTCTCCACTGTTTTCCATTTTTAGTTTTATAAATACTTTACCATTATTCCCTTTCTACTTATTTTTATGTACTCTTCCTTTTATAATTTTTAGGGTGAAAGTTAAAATAATTTATATACATGTACACTCTGCTGTTTTTGGATGGAATGTTCCATAAATGTCAATTAGGTCAAACTTGTCAAGGCTTGTTTGGTTAGTCTCTAGAATTACTGATTTTCTGTCTACTTCTACTTGTTGAGAGAAGAAGGTAAAAGTTTCCAATTATGATTATAAATTTGTCTATCTTTCCTTTCAGTTCTATCAGATTTTGCTTCATGTGTTTTAAAGATCTGTTCTTAGTTGTATACATATCCAGTGTGCTATGACTATTTGGTAAATGGACTCTATTATTATGACGCATTTGTGTCTAAAAATATTCCTTTTTCTAAAGTACATTGTGATATCAAAATAGCCACTTCTGCTGTCTTCTGATTATTTGGAATTAATCAACCTTTAATCCATGTATTTATATTGGTTGCAGGTTTCTTGCAGAGAGAATGGTTAAGCCTTGTGTTTTTATTCAATAAGTCATCTTTCCTTTATTTGGTATGTTTAGAATTAGGGCTGGCAATCTACAACCCATGAGCCAAATCCAGGCTGCTGCAGGCGCAACATGGTCACACCTATTTGCTTATGTATTATTTGTGGTGCTTCTGAACCTTATTGACAAAGTTGATTAGCTACAACAGAGACCATATGATGTACAAAGCCAAACATATTTATTATGAAATTGTTTACAGGAAAACTTTCCCGTGTAATTGGTATAATGGTCATACCTCTTAAAAAAAAAAAAACAATTTAGGAATATAAAATTAAATTAATCTTAATATACACTCAGAGTTGTACATTTTCTATTGATCTTTATACATTCCTGAGGTTCTATGTTTTTCTCTGGTGTAATTTCTCTTTAGCCTGAACATATTCCTTCACCACTTCTTTTATATTAAATGTGCTAGTGAATAATTTTCTTAGTTTTTTGTCTTCTGACAATGTATTTATATAGAGTTCATTCTTGAAAGATATTTTTATTAGATATAAAATTCTGGGTACATAGTTTTTTGTTGTTGTTTTTGTTTATATTTTACCTCAGAACTTAAAACATGTTGTTCCACTCTTCTTTTTCCAGCCTTTGTGGTATTTGATGAGAAATCTTCAGTCACTCAAATCATTGTACCTCTTTATATAATGTGACATTTTTTTCCTGGCAGCTTTCAAGATATATTCATATAGCTAGATAGATACATAGACAAATGTACAGATGGACAGATAGATATACATACTATGTATAGATTAGGTAGATATGTTTTATATTAATATGCATATATAGATTAGCTTTAATATATGATATATAAACTATGTATATCTAATCTATACATGATATGCATCTATATAATATATATTTATTTTACATCTACGTATAACATGGTATCTAATCTTTATCTACAGTACACCTATATATATATGTCTATATTTATATATTTTATCTTTGGTTTTCAGGAGTTTGGCTGTGTCTAGGCATGGTTTTCTTTGAGTTTATAATATTTGAGGTTTTCTTATTTTCTTGATTCTGTAAATGTATTTCTTCTGTCAAATTTGGAAAGTTATCAGCCATTTTTCTCAGTATTCTTCTGAAACAATCTCTACTCTCATTTTGGAACTCAAATGACATAAATGTTAGACATTTTTTTTTTTCTGCTCCAGTTCTGTTGTTCTCCAGAATAAATAATTTCAATTAATCTATCTTCAAGTTCACTGAGTCTTTCCTCTCTCATTCTATATTTCTTATGATGTTTTGGAGCTTCCTCAGGCATGCTCAGGTCAAGTTCGAGCCCAAGACAAGAAGATCCACATGAAACCTCACTGATAAACTTCTACAGTGCTTTCCTCTGGAATTTCTTCTTACTTCCAAGCTTTGGATAGTCATTACTTCATGTTTCTTTGACATGAATGATAGAGTTTCTTTTGGAGTTGTAGACGGCTATGCGTCTGCCACTATGGGCTGTATTATTGGTACCCTCTCTTGCAGTAAAACTACAAAAGAAAAGAGGAAAAAAAAAAAGGATCCTGACCTCAGTGCACACACTTAGAAGGAGGACTCGTTGCCTCTTTTCTGGCCAGAAAGATAATGTTTCTCTGAGTTTTTCTCAGGCACCACCACTGCCATCTAAATCCATGATTGAGCTTGCCCTTGGAGGAAAAGTTGCAAGAGAAAAAAAGAAAGAAAATGGAAAAATCACTTTTACAAAAGTTGCTTCTTCATATTTTCCCCTCCAAAAATTATTTGATTTTTAATTAAGTATTTATTTTTACTTTTTAGAGTACACAGGTGGTTGATTTATATATTTTGTCTAGATTTTAGTTGTAGTTAACAGAAGAAATAGGTTGACTTGTACTATTTCAACTAGTCTAAAACCAAGACGTCTTCTAGGGGAAACTTCCGATATTTGGAAAGCAACTGTTTTTAATTGTTCAATGACGTGGCTTAGAGAAAAGAGTATGAAATAATAATAACAATAATAATGATGCCATATTGAGATCTTATCATGTATCAGGTACATTTTCTTTCCTTTGTATTGTTTTCACTTATTATTTTATTTTTAATTCAATTATAGTTGATGTATAATATTTTATTAATTTCAGGTATATAACATAGTGATTTGCTAGTTACATATATCACTTAATACTCACCACAGTAAGTGTAGTTACGATCTATCACCGCACAAAGTTATTATAATTTTATGGACTATATTCTACATGCTGTATTTTTCATCCTTATGACTTGCTTATTTCATAATTAGAAGTTTATAGCTCTTAATCCCCTTTACCTATTTCACCTATTTCCCCATCCTCCTCCCGTCTGGCAGCCACTAGTTTGTTCTGTATAAGTCTGTTTCTTTTTTATTTGTTTGTTCATTTGTTTTTTAGATTCTCCATATAAATATATCCTTTTGAATTAGTGTTTTTGTTTTCCTCAAATAAATACCCAGAGAGTGGACCTTATAGTACCTCTATTTTTTAGTTTTTTGAGGAACCTCCATAATGAGTAGACCAATTTACATTCCCATCAACATTGTACAAGGGTTCACTTTTCTTCACATTCTTGTCAGTGCTTGTTATTTCTTGTCTTTTTAATACTATTCTAACTGGTGTTAGGTGATATCTTATCATAGTTTTGATTTGTATTTTCCTGATGATTAGTGATGTTGAGCATCTTTCCATGTGTCTGTTGGCCATCTTTATGTCTTCTTGGGGAAAAAAATGTATTTTTAGGTCATTGTCACATTTTTAATTGTACTACTACTACTACTATTGGTGTTGAGTTTTATGAGTTCTTTATATATTTTTGGAATTAACTCCTTAATATATATACCATTTGCAAATATCTTCTCCTATTCAGTAAGTTGCTTTTTTGTTTTGTTGATAGTTTTCTTCACTGTGCAAAACCTGTATAACTTAATGCATTGCAGTTGTTGTTTTTGTTTTTGTTTCCCTGGATTGGAAAATACACCAGAAAGGTATTGTTAAGGCTGATGTCCAAGAGATTACTCTCTGTTTTCTATTAAGAGTTTGATGGTTTGAAGTCTTACACTTAGGACTTTAATCTATTTGAGTTATTTTTGCCCTTATCAAAATAACAATAGTGGGACGCCTGGGTGGCTCAGTCTGTTAAGCCACTACCTTCGGCTCAGGTCATGATCCCAGGGTCCTGGGATTGAGTCCCGCCTTGGGCTCCTTGCTTGGCAGGGAGCCTGCTTCTCTCTCTGCCTCTGCCTGCTTATGCGCTTGGGCTCGTTTGCACACTCTCTCTCTCTCTCTCTAACAAATAAATAAAAATCTTAGAAAAAATAACAACAGTATTTTTTATAGAAGTAGACAAAAACAACAACAACACTTAAAAGTGTTATAGAACCAAAAAAGACCTCAAATACCCAAAGAATGGAGTTGAAGAATCCATTCCCAGATTTCAAACTATACTACAAAGCTATAGTAATCAAAACAGTATTATACTGGCACCAAAATAGACATATAGATCAATGATATACAATTGAGAGCCCAGAAACATACCTATGCTTATATGGTTAATTAATCTACAACAATGGAAGCAAAAATATGTAATGCAGACAAGACAGTCTCTTCAATAAATAGTGTTGGAACACTGGATAGCTATATGCAAAAGCGGGCCATTTTCTTATACCTACAAAAAAATAAAATCTTTTGAATTTTAGTTTCATCACAATCTAAAACAAAGATTTTATATTGTGTCCACTTTGCGGTGGAAGAAGCTGAGACTAAAAAAATTAAGCAAAGCATCCAAGGACAGACACATTAGGTTCTACTGATAAAGATGTGATTGAAACACAGGTTTGTAAACTGTAGGACCAATTTAGCCTGTCTAGTCACCTTTCTGTTCTGCTCTTCAGATCTTTTTTTTTTTTTTTTTAATATTTATTTATTTATGTGAAAAGGTGTGCTTATGCATGCAAGCAGGGGAGGGGTGAGAGGGGACAGAAGCTCAAACAGACTCCACACTGAGCACCAAGCCCTGGTGGGGCTGATCTCATGTTCAACCAGCTGAGCCATCCAGGAATCCTTGCTCTTCAGACTCTTCTCAGACTGCATAGAAAGAGGTGTGGATTCATGAAAACCAGTATTTTAATTTTTGGCTGTGTGTCTTACTTGTTAAATTTTCTAAGCTCTATTTCTCTATCTGTAAAGTAAAGATAAACTCATACTGTTTTTATAATAAAAGACAGAGAATAAAAATGTAAAGCACCTGTCTCAAATGGACAACACATAAGAGCTATTGTGATTTTTTATTTAAAAATTGTGAATATATATTCTTTTTTTTTATTAAATGTTTTATTTATTTTCAGTGTAACAGTATTCATTGTCTTTTCACCACACCCAGTGCTCCATTCTAATATATACAGATTGCTTGTATGGAACTATTGCTACCAATTGTGTACAACTTAATTTTTAAAACTCTGTTTTCTAGTCAATATTTATTCTGAGAAAAGATAAAAATTGGCATCAGAAATCATAAACTATCCCAAATAATGTATATTACCTAAATGTCAATGTATGATTCTTGAAGATGCTATACCATTACTACACTAATTTTGGTATAAAAATTTATTTAAGTGTTCTGGAAACTACAGAGGGAATAAAGTTTAAGATAAGGATTATGGTTTTTGTTACACTATTAAGTAATTAATATTTTGCAATCATTTGCAGCTTGCTGATTTTCCCAACTACTTCTCCCACTAGGAATTTCCTATCCTTGCTATGAATGGAAATACTTATTCAGAAATTTACTGAATTTGGGGTGCCTGGGTGGCTCAGTGGGTTAAGCCTCTGCCTCCGGCTCAGGTCATGATCTCAGGGTCCTGGGCTCGAGTCCCACATCGGGCTCTCTGCTCAACAGGGAGCCTGTTCCTCCTCTCTCTCTCTCTCTGTCTGCCTCTCTGCTTACTTGTGATCTCTCTGTCAAGTAAATAAATAAAATCTTTAGAAAAAAAAAATTACTGAATTTTAAAATCTTACCAAAGTAAGTGGTCAAGACAAAACCAGATTCTTCTTGTCACCAAAAGCAGAACTACTAGCTAAACAAGATGAAGGAAACTTCTACATTAGGATTATATTCTTATTATCCTCAGAATAAATAAGAAACTGAGTGTGGAGATGGCAAACAAGTATAAATCCATTTCTATTAAGAGGAAGAATTACATTACCATTGTTTGGGAATTAAGTTAAAAATACAGTGAGATCACTAAGAGTATCTAACAGATGTACTAAACTAATAAACAGGAAAAGAATAATGAAAGAGAAAAGAAGCATTCTAGCTAAATTTAAAATCAGAAAGAGAGGTTTGGGTAGAGGTGGGGGAATTACATCCTGACCTTTACAAGGATCTGGAAAGGTCAAGTGATCTGGAAGTCAGATCAGTCTCCTGTGGCCGAAATTTTCTAAGGCTTGACTGGACTTGTGCTTAGCCATTTTAAGTAATGATGCCTATCTTGACAAACGAATATCTTGGTCAGCAAAACTACCACACTCAAATGAGTGCAATTATGTTTTTAAAGATTTCTTTGCTGGCCTGTACCACTTTTTTTTTTTTTCTCAAAGGAATTTTTTATTTTATTTTTAGCAGTATCTGTTACCGAAATGTAATGAGAGAAAAGTCAGCAAATGGCCTAATGTGGCTAATTCAGAAAAAAAGAATAATGCCTAGGGAGTTACTGATATGAGAGAAAACAGTGCTTGTTAAATTGAATTAAAATAGCAACGCATTTATTCATTCTTTTTTTTTTCTTTCAACTTATTTATTGAGTATAACATTGAGTATAATATTTTAACTTTCTAAGAAAAATTAGAGTGTTTCTTGAAACCATTAGTAGTGGAACTACTTAGTTGAAGAAGTTTTTCCTGACAAAGTATATAAAAACTGAGCTAACATTGAACAAAAAGAGTCTTTAATTATATGAAGGGGGCCAGGGTAGGCAAAGGGGGAATAGTCCAGACATTTCCGTGTGGGTCCCATTCAGAAACACATGGCACATTCAAAATAACTTAATTCAAAATAACTTAAGAGAATTTTTTACAGAGGTTTGGGCAGGATTAAGGAAATCCGCAGGGCAATGATGAGGCACATAGGAAGTAGAACCAACATGAAGCCCTTACAATTTTTTTTGCCTTGACATGGTAGGGTGAAGGCATCATCCAAAACTAGTAATTCTGGAACCATGGGAGAAGATCCAGAGAGAAGCTAAAACTGATGGAATAGGCTCAGAAAAACTTGGTGGCAGAGAGAAAGGAGTGAGGCTTTCTCTATCTCCCTACAATATCCTGTTAGTGTATAGGGGTGGGGCCAAGGAAGAATGAATGAAAGAAAGAATGGTTCTTTGACTAAAGGAACATGTGCAAAAGGAACAAATAAATTAATAAACTCCACTTGATCTGGGGTTGCATAAAAGATGCTACATGCCTACTCTTTCATGCTATCAAGAGCTCCAAAAAGTTTAGTAGGAGAAATATGAAATATGTGTTTCAAAGAAGGAATGTATATTAGATAGCTCTTTATTCATAGAGTAAATGTGAATATTGAAGAAACTTTAAAAAGGGAATGAGAGCAAAGGTGATATGAAAATTTTGGGAAACTGAGATTTGAGACTCAAAGACTTTATTTTTCTGAATATTTAGTGGTTCTGTTAAAAAAAAATCTGTTAAAATTATTCACGATGTTTGTTAAAGATGGTAGGGCAAACTTTATTCAGTGGGACCATTGGAGAAGGTTTAAGGGGCCATTACGGTGACGTTTTGAAGTGGGAGAAAGGATTGGGCTCAACTCCAAACACAAGGGAAAGTGGGAATTTATATTTAAAGAGGAGGATGGGGATTAGTACTTGGAAAAGTACTAAGAGGAAGCATCAGGGTGCCTGGATGGCTCAGTTAGTTGAACATCTGAATTTTGATCTCAGCCCAAGTCTTGATCTCAGGGTTGTGGTTCAAGCCCCACATTGGGTTCCTCACTGGACATGGGCCTACTTAAAAAAAAAAAAAAAAAAAAAAAGGAAACAAAGAAGCAAACTAACAAACAAACATTGGTGGTAAGAGGGGGATTCTGGTTAACAGGACTTTTGCTGAAGACCAGGCCAAGGTGATCACACATCACCTAGGGAATGGTGAAGGTTGAGGAACCTGATCAGATATCAAGGTTGGTCACATATAGATGATGGGATCTTGGATAAACTGACTAACCAGATCTTTGCTAAAATAAGACAATGCATGATATAAGCATGGAGGCTGAAATTCAGGACTTATTTGTATGAATCTTCATCAGTCCTAACCAATGACTGTTTCCCACAATACACAGAGGTACAAGATTTCACACTGGATTAAAATATGTGGTGAGCTATGCTTGCTTCTGAGTGTGGTCAAAGCAGTGATGTTGACTTAGAGACCTATTATACCTGTAGAGAAACCCAGGCAAATCTTTCTTTAGTCATGATGAAAGAAGTAAATAGACCAGTTCTTAGGGGGTCATAGGAAATCATGAAAGTGATATCTAAGGAACAAGCTCAAAGTGTAGTAGAGTCATCTTTCTACCAAGAAGCCCCAGATGCCTTGATTTTGTCATCTTGAAACAGTAATTCACGCTCCAGTCAGAAGATTCACTGCATGCAAGTATGTCTCCTGTCCATGCTTTATGACTGGTAGCAATTTTATTGACCTCAGTGTCCAGGAATGCAGACCGGAAATAACACTGTCTGAAGGCACTACACTGTCATATTTATGATATAAATGGCAAGAGCTTGTTCGTGATTCATTATCTGTGGCTGCATCACTACTTTTCTCACTGACATAGAACAGAAAAACAGTGACTGATGATCAAGAAAGAATATTGAAGGAGAAAGATAAAATGTCATAAGGTCAGTTCATAAGTAACTGCAGAGTTAGCAAAGAACTTTTTTTTTGTAAAGCAATCTTTATCATAATAAGAAATTATATTAATTATGTGTGATTTTTCTTAAAATTATGGACATATATAATATGTTAAATATAATTTTAAGTTGTTTTATAACCACACAATATCTTGATATCTTTTATGAGGCAGGGCTCCTGTTGAAAATATTTTCATCTTATAAGTGCGTTAATAATATACTAACCCTCTGGTCTTAGTTAAGAAACTATGTTAAATTGAGAAATTAAAAAAAAAAATGATCTCAAGGTGTGATGGAACAGGAAATATATAGAAGGAAAAAATAGGTGTATGAATTGTAGATAAAAGTTATCCTTTACAGAAAAATTAAAATACCATTACTTTGTAATTGTAATATGTCACTGCTGGCACGACAACACGACCAGGGTCGAGAGGATAAGAGGATGGTGAAATGAAGACGAGATGCAAAGAGATGGGGACAGGAGGGGCAAAGTGGATGATGTCCAAGCAATGCCAGTTTATTCAGAAGAGTGCTCTGGTATAAGTATCGTACAGAGACAATCACAAGGAAGCAGTGATCCATTGCATTCTTAGAATAGTTTCCACAGGTTCCCCTTAGAAGGTTTCTTAAGGCTCATGTGAAAACATCCTGATGCCAAGAGGGCTGCTTGAAGATGAGTCCCCTATAGATAAGCAGACAGAGAAGGGCCAAAGGGCATCCGGTGCGGTTTATGGCCCCTGCAGGGACAGCAAGTCAAGTTACTGATTCACAGCTTTAGGCCTGCATGTCCTGCTCCAGATAAGCCCCAGAGGGTGGTCGCGTAGGAGAGCTTGAGACCCATAGCACTGGCTCATTCTCAAGCACCTCAACTTATTAACCACAGGATTGCTTTAACCCTTAGGTTTCAAGGAGGTGCGAGTCAGGGCCTGGTTTGGTTCTCTCTCAAGCTACTGCGCAGCCTCCCACAGTAATACAGTGGCAAATAAAATCTAACCCACAAAACATGATTTTCAAAAGGTCTTTTGGTTTAAAATTGTAAAAGAACATCCTAGATGTTGGAGAATGAAAAATAAGAGGAAGATCTGAAAAATTGTAACTCTCTTTCATTACCTGCTGTCAGAAATCTTGGAAGCTTATATTTGATACATGAATGAAAGTGCTAAGATTTAATATAGCGCTAAAACTTCCTCTGGAATGAGAACAATTATATAATTAGTTCCAGGGTTTTTCTTTATAGTTTGTTAACAACAAAGTTTAAATTTGCTTTTTAAAAAAAGAAGAAACTGAACAAGTTGATCTGCACAGTACATATGAAACCCTTTCTAAATGAGCAAATGACCCAGGAACCACTTCTATGATATCCATTGTTTAGCGAATGTTGAAACAAAGTATTGTTTTACAAAGAAAGATCAATAAAACTAGTTTCAAGGCTCAAACTGAAACCAGTTCAAATTTAATTTGAGGATAGGAGTAGAGAGGAAGGAGATTTCTTGGCCTAGGTTAATTATAGAAAGTGAGCCTGCTGTAAGCACACTGTGCTTGTTTGTTTGTTTGTTTGTTTGTTTAGGAAAGGCATGGAGATCAGTCTGGAAATTTGTTTGGTGGCTTGATCTTATTAACTTATTAACTTGATCTTACTAACTGGCTTGAGGAATCAGATCATCTCTACCATCTCAAAAGTTTAATTTGCTAGGCAGAACATTCTAAACACAAAGGAGGTTATAGATTTTGGCATCCTTATGGAATACTGAGACTCTTAGCAACTGCAGAGCACCTTCCTCCAAAAATTGTATTATGGTCTTTAACATTCCACCTGCAATGTTGCAGAAATCATGTATCTTGTAAACCCCAGTTAGCCAGGTGTCTTCTCAACTACTGCTAATAAAAGAGTCTTGCCAGCATTATAATGAAGTCTCATGGTGCTGCAGCATGGCTTGTCTCTACCCAGCAGCCCCAGGCCCGCAGAGAAACGGATTTTCTCAGGCTTAATTAGGCCAACATTTGGCAAAAAGCACCTCAATATGTAGAAACTTCTTCTTCAGAAATGGGCCATCAAATTCTCACTTCTTATACTTTCTGGAACAATCCATCAGAATAAAGTTCCAGGGAGGCTTTTTATCCTTTAAGCTTCCATTTTTATCCATAGTTTTCAAAAATCACCTTGAGAATTTGAAGAGAAGAGCCAGATTTATTGCATTTCAGAATGAAAAATGTATTCTTGAGCTCTGGTGAATGAGGCAGTGATACTGCAAATAAGTTCATCATAGAGTTGGCAAGAATTAAAACCCAACCTATAGTTGTCCAAGCCTGGCACTTCCTCCAGCATCTCTTCTTTGTCTTTCTTATTCAGTGAATAAACTAAAACATAAAAGTCTATACTTCTGTATTACTCAAGATTCTCAAGATAAACAGAACCAATAGGATGTGCATATATAGGAAGGGATATATTATAAGGAATTGATTCACACAATTAGGGAAGTTGGCAACTTCAAAATCAGCAGTATAAGCTTGAGACTTGGGAGAGTCAAGGGCACAGTTCCAGTTCAAAGACCAGCAGCCTGCAAACCAGCTTTCTGAGAGTGCAGATGAAGTCTGAAGACAGTCTTCTGGATAACTCTCTCTCTCTCTCTTTTTAAGGTTTTATTTAGTTATTTGACAGAGATCACAAGTAGGCAGAGAGGCAGGTGGGGCGGGGGGAGAAGGCTCCCTGCTGAGCAGACAGCCGGATGTGGGGCTCGATCCCAGGACCCTGGAATCATGACCTGAGCCGAAGGCAGAGGCTTTAACCCACTGAGCCACCCAGCCGCCCCAGGATAATTCTCTCTTATTCAGAGAAATAGTCTTTTCATTCTATTTAGATCTTCAACAGATTAGATGAGGCTTACCCACAAGTGGAGAGCAATATGCTTTACCCAAAGTGCATTGATCTGAATGTTAATCTCATAAAAAACATTTTGCAAGTTGACACACAAAATAAACATCATAAGTTCACTGCTCGTCAAATGACATTCATACACATTTCCTTAAATCATACTTAATATCTAAATAAAGACAATAACATGATCATAATGCTAATTTTCCATCGACATCAATCATAGGGTGGCATGGTAACATGACCTAACATAATGCAACTCTCATGTGTATCACTGAGAATGCTAACTAATCCTTTCCCCAGAAGAGGGTGCAAAGTTCTTGGTTGCTAGTGAGCCTGTAGGGGTAATAGTGAGTGGTGCCACTCCTATTTCTGCCCCTTCATTTCTGGACCCATGAATTCTAGCTATGGGAGAAATAGCACGATATATTAAAGCATATGCATCCTTCTGGGGAAAGCATATGCATCCTTCTGGGAACTTTGTCCCAACCTTGCAAGATATTACCATCTAGCTGATGCTATGACAGTCTTCAAAAGGCCATTCCACTATTCTACTAAGTTAATTTAGGACTTCGGAGAACATGATAAGATCATTTAATCCTATGAGCATGTACACCCATTGCTGCTATTCTTTTGATGTGAAAAGGGTTCCTTGATCAGAAGCAATACAGTGTGGAATACTATTATGGTAGCTAAGACATTTTCTGTGTCCATAAATGGTAGGTTGGTAAGAGCCATTGAACACATAGGAGACAAATCCTTATCCAAAGTAAGTGATTATTCCAATAAGAAAAAAAAAAACTCCACCTTTTCCATGATTCAGGGGTGTAAAGTAGTCAGCCTTTCACCAGGTAGCTGGCTGATCATTCTGAAGAATGGCCTCATAAGGGGAATTATTGTTGGTTTTTGCTGCTGGCAAACTGGACACACAGCAGTGGCTCCAGTCAAGCTGGTCTTGATGAGTAGAAGCCCATATTATTGAGCCAAGATATAACCTCCTTTCCTATCACTATGCCACCATGAGCTCATTGAGTGATACAAGAGTGTCTGGGGAAAGAAACTAACTGGGATACACACAATAGGTTATTCTACCTACTTGGTTATTGAAATCCTCAAATCCTCTTCTGTTCACATCATACTTTGGTGAACATTCATATCATTCATATGGGAAACAAATATCTTCCTCTCCTTTTTTTTTTCTTTTTTTTTGCACAAAGAGGTCTAACAACATACCTCTTCCCCAAATTTCCTTGCTACCAATTTTCCAATGTTTCTTTCATTACTCTGACCATCCAGCCAAGCCATTGAAGATAACCCATGATTTGGTATGTAACCACGTATTTGGCCATTTCTCTTTCCAAGCAAAGTAAACAATCAGGTGCACTGCTTGACATTCTCCCCTTTGGGAGGATTTCCTGACATTGTCTTCGAGGATATCTCATCCAGGGGCTGCAGTACTGCAACTTTTTTTTTTTTTTTTTGGTAATGATTTTATTTACTTATTTGACAGATAGAGATCACAAGTAGACAGAGAGGCAGGCAGAAAGAGAGAGGAGGAAGCAGGCTCCCTGCTGAGCAGAGAGCTCAATGTGGGGCTTGATCCCAGGATGCTGGGATCATGACCTGAGCTGAAGGCAGAGGCTTTAACCCACTGAGCCACCCAGGCGCCCCAGTACTGCAACTTTTGACTTTTAAGTATTGTCCACACATCAGGCAAAATCATCTGTAACCCAGGCCTGAGACTTTTCCTCCTATATAAATTAACGGTAGGGACTTCCCCATGAGGTAATAGGTGTAGGCTAGAAGAGAGAACGTAGTATGTTAGGAGTGGGGACTGTGGATAAATGGGCCACTTCTCCATGCAATTTACTTGTGCCTTCAATGCCTTGCTTGGGCTTGATCTTGTATCCATCACTTCCATTTGATTATGAGATTGTAATGTGCATGCCCAACATCATGGCTTGCTGATTCAGATAACATTATGGATTGCTCAGATTGCATAATTAACTTGATTACCCATAGTTAAACACTTAGTGCCTACTAAGGTCCAGTAACAGGATAACACTGTTTATCAAAAGGGAGCTGTTATCCACAAAGTACAATGAGGTTTTGGTCCACAATCTGAAGGGCATATGCCTCTGACACTTCAAGTACCACTGGGTCTGTGGACCTATATGGCCCAATGGCATAAAGGCTTACCAGCAATCTGGACCTGTTCCAGAGCCATCTCTTATTCTGAGCCTCATTCCAAATTAGCAGCTTTTTGGGTCATTCAATACATGGACAGTAATAACATCCCCAAATGAGAAATATGTTTCCTCCAAAATCCAAAGAAGCCCACTGGGTACTGAGCTTCTTCTGGTTGTCGGAGGGGCCAGATACAACAATTTCTTCACCTTAGGAACATTTTCTCAACATGCCACAAACAAGCACTCCTAAAGATTTCACTGAGTTAGAGGACTCTGAATTGTAAGATTTATTTCCCACCCTCCCATACCCAAATATATTACCAAGGTCTGATTGTTTCATTTTCTATAATACAGTTACCCTGGTGTAATAGTTATTTTATGTATCAGCTTGACTGAGCTAAGGGATGACAAGATAGCTGGTAAAATATTGTTTCTGAGTGTATCTCTTTGGAGGGTGTTTCTGGGAAAGATCAGCATTTGAATGGTTGGATTGAGTAAACCAAATCACCCTCCTCAGTGTAGGTGATCATCATCACATTTTGGGGGGCTAAATACATCAAAAAGGTGGAGGAAGGGCAAATTTGCTCCAGCTCTGTTTGATCTAGTACATCCATCTTCTCCTGATCTTGGGCATTGGCACTTCTATTTCTTGGCCCTTTGGATTAAGACCAGAATTTACACTATAGTCCCATTTCCTTTACTCTATACACCCACATGCATACCTTCATTTTCAGGTCTTTGGACTTGGATTGGGTCTTACACCATCAGCTCTTCTGGTTGTCAGGCCTTTGAACTAAGACTGAACTACACTACCAGCTTTCCTGTCTCCAGCTTGGAGGTGGAAAAAAAAATTATATATGTATGGGGTGCCTGGGTGGCTCAGTGAGTTAAAGCCTCTGCCTTCGGCTCAGGTCATGATCCCAGGGTCCTGGGATCGAGCCCTGCGTCGGGCTCTCTGCTCAGCGGGGAGCCTGCTTCCCTTCCTCTCTCTCTGCCTGCCTCTCTCCTTACTTGTGATCTCTGTCTGTCAAATAAATAAATTTTAAAAAATTATATATGTATATAGATACAGATATAGATAGATATAGATATAGATATAGATAGATATAGATAGATATAGATATAGATATAGATATAGATATAGATATAGATATAAAATCTCCTATTGGTTCTCTTTTTCTGGAAAACCCAGATTAATATACCCGTTAAAAGATCATAGATCCCTTTGCAGAAGGGAGAAGGATCTATGGGATCTATGATCTTGGTAGTTTTTGGTAGTTTATTGATTTTGGTAGTTTTTAGATTTTTGGTAGTTTATTAGTCTTTCTTTAAAAGGATCTGGCCTCCCCTTCATTCAAAGGCTCTGGTTCTGAAAGCTGGCTTAAGTGCAAAATTGACTGAGAGGCTATGATTGTGTTTTATAATTCAGTTCAGACTTTTGTTCACTTGGCTTAGAACTTTTCTGCTTATAGAGATCAAATAAGAATTTATTAGATTTCTTATCTATCTCACTTCTAAAAATACCAATATTAAGTAATCAACTCCATAAATCTAAGTCAGACTACTCTAACTATTGCTTGACTCTTGTCCTTTACCATAGTGATGCCCACCATGCCCACAATGGTTGAATGTCACCTCTTGACCCCCGTCATCCTGAGATCCAATTATTCCTATTAACTTAGGTTTCCCAATTTAGCAGCTACAGCTTCTACTTTAAGTCTTTACCTGTAGAGATAAGTGATCCCAAGGTTGAAAAATGCTGGGGCTCCTCTCACAAATGTATTTCTCACAGTCATGGTCAAAGGTGTATCTTCTGGACCTTTCCTTTCATGGTGGGGAAGTAGTTCTTAAATGACAAATCCACATGAATATTACAACTTCCCTAAACCTTTGAAGCCCTTCCTCTACAGTAAGTCAAGGGAGCTTTGGCATTTCAAACTCACTTACTGTTGGTCACTTCTTAGACCATATTTCAGCCAATGAACCAACCAAACTTTTAGACCCTTTTCTAGCTCTCTAAATTGTAATATTAAATGCAGACTCTTAGTTTGCCTATATCCATAAATTCGGCATGATCCAAATTTATGTTTCTTCTACCAATATTCCACACCTTAATAACTATTCTCACATCTTCTTGGATTTCTGTCTATAAATTAGAAAAATTCAGCAGCTCTTTTGGGTTGCAGTGTACTTCATCATGGGTCACATTTTGAACCTTAACTTTAGAGGCCTGCTGGAACTTGAGTCTAGTTATAGGTCTAGAATCAAAGAAGTGTGATGAGGGTGCATCCTGAGGAGAATCAAAACTGTTTGGTAAGGCAACTGCATCAGGGAGGCCATTGCAGTTTCCTCAGACAAAGAAGGGTTAATCTCATATGGTGGTGGTGAGGCAGCTTCTGCTGGTGAAGAAGACTCATCAGAATTTAGTGACTTAGTATCCCAATCTTCATCAGTGTCTTTGCACATATCCCCTTTCCAATTTTCAGGACCACTTTCCTTTCCAATTAATACCCTTACTTTAATAGTTTACAGATACCTGTGAGACTGAGAATTCAATTAGTCAGTCACTAACAAGATGAAGTTTTGATGGTTGGTTCTTAGCAACTTAGTCCTGCAACTATAACAGAAGAGGGTTTCTTCCAAGGCAGACTTAGAAGCTTTTGTATTATGCGTGTGATACTTGAGCTGGGAATTTGAATCCCTGAGCTCACCCTCTTCTTTCCCCTCTTTGTCCAGCAACTTTAGGACTAAACCACCAACCTCATTAAACTTACAAAATTTGGAAAAGTATCATAAACACTATCACTTAATCCTTCCTTCTATTAAGTGTTTGATGAGAAGAGTCTGTTATTGACACCTGGCATATCTATTTTGCTGAATCACTCCAAGGCCTATCAGTGCTCTCTCTAACACTGGGCATAGAGTTATTAATGTCTTTCAATCCAATCAATTTAGATAGCCAATTGGAGAAACCCCAGAACAAATTCAGAAAATTTATCTTTGAGATTTGGTCTCTGGAACCACTCTCGATACCAACATTTGTTTTAGGTTTCTCCACAGAAACGCAACATATATATACAGAGAGAAAGAGGAGAGAGTTTAAGTATAAACATTTGGCTCACACCAAGGAGGTGGGAGGTTGACGCTCCATATCTAGAGAGTGGGCCATATCCTGGAGACTCTAGGCAATGGCAGTTCTAGTCTGAAGACTAGGAACTCAAAGAGAGCTGATGGTACAGATGAAGTCTGAAGTAGCTTGCTGGTGAATTTCCTCTTGCTGAGGGAGGCCATTCTTTATTCTTTATTGTCTACACAAGCCTTCAAACGACAGGGTGAAGTCTGCCTGCATTATAGAAATTGAGCAACTTTATTAATTGTTCACTAATTTAAATGTTAATCTCATCCAAAGTATCCTCTGAGTTGACATGTGCAATGATGCATCACTATTTCTATATTTTAAAAATTATAGGAAATGTCTCATTAATTAATGAATATGCTGATTTCTGTTGGATTCTCAAATCTGGTTCTTTCAATGTCTAATTCCTCTTTGGCTGGTGAAATGCCTGTTTACACTTTTGAATAAAAATATTTTTCTTAGAATCATATATAATAATAAAATTACCAAAGATTACTACTGGTAATTATGCAATTAGTTTTGTAAGTGGTTGTGAATAAAGCGATTTAGTGAATTTATCAGCATGCAAATACAGATACATTAAAACTGATGCATTTGTAGAGAAAGGCTTCTAACTCTAGGGGACAATAGCATTTTCGTTTGGCTCATTCAAGAGCACCTCTTTCTCAATTCACTGCTTAAAAGGTGATATTGGTCAGCATTATGTTTACACTAGACATGCATCTACTTTAAGCTGGGTACTGAGTACAAGCTGGGAGTAGAATGGCAAAATAACAAAAACAAAAAACAAAAAAGCCTGCCTTAACAAAACTTTTGCAATAGAAAGTTATACAGGAATAAATCAAATATTTGAACAAAGAAATTATGGTTGGTTCTATAAAGGTTCCTCTATAAAGATACAATGCCTTAAGAAAATATAAGAGAATTGTGCCCAGCGTGGAGAAATCGGAAAAAAAAACACTGACTAGATATACTGTATAAGTTAAGACACAAATGTAGTATAATGTCTACTTAACAAAAGATTAGAAAAGCACAGAAGAATTTCCCAGCAGTAGAACAGCATGTGGAATGCCCCTGCATCATTAGGGTGCTTTGCAGTTTATTTTTAAGTTTAGTATTATTGCTATTATTATTTTCATTACTACTATTGCTGCTGCTGTTGTTGCTGTGTTGCTACGACCACTGGCTACTTCTAGGTCCACTATTACTAATTCTAGCTAAATACTTATGATCTCTAAGCTATGTTTCTACCCCATCTCCATTCTGAGCCATAGATCAGCGTTTCCAACTTCCTATTTAATGGACACCTCCACCTGGAGAAAACAGCTCAGCAGGAAATTGTTACAGAAGCCCATGGGAGGTGATCTGAGGAATTCTAGAGATGATGTATAGATGTCACTGTTACTTTTTATATGATACCTATCCAATCATGTTCATGGCAGGGGTACTAAATATTCTGAAGGTGTTTCCAATTTAGTGTGCTCCAAGTCAAAACTCACTTGGGTTTGTTTTTATTACTATATTGCTGTGTGGAATAATAGAGTGTAGATTTTGGAGTCAAACCCCTTGATAGGTTTAATCTTGGGTGAGTTAATTAACCTCTCTAAGCCTCAGTTTCTTCCTTTCATAAATTGGGCATGGCTTGAAAAGCATGGCTTGAAAAGCAAAGCAGACACATCATAAAAGTTAGTTCCTTCATTTACCCCATTTTTTGACTGCTGGAACCAGTCACATTAACCTTTCAAAGAAGAGATCAAACCTTATCTCTCTGGTCACTTCAAGTATATTTCCCAAAGTACTTTATAAATCTTTTAGTATTGTTTATATTGTACTATTGTTATCTAATTTCCAGTCTGATTCCCAATTGTTCAAGAAGTTTCTCAAATACAGAGATTTTATAAGGCAGGTCTTGTTACCTCAGTAACTAGTTTCATATTTGTCATGTAGTAAATGCTTGTTATCTATTAAAGTGGACTAACCTGTGTTCAGTCCTATCCTTTATGAGACTAAAAGCTACAAATTAACACATTTAAGCTCTGATATCCATTGTTAATTTTCAATCTTTTAATTAATTTCAATGATTTCTGGGCTCCTTTCTTGCCTTCCAAAATTTCTCTTTAAAATTGTGTCTGTTACTGCATTCTCTTTCCCCCCAAAACAAATGCTATGCCTGTGGTAGCTACTCTCCAAAATGGTTCCTGATCATCCTTGCTACCAGAACTTAAGCCCTAGTGTATTTTTTTTTTTTTTTTGACACATTGAGCCTGGGCTGGCCCTGTGACTCACTTTGACATGGAATGTTCTGGAAGTATGCTGTACAACACTGGTATCGTGGTTTTAAGAGTTCTGTAGCTTTCCCTTTGGCCTGTTGGAACACACCTTCTTGAAACTCAGTCATCATTCCATGCAAGGAAGCCCAAGTAGTCATGGGGAAAGACACTTATAATGCTAAACTAAGCCTCAGCTTATCTCCCAGAGGCTGACCACCACCAGCTGCCAATTATGTGAGATGGTTCTTTTGTACTTTCCAGCCTTCCCAGCATCTTGAATGATACCATGGTAGCCTGGAGATTCTTCTACAAAATTGTGAGCAGAAATTATTGTATTAGGTCACTAAGTTTTGGAGTGGCTTAAAATAGAGCAATAAATAATCAAAATAGTAAACAATGCAGTGATAATAATGGTCTTCCATAAACCTTTCAAAATCAGAATGTTGTACCCAACTGAGGTTTCAAGTCTTATTACTGCCATTATGTAGCAATTTAGCCTCTGCTTAATCTCCAAATACATTAATAAACTCATCACCGGTTAAAATGGTTGATTCAACTCTATCAAGAACACTTATTTTTATTTGCAAAAATCTCTTTCCTGTACTTACTTGTAATTAGCTCTATCTTTATCTCTGGGGTCAACTATCCCCTTCACTAACCACATTGTATCTCTTCTATCTTATGACTTAGTGGAGCCTCTCCACCTCTGATTTTTAACCTCAGAATACACTCTAGCGTACATTTTGAACAGAATGCATTTATCTTGGAGTATTGTGTGGTGAATAGAACTGGACTATTATTTTTATTTTTTTTAAAGATTTTATTTATTTATTTGACAGAGAGAAATCACAAGTAGGCAGAGAGGCAGGCAGAGAGAGAGAGGAGGAAGCAGGCTCCCTGCCAAGCAGAGAGCCCGATGCGGGGCTCGATCCCAGGACCCTGAGATCATGATCTGAGCCGAAGGCAGAGGCTTAACCCACTGAGCCACCCAGGCGCCCCTGGACTATTATTTTTAAAGTAGAGATATAAAGTGCATTTGTATGGTACTTTATGCTCTTCAAACTATCCCTGCATATTAAAATTAAATCATATAATTATAATGTCAATTATTCCCTAAAGAGAGTTGAGCAGTTCTTCATGTCCTTGTAGTAAAAGATAAACAAACTGAGACCAAGAAAAGTTAAGAGACACTCACTACCAGACTATCATCAGAAATTTCTGAGTCTCAAACTAGAGTTTTGTTTTAAGTTTTGGCCATCTCTTTCCTTCAAGAGTAAATACATAATGGTGAAGTGATACTCTTCTTCAGCTATACCCTTACCAATAAATGATCATATTTCATATAAGTGACAGGTAGGAGATTGACTAAAGTCATTACACTTTACAAGATTTGTTCAGCCTTGCTGAAGGTGAAACTAATACAGTGTATATCCCAGAAACTTCAGTCATCTTTCTCCTCAGGTAGCAGAACATTTGACTAAAAGCAGAAATCAACAAATGTTCAAAATAAATTCCTTCTCAGATTGAAAAGTTACTCCAGTTGTCTTCATGGGATTATCTTCTGAGGGTCCCCATTCAAAAAGTAGAATAGGATGGTTAAGCTATATTCCTTTTATGCTTTAATTAGATCATTTGTATTGATAATATGCTTTAAGGAAAATAAAATTTTTGCACATTAACCATCATTATTGGAGAGGCAAAAGAGGCCATCTTCTATTTCACACCTAAATATCTCTTGGACATAAAAATTGAAATTATAAGAGCTGAGAAAGAAACACTTATCTTAAATGTGAGAATTTAAGTGTAAATTCATGTGCGCATAGGTAGATCTGTGTGTGTGAGTGTGTAAGTGGGTCCAACACAAGGTAGCAATGTATAAATGATTAGATGATATATTCAAATAGATATTTTGTTTCTAAATCAATATGTATTTTCAAATTTTAACTATTTCTGCTTGCTTGATGCACTATTTTTGTAAGACAAAATAAGAAATTCTAATATTTGTAGACAGATGTTATTATATAAGTACTAAAAATCATACTTTTAGAAGAATTTTAAGAAAAGTTTGATAGAATCTTACTGAATTTTTTAAAATATTAAATATTTTAAGAAAAATATGAAAACTAATTGTTTCTTCTGTAGAGAAATATGTATAAAGCTATGCTGAACCATCATTCTATATACCTGGGTATCTGTCTTTGCATTTGGAAAGCTGAGGTGTATGTAGATGTCTGTGTGTGTGTGTGTGTGTGTGTGTGTGTGTGAGATGATAATTTTTTTTTCATAAACTAGATTTATTTTAAAAATAAAGAAGCAATCACAAAGGACCATATTGTATGATTGCATAAAATGTCCAGAATAGGCAAATCTACAGAGATAAAAAGTATATTAGTTGTTGCTTTAAGGCTGGAAGGGATGGGAGTTTAGAGGGTTATGGCTGATGCTCATGGGGATTCTTTTGGGGGGAGGGGCTGATACAACAATCTAAAATTGACTATGGTAATGTTTGCACAACTCTGAGTATAAAAGCCATTGAATTACACACTTTACATGGGTTAATTGTATAGTATATCTCAATAAATTTGTTTAAAGTTAGAGGCTAAAAAAAATAAATAAATAATAAAAATAAATCTACTTTTTTCCCCTTTGTTATGAAAGTAGCACATATTCATTGTAAAAATTCAGATAAACAAAGAGAAAACCACCCATATATATTCATGTATTTTCTTTAATTGAACATACAGCCCATTTTACATGTGTGAGTATTTGATTAAGGCCAGGAAATCACTACTTTAAGCATTCCTAATGATTCCAACCCAACTCCCAATTGTACTGTCATTCAGTTCTGCTCTCCTAAAACTTTTAACCAATTTCCTTAAAAAAAAAAAAAAAATCAAGGGGCACCTACGTGATGCAGATGGTTAAGCATCAGGCTTTTGGTTTGGGCTTAGGTCATAATCTCACAGTCCTGGGATTGAGCCCCATGTAGGGCTCCATGCTCAGCCCAGAATTAGCTTCAGATTCTTTCTCCTTCTCCTTTCCTCTCTGCTCCTCTCTACTCATGTTCTCTTTCTAACCTCTCTCGCAAATAAATGAATAAATAAATAAATAACAAGATTTAACACAATATTCAAATGATAAAAAAAATAATCTGTGGTACAATTTTGTGTCCTTGCCAAACTGAATTTATATAATATGGGAAAATGTGTGTTATTTAGTTAATATATAATCCTCTCATTCATTTATCAAAAATTTTGTGATGTTAGTATAAATATGTGGAAATAGAGATTGTAGAAATTCAGGGGCGTTTTACAATGTTTTTTGGGCCCTTACTATGTTCCAGGATTCTTTCAGACATTACTGTACATTGTTTTTTATTTATCAGATAAGGATACCAAGCTCTGAGATGTTAGATATGGTACTTAATAGCACACAACTGGTAAGTAACAGAGTTGAGAATCATGCCAAATGTCTGATTCCAAAATCCCTCTTTATTTTTCTACATTTTCCATCCTAAACAGAAGTCAGAAGATTTAACTTCTTCCCTTTATTTTATTATTATTTTTTTTTTGCTGTTAACCTGCTATCTACTCTTAACTGACTACACGCTCATGAGATATAGATACAAGGCATTTAGCCTCAGTTTCCAGAAGCAGTGTTGTAGATGAGAACACCTGGGTTTTATAAAAGTTTCTTGGAGGATATAGCTTTTAGTGGTGATTCTCAACTATCCACTTCTATTTCAACTATGTTTACCATTTTATTTCCTAAGGTCCAATAAAGTATTATATTTGAAAAAAGAATTTTTGCGTTCACTAATCATGCCAACTCTTCAAGGCCAAGTTAATTGCTACCACAGTGAACGTGTTCTGATCATCTTGGATAGATGCAGACACCCTTTGCTCTGAGACATCTAAGACAATTTTTGAAGCATTTGCCATGATCTTGCTAATAACTTAGAGCACTTTGATTCATGTGTAGATATTCCTTAAAGATACAGTACTTTACCTATTTTCTATCAGCCATAAATATGACTGCCATAAAAATGGCAATATAAAAATATTACTTGAGTGAACAAATGAATGATCGCAAAAGTCTCTCACAGCTCTGAAACTTCAAATATATTGATCTAACTCTTAAACTAGTAATTATTATTCATCAGAGCAAATCTGAGGCTTTCTAGTAAACACATGCTTTTTAAAAACTGTATAATTATGTATTTCTTTGGATTCAGACCTTAACTACATAATTAAGAAAATCATAACTTGGGACGCCTGGGTGGCTCAGTGGGTTAAGCCACTGCCTTCGGCTCAGGTCATGATCTCAGGGTCATGGGATCGACTCCCACATCCGGCTCCTTGCTCGGCAGGGAGCCTGCTTCTCTCTCCGCCTCCGCCTGCCTCTCTGCCTGCTTGTGTGCTCTCTCTCTTCCTGACAAAC
Source organism: Martes martes (assembly GCF_963455335.1). Lineage (NCBI taxonomy): Eukaryota > Metazoa > Chordata > Mammalia > Carnivora > Mustelidae > Martes > Martes martes. The sequence goes on from NC_137902.1 coordinate 60,004,575, forward strand.
AAACAAATGAATAAATAAATACATACATTCTTAAAAAAAAAAAAAAGAAAATCATAACTTCAGGAAAATTTAAAAAACTATATAAAATACCTTATTTTTCATCTTTAGTCCTTGCTTCTGTTGGACAAAAAGTAATGTTAAAGAAAAGGAAGTGAATCAATCTATTCTAATGGTCCTCACATAAATGACGTTGAGATACATCCATGGCATATATTACAAAAAATTCTTCAGATTAATTATATTTTATCAGTGCTTTTCCATTCTGCTTCTCAATGGATATATTTTATACTGATATCTGCATCTATGTCTAAGTATATATTTGTGTCTGTATGTGAAAATATATATATATATATATACATTTATGTATGTGAACATGTGAGTGCGGGTGTACAACATATTTATGAGTCAGGTCCACAAAGATATTTCTGATAAGACATGGGGGAAATTAGATGGCTGAATTTATCTAGTCTCTGTGGTTATATTTAGGTTTTCCTGTGTGAACAGGTATCTCTTGTTTCTTCTTCTTCAGTAACTGTACTGCTGATGGCCATCAGTGATAGCCACGGAGAAAGTCATTACTTGCTCTACATAGTATTTCACCTGACTTACACAAACCAGTTCAAAAAGGCCCTTTGTAAAATTTTCAGGGGTTCTATTCACAAGTGTTAAGGAAGTTGTTTCCAAGTCTTACAAAGTTCAGATGTGTGTGGAGTGAGGGTGGTCATCAGCTAGTGATGTTTGATTCATGTTCTCAGGGTCAGACCCTCATGTCTCATCCTTTCTATTTTCACTTCACCTTTGGTCATCATTTTCCTTAACCTCACTCACCTGTCTGTTTTTGTACTCTTTTTCCTGCAGCCCACCCACCTTCCTTATGAAAGAAATCCATTTCTGAGTCCTTTTTATAACTCACAAATTACAGATTTCTTATGGGTTATTCTTTCTCTCTTTTCTACCAAATTTGATCTCACTTGGTAGAGAGAGGGTTCTGTGCTGTAGATATCTACTAAATTTTCTACCCATATATGAAAGTTGGTCCCAAAAATACGTGTGGATAGAAGCATTCTGGGTAGCTTTCACTCTGGTCTCAAATAGCATTATTGAAATATCTGAAATTCAAAACACCTCACGATAGGATTATTAATCTGTTTCTGGACACTATTTCTTTATTTGAGAAATCTATACACATATTCACTCAACTAATTTTTATTGAACTCCTACTATATACCAAATACTGTGCTAAGTCCTGGAGATCATATCATGGGAAAAAATGCTTTTGGATGCCCTTTGGAGGGCTTATAAATAAGAAATTTATATATTAATAAAATAATCATAAAATGTTTGTTGAATTGCAGCTCTGATAATTATTATGAAGAGAAATATATGCCAAGAGGACAGATAATACAGGATTTGAGTAAAGGATGTCAAAGAAGATTTCCCTAAGGAAATACAGATTGAGCTGGATTCTATTCACATATTAGATTCAACCTTCTTGATGTACAGTGTTTAGGAATTGTCTAGGCTAGAGGAGAAGGAAGATATTTCTAGACCAAAAAAACAAAAAACAGAAACAAAAACAACTAAACACTCCCTTTGGCAGGAGTGAGCGTAAACATTGTGCAGGAATGATAGAAGTCCAGTCCATTAGAAAAAGCAAGGTGCAGTGTAGTGTGATGCAATGATGGAGAGTTAGGTGGTGATTATGGGGTGTTGAAAATCATTTCAAGGAATTTTGTCCTGACTCTAAAAAGGGGGAGCAGTCTTCAAACCTTTAAACTACAGTGGGGATAGAGATTTGCCTTTCACAAGATAACTAGTTCCATTAGAAAAGGGTAAGGTTATTAAGAAGAAGACACTGAAAACACTGAAAGTCAAGGAGACCAAGTGAAGATGTGTGAATGGGAAAATGGCATGATTAAAATGTTGTTCAAGTTTATTTCAGTGTGGGATTTCCCCCCACCTCCTTTGTCATTATCTTCTAAAAATCAAATCTGGGGGAACATGGCTAATTAGAATTCTAAGCAAGTCAGGTATTAGTTAATTGAGTTTTTACTGTACTGACACCATCAATTTCAATGCTTTTAATGAAATAGAACATGGTGTTTGGAATTCAGATGTGTCTATTATATTTCAAAGTGTAATAATCATCTTCAGTTTCTCCACAGATTGCCATTTGTAAAGCTTGTAAAAATGTTATTGCAAAAATAGCCAATGATTTGTGTATCATTGGTTATCTTTTTTCCCATGGAGAAAATTTTAGCCCATTTTTTTAATAAATAAGGAAATGAAATTAAGGAGAAAAAATAGAGACAAAGAACCCTCCCTCAATGAGTAGTAGGGCACTAAGAGCCATAATACATGTTCAATACAAGTTTATTTAAAAAATATTTCTGATATCTTAATTAATTATATTATATTATAAAGTATTCTGTAATTTTCTACAAGACAATATTTAGCAATAAAAACAGAAATAGACTGGGATGATGGGACAGATATTCATAGTTATTTTTATTTAGCTACACAGTTTGAAGCTATCTGAATATGAAAGACAGATAAACTTTTTTCCTCCAGTAAGATGTGAGATAAAATGAAATCAAATAGAAACTCTAGAACTTGATTTTAGCTTAACTGGAGCTCAAATCTGTCACTGAAAATTCACAGCTAGAAATTTTTTTTCTTTAATTAAGACAACTGAAACAACACTATATAAATAAACTTAAGTCAGCATACAGTTGTTCTACTTAAGAGCTTAGGTTGGGTTGAATGACAGTTGTTAATTACCGAGTACTGGAAAACTAATACTGAATACCACCTGTCCAGGAAGGTTAAAGACAACTCCACCTGGAGACAGAGAGATGGATTTCAGAGTAACTAAGAGTTACTTCTAATAGTGAAAACCACTTCTAATTTTATGAATGTCTTTCCTTGTTGTCAGAAGTAAATATCATTTATACTGCCTGAAATTGTCACAAAAAGAAACTTTGCCATTTATTATTAAGTCAATGTTTACATAATTTTTTTTTCCTCCTTCATATTTCCTGCACTGTAGTTTTACTATACTTTGATTACTCTTCTTAGATAGAGAAACTGAATCTTGGGAAAAATTTTGTAATTTTTCTCCAAAAGTTGTTAGAGTAAGCAGTTAGTTAGGCTTTAACAGGAAGCCTGGATGCCAGAAAAGTGGGAGTAATGGCACCCCACCAGAAAAGTTAGAGATGTATCCTGACACCACTCCAAAAACAAAGCTACAGGTAGCTGCTCTACAGGTAGAGAAGTCTGGAGATTCTGACCAAGTAAGCAAGTCATGAAATCCTACTCCCAAGAAATTGCCTCCCCAAGTAATACATATTCCATTCCTTAGTTAACAACTGTTAATAAAAGATAGAGACCCAAACCCTGGGCACACAGCTAGGCCCTGAGCTTGTTCACTTTCACATCTCAAGAGTGTACTCTCACTTTACTCAACTTTCCCACCTGAATGACTCAGCCTTTGTGTCTGGTCTGTCCTTGAATTCTTTCTTGTGATGAGACTAAAAGAAATGAATTCTGCCTATGACATCAACTCTTCCCTGGTTCTCCAGCCTCCAGGGCAGCACTGGCAGGTATTGAATTTGCCAATCCCAGAATCACGTGAGCCAATTCCTTTAAATAAATCTCTCTGCCCATCTGTCTGTCTGTCTGTCTCTGTCTCTCTCTATATATATAGATAGATGGATAGATAACTTGTAATACAATTATATTCTCTGTATATTTAAATATACTATTTTATAATAGATTTATTTTACAAATATATATATGTGTGTATATACATATTCCTATTACAAATTATATATGTATATACATTTCCTTTGTTTCCATTTTTTTTGGTAAATCCTAACACAAAGACCATGTGTTTTTGGTCTTTGTGTTAAGACCAAAGTTGGTCTTTGGTCTTAAGTTGACATACCTGTTCCAGTTGACAGTTGACATACTTGTTCTAATATTTTGTGCGACTGGCATTTTCTTTTGCTCTCAAATATATCTTAGTATGTTTGATAAATTGGATGAATGAGTGTGGCATATAAGAAATGTATAAATCAGGGCACCTGGGTGGCTCAGTTGATTAAGCATCTGACTCTTAATTTCAGCTCAGTTCATGATCAGGGCCATGAGATAGAACCCTGTGTCAAGCTCCATGCTCAGTGTGGAGTATGCTGTCCCTCCCCGCCTTTGCATGATCTCTCTCTCTCCCTCTCTCTAGAAACAAACAAATAAAGAAACAAATAAACAAAATGTACCAATGATGTCATCCTTTTTTCTGGTTGTGTAATATTCATATATATATATGAATATACATGTATATTCATTTATATTTGTATAATATAGATGTATTCGTTTACATAATATACATGTATATATATATGAATATACATAAATATATATATATATATATGTAACATATTCTTTGTTCATCTATTGCTAGACACTAGACAATTGGTTTGTCTCCATACCTTGGCTATTGTAAATGATTCTGTGATAAAAATAAGGGTGCATATATCTTCTAGAATTAGTGTTTTCTAATAAACATTGAGTGTCAGTTATACTCAAATTAAAAATGTTTTTAAAGAAATGTGTCAATAAGGTGGAATATTTCAATTTAGACACTGGAATGGGAGTGTGAGGATGGTAGTTATAAGGGAGATGAATAAAACAAGTCACAGTTTTTATTTTTGTTTAATCCTTGAGTATATGCCTTTTTTCCCCACCAAAATAAGAAATAGAAGAGCAGGAAAAAGATTAGGATTCAGTTTGGGACACATTGATGTGAATATAGAACTTTTAGGGGAGATGTCCAGCAGGTACTAGGCAAATGGGGGGAATCAAATGTGAGATATATTTGGAGATCATTAGTTTATAACTGACAATTAAATCTAGTTAAATTAAGTGAGTACATCCATAAAGATATATACAGTGAAGAGAATAAGGGGTAAAGAACATGGCTAATGGGAAACACCAAGATTTAAATATAAACAGAGCCAGCGATATCCTGAAGGACTTGACAAGTTTCCAGAAAGGAGAAAAACCAGAAGTGAATTTTTGTCTCATAAACCTTGAAAATGGAATATTTCATCAAATAGGCAGCCTTTAAACTTTGAGTAGTCTCAATCAAGCAGCAGAAATGGAAGCCATATTTGACTATGTGGCCCCATGAGAGAAGGAATTATGTTTACAGGAGGGATGAATGTGATGTTACTTGAAGATCTAGGATGATCAACAGTCCACGTTTGCCTGTGACTGAGGAGTTTCACAAGGTATAGGACTTTCAGTGTTAAGAATAGCTCCAGGCAAACAGCAATGGTTGATCTTCTACAGAAGTGTCTTTGCATGCGCATGAAAGGGGATACTTTGGAAGGAGAAAAAATAGTCAGAAAAATACTGTACTTGCTTCTTCCTCCTTTCCTCCATCATCCTCATCTCTCTGTTTATACATAATGGAAGAATGAAACATCTCCAGTAAGTCAATATGTTTGTAAGGACCTTAGTATCCTTAAGGGATAGAAAAAAAATTATTTAAAACTAAGAGAAGAGAACATTCAGTGAATATGCTGATGCCATGTAATTTTGTGTTGGTTTTGTTTTCAACAGTGTACTGATGTTCCAGGTGGCAGAATGGAATGGGTTGCCAAGAAGGCCTACAGTGAGAGATTAAATCAGAGGGGAAGAAATACAGAGCATAGAGGTGAGCATGGAGTAGAAACAGGTAAATGCAACCAGTGACTTGCATTTACAAGATGACAGACCTGAGGGATATTATACTGTTTGCTATAGTTGAACTGTGTATCTCAATTATCATGTGATGGTAGTTATGTCAACTAAGAGAAAGGAACCCGTGTTAGGAATCAAAGCTTGATTATATTTTCTGTTTCAAATACAGAAAAAATGTTGTGGTTTTGCTAGAGTTTTAAATAGAGCATTTGTTAAAAGACAGGAAAACAAATATTACTGTCCAACAAAAAAGCAAAGAAAACAAACAGAAACAGGCAACTCTGTTTTATTATCTTGGCAAAGGTCAATTTTTGCTTGGGGTTTGACCTCAGTACAATTTAGTATCTAGTAACATTTTACACTCATATAAGAATATGAGGGTTTGTGCTCATGTACTGCATTACTTAGGATTTTTCAGGATGCAGAAACATATTTAAGCTAATATATCTAGGAAAATATTGTAAGGATGCATGGGGAAGTAAAGAAGACAAGGAAGTCTATCAATAATGGTACAGTCATGCCACAAGAAATTGAAATGCCATTCTAGATAAAACCTAAATTGAATGAATCACAATTGCGGTGACTCAGTCACTTTCTGTTTCACTTATAGCTCTTTTCTCCCCTATACCATAGTTTCTATTTAACCACGGGTTTTGTTTGTTACCACTTCACTTTATTGCCATTATTTAGCATCTTACTGCTGTTTGCTGAGTTTCTCTGTATTTTTCACATTCACACTCTACCAAAAAGTCATATGCCATGTAATTTTGTGTTGTTTTGCTTATATAGTCTCCAGTGTAAGGGAGTTCTTTATGAAAAAGGTTTTTAATCAAACAACTTCATAGCAACAGAAAAATCTAATTGCCTATCTTAAGTCCAAAGAAATATGCCAAGTGAGGCAGTGATAAAATTCAAACTATGATCAACTATAGCACTAAAAAGAGTTAAAACCTATAGCTTAAGAAAAAATCTTTCTTATGAGTGATTTAGACCTGATTCCTACCTTAGGAGGAAAATTTGTAGCACGCATTTCTCTCAAAGACATGTAGACTTCAGTGAGGATGTGAAAAGAGAAAATGGAGTTCATCTGAAATTGAAGCCTCAGATAAACCAGTCCCAACACAAAACGTCTAGATTAATAATTATTAAGTTAGTAAGTGGTATCACATGAGTAATACAGCTTTTATCTGTATATTTTAGTACATTTGTGTCAATCATTTAGCTCAAATTTGAGTCTGCTTGGGAAATGGCTTATACCTTCCACTTTTGCCTTAGAAATCTAACTTTTATAAATAAGTAATTATATCTATTTCATACTTTCCCTTATTTATTCACATTTTACAGCTTTTCTTGTGTTTAGACAAAAGAATCCAATTAAGAATTCTTTTTTTTCCCACCTCAATGAGGCAAATGCTACAAATTCAATATAATCTCTTCTTCTTTCATTTGTGTTTAATTTCTTACACCTATAAATCTATAATCACACTCTCTTGATAATAAAGATAGCAGAATTGCATGTGTGAGAGCCCTAGGAATGCCACCCCAAAATATTCCACAATGGCATGCTAATTATTTTAATTTAAAATTACTTAAGAGGGACACCTGGGTGGCTCTGTGGGTTAAAGCCTCTTCCTTTGGCTCAGGTCATGATCTCAGGGTCCTGGGATTGAGCCCCACATTGGGCTCTTTGCTTAGCAGGGAGTCTGCTTCCTTCTCTCTCTCTCTATCTGACTCTCTGCCTACTTGTGATCTCTATCTGTCAAAATAAATTTTAAAAAATTAAAAATAAATAAAAAATAAAATTACTTAAGAAATAGCCAGTGCAAAAACATTGATCCTCTTTTGTCTCCTGAAAGCAAAAAAATCTCCCATGTAAAATTTATCCTCCCTATACCAGGAGGTAAAGAGATATCCTTATCATGAAAGATAGGAAATTCAGGGTCAATGAAGCCTATATAAACAAACTTTGTCACTTTCACTAATTTATTACCCAATCCAAATTGTGTTTAGAATTCTATACTAATTGAAGGTCCTAAACATAAGGATTTGTTGTTGTTGTTGTTGTTCTGTCAATTTCTCACAAATTTATATTTCTTTTTCTAAAATGCATAAAAGTTTCATGTCTTGGTTGCCTCTTCGATCTCAATTTTATTATTGGGTCTCCATACTCATATTCTTTTTTTTTTTTTCCCTCTCCTGTTAACCTGTCTTATGTCAATATAATTCTTAAACCAGCCAGCATTCTTAGACCAGCTAGAAGAATTCTGAAGAGCAGGGAAAGTTTTTCCTTCCCAGCACATGTAAGATATGTAATTATTATAGCAAAGATACCACATAGAAACTTTTCTGCCATATTTTCTTTAAACTGCACAAGCAAGTCAATTCCAACAGTTACTTTTTTTCAAAGCTCTGTTGGTACTATGAAGAACAAATCATTCAGAGATGGAGAAATAAAAGAAATAAAAAATATATATGATAGGCCATTCTCTATCAATTTTATGTGTGCATTGTACAAATTTAACTAGAGATTGATAGCAAAATCATATCTTTTGTTTGCAGGACATTTTTTTCTAGTAAATCATATACAAAGATGAATTTATGAGACATAGTACCAAGGAAAACATGTCAGAATAGTAAAAAATAATTACTCTCATTCAATTTTTAGCAAAGCTGATTAAAAGCAATGATTTATTAAAATTGACCATTAATTAATTGGAAAGAGATGCAATTAGCAAGATTAAAATTGAAATTTATTTCTAGATTAGTTTTGTGTTCTCAGTTCTCAGTTGGTCCTCATAGCCTGATTTGGACAAACATAGCAAAAAATAAGAATGAAGATATTGGAGACTAAAATCCTTTTTTTTTCCCCATTATTGGATCCCTACCATATTAGTTAGGGTTTTCCAGATAAACAGAACTAAGAGGAACTATGGATGTGACTATAATATATTTAATATGTAAATAACATAACATATGAACAATTGACTCATTCAATTAGAGAAGCTGGAAAGTCTCATGATCTGCTGTCCACAAGATGACAACCCTTAAAAGATAGTGGTATAATTCGAGTCCAAGTCTGAAAGTCTGAGAACCAGGGGAGGGGGGAGTTGATGGTGTAAATACCAGTTCAAAGGCATATGATGGATGACTAATTTCAAGCAGGGAGGGAGGAAGAAAAAGGGGTGAATTCATCTTTCCCCTGCACTTTGTTTATTCAGTCTAATAGATTAGATGATGTCATTCACACTGGTGAAGACAATCTACTTTACTCAGTTCAATGATTCAAATGACAAGCCCATCCAGAAACACACTTACAGATATACCACAGACATAATATTTTATGGGCTATCTGGGCAATCCTTAACACATAAAATTAACCATCACATTTACTTTTATTTGTGAGGCAATTCAAGGCCAGAAAGGAAAATTTACATAGTGAAGTATATCAGATCATATTTTAGCTGTTGGTAACAGAAAACCATTTACACAGCTTGAGCAAATAGATTGTTTTTGCTCACATAACAAGAAGTGTAAAGCAAGTCATCTGTTGGATTGATTTCAGGACTCAAGGCATCAGAGCTGATGACTCATTGCTTCTGTTAATTACAACCATCTTCAGCAAGAAGAATGTGAAGGTAAGATAGCATCTATTTCAAGAAAGTGCAGAGAAATTTCTAGGAAAACAGAAGCAACTTCATTTACCATCTTTTGGCCAATAGTATCCACAAGTAGCCAAAATATAGTCAAGGAAACAAATGGGAACAGATATTGGTGTAGCTAACCAGAAGTGTCTGCTGTAACTCAAGCAGATGACATATTTTTCTGGAAGAACTAAAAATAAGGATCAATTGTCTCTCTCCAATGAAGTAATGATCATGGTACAACTGATAGTACCACTAGGTCAACATTCCCTCTTAGAGTCAATGCTGGAGAAATTAACATGCCCAAACAACATCAGAAAATTGGAATAAAACATAAGGGATGAAGCAGCAAAATTCACATTCTGGAATTTCTTAAGGAATTTCAGTGAAAGTAGATAATAAGTTGTCCCTCCCTTTAAGAAAATAAGAGAAATTACTATATAATTCTTTGAGCAAAATTAAAAAAAACGTAAATTCCACAGGAAACTTGGTGCATGGACATATAGTATATTCTTGACTTTCTTTTGGGTATTATCTTTTATAAAACTCTAAAGAGATTCCTGTGGCATACCACCAGTCTTAAGTGCAGGATATCACAATGACTAGTTCTTTTACCCAACGGAAAAAGGACTACTATAGCTTCAATTTATTGATCATCTCCTCTCCTGTAGGAATACATATCATCTTAATTAATACTCATGTGTTGGCATTAGTATTTCTATTTAAAAATTTGAAGAAGAAATCCAAAGAAATTAATTAACACAACTATATTAGTGAGGCTAGAATTCTTATAGTGGTAAAATCCAGGAAGGTCTTATTCAAAAGGCAATGGTGTTTTCACTTTATCTTCACTTAGAGGAAAGGATACCTGACACCAAAAAGTATATCTCAGAGACTTCAACATATTTTATTACACCTTTATAATAAATCACACCTTTTGAATGTTTTTTAGCGCATTTGGAACATTTGAAGTGTGGAGGAAAAAAGAGGCTATAAATACCAAATTAAAGCAATTAATCATTTCCAAATAAAAGATACTATAAAGCATCATTTTAGTAAATTAAATAACCAGTACTAAAAGGCATACTAAAATGTCGAAATTTATGATAAAATATCCCAACCTTCAAAATTTACCTTTCAAAATTTCTACCAATTACCATGAATTCTTTACAATCCATTTTCTGCCTGCTTCATTTTCCATTCATTACATTACTTCTTTTTCTGAGAAAAAATATGTCTATCCTAATCTGTGTACACATTAAATATTTGTTTTCCCATCTTTCAAGTTGTTATAGTCCATTTTCTCTTGTATAGTCACAGTTCACTAATTTTGCTATTTTTTCCACTTCTTTTCAATCCACTAGAACTTTCATTTGCTTGACATGGTACTTAGTAGAAGTTCTCAGATGTTAAGGTCTTTGGAAGCTTCTTCAGTTTTAAGAAGTGCAAAGTGCTATGAATGTCTACTCTTCTATAATAAATAATATCACTTAAAAAATAAATGGCAGTCATAATTTGAAAGAAGGCCTTTAAGTTGTCATTCCATATCTCCTCACTGATATATTGTATAATTAGGAGTCCCTAAGTGCAATTCTTCAAAGAAAAGCTGGAAACAGAGTTCATATATTTGTCATTGAGTAATACATAGCATATCCAGCTTCCCTGTGGTTAAAAATTAGTCTGTTCTTCCATTAAAAAAACTCCAATAGGCACAAGACAATAGACATTTGTTGAAACAAATGTGATCTCTGCATGATTCATCCCTTCAAGGAGGCTTGGCCTGTCTATTGTGGAACATTTATAAAATGTTTCACCAGGGGAAAATCATGATTTTATCCATGTTACCTGAATTTTCTGTTGAATTTGAGTGGAAAACAAAACAAATGGAAAGAATTCAAGAAGTTTTTCAGTCAGATGAGAAAATGGTGTTCATGGAGCCCTACCCATACATATATCACTTTCTTCAGTGGTCAGTTATTTAATTATGATTCAAAATTACAGAGTCTATCTAGCAGAAGAAACTTAATGAGTACATTTTTTAAAAAAATAGTTTTTCTTCCAATCCAACCATGGGTAACTGTCTCAGATGCATGTTTTTAGATATTGTTGAATACCACTATTTCCATACATTAGTGGGAGCTGGGAGAAGTATGCTAAGATTGTAAATAAATAATAAAATAATTCAAAGTAGACTTGGACTCACTCGCATGATGTTATGCCAGAGTATCCCTTGAAGTACCAGCTCTAAAGTGCCTACATTAACCCTTTACTTAAATGTTAAAACTCTGTTTGTTTCCCAAAGAGTTTTAGAAGGGAGGAAGGGTGGGGGGATGGATGATCCTGGTGATGAGTATTAAGGAGGGCACAGATTGTATGGAGCACTGGGTGTTATATGCAAACAATGAATCATGGAACACTACATCAAAAACTAATGATGTAATGTATGGTGACTAACATAAACAATAAAAAATAAATAAATAAAGAAATGTCAAAACTCCGACCTTGAGTAAAAGCTGTATGCAACATCAAAGCCAATTGCTGTAAGACTTCACTCCAAGACTTTGCAAATACATGTTCCTATCAGCCATCTATTCCTTTTATTTTGTCTTACTTGTTTTCTTCACAATCCTCCATTAAAAATTTCTCCCTGTCCTTTACAAAGTACACTTTAAGTGCTCAAATAAGTTACTTATTTGCCTCATAACTTCAACAAAAGAGGCAACAAAAGATTAATGGGCTATACCTATACATCTATCTATCGATATCTTTATTAAACAGATGTTAAAAATAGTTACATATTTGAATAGTTACATTATTGTCCTATGAAGTAAGAAAGTAAAACTTGGCAAACTTAAAGGGAAAATTGTTATTATTCTCATATATATAATATATAATAGAATATAATCTCTAATATAAATAATAATATATTACATATTTTCTAATACAAAGAACAACTACATTTTGTGATCATGACCTGGGCCGAAGGCAGTTAAGGCTTAACCCACTGAGCCACCCAAGAACAACTACATTTTGTAAGTATATATAGCATGTGTTGTTTACTTAGAAGAATTCTAATAAAACATATAGTTAAGAATGTTCTAAGTTTGGAACCATATCACAAAATATCATCACTTACATCAAAATTAGAACACATCACTTTTTTTATAAGTTTATTTATTTCTTTTCAGCGTAACAGAATTCATTGTTTATGCACCACACCCAGTGTTCCATGCAATACGTGCCCTCCATAATACCCACCACCTGGCTCCCCCAAACTCCCACCCCCGCCCCTTCAAAACCTTCAGGTTGTTTTTCAGAGTCCATAGTCTCTCATGTTTCATCTCCCCTTACAATTTCCCTCAACTCCTTTCTCCTCTCCATCTCCCCATGTCCTCCATGTTATTTGTTGTGCTCCACAAATAAGTGAAACCATATGATAATTGACTCTCTCAGCTTGACTTATTTCACTCAGCATAATCTTTTCCAGTCTGGTCCATGTTGATACAAAAGTTGGGTCTTCATCCTTTCTGATGGAGGCATAATACTCCATAGTGTATATGAACCACATCTTCCTTATCCATTTGTCCGTTGAAGGGCATCTTGGTTCTTTCCACAGTTTGGCGACTGTGGCCAATGCTGCTATAAACATTGGGGTACAGATGGCCCTTCTTTGCATGACATCTGTATCTTTGGGGTAAATACCCAATTGCAGGGCCATAGGGAAGCTCTATTTTTAATTTCTTGAGGAATCTCCACACTGTTCTCCAAAGTGGCTGCACCAACTTGCATTCCCACCAACAGTGGAAGAGGGTTCCCCTTTCTCCACATCCTCTCCAACACACATTGTTTCCTGTCTTGCTAATTTTGGCCATTCTAACTGGTGTAAGGTGGTATCTCAATGTAGTTTTGATTTGAATCTACCTGATGGCTAGTGATGATGAACATTTTTTCATGTGTCTGATAGCCATTTCTATGTCTTCATTGGAGAAGTGTCTGTTCATGTCTTCTGCCCATTTTTTGACATATTATCTGTTTTGTGTGGAACACATCACTTTTTATTAATTGGGTTATATCTTTGAATGGGAAATTGGACTTTAACATGCATTGTAGTTTCTTCTATTTTGGAGTTGTAAAAGAAAACATGTATTGGACAAGTTAAACAAGCAAAGAAGGTTTTGCTCAAAATTATTGCAACACATGTCAAGATTATCATATAATGGGAATGAGACTAAACTCAACTCTACTTTAAAAAAAAAACAGAAGAATTTTTAAGTTCTGGGGTAGTTTAGCAGAAAACTAGTAGAAGGCAGTAGTGAGGAGGTGAGTTAATATGATCAGAACATCTGTATTTGCTCATTAATACTCATAGAAGTTATACTCTCACCCTCCCACAGACACTGAAACACAGGGACCGTGTCTTTCTTGATTATATTTCAAAAGGATGGCTTCTACATCACCAAGAAAGATATTCATGGGTTGTAAATCTCAAAGACATTAGAAGATTTGTATATCTCAAATGGCAGAGAATTTAAATTGCAAGATTTTTTAAAGTAAATGGTTTAAGAGATGGGGGATTAGGGGCCCATAATCAGGGAGAAACCTATCTCAAGTCGAGGGGAAGGATAAGGCTTGCTATCATGGTTAGAGTTAATATGGGAGGGAATACTGTATTTTACAAAGCCATCCTTCTCTGAAGTTGACCTGGACATAAATTCATGTGTGGCATTACCAAAATACAGACCATAATAAGAGTCAAAGAGAAGCTGAAGTCAGGTTAGGCTCCTCTTTTATACAATCTCTATTTAGAAACAACTGTTTTTCCCATACCCTCATACTGTCCCTCTGAATTAGATAGTATATGTTTACAGAAGTCTGTAGCTCCTTTTGGCTCCACATGACTACCTGAAAAGCTCTACAAATTTTTAAAAAAAGAAGTGAAAGAGAAAATGACCTGAATGTGTATATAAAATGCCTTTTATTGGGATAATGTTGTAACCAGAGAAGTCAATTTCCTTGAAACAGTTTACAACTGTCATTTGGAATAAAACCTGGAAGAATTTAGAGGGAAATGATCCTCATTTGGTCCTAATTATCTCTCTTTTAATTAGAGCTTTTCAATGTTCACTTAGTGGAATATACTGAGGTATCACAATAGCAACATAGAATTTCTCAATTTTATAACTGGAAGAGACCTTAGAGGGTATCAGGTCCAAGCAGTTCATTTTAAAGGTGAAATAACTAAGATAAAACAATTTGTCCATTGGGTATATCTCTTACTCCCTTACACACATGAACACACACACACACACACACACACACACATGCATGCTACATAATAGCATGAAAAGTGGAGGAATATTCTCTTTCTAAATTTCATATCCCTAAATTTTATTATAATGCTATATCCCATCAAGGTCGTTTAACATAATATTATGATTCTTATGATTTATGATTACACACTACTTAGGACTATCATACTGCATTTTGCATTATGATAAATACTTGATGAAAATATTCCCTACATTCTTTTAATTAAAAGTTAGTTGAATTTTAAAATTATTCCTCAGTTATCAAAACTTATTTTATATGGAAAGAATAGAGTTCCTAGTTGATTTCATTGTCATTCAGGTACAAGTGAGCCTTGTGACCTGGCCAATGAGAAACAGCATTCTTAAACTGCTCATTATCAAATAGGCTTATAATAAATCCATCTATTTCTTCCTTAGTGAATTTTTTTAATCAGTTATGATTTAAATTTTTAAGAGACAAGAAAGTATAAGTCCCTTTGCAGAGACTATTCATCTTTTTAAGAACTATTAAACAGTAACTCTGTTTTAGATTTTGTATATGTAACTGAGCCATATTTTCATGATTAAACAAACATTATGCCCAAA
The DNA here is from genome assembly GCF_963455335.1 of Martes martes. Classification (NCBI taxonomy): domain Eukaryota; kingdom Metazoa; phylum Chordata; class Mammalia; order Carnivora; family Mustelidae; genus Martes; species Martes martes. The sequence goes on from NC_137902.1 coordinate 60,019,855, forward strand.
TATTAATGTACCTTCAAAATTCGTATGTTGAAATCTTAACTCCCAACATAATGGTATTAGGTGGGACCATGGAAAATAATTTGGTCATGAGGGTGCAGCCCTCATAAATGGGATCAGTGCTCTTATAAGAAAAGACAGATTATTGTTCAAAACAGCTTTTCTTTATTGATTTTCTGTCTAGGTGTTCTATTATTGAAGTTGGGTATTAAAGTCTCATATTCTTTGTATAACTGCCAATTTCTCCCTTCATATCTGTCAATTTTTGCTTTAAATATTGAAACCAAAATGAACTCTAACATATGTAAAACTTTCCACCCAACAACAGAATACACATTCTTCTCAAGTACACATGCAGTATTCTCTAGGATAGATTGCATGTTAGGTAACAAAACAAGGCTTAACCAATTTAAAAAGATTAAATAAAGAATTTAAAATAACTTTAAGTGTTTTTTCTAACCACAACAGAACAGAATTATGTCATTAATGGTAAGAAAATGGACATTTCACAAGTGTGTGGAAATTAAACACCACATTCTTGAATAACCATTGATCAAGGAGGAGATCAAAAAGGAAGTCTTACAACATATCTTTTTTGTTTGTTTATTTTTTGTTTATTTTATTTTATTTTATTTTATTTTATTTTATTTTATTTTATTTTTTCAGTGTTCCAAGATTCATTGTTTATGCACCACACCCAGTGATCCATGCAATACGTGCCCTCCTTAATACCAACCACCAGGCTCACCCATCCCCCAAACCCCCTCCCCTCCAAAACCTTCAGTTTCTCAGAGTCCACAGTCTCTCATGCTTTGTCTCCCCCTCTGATTTCCCCCAATTCACTATTCCTTTCCTTCTCCAAATGTCCTCCATGTTACTCCTTATGCTCCACAAGTAAGTGAAATCATATGATAATTGACTCTCTGCTTGACTTATTTCACTCAACATAATCTCCTCCAGACGCATCCATGTTGATACAAAAGTTGGGTCTTCATCCTTTCTGATGGAGGCATAATATTCCATTGTATATATGGACCACATCTTCTTTATCCATTCATCCACTGAAGGGATTCTTGGCTCTTTCCACAGTTTGGCAATTGTAACCATTGTTGCTATGAACATTGGGGTACAGATGGCCCTTCTTTTCACTACATCTGTATATTTAGGGTAAATACCCAGTAGTGCAATTGCAGGGCCTTAGGGTAGCTCTATTTTTAATTTCTTGAGGAATCTCCACACTATTTTCCAAAGTGGCTGCACCAACTTGCATTCCCACCAACAGTGTAAGAAGGCTCCCCTTTCTCCACATCCTCTCCAGCACTTGTTGTTTACTGTCTTGTTAATTTTGGCCATTCTAACTTGTGTAAGGTGGTATCTCAATGTGGTTTTGATTTGAATCTCCCTGATGGCTAATGATGATAAACATTTTTTCATATGTCTGTTAGCCATTTGTATGTCTTCTTTGGAGAAGTGTCTGTTCATGTTTTCTGCCCATTTTTTGACATGATTATCTGTTTTGCGCATGTTGAGTTTGAGGAGTTCTTTATAGATCTTGGATATCAGCCCTTTGTCTGTAGTGTCATTTGTGAATATCTATAATGTATCTTGAAATAAAAACACAACATATCAAAATTTACAGGATGCAGCAAAATCAGTTCTAAGAGGTAAGCTTATAGAAATAAATGCCTATGCTAAAAAAGAATAAAAACTCAAATAAGTAATTTAACTTTATACCTTAAGAAAAATTTTTAAAAGACAACAAACTAAGTCACAAAAGGAAATATAAAGAGTAGAGCAGAGATGAATCAAATAGAGAAGAAAAATATAATAGAAAAAGTTAATAAAACTAAGTTTGTTTTTTTTTTTTTTTGAAAGAACAACAACAACAAAAATCTCTACACACTTCACTGGACTAAGAAAGAAGAAAAGACTCAAAAAATAAGAAATGAAAGAGGAAACATCACAATGGATGCCTCAGAAATACAAAGAATTGTAAGAGACTGTTATGAATAAATACATGCCAGAAAATTTAATAACCTGGAAGAAATGAATGAATTCCTAGAAACATACAACCTACCAAGACTTAATCATAAATATAGAAATCCTGAACAGACCAATATCAAATAGGTTGAGCAGTTAATAAAACATAACAAAACAAAACAAAACCTCTAACAAAGAAAAGCCCAGGACCAGATGGGAACACAGGAGGGAGGAACAGAGGGAGAGGGAGGAGCAGCACACCCTGCTGAACAGGGAGCCTAATGTGGGGCTTGATCCTAGGATCCTGAGATCATGACCTGAGTGGAAGGCAGACACTTAACTGACTAAGGCACCCAGGTAACCCAATGTACTAATCCTTCTTAAACTCTTCCAAAATAAAGAAATAGAAAGATTCCCAAATTCATTTTATAGGGACAGCATCACCCTTATACAAAAGCCAGACAAATACACCAGAAGAAAAGAAAACTACAGGTCAATTTCCTTGATTAACATAAACACAAAAATTCTCATCAGTATGTTACCAAACCAAATTCAACAGCACATTAAGAGATCATATAACAGGGCGCCTGGGTGGCTCAGTGTGTTAAACCTCTGCCTTTGGTTCAGGTCATGATCTTAGGGTGCTGGGATTGAGCCCTGCATTGAGCCCTCTGCTCAGCAGGGAGCCTGCTTCCTCCTCTCTCTCTCTCTCTGCCTACTTGTGATCTCTATCAAATAAATAAATAAATACAAATCTTTGCGGGGGGTGGGGGGAAATCATATACCATCAGCAAGTTGGATTTATCCCTGGATCCAAAGATAGTTCCACATACACTAAATAATCATCTCAAAAGACAGAGAAAAAGTGATTGACAAAATTCAATACTCATTCATGATAAAACTCTCAGTAAAATAATTGTGGAAGGAACTCATCTTAACATGATAAAGAGCATGTATAAAAAACCCAAGCTAACATCACAATCAACAGGAGTAAATTGAAAGTTTTCCCCTAAGATCTAGTGCATGTTTACATGCACACGTACACATGCACACATACAAAAATCCAAATCAGAAAGGAAGAAGTTAACTATCTCTGTTTGGAGATGACATAATCATATATGAAGAAAATTCTTAAGATGAACCAAAAACCTGGGGCGCCTGGGTGGCTCAGTGGATTAAAGCCTCTGCCTTCAGCTCAGGTCATGACCCCAGGGTCCTGGAATCGAGCTCCGCATCAGTCTCTTTGCTCGGTGGGGAGCCTGCTTCTACCTCTCTCTCTGCCTGTGTCTCTGCCTACTTGTGATCTCTGTCTGTCAAATAAATAAATAAAATCTTAAAAAAAAAAAAAAGATGAACCATAAACCTTTTAGAACATGTAAACAAATTCGAAAATTTGTAGAATACAAAATTAAATATAAAATTTAGTCACAATTACATACACAAAAAGCAAACTATCTGAAAAGGAAGTTGAGAGCATGATTCTATTCATAATAGAAATAAACAACAACAACAAATTTAGGAATAAATTTAACCAAGAGATAAAAACGTGCTCACTGAAAATAAGGTTAATGAAATAAATTAAGGAAGGCACAGATAAAGGGAAAGACTGCCTGTGTCCATGGATTCAGATAATTAACATTGTTAAAATGTCCATAACATATAAACTAATGTACAGATTCAGCACAATCTATCAAAATTCCAATGGTATTCTTTGCAGAAATAGGGAAAAAAAAACTATCTTAAAATTTGTATGGAACCATAAAAGACCTTGAATAGCCAAAGCAATCTTGAGTAAGAAGAACAAAGCAGGAGACATTACACTTCTTAATTTCAAAATTACAAAGTTTCATAATCAAAACTGTATGGCATTGACATAAAAACAGACACATGTACTGATAGAGCACAATAGAGAAACAAAAAATAAATCCACACATCTATGGTCAACTTATCCTTGCCAAATGTGTCAAAAATACACAATGGGGGAAAAGACAGACTCTTTAATAAATAGTATTGGGAAACTATATCCATATGCAGAAGAATTAAATTGGACTTTTATCTCATACCATATATAAAATTCAACTCTTTAATATGGATTAAAGGCAAACATAAGACCTGAAACTAAAACTACGAGAAGAAAATGTAGGAAAATGTTGCCTGACATTGGTCTAGGCAATGACTTTTTGGATATGACCCCAAAAGGACAGGCAAAAGCAAAAAAGACAAATAGGATTGCAACAAACTAAAAAGCTTCTTCATAACAAACAACAGGGTGAAAAAGCAACCTAGAGAATGGAAGAATGTAAATTGGTACAACTGCAAAAGAAAACAATATGGAGGATGCTCAAAAATTAAAAATTGAAGCACTGTAAATCCAGCAATCTCACTTCTGGGTATATATTTGAAAGAAATGAAATCAGTGTGTGAAATTACAGTGTATATAATTGTGTGATTGTGTGTGTGTGTGTGTGTGTGAGATTATGTAGATATATATACATATAAAAAATGGGAGATATTGGTCAAAGGCCACAAAGTTATGCAAGTTAGTACAATAAGTAAATTCTAGAGATCTAATGTATTGGCATGACTATACCGCCATGTTAACATTACTGTTTACCAATATATTATTGTATACTTGAAGTTTTCTAAGAAAGTAGATCTTAGTTTTTCTCACCACCAAAAAAAAAAAAAAAAGAAAAGAAAAAGAAGAAAGAAGAGAAAAAAATAGAAGCTATATAAAGTGACGGATATGTTAATTAGCTCGATTATGATTATTTTACAATGTGTATATATATATATATATATATAAAAACATCAGGTTGTGTACTTTAAATAGACACAATTTTTATTTGTACACTAGACCTCAATAAAGCTGGAAAAATAAGCTACTGCCATCTTCAAAAAACAAGGAAAAAGAGAGAGAGAGAGAGACAAAAGAACTTGTGCTCTCTCTGCTCTTTGCATGTGAGAAGATGGCCACTTGCAAAGCAGGAAGTGGATCTCCACTAGATACTGGATCTGACAGCATCTTTGACTCCCCAACCTCCAGAACTATGAAAGATAAATGTTTGCTGTTTAAGCTACCCAGTCTATGGTAATTTGTTATAGCAGCCCTAACTGATAAGTCAACAGCTAAAACTCAGTTATGAAGTATCTATAATAAATTATTTAAAAAGAGTCAGATAAGTTACATGAGCAAAATAATGATTACCTTCCACATTAGATTATTTTTCTAAAATTGTATATCTGTTCAAAGCAATTGTATGACATGTTTAAACAGTTTAATGTTTAAGAAGCATCAATAACAATCAGCTTCCCTCTACGCTATGCCAAAATACACTCATAAGTTTCCTCATTAATGCTCTCTTCCAAACAAATTATTGACATTTCCTTTTTTTTAATTTTAAGATTTAGGTAGGTTAGTGTTTTGTTTTGTTTTGTTTTGTTTTGTTTTTTGTAGGTTAGTTTTAAAACAATGTTCTTGCAAAAGAAAAAATAGTTCCTGCTCAACATAACACAAACTTGAATATTATATTTATCCTGAACTATAGCAAAATAAAACATTTTAATTCTGTACTCAGATATTAATTTTAGATTAGTCTTACCAATTTAGAAATATAAAAAGGTGTATGTTGATTATGTTTCTTCTATAAGTTTTATTCATATAATTCAGACCATTTAATACTGCTTCTAGGTGTTAAAAATTACTAAAACTTGCAATTCATAAAAAATTAGTGTTCAAAATTTCATATTGGCTACAATAACTAAATTTTCAATATTCTGTATATTAATACTTTTCCCAAAGGAATGCTTACTTTTTTGAATCATTTCACCATCAACATACATAAATAAGGCCTAAAAGGCAATGTGATCCTGTCATAACTTTTGATTAAAGTAGAAATTTGTGCAACCTCAATTCTTTTGTGAAGCAATTTTGAAAAATATCAAGAGATTGTAATTACTTTGAGAATATAAAATACTTATAAAAACATATAAGTAGAAAACTGAAAAGGGTGTAATATCTGTATATGTGAAAAAGTTCTATGTATTATTTTTCATATGATATTTACAAAAACATCCAAATATCCAGTTATAAGGGGTTAATAAAGTATACTTCATCAATGCAATAGACTATTTTGCAATCACAAAAATATGTTTGCAAAGTTTTAATAAAATGTAGGGAATTATTTATGCAAGAATTAAAAGAAGGAAAATTTTAAAATTCCCCAAATAGTAACAAGAGTTGATTTTGAGTTGAGGGATTGTGAGTGAGTTTTTCTTTCTGAACCCTTTTTTGCATTGCCAGACTTTTGCTGGTCATGATCTAAGAAGGATTTTAAAATATAATAATCGTTAAGTAAGAGTATTTTAAAATTACTCTACTATAAAAATGCAATGTAACTGGACACATTGGAATCTATCCTTACAGCAGAACCCTTATGTGAAGAGGAATTGAAGTTAGACCAGTCAAAATTAATTCTGTCTCCAATACTTACTAGTAGTGAGAACTAAAGCTATGCATTGTTCAGCTCCAAGCCCCCATTTATTTGTTTAAATATTTGGATAAGTACTATAATGCCTATTTATTTATTTGTTTTTACAATACCTATTTATTTTATTTTTTCAAACTTTTATTTAAATTCTAGTTAGTTAACATATAGTGTAATATTGGTTTCAGGAGTAGAACTTAGTGATTCATCACTACATAGAACACCCAGTGTTCATCACAAGTGCCTTCCTTTCTACCAATCACTCATTTAATCCATCCCCCACCCAGTTCCAACAACCCTCACTTGGTTCTCTACAGTTAATAGTCTCTTATGGTTTATTCTCTCTCTCTCTTTTTTCTCCTTTCTCCTAGGTTCATCTGTTTTGTTTCTTAATCTCCACATATCAGTGTAATCATACAGCATTTATCATTCTCTGACAATACCTAACTTTTAAAGTTAAGGTGAAGAAAGTTAAAATTGGAGTAAGAAATATTAGGAATATAGCATTGTAGATATTAAATTCAAGTCATTATCACTCTTGAAAAATAGAAATAGGTAATTATTAATAGAATGTGTATAGAATATTTTTTCTGATATGGAGTATATTAATTGCTAATATAAATGCTTAGTTTTCCATATCATTGGTGTTGATAACATAAATCCTGGTATCCTATATTATGGCTGATAGAAATGGAAAGGAAAATTTAGATAAAACTCTTACCATAGGTAATGAAGCTGATTCGTCCAGAGAGAAATATTTTAAATATAAAATTATGAAATATTAGTAATGATCACACCATATGGAAATGACTTCTATGACAATGTTGATGACTTTGGTTTATATAAATATATATTTACATAGTTTGGATTGTCAAATATGGAAATTTCATACACATACTTATGTGAATGTGTGTACACACACACATTGAGAGAGTGATTGTATAGGGTTCATTTACAACATACTGTCCTTCATTCATGAAAATATCTTAATACTCATCTGAGAAAGATCCTTTTCCTTTTTTTAAAAATTTTTTTATGGATAATACAATATCAAACAACCATGAAACCACCACCACCAGAATATTTACAAAACTTATAATGACTTACAAGTTCTCCTTCTGTCTTCCTGCCTACTACCACTTGTGGTTTTCGGTTCCACGCTTTCATTTTCATAGTTATATTTAGATGTCACATTAAGCAGAGAATGATAGGGCAAATAGTGCTGCACTATACGGCAATATTATTCACTTCAACTGCTGCTTAGTATTTCTCAGCATAACTTTTACCCCTATATCTTCATCCAGTCTCTTGCCAATTGTCTTTTTATTTACTTGTGTGTTTGTTTGTTTGTTTGTTTTGAAAGCGTGAGCACAGGAGAGAGAGAACTGGGGGAGTCATAAAGGGAGAGGGAGAGAGAGAATCTTAAGCAGGCTTCATGCCCAGCACAGAGCCTGGGTTCAGTCTCAAGATCCTGAAATCAAAGCTGACTCAAAATCAAGGGTTGAATGCTTAACTGACTGAGCCACCCAGGTGCCCCCAACTGTTTTTTTATGTTGCCATTTACTTTTTCTGATGTTCAAAGTTATGCTGTTCTAAATATTCATGTACATTCATGTACATAGTGTATATTCAATTCTATACATTGTTATATCAATTACTATTTACTTATTTTAATGCTGTTTCCTGATTTCAAAATAATCCATGATATGAATTCACAAATAATTTAATTAAAGTATCATCTTATTTTGAGCTGAGGGGATTCAGAGCAGCTTTCTCATGTCGATGATAGAAGTTATAAATAAGCAAGTGGGGGTGAGAGGAGCAGAAGTATGGCTGAGTTAGAATTAGAGATATCAGTAAGGGCTCATGTTTATATTAATGTATAGATAGATGATGGGTACATAGATGATAGACCACTCACATATTCAGTGTGTATACTAATACATGTAAAGTGGTTTTAGAGTTGAGAAAACATTACCATTTACCATTAGGAACAAATTTATGAACCTGAGTGCAGTATTAAGACAGAGTTCCTTCTGTCTTTAATTTTATGGTATCAAGTCAAAGCATTGTTTTCCAAAGTTACTTAGATCAGCTACTTTGGCATTTCCTTCAGGAAGGTTATATCATACATTTATAATATAGTTATACTTTTTGTTACAGTATACATTCTATCCTGTGATTACCTGTCATGTTGTTTGACTTTTGAAAAAATTTGCACACGGTACAAAAAGTTGACTTTTTGTTTTGGTCAATTTTATGGATTTTGACAAATGCATAAAGTAGAATATCCACTAATAATACTACACAGAAGAGTTTTATCACCTCAAAAATCCCTTTTGTGATTCCTTTATACTCAAACTTTCTCTCTCTCCCAGCCACTGGCAATCATTGATTTGTTTTCTGTCCCTATTATTTTGCCTTTTTCAGAATGGCAAATTAATGACATGTAGTCTTTTGAGTCTAACTTCTTTGACCAAGCAAAATGTATTCAAGAGTAACCTATATAATTGAGTGAATCAGTGTTTCAAGTTTTTGCTGTTTGTGTTTGTTTCATTTTTTTTTTAAGGTGGCTGAATAGTAGCCCACTGTATGAGCCATATATATATATATATTTTTTTAATTCATCCATTAAAGGACATCTTCATTGTTTTCAGATCTGGGTGACTATGAATAGAGCTGCCATAAACATCCATACAAAGATTTTTATGTAAGCCTTAAATTTCTGAGTCACTTCACTCAAGAATTAGGAGTGAAAACAGCTATAATGTGTGGTAAGTATGTGTTTAAATTTATAAGAAACTACCATACTGTTTTTCAAACTGAATGTGCCATTTGCCATTCCATTAAGGGCCTCTTTTGCTCATGACTTTTGCCAGAATTAACATTTTCCATTTTTTTTAAATTAAGCATTTTAGTAATTTGTGTAGTGATTGTATTTATCTAAAGACGAATGATGTTGACTATATGTCACTCGTATATCTACATTGGCTCATATAGTGACTGTGTAGGTATTTTGTGGGTTTTTTTATTTTTATTTTTTTATAGTTGAGTTTTATTTGGAAATATTTTAATGATTTAATAATTATTTATAATTATATAATTATATATAATATAATATATTATATATATAATATAACTAAATTATATAATAATTTAATAATAATTTATTTGGAAATATTTTCTCCCAGTTTGTTTCATTTAACAGTATCTTTTGTAGAGAAAAATTGTTCAGCTTGGATAAAGTCTAAGTTACTAATTTTTCCTTTTGTGAATTGTACTTTTGGTCTTTATATGAAAACCTGTTATCAAAGCCATTGTTACACAGATTTCCCATCACATGTTCTCAAATATATTTCATAGTTTTGTCTTTTATATTTAGGCCGATGATCCATAGGCCTAATTTGTATATGCAAAGCATATGTCAAAGATCTCATTTTGCATAGGGAAATCCAATTGTTTCTGTGCCTTTTGTTGACAACACTATCTTTTCTTTAATGAATTAAAAGAAAATGATCCCTGTGTATCTTTACCACAAATCTGTTCATATATTTGTATGGATCTATTTCTTATATTGCTATTCTCTTTCATTATTCTATGTGGGCTCTTTAATTTAGTGTGCTGTCTGCATAGATGAAATGTTTTTATTGTGTTTTTACTGCATTTTTAGCTTTCAAGAATCCCTGCAAACCTATGCTACTCACGGATGGGTTTCTGCCTAGACTCGTTCCTCACTGAGTGGTAGCCTCTTACTTGGTACTTGATCAATCCTGATGGATTTGAGTGAGCTCTTCATGTTCCTGGTTGAGCCTCAGTCTTTTGTGAGACTTGTATGCCCCAGACCTTGTGCTTGAGACATTCTCTGAATTCTGAATTCCTGCCATTCTCTTTGTTTAGCAAACACACAGCTCATATTTGTGATGAGTTTTGAGTGGGAAAGTGTTCCTTGTATTCCCTCAAATAGTAGCAGACCTCTAGTCTGTATGGGAACAAATCCTGAGTCCAGGAAGTCTTTGTATTCCTCTTCTTAAGAGACAACAATTTTAACAACCTCCCATCAAACCAATGTGGGTGGGGAGTGGCACAGAAACCTGTGGGCTCAAGCAGAGAATTTCTTGCCTTTTACTGAGCCAGATAGGCTTTGCTTACCCCTTTTCCTGAAATAAGTTCCCAACATTCTTACTGGGGTACGTAATAATAGTTACTGTGAAATTTGTAGAAATCTACCATTTCAGGGTTTCTCATGTCTCTCATGGTTTATTTCTCAGAGAAGTGAATGTTTTTCCCCACCTTCCACTCTCTAAAATGCCTCACCTCACTGAAGAATTTAATAGCTGGTTAATCAATTAAATAGAATTGTAGCATTAGTTTGAACTGTCTTATTGATATTGCATTTTCTTTTTCTTTTTGATGTCTTCAATAATGATTCAGTGATAGGTTAACTGTTATCTTTATTTTCTCTGCCATTTAGGTACTTGGTAGGAAGGATAAATTAAAATCCTATTATACAGAATGGAAGACAAGTTGAGCAGAAAATTGAATTATTTTGCAGATTATAAACCATCAATTGCATAGCATAAATAATTATTTTTATTTTGCTTTCCATTTCTTATTTGATCCTAACTGCAAACGAGGTCAGCAATGAGTTTTCCTGCAGACATAGTGAATTTTATTCCATTAAATAGCTTTAAAATCTTCAGTAATTTATAAAATTGTTCATATCTCAATGTAAAAATTAATTTTAAAAACACATTTTTCACTCTTGTTTAAAACAAATTTCTTAGTATTTTCAACCAGCACTGACAGTTTCAGAGCTCTTATTATTTCCTTAGCAGTTTTCTAAGCAGAAGACAGAAGATAATAAATGAAACAGCTATTAGCCAATGCAATTAGTATACAAACCCTGACAAATATGTAGATAAAAATTAGATGTTGTGGTACAGAAATTGAGTGAGTTTCCTGGACCCCCAGGTAGGAATTTAAAGACTCAGATCTCTAGTATATCATTAGAGACCTCTTTCCACTTTTATACACTCTTAAGTATTGCTTCTAAGTATTATCTTCTCTCCCATTTAAAATGATATTGGTGCAATTTATCAATTCCAATTCCAGGTACATTCCATCTTTTTCCAACATATATTTGTTTATCCTAATTTATACACACACACACACACACACACACACACATTCATAGAATTGTAACTTCTTATATTTCAGAGGAAGATAAGCATCAATAAATGTCACATAGGGCTAATAAACATTGTCCTCTTCCCATAGACCATACAGGAAAGAGGGGAGCTGAGCACAAATGGGTAAGATAAACTCCCTTCCCAAAGTGGTATGGAAGAAGATCAAGTATTTACCTGTATTTTCCTAGTATCTTAGGAAGGAAGGCCTATTTTATCACTTAAAGTGCATTCTGTGAATTTTGCTTTTATTTAAGATGTGAGAGGCCACAGGAAAATGTCACATTTACCCTATGCAAGTAAAACCTGGAAAATATACAAAAATCATAAATTCTCTTGAGTCTATTAGAGAGCCAAGGATCCAAGTAACCTGGGCTAACTGAATCTAAATAGTGACAAATTTCTCCAAGAGGTGATGAAGACCAACAAATTGTTTCACATTTGCTGGAGTGTGGAAGAAGTGGCTGTCATATAAACAGGTGAGAAGAATTCAGCTGAAAAGACAGGAAATCAAGAAAGGCTGAGTTGGCTTAGCATGCCAGTGTAGAAGAGAAACCAAAGGTCAGACACATGGTAACTTCCTAGTCACTTGCCAGCTTTTTCCCAAGAGCCTCCACTGGGTACTCATAAGAGAGATTTGGGGAAAAACAGGAACCTAGAGAGTCTCTTGGTGGCACAGATATGTGGGAGGTTATTGATTGTTCTTAGAGACCAGAAACAAATATCACCCATACCTGGAGACCCTTCTTTCATATGAAAGGAGTCTTCAACTGTTGGGGGAAGAGCAGGAAACACTATGGTCCTCATGATTCAAGAAAACAGTCAGTGCTTCTGCAGGAGAGGAGGAAGCAAACCCATCGGCCTCTAGGCAGGAGGTAGGGAAACCTCCAGATTTAAGATATCTGCAACCATTTGAGGTGAGGTAGAAACAATTTTCCACACAAGACCACGATAGATGGAATGCACATTTTGGTTTCTAGGAGAATTGATATAAATACCGAGAACAGAACATCTTAACACCAAGACTCAGTGCACAGTTTGCCTTTTATTTTATTTTATTTTATTTTAGATCTTTCCTGGAGCTCTTTCATTTTAGATATGTGTTGTTCTCTCTCTCTCTCTCTCTCTGTTCTTTCCCCCTTCCTCCCTCTCTCCCTTCCTTCCTTCCTTATTTCCTGTGTCTGTCTTTCTGTCTCTCTTTCTTTCTGAAACTCAAATTACACAAAAGTTATTATGTTTGATATTGTCCCCTGGGTCTTGGATACTCTGTTGTGTTTCATTTTCTTTTCTTTTATTCCTTTTTCTCTTTGTTTTTTGGTGTAGGTAATTCCTAGGAAGATAGATAATTCCCATTTATCTATTTTCAAGTTCGCTTTTTCTTACCTTTGCTGTGTGTGCTGATTTATCATTCTTCATATCTGAAAATTTTTCTTGAATTTTTTGTGACCCTCAATAATTTCCATCTCTCAGCTTAAATGGCTCATCTATTCATACACATTGTCTAACTTTTTCTGTAAACCCTTTAACATATTGGTAGAGTTATTTTATAATTCCTGACAAGTAGCTCCAGTATCTCTTCTATCTGAAACTGATTTTTTTAAATTATTTCTTGCTCTATTGATTTCTCAAAAATTTTTTATGAAATGACAGTTGTCATATTTAGAGGAAAGTAGAAAATGGAGTAAAATTTACATTTGGAAATGGACACACATCTCCTGTTAGGCCATTAATGTGGATGAGTTGATTCAGTCAATAGAATTTAGATTTTATTTTTGCTATAGTTGTTTGATGCATCAAAGCCTTAGAGTTTCTCCAGCAGTAGACTGATATCACATGTCACCATCTGAGACACAGGTTACTTAAAACTAGAGTCTGAAACAGAGATTCTTGAATAGAAGATAGGTGCTCTCAGAAGTAAAGTAAAGCAGGTTAATATTAGAAAAAAGGTAAACAAGATACAGTTGCAAGACAAATCTAGCAAAGTATGATCCTATGGGAAATCTGGAGTGTGACTTGCGAGACAAAGGCTCTCTTACCTAGAGAAAAGGCAGCCAAGTTATACCCATACCTGAGTCAATGATTGTCTAGAGGTCATCCAGTGGAAAAAGCACACAGCTTCTCAAGCATCTCCCATTGGGACAGTTTCCATCTGACATGTTCAAGCCTCTGGGAAAGATATAATTGCAGCATCTGCCGGATACATCAGCTAAATAATTGGAATCCAGGCAGGACACCCAGAGCATCTGATTCACTCTGAATCCAAATTCTATATTCTGTCATTCCAATCAAATCACAGATACTGATTCAGCTAGGATGTTAATGTATTAAATCAAGGAACTAGAAGTAAAATGATAAAAGAATATTTCATTAAGTGTAAAACAAAAGCATGTGTTAAGTAGTATCACTATAATTCTAAGTAGTATTATTTTTTCCTACACTAGCTTGAAAACAGATGTTCAAAATTTACTAGTTTTATTTTTGCCATAAATTCCATGTGTATGTATGACTACTATAGGCTTAGAGCTGGCAAACTAAAATGGAATAGACACATTGGATAATCACTTGCACATCGGATAATGAGTCATGATACCTGAGTCCTAGTCTAGAAGTGATTACTAACAAATGCTATGGTTTTGGACAAGTTACTTCTTCTCCTAGCCGTGGCTTATTTCTAAAAGGCAGATAAGAAAGACAACACATAATTTTAAGATTCAATTTGGCTTAGGGAAATTTTATTCAAATTCAGAATATATAACATGTGCCTTTCCTTTACTGCTAACAGCAAAATGATATTCTGCAATGCAGACTATTCTCCATGCAAATTAACAGTGATTTGAAATACCATAATGAGACATTCCAAAATGTGCTTAAGTAGTGGATTAATTTACACCTGCATTTTAAAATTCTACTGCAGGAGATTTTTTTTTTTAACAAAATGTTTAAATATAAATATAAAATGGCCCTGAGAAAAAGAAAGAAAACAAGCTAAAATTGCAAGCCAGTAGATATTTGGGTGAGAAAAAAGAGTCATTAAGGAAATCAGGTTAGATCTAAGTGTGATCATTTTTAAATGTCTTTTTTAAATATGCTAATAGTTTATTTTTAACTGGCAAAAAAGAGAAGCACAAACTCAGGGATCCACAAAAATCTTATATACGTTTCAGAGAAGAAAAGATGCTTAGCTTCTCATTTGAGTCTCTATTCTGAATGAGAACACTAAGGTGAAAAAGTTTAGGGGTGGAATGAATAGGGGCTTTGATCAGAATTAGAAGTTCTCTTTTGGACTCTGCTGAAATTAAAGGTGTCAAAGATCTGTTTAAAAAAGAAGCATTATTTTATTGTTAATCACCCTAGATTTCCTTAGAAATATATATTTTACTCTGAATAACCTGCACTACCATTTCATTGAATTTACATTTTTATATTTCTCCAAATTCATGAGAAGGATCTATATAAATATTTTATTCTATATTGATATATATGGGGGAAGACCCAAATAAAATTTTGGTGAGAGATAGAGAGAAAACACCTAACTCAACAAAAAATCTTATGTGGTCAAAGGCAAATATTGTGGGTTTTAAAAATCACAAAGCCCAGGAAGATATTAGTCTATTAGACAAAGTTGGGAACAAAGTTCCTGCTCGCAGACACACTCTTTCCATCTTTGCTTCAAAAGGCCTTACCATATGATGTAGTATGTGAATTCATTTTTTTTTAAAGATTTTATTTATTTATTTGAGAGAGAGAGATCATGCACAAGCAAGGGGGGGGGGACAGATAGAGAGGAAGAAGCAGACTCCCCACTAAATGGGAAGCCCAAGGACAAGGATGCAGGACTTGATCCCAGGGCCCTGAGATCATGACCTGAGCTGAAGGCAGATGCTTAACTGATTGAGCGACCCAGCATGTGAATTCTGAAGGTTATGGAACAAAAAAAGACAATGAGAAAGATATAATGGAATAGTACAATAGTGAACAGTTTCTGACTCATAATGCTTTCTTTTTCCTGAATCCTTCATGAGGTCATGCAAGGCATCAATAAAATATCTAAATATACCTCAATTTAGATAAATATGTGCATGCATTTTATGCTGTTCCAGGACTCTAAAGACTCATTTTGTTGCAAGATGCGGTAGGCATCAGTAAATATGGAGCTTATAGAATTTTTAAGTAAAGATCTACATACATAATAATATAATAAATGCACATTGAGATTAAAATGAAAACTCATTAAAGCTTTAATCATAACAACATCATTATGGGCATCTTGATATTTCTATGTCAATAATTCTTTAAACAAACAGTATTTTTGCTATGTTTATGCTGTATTAATAATGTCATTGGTCTAAAGTGTGCATTAACATGCAAAAAGTAATGGATTAATTCCATATGATCTATATATGGCAAATATATAAGAAAATGGTACATTTCTTACCATTTTTTATGTTTTTTTTTTCTTAGTTTAGAGGTCTGTCTTTCAAATTCTTTCACTGAAATTGTTCTGTTCTTTGTTAACTTGTACTTTGAATTATTTTAGAAGAATATGCACTATGGGAAAGTCATTGATAATTTGTGATTAAAATCATAAAGTTAAAAAAAAAATACCTGTCTACTTCCAGAATCACACTCATTGTTTTTGGACAGTATTGGAGATTATCTGGTTAAACTTCTGATTTCACAGTGAGACTTGCAGATTTTCCAGGCTTAACATTTTTGCCCAGAGGTAAAGAATTTTTAAAGTATTAGATAAGGCATGTAATTGATACTCTTGCTCCTATTGAAAGTTGTTATTCAAAATATAAGCCTCTGATCAGAAACATTGGCACACCTGGAAGCTGGTTAGAGATACAGAATCTCGGTCACTATTCCAGATATATTGAATTAGAATATACAATTGAGTAAAATCCTTGGTGTTCATTAAATTTAGTAAATCCTCGGCGATTCAAATAAAAGTGCAACAAGAACTTCTCATTAAGAAAGTTTGGGGTGGGAGGAGATATCCCACAATGACCTCATTTCACTTCAATATTCAACTTTGCTTCTTGAGTTCAAAGGCAATGTTCACCAAAGCAGGATGCTTGGGTCTTCCTTGGTGTAGCAAGAAAATACTAGGACTTTTGGGATGCCTGGGTGGCTCAGTTGGTTAAGCATTTGCCTCTGGCTCAGGTCATGATCCCAGGGTCCTGAGACTAGGTTCCACTTCAAAGCTCCTTATTAAGCAGGGAGCCTACATCTCCCTCTGTGTGCTTCTCCCTCTGCCTGTCACTCCCCCAGCTTATGCTCTCTCTCTCTCTCTCTCTCTCTCTGACAAATAAATAAATAAAATTCTTTAAAAAAATACAAGAATTTCAATTTATATATAATTTCAAAAATCCTATCAAACCAATTATTCTCTTTTGTCCCACAAGGTCATTCTTCATCCCTTAACCCCTTCATCTGTCCCATAACTAGGCTGTCCTCTAAGGGCACAGTCATCTAGGCTTATCACCCTTTGAATTCTGGTTGGGTTTAGCCAATGAGAGGGACCAGATAGAGATCAGAAAATGAGAATGAATGTAAAATACTTCTCGTTGAGCTCCTATTTTCTTTCTGCATAGGCACCAGGATCGTGGAAGTGGCTGTTTTCTTCTAGTTATAGATACTGTGAGGCAGCTACTCTTCCAAGATTCCTGTTCCCTTCTTGTTCTAGTAATCTCATTTTCATTCCCTGGTCTTTTTAGGAAATGAAGTGGTACCATTTTCTGGTGTTGCTAGTCCACGCTTACATGAACAATTGTTGTTGATTCCTTAACCTTAATCCACAACTCTGTAAATAATTTCTTCATTGTTTTCAAAGTTCCAAAACTGTCCCTTTCCTGTAAGCTCTGTGACTAATACATCCATATTTTTTGCTTTCATCCCTCAGAAACTACAGAACAGGTGTGTGTTACCAAAACAAGAGACTATATCAAGAAAGAGGAAGTCAAAGGAATCAAGAAACAGGGGATTAAAAAAAAAAGGACATAAAGGGCTTACAATATAATGGTGAAGACAGACTACAGAATAGCAACTGTATAACAACCTAGAGGGGAAAAAAAAAAGTCTGGGACAGGTGTTTCCCGGGGGGGAAACAAATTTTATAGATCATCTCATGCATTACAAAGTATTGAGAAGGAATTTATATTTTTGAAAAAAAAATAATCAGACCAAAAAATAAGCAATTATTAACAATAAGAAGTAGTATGTTTACAATGCTATGGAATTTATCTGTAATATTTCAATAAAATGTAATTATTTAAAATATATCTAAAATTATAATAAAAATAATTATTTAAAATAGCACAATTCCAATCTTCCATCATGAAAATTGTCATTATATAATAACTATTAGTAACAAATAAAGTGATTAATATTTAAGGATGTTATTGAGAAATATATAGATGGATACCATAAAGTAAAACAATGAGAAACATTGAAAATGATTATTTTTGGTAGATAGTGATGATTAATAGGTCACAAATTTTCCTTCTAATCTCATCCAAATACATTCAGTTTACTACAATCAATACTGATTGCAAAATAAATGTAATTCCACTTTTACAACCTCATTTTTCAAAAGCCTTACACAATTACTCAGAAGCCATATACTATTGGGGTGCTTTCATCATCATTATACTTGATAGCAACAAGTTTTAAATTAATAGTCAACAGTGAACAGGCAA
Source organism: Martes martes (assembly GCF_963455335.1). Classification (NCBI taxonomy): domain Eukaryota; kingdom Metazoa; phylum Chordata; class Mammalia; order Carnivora; family Mustelidae; genus Martes; species Martes martes. The sequence goes on from NC_137902.1 coordinate 60,038,206, forward strand.
TGTGATAAGCACTGAAGATACAAATGCTATAATCTTCTCTAAAATAGTCTTGATTAAAAACACAGGAACAGACTCTTTTTTTTGTCACCTCTGGTCTTCAGTTCAATTTCTACTCTTGTTATGCCTCTGTTCTGAGTCAGGCCTCTTCCCAGGAAGACTGTTTAACTTTCTTAATAATTATACTGTTTTAAGAATAAGATTTTTATTTTTTAAAGTTTATACTTAAATTCCAATTAGTTAACCTACAGTATACTATTAGTTTCAGGTGTCCAGTATATAATTCAACACTTCTATAGAACACTGAGTGCTCACCACAACAAGTGCATTTAATCCCCATCACCTATTTCACCCATCCCCCTCTCTCCTCTAGTAACCATCAGTTTGTTCTCTATAAAAGACTCTGTTTCTTCATTTTCCTGTCTTTCTTTTTCTCCTCTTTGCTTGTCTGTTTTATTTCTTAAACTCCACATATGCATGAAATCACGTAGTACTTGTCTTTCTCTGACTAACTTATTTCACTTAGCATTATACTCTCCATGTCCTTGAAAATGGCAGGATTTCATTCTTTTTTATGTATGAGTAATATTTCATTGTATAGATACTGTCTCTTCTTTATCCACTCATCAGTTGATGGACACTTGGGCAGTTTCCAAAATTTGGCTATTGTAGATAATGCTGCTACAAACACAGGGTGCCTGTATCACTTTGAATTAGTGTTTTTGTATTCTCTGGGTAAGTATTTAGTAGTGCATTTGTTGGATTACAGGGCAATTCTGTTTTAACTTTTTGAGGAAACTCGATGATATTTTCCAGAATAGCTATACCAGCTTGCATTACCACCAACAGTGCATGAGAGTTTCTTTTTCTCCACATCCTTGCTAACACTTGTTGTTTCTTGCATTCTTTATTTTAGCTATTATGGCAGGTGTGAAGTGATACTTACTCTAGTTTTGGTTTGTATTTCCCTGATGATCAGTGATGTTGAGCATCTTTTCATCTGTCTGTTGGCCTTCTGTATGTCTTCTTTGGAGAAATGTCTGTTCATGTCTTCTGTCCATTTTTAATTGGATCATTTGTGTTCTGGTTGTTGAATTTTGTAAGTTCTTTATATATTTTGGATACTAACCTTTTATCAGATATGTCACTTGCAAATATCTTCTTTCATTCTGTAGCTGGCCTTTCAGTTTTGTTAATTATTTTCTTAACTGTGCAAAAGCTTTTTATTAAAGAGAAATTATTAAAATACTTTGTGAAACAACATTATAATCATGAAATTACTATATTTCACTCATTTCAGTCAGTCATAAAGTTATTCTATAAGTTCTTTTTATATATTGGACACCCCATAGTGTTTTCTAGGTATTTGAAACATTGTTTTTATCCTCTCTATAGTTAAAATTTTCCAATGTATTACTTCAGCCATGAATGCTTCCTAAAATTATCTTGGAAGACTAGGTATGTTCTCCTATTTGGATATGAGGATATCATTGTTATTTTCCCTATTCCCACCTTATTGACATACTTTTTCTCACTCCTGAAAGACATAACATAATCATTGTATAAATGACAAATGACATGAATGTGTGTCATGTAAGTGTTTGTGTGTGTGTGTATATATATACACATATATATACACACACATATATATGTATATATATATATATTTATAATGTATATACATATATATTTTTTTTTCTTTTTCTCTTTCTCCATCTGATGATTGTCATCTTAAACTCTAACTTCTTGGAGGACAGTGACTGTATTCAAAGCCTGGTCTAAAATACCTACAAAAGAATCCTTAATAAATATTTATTATCAACATTTAAATATTCTGTCCCATTTATTCTTTCACAAAGTATTCTTTTCCATCAGTATTAACCTATCTTATTTGTTATTTTTAATAACATATGACAAAAACAATGACATAAATATTTACCTGGATTTTTCCTTAAAGTAGGCAAACTGACAGTGTTGGATGACAAAGGGCAAAGCTGGGAGGGTAAAAGAGTGTTATATTTAATGGATATAGTTTGCAGTATTTTAGGTGAAAATATTTAAGTGATTTTATCAGGTATTAGAGTTTTTATTAAAAAACTACTTTTCCATCAATTATTAGATTGAATATATGTATAGGACAAGTTGTATCTCAGTGGCTATTAGAAAAAAATATTATAAAAAAATGAGTGACAAAATAATTACATCTTAAATCCAATACACTCAGTTCATAGGCCTTTGTTATTCTGTCTTTTTTATTCTGTCATTAGACTCATGATTCATGTTTGTTGAAATGAGAGGAACACAGAAAATATAAAAAGACAGTCAAATGGGATCTAGATGATTAATAGAATGTGAGTTCTTTTATCAGACTAACTTGGTTGAATTATAAAGCTTCATGATTAGACAATTGCATGACATATGAAAAAAGAAGATATCAGGTTAGAAAAATATTAAAGATAACGCTCAATATTTTGACCTTTTCAAAGCCATAGAAAATGAAGGCAGCCCTGAACATTTACTATGTTCTAAGGTGGAATATATGTTATCCAAGTAATCTGTCATCTCATGCCTATATATTTCTATAAAACATCATTCTGGATAGAATCAGACATAAAATCAAATAGAGGACATTATTTTTCATTTAATAAAATCCTTAATTTTCACAGAATGAAAAATTGAGGATTTTATTTTAAGTGAAAAGGAAAAGAAATAATTCTTAGCTATTTAATGCATATCCATCATTTTTCAGAGGAGGGAACTCAAGTTGAGAAAGGATAAGTAATTTTCTAGAAGTCACACAGTAATTAGTAGGGCAAAACTTGACTAATTCAAGTGTCCTTCCTCTCAAGCTAGGTTTACATTTCTAATATGCTTGTTTCTCAAATATTTTGATCATTTCATGTGGATTCATTTTTATAATTAAAAGAAAATAGAGACCACTCTTCATAGTAATAGTTGTATTTTTAGTATCTGTTGATAAAAACTCATTACATGCAATATCATTTATTGTATTATTTCATATCTATGGATTAAAAGAAATAATATTCATATTTAAGCAATGCCTTTTATGGAACATAATATTATAATCTTATAAGATTACAATTTTTTTGTTTGTTTTTGTTTTGAAAGGCTACAAATGAAGTGTTGGGGCCAGATAGGAGAAGGACCAGTTAGGGAATCTAACTTCACCTAAAAAAGGGAAAACATTTCAGCAAAATCACAGAAGCATAAGAAAGCATAGCATAGTTGGGATATACATGGTATAGAAGGTGAGATTGGAAAGCCATAGGAGATTGACCTGGTGAGAAAGCAAGATCAGAATTTGAAGGGTTTCTAATGCCATACATAATAACTTGAATTTCCATCTGAAAGAAAGGCAGAGCAACTGAAAAAGTGAGATGAGAACAAGAGCAGATTTAGATATAAGAAGAATTACACTCACAGCAAAAGAGGACTAGATTGAAGGGAAATGAGGCCAAAAAAGTAAAGAATATGATAAAAAGATGGGGTACCTGGATGACTCAGTTGGTTAAGTGTTGGACTCTTGATTATGGCTCATGTCATGATCTTAGGGTCACGAGATGGAGCTCTATGTTGGGCTCCATGCTGGGCATGGAGTCTGCTTGAGATTCTCTCTCTCCTCTCCCTTAACCCCTCCCCCACTCATACACACTTTCTAAATAAATAAATAAATAAATACATTAAATCTTTTTTTTAAATAATATAATGAAAAATACTATTAAAAAGTTTTAAACAATATAGTCCAAGATGGTGGAGGAGTAGGAGATCTTGGTTTCATCTCTTCCCAGGAATTCAGCTATCAAATCATCTGAACTCCTGTGAACTCAAATGGAGATCTACGAAAAGAATTTCTCCAACTCTACAAATAGAAAAGTGACCACCTTTTGCAAGGTAGGAGGTATGGGGAAGTAAATCTGAGTCAATATATCATTAGATAAACCACAGGGGAGAGATCCTCCATAAGGCAGCACCAGAAAGTGATACAGCAGTGGAGCACAAAATCAAAACTTCTGGAAGTCTGATCCAGTGAGGGATATCCCTGTTTGAAAGGTGTTCAGGTGCCAGAGCAAGGTGGAATCCTAGGTAATACAAGGTGGTCCAGGATCCCTGGGGTCACAGGAAAACTGGGAGTGTCTGAGTGTGGCAGACTTCCTAAGATCAGAGTGAGAAGGCAGCTGCAATCAGTGAAACCAGGAGTGGGTTCTCAGCTAAGGTTTGCCATAAACCACAAACAATGGAATGGTTGAGCAATTGTTCTCCAAGCAGGGACTCAGTGAATGGCAGAATCATGGCAAGACCTCCCTTCCTCCCTTATAGGAATGCATAACACAGGAGTCTGCAGGGTTCAGAGACTTGAAGTGGGGTTGTGTGACTGAGATAGAAATGCTCAGTCAGAGGCTGGGTGAGCAGAGTGTGGAGAGAGACCAGGGAGACATGAGTAACTGACTGCTTTTCCTAGAGGGCACACTGAGGTGTGGGGCCTTGAGATCATGTCTCTGGGGCTAGAGATTCGGAGGCCACCATTTTCATTCTCATCCTATAAAGGAGCACAGAAAGCCTTCAGGGAACAAAAGCCACATAAAGAAATCCGACCCTTGGCAAAGGTGGTACAATTTCACCCAGGGCAAAGAAACCTGGGAATCAACACAACAGATCCCTCCCCCAAAGATCAGCAAAAGTATCCAGTTAAGACCAAGTTTACCGATCACAGAGAACCGAAAAACTCCAATGTTAGGGGAAAATCGTATGTAGAATTCATGTAATTTTTTTCCCCCATGATTTTTAAGTCTTTTAATTTTAATTTTTTTTCTCTTTCCCTTTTCAACCTCTTTTTTATATCATCTACTCTTTTTTCTAATTTACATTTTTATATTAACATTCTATCCTTTCATTTTATTTAATTTTATTTTTCTGTATGTATGTTTTTCTTTCCTTACAATTTTGGGATGCAGTTTCTTCTAATAAACAGACCAAAATACACACAGAATCTAGTGTATTACTCTGTTCTCTTCACCTGTCTGGTCATATTCTCTCTTTTTCTTTTCCTTTTTTTTTTTTTTTAAGTTATTTTTAATTTTCATCATTATTGTTACATTCTATCCTTTCAATGTATTTAATTTTTTGTATATATAAAACATATATATATTTTTTTTCTTTACAATTTTGAGATGTAGTTTCTTCTACAAACCAACTAAAATACACTTAGAATATAGTATATTGCTTTATTCTGTTCACATATCTGTTTATAGTTCTTTTTTCCCTCTTTTTTATCTTTTAATTTTCATTTTTACAGTTACATTCAATCCTTTCATTGTATTTAATTCTATTTTGTACATATATGTTTTTCTTCTTTACACTAATTTTATAACTAATGTAAGATTAACTTTTGTTAGATATAGTTTTCTAACAAACAGACCAAAATATGCACAGGATCCAGTATACTGCTCTGTTATGCTTACTTGTTTGACTCTATTCTCTCTCTCTCTCTCTTTTTTTTTTTTTTTTTTCCCAGTTTATGGTCTCTTCTGATTCATTTAGTGTATATTTCTTTGGGGTCATTGTTGTCATTTTAGTATTTTGTTATCTCATTCATCTATTCTTCTCTGGATAGAAGGGCAAAAAACAAAAATTCACCTCCAAAAAAGAGAACAAGAGATAGTACTGACTTCCAGGGACATAATCAGTATTACTATAAGTAAGATGTTGGAATTAGAGTTCAGAATAATGATTATAAAGATAATAGCTGAGCTTGAAAAAAGCATAGAAGACACCAGAGAATCCCCTTCTGGAGAAATAAAAGAACTAAAATCTAATCAAGTCAAAATCAATGAGATGAGATGCAATCAAAATGAGGTTCTAATTGCTAGGATAAATGAGGCAGAAGAGAGAATTAGTGATATAAAAGACAAAATGATGGAGAATAAAGAAGCTGAGAAAAAGAAAGATAAACAACTACTGGATCAAGAGGGGAGAATTTGAGAGATCAGTGATACCATAAAGTGAAACAGCATTAGAATAATTGGTATCCCAGAAGAGGAAAGAGAAAGAGAGGGGTAGAAGTTATGTTGGAGCAAATTATGGTGGAGAACTTCCCTAATCTGGGGAAGGAAATAGGCATTCAAGACCAGGATGTGAACATCCTGACATAAAATTGTGAAACTTGCAAACCTCAGAGACAAAGAGAAAATCCTGAAAATAGCTAAGGACAAGAGGTCCATAAGCTACAAGAGTAGAAACATTAGAGTAGCAGAAGACCTATGCAAAGAGACCTGGTAGGCCAGAAAGGACTGGCATGATATATTCAGGGTGCTAAATTAGAAAAAAATATGCAGCTAAGAATACTTTCTCCAGGTAGGATGCCATTCAAAATAGAAGGAGTGATAAAACACTTCCAGGACAAACAGAAACTAAAAGAATATGTGTTCACTAAACCAGCCCTGCTAGAATTATTAAAAGGGATACTTTAAGTGAAGAGAGAGCCTCAAAGTAACATAGACCAGAAAAAAACAGAGACAATATACAGAAAAAGTGACTTTACAGGTAATACAACAGCCCTAAATTCATATCTTTCGATAATTACTCTGAATGCAAAAGAGCTAAATACCCTAATCAAAAGACACAGGGTATAGATTAGATTAAAACAAAACAAAACAAAACAAAAAAAATAATAATAAAATAAAACAAAAAACACCCAAAACACACTGATATGTTGTCTGCAAGGCATTCATTTTAGACTAAAGACACCTCCAGATTTAAAGTGAGAGTGTAGAAAACCATTTATCATTTAAAGGATATCAAAAGAAAATTGGGGTGGTAATCATTATATCAGACAAATTAGGTTTTAAGCCAAAGACTAAAAAAGGATGATGAAGGATGCTATATCATAATTAAAAGTTCTATCCAATAAGAAGATCTAACAGTTGTAGATATTGATGCCCCTAACATGGGGGCAGCCAATTATATAAACCCACTAATAAAATTAAATAAATGCGTTAATAATAATACAATAACTGTAGGGGATTTTAACACTCCAGAGACTGCAATGGACAGATCATCTAAGCAGAAGATCAACAAGGAAACAAGGGCTTTGAATGACACACTGGACCAGATGGACTTCACAGATATATTCAGAGCATTCCATCCTAAAGCAACAGGATACACATTCTTCTCAAATCCACCTGGAACATTCTCTAGAATAGATCAAAAACTGGGTCACAAATCAGGACTCAACTGGTACCAAAAGATTGGGATCATTCCCTGCATATTTTTGGACTGCAGTGCTTTGAAACAGGAACTCAATCACATGAGGAAATTTGGGAAAAAAACTCAAATACATGGAGGCTAAAGAGCTTCCTACTAAAGAATGAATGGATCAACCAGCAAATTAAATAATTAAAAAATTAATAGAAATGAATGAAGATGAAAACACAACTGATCAAAACCTTTGTGATGCAACAAAGGAAGTCCTAAGAGGGAAATATATAGCAGTAGAAGACTTTCTCAAGAAACAAGAAAGGTCTCAGATACACAACCTAACCTCACACCTAAAAGAATTAGAGAAAGAATAACAAATGCAGCCTAACCTACTAGGAAAGGAGAATTAATAAAGATTACAGAAGAAATCAATGAAATAGAAACCAAAAGAACAGTAGAACATATCAATGAAACTAGGAGATGGTTCTTTGAAAGAATTAATAAAACTGAATAAATAAAATTAGAATAAATAAAGCAATAAATAAAATTAATACAAACCCCTAGCTAGACTTATCAAAAAGAAAAGAGAAAGGATCCAAATAAGTAAAATTATAAATGGAAGAGGAGAGATCACAAACACTGAAGAAATACAAACAATTATAAGAACATATTATAAGCAAATATATGTCAACAAATTAGGCAATCTGGAAGAAATGAATGCATTCCTAGAGATGAAGAAACCACCAAAACTGAAACAGTTTTGGTAGAAATAGGAAACTGTTCAAGACCCATAACCAACAAGAAAATTGAAGCGGTAATCAAAAATCCCCCCAAAAACAAGAGTTCAGGGCAAGATGGCTTCCCAGGGGAATTTTACCAACTTTTTTTTTTTTTTTTTTAAGATTTTATTTATTTGTTTGAAGGAGAGAGACAGAGATAGCAAGAGAGAGCACAAACAGGGAGGAAAGGGAGAAACAGGCTCTCTGCTGAGCAGAGAGCCTGACATGGGGCTTGATCCCAGGACTTGAGCCAAAGGCAGATACTTAACTGACTGAGCCACCCAAACATTTAAAGAATTAATACCTATTCTACCAAACATTTAAAGAATTAATACCTATTCTTCTGAATATTTCTATTTCTATTTCAAAAAGTAGAAATGGAAAGAACTCTGCCAACTCTTTCTGTGAGAACAGTTTTACCTTGATCCCACAACCAGACAAAGACCAAACCAAAAATGAGAATTACAGATTCATTAGTATCCCTAATGAACATGGTCTCAAAAATTATCACCAAAATACTAGTCAATAGGTTCCAGCAGTACATTAAGAGGATTATTCATCATGACCAAATGGATTTATTCCTGAGCTACAAGTGTGGTCCAACCACTACAAAGCAATCAATGTAATACACTACATTAATAAAAGAAAGGACAAGAACCATATGATCCTCTCAATAAATGCAGGAAATCATTTGACAATGTACAGCATCCTTTCTTGATTAAAACATTTTACAGCATAGGGATAGAGAGAACATACCTCAATATAAAAGTCATCAAGGAACTCCAAAAGTGAATATCATTGACAATGGGGAAAAATTGAGAGCTTTTCCCTTAAGGTCAGGAACATGGTATGGATGTCCACTATCACCACTCTTGTTCAACATTGTACTCAAAGTCCTAGCCTCCACAATCAGACAACAAAAATAAATAAAAGGCATGTGAATTTGCAAAGAAATCAAACTCTCACTTTTCACAGATGACATGATATTCTGTATGGAAAACCCAAAAGACTCACCTCAAAATCACTAGAACTCATACAGGAATTCAGTAAAGTGGCAGGATATAAATTCAATGCACAGAAATCAGGTGCATTTCTATACACTAACAATGAGACAGAGAAAAGAGAAATTAAGGAATCTAACCATTTATAATTGCACAAGAACAAAACAAAACATTAGATACCTAGGAATAAACCTAACCAAAGCAGTAAAGGATCTGTACTCTGAAAACTATAGAACACTCATAAAGGAAATTGAGGAAGAAACAAAGAAATGGAAAAATTTTCATGCTCATGGATTGGAAGAGCAAATAAAAAATAAATAAAATGCCTGTGCTATCTAGAACAATATATACATGCAATGCAATCCCTATCAAAATATCATAAACTTTTTTCACAGAGTTGGAAAAAATAATGTTAAAATTTGTATTGAATGAGAAAGACCCCAAATAGCCAAAGGAATGTTGGAAAAGAAAACCAAAGCAGTTCACATCACAATTCTGGACTTTAAGCTATATTACAAAGCTGTCATCATCAAGACAATAAGGTACTGGCACAGAAATAAACAATGGAACAGAACAGAGAACCCAGAAATGGACCCTCAACTCTATGGTCAAGTAATCTTCAACAGAGCAAGAAAGAATATACAATGGGAAAAAAAAAAAGAGTCTCTTCAACAAACGGTGTTGGGAAAATTGGACAGCCACATGCAGAAGAATGAAACTGAACCATTTCTTTACACCACACACAAAAATAGACTCAAATGGATGAAAGACCTAAATGTGAGACAAGAATCCATCAAAATAGTAGCAGAGAACACAGGCAGCAACCTCTCTGACCTTGGCCACAGCAACTTCTGGCTAGACACATCTCCAAAGACAAGGGAAACAAAGGTAAAAATGAACTATTGGGATGTTATCAAGATAAAATCTTCTGCACAAGAAAGGAAACAGTCAACAAAACCAAAAGTCAGCCAACAGAATGGGAAAAGATATTTGCAAATGACATATCAGATAAAGGACTAGTATCCAAGATCCATCAAGAACTTATCACTCAGCACCCAAAAAACAAATAATCCATTCAAGAAATGGGCAGAAGTAATGAACAGGCATTTCTCCAAAGAAAACATACAGGTAGCCAACAGACACACATAAAAGAAAAAAAAAAAAAAAGCTCCACATAACTTGGCATCAGGGAAATACAAATAAAAACCACAGTGAGATACCATCTTACACCAGTCAGAATGGCTAAAATTAATGTCAGGAAATGACAGATTTTGGTGAGGATGTGTAGAAAGGGGAACCCTCTTACACTGTTGGTGGGGCTGAAAACTAGTGCAGCCACTCTGGAAAACACTATGGAGGTTCTTCAACAAGTTGAAAATAGAACTACCCTAAAACCTAACAATTACACTAGTGATCTGAAGGGGTTCCTGCACCCCAATGTTTATAGCAGCAATGTCCACAGTAGCCAAATTATGGAAAGAGCCCAGATGTTCCTCAACAGATGAATGGATAAAGAAAAGGTGAAAATATATAATTGCCATCTACTCAGCCATTAAGAAAATGAAATCTTGCCATTTGCAAGGACATGGATAGAACTAGAGTGTATTATGCTAAGCAAAATAAGTCAATCAGAGAAAGACAATCATATGGTATTATTCATATATGGAATTTAAGAAAGAAAACAGAGGATCAAAGGGGAAGAGAGGAAAAAATAAAACAAGATGAAATCAAAGAGGGAGACAAATAGGAAATAAACTGAGTGTTGCTGTAAGGGAGGAGGTGGGAGATGGGCAGACATTGAGAGGAGCTGGTGATATAATGAGCAATGGGTGTTATATAAGACCAATGAATCACTGACCTCTACCACTGAAATTAATAATACATTATTTATTAATTAACTGAATTACAATAAAAAAGACTAACCCTCAAAAAATTTTTGAGAAAGATATAGTGAATATCTAAAATATTGCAGTTCATATGAGTTGCTTCGAACTTAATATATTGGATGGATTTTAAAGTTTTGATCATGTATTGGTTTTAAATGCAAGGGAAATCACAAAAATCTACGAATCCATTAGTGTTTGCAAGTGAGATGACATTTATTTGGTTATTATAAAAGTAGTCTGTAATTGCTCCCTAGATATACATCAATTCCCAGGAAGAATATAGTTTGTTAAGAAGGATTTAAAATATAGAATCCACTAGAGTATTAAGTCTCACGAGCTGCATAACAAACAGGAATTCACAGAGTAGATTGTGAGCAGGTGGCCAGAGGTGTATAGTGTGCATGGAAAGGGAAAATTATCAGAGAAAACAAGGGTGAAACAAATGTTTGAAGGAAAAAACAAATAGTCAACAGTAACAAATTTTGCCATGAAATCAAGAAAACTGAAGTCTGAAGAGTGTTTATTGATTTTAATAGTAGAAATTTAGCAAGAATATTTTCAGTGAGATAATAAGGTCAAAATTCAGGTTAAAATAAAACACTGAGTGAATAGGAGGTACTAATCTTGGGACTCATAGTGTAGGCTTTTTACTCAGAAAAATTTTTGAGAAATATGTGAAGGCATGTCAAAGAAATTTAATGTCAAAATGGCATATTTTGTGAAAGGAAGAAATTTAAAAATATTTATATGCAGAGAGGAAGAGACAAATGTAGAGGGAGATATAGAGGATATTTAATCTAATAAGAATGCTGCATATTTAGGAAGAGAATGAGATGAAAATCAAAGATAAAAGAAATTGTTTGTTATAAGTCTGAATATCATTTTCTTTGACTTAGATAGTTGTTAGTGTGGTTGCACATACAGATAAAGTCAAAGGCAAACATATCTAACATAAGAGTGTTAGGAACTGACAAGCTCTCTTGTCTTTGTGAAATTAGAAGCAAAGTCATATTAAAAAGACAGAGACAAGCTAGGATATTTGAGAAGAATAAAAAGAATAAAGAATAAATTTCCTATGGAATCTCATAAAGGAGAAAAGACCTATATGAGTTAATAAGAGTTAATAAGAGTATGATTTTTTTAATGTGCTTTGCACCCAAGCCTGTTGTGATTTTGGGGATACACCGCATGTGGGTGGGCAGATAAATGTTTCCAATAACATACTTAACTTAATGTTCTTAGACTGAAGCCAATTAATAAGCATTATATTATTTTAGAAATGGAAACATTAGTCATCCACAAAGGTCCATCTCAAATTAATAACTCATAAGTTAAATGTAAAGCTCTTCAGCATCAAGTTTAATTGAATATTTCTCTTAGGATCTCATTTTCAGTCAGATAACTCATCCCTAATTCAATCAATCAGTCAACTAACAAGGATTTTTAAGTAGCAAAAGTATGCATAACACTAGTCTTCATGAAGTATAGGAAAATCTTAAGAAATTATCTTTACCTTCAAGATTCTTAAATTCTGAAGCAGTACATAATATAAGAACAAATAAAAAAATAAGTCAGTGAATATATTCCAAAATTAATAATTGGACTGATTATAAATTGATGAAGTAAACTCAAGTGTAAATGTTTAAAGCACTTATTAAACTATAGAGTATGAGATGAATTCTTTGAATTGAAGTGCCTTATAGCATAATTTAGAAGAAAAAGTAAACATACTTTAATTATTTTTTATCAATAAAATTCAACATTTACCAAATGACAAATGACAAAATATTTATGGCATAATTTGAATAATGTTGGAATAGGTAGTAGTTGATGAAATATTTAAATATGCTTAATATTTGATAAGAAGATGACATATAAGTAATTAGATAAAATGAGAGATTTGAAAAAAAAAAAGAAAAGAAAGAAAAAAGAAGTACATGAGTTCATCTTTCTTTTAGGGAAACCCAGTAACTGTATTCATACAGTTTAAGTCTACAGACTACAGTTTGATTAACTGGATGGATTCCCAACACTGTATTTTTAATGACCCTTGCTCATGATCAGCTACTGCATTCCATATAACCACCCTCCCACTAGAGAAAATGTATAAGGTAGACTGATTGTAAAGTATTAGAATCAGACCTATCAATAGAGAAAACAAACTGTTATGGTTGTCAGAAGGAAGGGGGCAAGAGGGATGAGGCAAATGAATGGTGGGGAGTGGGAGATACAGAATTTCAGTTATGGAACAAGTAAGTCATGGAAACAAAGGGCACAGTATAGGGAATATAGTCAATGATATTGTAATGGTTTGCATGGTGACAGATTGAAGCTATATTTGTGGTGAGTATAACATAATGTACAGAGAAGATGGATTACTGTGTTGTGCATAGTACAATGTGCAAACTAATGTAACATTGTGTTTCAACTATATGCAAATTAAAAGAAAACCTTTTTTAAAGGAAGAATTAAATTATAATTAATGGAACAACCCTCCACAAGTAGAAGGAGGACATAGAGCACTATCTGGAATATGCCTTTTTAGTAAAAGAGATTTGATGGGAAGGCAACATGAGTAAAGGCATCATCATCTAGGACTAAGATGAAAATGGTAAAGTATTTATACAACTGTAGTGACACTGTAAATATTCAAGCATATGGTCCATTTTGGAGGAGTTAACAATAAAATTGATTAGTTAAGAGTGGAATAGATATGGATGGCTTTGAAAGTCAGTGAGAGATTAGATTTAAAGCTGTTAAGATGAGAAAACCAAGGGATGCCAGGGTGACTCTGCAGGTTAAGCACCTGCACTTGGCTCAGGTCATGATCCCAGGGTTCTGGAATGAAGTCCCACTTTGGGCTCCTTGCTCAACAGGGAGACTTCTTCTCCCTCTGCTTCCCACTATCCCTGCTTGTGCTCTCTCCCTCTCTCTCTGGCAAATGAATAAATAAAATATAAAGATTAGGAAGCCTCTAAAATATTTTGAGCAAGGGAACTACAAGAGCAGTATTGTCAGAGAATCTACCAAATTTTAGTGTGGAGAGAATTTTAAAGGTAATGAACTCACATGGCAGGAAGATTAAAATACTTAGATAAATTGGATAGGGAAGAAATTGAGAAGGGAGAAGACCCTTGTGAGGAAGATATTATAAAAGAGACAGTTTTCTTTTCTCTGCTTCTTATGCTTTGGTAACAGGATTCTGCCAAACTACTGTAACATCTAGAATTTTGATAGATTATTGAGCTATGTTTCTAGTTGTCTTTAGTGCTTTATAATAAAATTAATTAGAAAAAGCAAAATAAATGCTGAAGTGCTTTTAGTCTTGATATGCTAAAATATTATATTTATCATCAGAAGCATTTATTTTTACATGTTTTACTAAGATAATCCATAAAATCAGCTCTGTTATCTGTGATGATACCAAATTCTCTTCTCAGCTTATCTAAATTCAGACACCCTATAACATCAATGTGATCTTATAATAAAAGATCTGTCTTTAAGAATATGTCTTATACCTGGCAGATGCCAGATACTATAAGACAACTAACTCTCATAAACTGATTAAGGAAAGAAATGTTATGTCTAAACTCATTATTCACCTCTTATCCTCAAAGACCTTCAAGAAAACTTATAAAACCTGAATTAATCATTTTTTTCTTATCAAAAAATTCAATTTTGGCATGCCTGGGTGGCTCAGCCAGTTAAGCATCTGGCTTTGGCTCAGGCCATGATCCCAGTGTCCTGGGATCCAGTCCCTCACTGGGCTCCCTGCTCTGCAGGGAGTCTACTTCTCCCTCTGCCCCTCCTCCCAGTTGTTTTCTCAATCTCTCTCTCTTTCACTCTCAAATAAATAAAAAAATCAATTTTTATTTAAAATCCATCAAAGGCAAGCTTCATCTTCAGGTTTTTCTAAAACTAAAAGTATTTTAAAATGAGGGAGACAAATAATAAAGGTTCTGATGCATACAGACAAATTTCAAGAATCTCTTCTAGAGATAATGCACAATATTTAACTAAAGTTATCAAAAGACCTCTGTGGTTCTCATGACAGGAGGAAAGATTGGGCTGGTAGTCAAAAGATTTGGTTTTAGAGTCCAGACTTACTACTATATATTTTCAATTAAACTCATCAGATCTTGCTCTCCCTGTCAGTGAAATGGTGAAAAATGAAATACTACTACTACTAGCAATACTAATATACCAACACTAATAATAATAATTGGTACAAATTTTGGCTTATCTTACATTTTGAGGACCTAACATGAGCAAAGCTCTAAGTTTTACATGAATTTTCATTAATCTTTACTAGCTCAAAGCAGATATATCATTGTTACCATTTTTATTACTTTTTAAGATTTATTTATTTATTGGAGAGTGTGTGTGTGTGTGTGTGTGTGTGTGTGTGTGTGTGTATGTGAGATGGGGAAGGGGGGTGAGGGGTAGAGGAAGAGGGAGGGATAATCCCAAGGTGACTCTGTGCTGAGTGTGGTGTCCCATGGAGGGCCAGATCTTACAACCCTGAGATCAGGTCCTGAGCAGAAACCAAGAGTTGGACACTCAACCAACTACACCACCCAGGAGCCCCTCATTATTACCATTTAAAAAATATTTTATTTATTTATTTGAGAGATAAAAGAGACAGAACATAAGCAGGGGGAGCAGCAGAGGGAGAGGGAGAAGAAGACCCCCTCCCCACTGAGCAGGGAGTTAGAAGATATGGGTCTCGATTCCAGGATCCTGGGATCATGACCTGAGCTGAAGACAGATGCTTAACTGAATGAGCCATACAGGTACCCCTTGAGTTTTGTTTCTTTGTCTGAAATTACATTTCCCCATTTAAGAAATGGTAATAATGATGGGGTGTTTGGGTGTCTAGCTCATCTCAGTGTATAGTTAATGTTGCTGAATTTTATTGTACTTAATTATATTTCCAGAAAACCAATAAGAGAATGTCAATAAAATGTGTAACTGAAATTCAAAAATAAGTATGAGAACAGTAATTTATATTAAAATAATATGCAGTGCTGTATGTAAATTCTCAGGCATATCTCTTTCAAAAGACACAGATAGTCAAAATTGTCCCTGAAGGTAGTATCAACCTCTCTGAGATCTACTGGAATAAGACATTTGGTACTTTGCAGTATGAATGAATTTGAGGAAAATAGACCTGTTTAGAATGTTAGTGAGGAGACAGAGAGGGAAATGATAATCCCTGAACCACATAAAGACTTTTGGAGATAGAGAAAAGATCTTACTCAGAACGTAAATCTCATATAAGTGAAATAAGTCAGTCAGAGAAAGACAAATACCATATGATTTCACTATGTGGAATTTAACACAGAAAATAATTGACCAAAAAGAAGAGAGAAAAACCAATAAACAGACTGTTAACTATAGAGAAGAAACTGGAGATGCCCAGAGGGGAGGGGGTAGGGGATGGGTGAAACAGATGATGGAGATTAAGGAGTACATTTTTTGTGATGAGCACCTGTTATTGTACGGAAGTGTTGAATCACTATATTGTACACCTGAAAGTAATATTACATTGTATGTTAACTGGAATTTAAATAAGTTAAAAAAATAAAAGGAAAAAAAAGAACATGAAGTTCATAATCTTGGTATCTTTGGTATCAGATGTACAACACAAAAATCAGTTCTTTAAAAAAAAAATCAGTTCTTTATAAAGCAATGATAGCATACTTCTAAATGTAATTACCATTATAGTCACTAAGCAGACATAAAAATGCAGGCAGATTTTATAGCATACAATTTCTATATAATTGCTTCTCATCTCATTAATGATATGTTATCTAATTTATTACTTTCATAAATTCCTGTTAAATATATGTATATACACATATGTATGTATGTCCACCAAAAGACATTTGTTCATTTTATACACACACACACACACACACACACACATATACATATATATCACCAAAAGACAAGTTAGAGTCATGTGCTCCAACACAGATAAATTACATATTTTTATTAAAAATAAAACCTTTTCATGAAATGTGTAAACCTGGCGATTCACAGACCTGTACCCCTGGGGATAAAAATACATTATATGTTTATTAAAATAAAAAAAAATCCAGTAAAAAAAATATAAAACCTTTTCAAGTGAAAAAAATATTAATTTGTCATCATAGCCAGCTTCATTTATTTGCCTTACATACATGCAGTGATAAAGAACCTCTGATCTTAAGGAAATTATATGCTATAAATCCATATTAATAAAGTCTACTGAATAAAATATAAAAGTTTTGTGGGGAACTTAAATTACAATAGTAGTTAAAAACAGATATTTACATTATTTTAAAAATTACTCTTGTCTACTAAACTGTGAACTTTGCATAAAAGTGAAGTTAATGATAGTAGGTAGCAAACAGAAGTGAGATATAGAAAGAGGACAATGGAGTTTAGCCTTGAGCATAATTTGAAGTATCTATGAGATATTCAGGTGAAAATGTCTCATCATTTCCAAAACAAACAAACAAACAAAATGTATAGATTGAGGTTACAGTCTTGGAAGTCATAAGTATATATTGAAAGCAATGTGATTTGTGGTTCTATTCTGCTAACAACATTTGAAAAAAAAAATATTCTCTCTCCTATATTTTCCCTTGAAATTAGAAATATTCCCATTTTGTAATATCTGTGCCATCTGTAGTGTTCTATCCATTTCTACCTGCGCGTGACTTTGTCAAGGCTTTCATTGTTTCCAACACATATAACCATAATAGCTTCCTAACTGGCAAACCTACCTTAAGTTCCCCCACATAGCACAACTTAATTATTACTTTCATATGTCTTTATCTTTATTTTCCTGTTTGCCTGAAGGGCTTTCTCCTCCTCCTCTTCCTCCTCCTCCTTCTTCTTCTGTCTTCTTCTTCTGTCTTCCTCCTCCTCTTCTTCTTCTTCTTCTTCTTCTTCTTCTTCTTCTTCTTCTTCTTCTTTTTAATTTTAATAACAGTGTTAACATAGTGTTACATTAGTTTCAGGTATACAATACAGTGATTCAATAGTTTCATATATTACTCGGTGTTCATCCAAGATAAAGTACCCTTAATTCCCTTCACCTATTTCACCCATTTCCCCTCACACCTCCTCTAGTAACCATCCAGTTTTTGTTTTTTTTTTTTGCTTTGTCTCTTTTTTTTCTAGTTTGTTCATTTGTTTTGATTCTTAAATTCCACATATGAGTGAAATCATATGGTTTTTGTCTTTCTCTGACTGACTTATTTCAATTAGCATTATACTCTCTAGCTCCATTCATGTTGTAAATGGCAAGATTTCATTCTTTTTTATGGTTGAATAATATTCCATTGTAATATTCCATTGTATATATTCCATTGTATATATGTCTCTATTTACTCATCTACCAGTGAACACTTGGGTTGTTACCATCTTTGCTAATGTAAATAAGGCTGAAATAAACATAGAGGTGTATATATCCTTTCCAATTAGTATTTTTGTGTTTTTTGGGTAAATACCCATAGAGCAGTTACTGGGTCATAGGGTACTTTTATTATTAATTTTACTTATTTATACAGTGTTATACACTGTGTTACTGTATAACACACTGGCTGTACCAATTTGCATTCCTACCAACAGCACAAGAGGGCTCCTTTATCACCACATCCTCACCAACACTTGTTGTTTCTTGGGTTTTTGATTTTAGCCATTCTGACAGGTATGAAGTGATATCTAATTGTAGTTCCAATTTCCCTGATGATGAATGATGTTGAACATCTTATGCCTTCTTTGGAGAAATTTCTGTTAATGTCTTCTGCCCATTTTTCAATTGGATTGTTCATTTTCTTTTGTGTGTATTGAGTTGTATAAGTTCTTTATATATTTTAAATACTAACCCTTTATTGGATACGTCATTTGCAAGTATCTTCTCCCACACAGACTTTTCATTTTGATAGCTGTTTCCTTTGCTGTATAGAAGCTTTTTTTGGGGGGTGCCTGGGTGGCTCAGTGGGTTAAAGCCTCTGTCTTCGGCCCAGGTCATGATCTCAGGGTCCTGGGATCGAGCCCTGCATCGGGCTCCCTGCTCAGTGGGAAGTCTGCTTCTCCCTCTCTCTCTGCCCCTCCCCCTGCTTGTGCTTGCTCTCTCTCTCTCAAATAAATAAACAAAATCTTTAAAAAAAAAAAAAAGAAGCTTTTTTTTTTTTTCCTTTTGATATAGTCCCAGTAGTTTATTTTATGCTTTAGGAGATATATCTAGAAAGATGTTGCTATGGCCAATGTCAGAGAAACTACTGCCTGTATTCTTTTCTAAGATTTTTATGGTTTCAAGTCTCATATTTAGGTCCTTAATCTATTTTAAGTTCATTTTTTGGTATAAGAAAGTGGTTCAGGATAATTATTGTGCATGTAGTCGCCCAATTTTCCCAAGACCATTTGTTGAAGAGACTGTCTTTTTCCCCATTATGTAATTTTGCCTATTTTGTCAAATATCAACTGACTATATATTTGTGAGTTAATTTCTGGGGTTTCTGTTCTGTTCCATGATCATCTATGTGTCTGTTTTTTTGTGCCAGCACCATACTCTTGATTATTACAGATTTGTAATACAGTTTGAAGTCTGGAATTGGGATAACCTCCAGTTGTGTTTTTCTTTTTCAAGACTGCTTTGGTTCTTTGAGGTCTTTTGTGATTCCATGCAAGTTTTAGGATTATTTGTTCAAATTCTATGAAAGTGCTATTTGTATTTTGATAGAGATTGAATTAAATCTATAGATTGCTTTAGATAATGTAGACATTTTAACAAGATTTATTCTTCCAATTCATGATCATGGAATGTCTTTCCATTTTGGGGTTTCATAAGTGTTTTATAGTTTTTAGAGTGCAGGTCCTTCACTTCTCTTGTTAAGTTTATTTCTAAATGTTCTAATATTTTTGGTACAGTTGTAATTGGCATGTTTTTTTTTTAATTTCCCTTTCTGCTACCTCATTATTAGTGTATAGAATTGCAACAGATTTATGTATATTAGTTCAGTATCCTACAACTTTACTGAATTTATTTATCAGTTCTAGTGGTCTTTTAGTGGAACATTTAAGCTTTTTATACATAGTATCATGTCATCCGCAAATAGGGAAAGTTTTACTTCTTCCTTAATAATTTGGATCCCATTTATTTATATCTGATTATTGTGGCTAGGGAGTTCCAGTACTATGTTGAATAAAAGTGGTGAGAGTGGACATCCTTGTCTTGTTCCTGACCTTAGAGGAAAAGCTCTGTTTTCCCCCATTGAGTATGAAGATTTCATATAAAACCTTTATTATGTTCAGATATGTTCCTTCTAAACCTACTTTTTTTTGTTTTTATTTTTGTATTTTTTTAAATCATGAATGGATTGGATGTTGTGCTTTGTTAAATGTTTTTTTTTTTTTTTTCTGCACCATTGGAATGATCATGTGGTTTTTAGTCTTTCTTTCATTAAAAGATTTTATTTGTTTATTTTACAGAGAGGGAGCAGTTAAGTGGGAAAGTGGCAAAGGGAGAGGAGAGAATCTCAAGCAGACTCTCCACTGAATGTGGAACCTGAGTTGGGGCTCCATCCCACAACCCATGAGATCATGACCTGAGCCAAAATTAGTAGTCAGAATCCTTAACAAAAAGAGCCACTGAGGCATCTCTATTCTTTTTATTATTAAGCAATGTATCATGATTGATTTGTGAATACTGAATCACTAAAAGCCTCTTCTAACCATTATTTATAAAATTCATAACCACCTTATAAGTTCCAATTCTAAAGAATGCCTTCCTCTAATCCCGTTCTGATTCTATTCCCACACAAAAATATATGCAATTTCTATTTTCTTTGAACCTAAATAGCATTTAAAAAACATTGCTTATTGTGCACCACTTACTTATATACAGTTAATTATGCATATTTTAGTAATTGTTTTTATTATACTGTAAAATCTTTAAACATGTACTTTGAGCTTTATCTTCTATATATACCAGTGTAGCACACAAATGCTACTTTACATTTAGAAGTCACTCAGAGATATTCTTCAATAAGCGTTGACAGAAATGTTTTACCCTTTTTACGTATAAGCCAAATAACTGGTACTAATATGTCTCCTTACTTAAGAATGTCAATTATCTTTTTTTAAAAAAAGTTTTTACTTATTTATTTGACAGACAGAGATCACAAGCAGGCAGGGAGGCAGGCAGAGAGAGAGAGGAGGAAACAGACTCTCTGTGGAGCAGAGAGCCTGATGCGGGGCTCAATCCCAGAACCCTGAGATCATGACCTGAGCCGAAGGCAGAGGCTTTAACCCACTGAGCCACCCAGGTGCCCCAAGAAAATCAATTCTCTTTTAAACTCATTATTGACATCTAAAATGCTTTGAAATGAGAACTATGGAATAATGTGGATTATAAATTCTGAGTATGTTTTTAAAAATCAACAGGAAATGGATCATATAGACCCATAAAAAATGGATTCTTAGTTTTTTTATGGATTTTTATACACTCAAATTACAAAGTAGAAGCAAAATTCTCAGTTTTGCTTTTTGGTTATTATTAAGCTAATGCTCAGACCCTACTTCAGTTAGTTATTATAGTAATTTGCACATTGGATAACTTTGTGTATAGTAACTTGGACTGTGGCTAATTTGGACTATGCAAACAGTTTTAATGACTAAAAAGTCAAACATATTAAGAATAACTATCTTCTAGAAATTTTTGATTCAAAATTGTTATTAGCAACAGTGGGAATAATGGAAAAATCACTGCTCTCAAATGCTATTGAGACCATCCAGAATTATTCTTACTGTTTAAATTATGCAATGCTAGAAATTGTTCTGGAGGGAAAAAAAAAAAAAGCAAGCTGTTCTTGGCAGTTCACAAAGTATGTTATAATCAAAGATGTGAAAATGAAGATTATCTGAGAAATAAGAAAACAAGAATCTGCCCTAAAACATTAGGTACTATTCTGTCTAGAAACTTGAACATGGGCCAGAAGATCTCCTTTCATATTCTTGTATGCTCATTAATTATTGGATATCTAAACCAGTTGTGCAAACAATAGCTTTAAAAAGTATTTGTAATAAAGTATAGATTATGAAGTTAAGGAATGCTAGGAAGAAAAGTAAAGCTGAACTAGTTTCACAGGATGGCAGACACAGAATGGAATAATGGAAGACAAAAAACTGACAGAAAATGTCTAAATGTTAAATATCCCAGACAAATAATGACAAAGCTCTAATATAATAATTAATCATGTTTTCTGTTGCTGAAAAGTATTCAACATTTTTATTTTTAGTAATATGCAAAGGCAACTACTATACCTACTATAATTAATATTAAAACTTACATAATTTCTTTACATTTCTAGATTACAGATCTAGACAATAACCTTATCCGATAGCTTCTTTCTGCATCTGAAAAATGGTTTGAGACTACTGCTGAAGGCAGATTGAAAGGACAGCTGTGAATTTTACAGCAAAAGATAATGATGTGTACCAAAAAACATTACCTATGTAATAGGTTTATATAACCCAACTTCTGCATGCTCATCCTAAATTCAGATACGAAGAAAAAAATATTTTACTCACAAAGATAATAGGCTTTTCCTGTCATTTCCTTCATAAAACATGTTGGGCAGAAACATTGTTTTGCTTATGCAGGAGTGATAATAGGTCCTAAAATCTCTCTGTCTGAAATTGTTTCAGCTCTTATCTGATGTTTTAAGTAATTAAAAACAATGTGAGTGATAACTTCAAATTTCTGTGGTATCCAGTAATGTTTATTGGAGTTTGAATCAATTAATTCACAATATTAATTATTTTTAGAACCTTTATACTAACTCTGTAGTTTTCTTTATGATGTATATTGTTCAATTCATGTATTTTTCACTGTTTAATAGAACTGTATCTCATTTTACTAAGTCTATGCTTCAAAAATATACTATTACTGCCTTAATCAGAATAGCCAGGTCTTGTCTATGGATTTCAATTGAAAGCCTCATATTCATGCCCTCAATTACTACCAGATCATATACTCTGGATATGCCAATTCCAATATCTAGCAAATGAAAATCATAAGAACTAAACTTCATTTATTTGTAATGATATGGCATTATTATTTAGGTGATATAAACAATGAAATTTTTCCTGGCATATAAATAAGTAATCTATCACCAAATTTTTTTTCTGTGATGTACAAGGGAAAAGAAGTACTGAAATAGAATTTATCAAAGAGATCTTCTGCAGATATCCTTTTTTTATTATTCAACATTGTTTGTAGAAAGCTTTACATTTGCTTTGAAAATGTCAGGAGATTCAGGTTGTAACCAAAGAGTATGTTTTACTATACCCATGACCATTTCTGCCAATAAGAACAGCACTTCTAAGATTGCTTTATGAACTCAGACAAGCTGAGAATAGGTATGCATTTTAAATATATTTATTCATTTTATATATTTTAATAGATTCAACTTGGTTTGGCAGATAAAATATAGAAGCAGGATCCCTAGATATGGGTTGAACTTCTGGCCCTATAGTTTTTATTTTCTTTTTGGAAAAATTTCAGACTAACAGTTTTGAAGGGGCGGGGGGTGGGAGGTTGGGGGAACCAGGTGGTGGGTATTAGGGAGGGCACGGATCATGTGGAGCACTGGGTGTGGTGAAAAAACAATGAATACTGTTACGCTGAAAATAAATAAAAAATTTTAAAAAAAAGATAGTAAAAAGAGTACTCATATACCCTTCACTCAAAAACTCCTTATATTAATATCTTATATAATGACAGCCTGCTTGTCAAATTAAGAAATTAACATTGGTATTTTATTATTAACTATTCTACTGACTTTATACAAATTTCCCCAATTTTTTTTTTCCACTAATGTCTTTTTTGGTTCCAATGTTCAATATAGGATCCACATTACATTTTGTATCCCAGTTTCCTTGGAGCTAACAGTTTTATTGTTTTTCACGACTTTACGAGTTTGAAGAGTACTAACTAGGTATTTTGTAAAAAGCTCTTTGATTTATGTTTGTCTAATTATTTTTTTTATTATACTGGAGTTATGGGTTTGGGGGAAAATTACCACTAAGATGCTGTGCCTTTCTCATCATATTTTATGAAGAGGTATGTGACATCAATATAACTTATTACTAATGATAACTTTGATCACTTGGTTAAGACAGTGTTTGCTCCTTTCTCTTATTCTAAAGTCACCATTTTTTCCCTTTCTATACTCTGTTCTTTTAAAGTGAGTAATTAAGGCTAGCCTATACTTAAAGGGAAAGGAATTATATTCCATCTCTCAGGAGGAGAGAGTTTCTCTATACATTATATGGAATTCTTCTTAAGGAAGACTTATCTGTTCTCCCCCATTGATTAATTGATTGTATTATTTACTTACATCAATATGATTTACAAATACTTACATCCGACTTTGGACTAAAAATCAATACTGTGTTAGACATTTTGTTGTTTACCTTGTTCTAGCTTTGGCCATTGGGGGGTCTTCCAGACTGGTTCCTGTGTACCTTAATTTTTTTTTAATACTTTTTTTTTTAATACTTCTTTTTTAGTTCTTGGTTTCTAATGATTCAAACTACTATGTTTCATCTCGTATTTCCCTGCCCCAATCCTAATATCAGCTATTTTTTCTAGGTCTGGATCTGTTTTTAAACATTTTTAAGTAATATAGCCATTTCAGTCTTCATAGCTTCCTCCATTTAATGAACATATTTTAATAGAGTTTAGTGGTTTTCAATTTTGTATAGATCACATGTCTTTAAAATAAATCTGTTAAAATATATGTAATCTCTCCTGAGAGAAGCAGAAATACAGACAGAAGACAATATTGTTCAAAATATTTCAGAGATTAAGTAAATTTTGAAGGCTCTTGACATATTTTATGAGGGTCTGCACAAAATAAGACTTGATGCCCTTGATAACTAAGCTTTATGGATTCTAAAATAATTTTCTCCAAGTGTTGCCAAGAGGTTTGTCCAATTTCATATGATACTACATCACCAATAAGAAGTAAGTTTTGTCCATATTAATTTGTGACTTTGGATAATTTAAATAGTTTCTGTGATCCTTTATTTACTCATTTTAAAATGGGGCTAATCATCCACACTTCAAAAAAAATATTGCAAAGTTTAGCTGAGAAGGAGTATGTAAATGCTTTAGAGAGACACTGCCACTAAAAGACACTCAGGGAATTGAGTCCTGGTGTTTGTTAATATAATGGCATACCGAACTCCAGCTTTGTCATCTTAAAAATAATTTACTTAATATTTTATTTGCACTTTACCTACAAGTTATGATTTGTGTTTTATAAATTTGAAACCAAATACTAGAAATCCATCGTTCAGAAATTCAATCTTACAGTTGTTAGAGGAATAGAAAGTTACCTGTGCCCTAGAGCAACATCTGCCCTGGAAACTATTTCAAAAACATGGTATGTGGTCCCCCATGTACATTTAAGTCCCATGATGCATTCTATAATTCTTGAAAAATGTATCCCATTGTTGTTCATATCTAGTTTTAGATGGTAGCTGCCTACACCGAGGTAAATCGTCTCCTAATAAATTTGATCTGAAGACTCATATCTTCCTTCTGGAATAAATAGTATAAAACAAATCTATTTCCTTTGCTACATGTGAACACTTCATAAACAATGACTTTTTTTTAAAAAAGCATTTATTGTCATTTTGATGAAAAGGTAATTTGAAATAATTCTAATAGCCTAATGATGATAACTTTTTAGTAAGATGTTATTTAATTGTTATTTAGTAAGATGTCATTTAATTGTCAAAAGTCAGAAGCAGCACATGGCATGAGAATCTAGTATTAATCAGAGATAGAAGATCATTAGCAGTCTTATGAATTTCCAGAATAATATGCTACTTTAGAAACAATGAAGAGGCTATCTGTGATGGTCAATTTTATGTGTCCACTTTATTGGTCCATTGGGTGATCAGACATTTGGTCAAACATAATTGTTGATGTGTCTATGAGGATATTTAAGAATGAGAATAATATTTAAATTGGTAGACTGAATTAAGAAGATTACTTTCCCCAATATATTAGGTTCCCTCCAATCAGCTGAAGGTTTAATAGAACACATGAACCAGTCATTATAATAAATATTTCTATATATTTATATATCTTATTGATTCTGACTATAGAGACTGTGACTAATACACTATCTAAATCATTACTATCTAAATATCATCTAGATGATTAAAGGTGGTGTTGGCAGTCTTATTTATTCTAAATCCATATCAGAACTAAATAAATAGAACTATGCCATATAAAGAGCCGCCAATATAGGCAACTGGGTCATAAAATTCTTCAATATCTAGGCAGTCTATAATATATAACATTCTAAAAATAAGCACAAAATATTTTTATATTAACTATGGAGAAAATCTCAATATGTCTAAGCAAACTTACATATAAAAAAAACTTACAGAGATATAAAAACTAATTCACTTGATTCACTCAGATGATGATTAATTAATTAATTAGTAAGGTACTCTTCAGAATAGGTAATCAAATAAGAAAAAAAATTACACAAATGTGATAAGAGAGACAAAATGTAATATGTCTAAAGCAATAAAGTTCTAGGATACGAACACCATCAGATTGTCTTTTCCATACAGAAACACTTCTGGTGGTTTGAAAGAGTCATAACTTGAAATGAGTTTTTGCTTTAAATGATAGTACTTTATTTCTTGATACAATTGCTAACAGCTTTCTTGCATTTTAGATCAATCTTCATCTGGCTCATTTTATATTCATATAGTAAAAGACACTTTAAAATAAAAACTGAAACATTTAATAACTCTGTATCTATTGGAAGAGTGGTAGGCTTTTACCAGCCCATACTTACGCTTAGCAAAAGGCAAGAAATTTGGGCAAAAGATTTATTTTAATCCTCCCCTGTAGCAGTAAACACAACTTCTGTCAACACAAGTTAAGGTTTTCCAAATATATTGCACCATTTTTCTTTAAGTTGTTTTGATCTAAATTTTTTTTATGGTCTATAAATAAACTGGACACAGGTTTCTCCTATGTATAAAGACCCTAATTCTTTTATCAGATAGGACTAACCATATACTGGCTTTGATTAATTGATAGAAAGAGAGGAGCATTTGTCTCAGATGGATGAAACTTCTTGAAAGCTAATAACATGCTTTTTTTTTCAATATATATTAATGATGCCCATTTTTTGGAAATGAATTTTTAGTAACACTATTGTAATTAACATCAGCAGTGACATACAATCTCCCAAATGTGCTGTACTTTTGTACTTAAATTCCCGTTTTATTTGATCTCTTTTGAATGCAATCTTATTAAAACTTAATATTAATTTCTACTCCTTCCTGATTTTGCCCCTTTTCTTTTCTTAATTTTTTAAATATTTTATTTATTTATTTGAGAGAGAGAGTGAGTGATAGAGAGGGGGGAGTATGAGCAGGAGGAGGGACAGTGGAGGAGGGAGAAGCAGACTTCCCCCTGAGGGGGGAGCCAGACATGGGGCTTAATCCCAGGATCCTGGGATCACGACCTGAACCCAAGGCAAATGCTTAACTGAGTGAGCCACCCAGGTGCCCAGATTTCACCTTTTCTTAAATAACATCATTTCAAGCTCTTCTTCTTATATAGGGAATTTAGAGATCTCCTCACTTGGGTTCTTGACCTGTTTCTTAGAGAAAATATTATTTGGAATATATTGAATTTACAAGTTTATTCATTAAATTATACCATTTCACTTATTTTTCTTTTAAATTTCCAAATTTTAGCCAAAGAAATAAAAGGGTAAGCAATGATAAAACTATAATGAAAATACATAAAGTAGGGGTATGGTCACGATTATAGTATGTTTAAGTGCTGCATGATATTTTTACTGAGTATCATTCTGAATTCATGTTTATGATTCTTCATACACTGCGCATCCTTACTTAGGGGTATTCGATCAGTTCAGTTTTGTGCATACCTAGGTTGTCAAATATTTGTTAGTCTTCCTGTGATATTAACAACATAAATACTAGTTTTTTCCAGTATAAACTTGACAGTGCTACAACTGATATAATTATGGTACAAACACCAGATGTTTAAACTAACTGAGAGTGTCACATGCATAGGAAATTAACATATTTCATTAGGCTTTTGAAAATCTTGAAAATCTCATAAGAACCCCATTCAAGATTAATTGTAAAAGATGTGGAAGAAGTTCTACTGATGTCTGGGTAAGACTGACCAGTTCCCAAAGAAAACCATACAGGATTGGGGCGCCTGGGTGGCTCAGTGGGTTAAAGCCTCTGTCTTCAGCTCAGGTCATGATCCCAGGGTCCTGGGATCGAGCCCCACATCAGGCTCTCCACTCCGCGGGGAGCCTGCTTCCCCCTCTCTCTCTGCCTGCCTCTCTGCCTACTTGTGATTTCTGTCTGTCAAATAAATAAATAAAATCTTTAAAAAAAAAAAAAGAAAAAGAAAAAGAAAACCATACAGGATAGCCGTTCTTAGGTGAATTTACCATAGTCCAACCTCAGGCCATACAGTTTTCAGGCTAAGAAACCTGATTTGTCATCACTCTAGAGAGGAGCTGTCATTCTTAAGGGCAAACATTAACTTATTTCACAAAGACTAAAGTATTAAGGCTATGCTATCAATATATCAATTTACATTGAGAATTATAAATTCCAAAGTTGAGGGGTAGATGGTTTATCTAACCAGTGCATTCTCCCCCATAGATAGATGGATGGGTAATTAAAATTTATTAGGCAATTTGATTTCTAAGCCAACATCCAGAAGAGAAGGATTAATTTTCATTTTAATATTTAATATCACCTGTTAAAGATGTTACATTTGTCTACACAATGGAGATATGTCTGCCTGACCTAAGGAAAATATTTGGACCAAGATGTAGCTTCCCAGGTTGCTAATTAACTGGGAGTTCTTAGGGTCCCACTCTCCTCTTTCTGTATTTCCAGTGGCTCACCAATCCAATACTTCTTTCTTTCTTTAGGAAGACCTGGGTGTTGTAAAACCTCTTTTGGGTAATTTTTGCATTGTCTTGATGGAATTACTTACATATTGATTTAACTATTTAGTTCTAAGGTAACAATTTGACTTACTTCAAAGTTCTTGACTTGTAGTGTTTTTTTAAACTGTTTTTGAATGTATAAAAACACATGGTTCATCCTCTTCTGGTCTCTATGAATCTCAAATGAATATAACCTTAGAACCAATCCTTCTCTGAGTTTCAAATCATACATTTTCTAATGCAAACATCATGTTTTTGTGTGTTTTAAACAAATTTTACAAATTTCAAATACCTAGAATTTAACTGCTCTTTTATTCCAGAAATGCTATTTATTCTTTCATATTGTCTTAAATATTATCACTCATCCTTCTCTCAGTTAATGGAGAAAAGTATTAAGATTTTTCCATCAACTACTGTATTTGTTGCAGATCATTGTCTCTTCTACAGATTTTCTCTTTAATATTTACTCTATGATTTATCTACAGAAATGCTGAGAACTCAAGGAGTTTACCGAGGAAATACAATCTTGTAGCATAACACATAAGCCCATTCTTTCTGACTCTAAAGATCTTAATTATACTTTTATGTCACAATTCTTCTTGACATCATCTCTACCTCAGCTATCACCCAAACTGAATCCTTTAAAATGATTCCCAACTGCCCATTTTCTATCATTAACTTTATCTCTTGTGCTCCAGGTTTATTTTTACATCTTCTTAACCATTCACTTGCCTATTCACTTTGCCACTGCCTTATTATACTTTTCATCATCTTCTACCTAGATCCCAATGTAATTATCATACCTCATGTCATTTTCTGTAGCCTGAAGGTAAGCTGGCTTCTATTATATTGTTATATGTAGCAAACTTAAATTTCATTTTTTTTAAAAGATCTTATTTACTTATTTAACAGACAGAGATCACAAGTAGGCAGAGAGGCAGGCAGAGAGAGGGGGAAGCAGGCTCCCCGCTGAGCAGAGAGCCCGATGTGGGGCTCGATCCCAGAACCCTGGGATCATGACCTGAGCTGAAGGCAGAGGTTTTAACCCACTGAGCCACCCAGGCGCCCCATGTAGCAAACTTAAATTTAAAACTGATCTTGCCATACTGTCGTATTTAGGTAGGTATTTAGGATGACATATATTCCCTTTGTTCTCTCCTATCTGTGACAGTTACCATTCTCCTTTTACCTAAGCATTCAGCTTTCTACTTCCATGTTCTCTTTAACAACTTCAAACTTTGTACATCCACTTCTCCCCACCATACCTTTTTCTCTTTGGCAAAAACCAATTATTAATAATCAAAAATATGTTTAATGAGTACCTACAATTTTTGATGCACTGTGCTAAAAGTTTTACATAGATTGTTGAATTTTTTTCACAAATAACCTTATGAGCTCATATTATTGTTACATTTTACAAATTAAGGAATTACGACTCAGAGAATGATTTGTCTAAAGTCTCATATCTGATAATTCATATAAGCTAGACATAAGGATTCATAGTTTTCATGACTACAGAAAATAAAATGTACTCATCACTCAAAGACAGAGAGCTTATAAGATTTAATATGAAGTTTTTAACACTGTATTAAAAGTTCAGATAAAATAGAATGTTCAAAATGAAAAAAGTAATTATTTATGAGAATAATAGTGTGAATTATAAAAATAAACAACTCAATTGAAAATGAGATTTATGAAATGAATTGAATTTATAATGTATGGTTGCATTAATGAAAAGAATGTTTAGCATGATTAATAATGATTCTATTATGTCAAAGAAGTTATTGGGATCATAAAGACATATCAATATTTCCTTAATTTTAAAGTTCAGCTCAACTTTCATTTGTGGATGCTATTAAAAAAAAAAAACATGAAAATGCCTTCTTAAGATAAATGACCTTTTAGAAATCATCAGGGCATATAAAGTAAATCAAAAAATCATTTTCAATGTTTCTTACTGAAATCCCTTACTAGTATTTATGACTAAATAAGGCCTTAAATATTTTTTCTAAAACATAATGATATATATTTTAATACATTACAGAACACTTACAAATTAGTACTGTCCCACTGGCCCAAGACCTTGGAGAAATTTAGGGCTGAGATTTAGAAGCTATTTTCCATCCACCAAGTCAAATGGATTACTTGTTTTGTCCCTTTGTGATTTGAGTATGCATTAAAAACCAGATCTTATTCATCACAATTTATTTTTAAATACCCATTGTGAATCTTGGTTTTGTTTTCACAAAGTGGATGGAAATAGCAAGGAAAGGGCTAAACATGTGATACCTCTGTAACTTGGTCACTACATTCACCTGCTATCTCAGAAAGTATTCTCATGTATCCATGGAGGCCAGCTCAGGCCCTCCAGGAGGCAGAAAAGCACTGCTGGTTTTCTTGTCCTGGCACCTTGGACTGACATAGGACATAGGTTTATCTTTTTCCACTTGTTTCTTTAGATCTGAATGCACTGTCATGCCTAATTCTTTATATATCTCTGAGCTCCATTTGTTTTTTGTCTTCCTCTCAGGCTTATGATGAACTTCTTGTCTTGCTATTTGTTTTGTTTTGTTTTGTTTTTTTTAGTAAGATTTCAGATTGAACAACAGATACCGCTCTATAATCTGACCTGCCTCCATTACCTGCTTGATCATTTTCCCTTTTCCGTGTTCTTACCCAATTACATAATTAACCCCCTCTTTCCCTACACACACACAGAGTTGACTGGAAAATGTGAATTAGAAATTCCACTACCCCTACCACCAGAAAACAATATGGAATTTGGACATAAAATACATATCATATTAGCCTATAAAACAATACATAGATGAAATCTGAGATAGAGTCAACTTAAAAGAAACATAGACTCCATTCATTCGGTTAGTAAAATGATATAGAAAAAAAGAGTACTATTATATCTAGTATTCAATGCTTATCTTTTTGTCCACAGAAATAATAATTAGATATAATGACATTCTTGGCCTACAATTTTGTCATGATGTCATGAAAAATTTATAACATAGGTAACATGTTGGTTTTTGTTATAGCCTGGAACAAGGGTAGTCACAACTGTAATGCACCAAGCTGCTTCTACAGGTAGATCATCCTCTTGTGATGGATTTTCTACACTAGTTAATAATGAGGTGCTAGTGAAGCTTCTATGTGTGTCAAGGAGGAGTTTGTTCTGTAGCTCCTTCAAATACCAGTTCAGACGACTTTCCCTTAAAAGGAAACTTGACGAAGATAAAGCAGTAGTATTGTTTGCTTGATTGTTTCTAAAATTAATCCCAATTCTGTAGAAAGTTGAAAGTAAGCATTGGTGGAGATATTGGGGATTGAGGATTTAGCCACATGCCCTGGATTATTTTCTACTTTGCTAGGAGCAACATCTCACTGCCTAGGCCTAGAAAGTGCTGACACATGTGCATTGTCTTCTTTCCCAACTCAGTTCCTTCTCACTTCTGTTGCTCTTTCCTATTACAGTTTTCCCTCTGTTCCATGCCTTTCCTAAGTTCTGCTAATTCTTCCTGTTGAATTAATCACATCTCACTTTCCTTCAGGCCCTTCCTATTTTTATTAACGTCTCAATCTCTTGAATCTGCTCCTACCTTCAGTGTTGTTTTGAAAGCTGGTTTCTCCATCCAGTCTATTGATTCTCCCAGATAGAGCAAGATGAGCTTCATCTCCAGAGGAATGAGGGTCAAGGCTAGGCATGGTGGAAAGCTAGGTCTCTTGCTTGCAGTGTGTGGGTTTAGTTTATGGTAACTACAATTTTAAAACAAACCTCATTCTCTGAGGATGAAGTCTCCCTTCCAACACTTTCCTTACTAATCGAAGTGACAAATCCCTCCTATTAACATAATGCTGATCCCATAGTGAGAAAAAGTAACTGTCACTTCATTTCATAAAATGAGCTCCCCCCGCACCTTTCCTTATCTGAATTACATTACAAATCCTCCTCCATGGTAACATTGCTGTGTCCAAATAGCTTTACTGTAGTAACTAAATTTCTCTTAAGGCAGAGTATAAGACAGAGAAGAAGGTAGGAGTTGAAGTGTAACTATCAAACAGAGCTATGACATGAGGCGTCTCTATCTGGTTTGGGCTTCCCACAGCACAGCAAATAGGTCCTGAGAGGAAGTCCAAGAGGCAAAGTGCAGACAACAAATGTTTCATGAAAACCAGACAAGAGCTTTATGGCCTTTATTGACCTAGACTCAAAAGGTAAACAGTCCCTAAGGCCAGCCCAAATGCATGTGATGAGAACCAGGCTCTACATCTTGATGGGGCTCTAACAAGGTCACTTTGCAGAAAACCATGTATGATAGGAGATACAGTCCAGTTATTTTTGGAAAACTCAATCTGGGACATAAGTCATACCTCCTGGGATCTGTTCAAATTCCTGAGCCACAGAATCCATGAGCATAATAAAACAGTTATTGTTTTACAGCACTAAGTCTTGGGGTAGTTTGCCAAGTGGCAATAGATGACCAGAACAGTAGCGTTTGAGACCATCACTACTGTAACATTTCCTGTGGTTGCAGGCAGCACACCACAGCTGACCCATATAGCTGAGCTGAAGTACTCAAAGCTTGCAGTTATTCTAATGAACTTGTAAGGTTTGTTATTTAGAGTCTATCTTTGAGAAATTGATCCATTCTCTGTGCACATGTTCAATCAAGATTCTGACCATAAAATACTCTGAGCTATGAGGGATTAAAGAAGAAGTTTTATCTCAAAGGGGCTCTAGGAAGGTTTTGCTTTGTTTTTTTAAGATTTTATTTATTTATTTGACAGACAGAGATCACAAGTAGGCAGAGGCAGACAGAGAGAGAGGAGGAAGCAGGCTCCCCGCTGAGCAGAGAGCCTGATGCGGGGCTCGATCCCAGGACCCTTGGATCATGACCTGAGCCAAAGGCAGAGGGTTTAACCCACTGAGCCACCTAGGCGCCCCTCAAAAGGGCTCTAGGTAGTTTACTTGAAATATGGCCATGATTTTCTAATATCTTAGTTCATCTCTTTCTACTGTAAATGTACATTATCTAAATAGTTGCGAAGAATATAGAATAAAGATGGAAAGAGTTCCTTTTCAGTTTGATACTGTGCATTATTTTGTTTTCCAGTAAATCAAGACTACAGATCCATATAGAAAATGTGAAACCTTCATTAATTTTTTATCATCCCTCAAAATATGTATGACAATATGTCACATACTCCTATGAATGTGTGTATATGTGTGTGTATAAAATTTTATATAATAGATTATCATAGAGTAAACTACTTCTGGTTTCAGAACAAACATGTGCATTTGAAATTAAATTTTTATATAGTAATTAGAAAATTTAAGTATGTAAATGTAGATATCGTATTTAAAACTGGTTCTGAGTGTAGTGTTTAACAGCACAAACCTGAATTTATAACATACTTTACCTCCTACTATTACGACACTGAACAAGTTAGTTAACCTCTGTGAGTTTAAGTTTTCCCATCTGTAAAATGAAGATAAAACTGAGGGAATTAATATAAAATTATGAAAATTTAAAAGTTAATCTATATAAAGTGCTTAGAAGAGCGTCTGGTATGTGGTAAATACTCACAAATGTTAATCGTAGTTATTAGTATTATAAGCCATATATATGTATATATATATAAATAAAATGTGTATATATATATATTTTTTTTAAACCTGTTACTTTAATGGATGGACAAGCACATGGTTTCTGTTGCTACCTCTGGACTGGAAGCTTCAGGAGATACTCCCCATTTGAAGCTTGGCCCCCAGAACTGGCAACATAATGGGATTGCAAATGGTCTTAAAACCATGGAGTTAGATTTCCAGATGGAGATTATATTCATCATTTTGTGATTCATCAGTTAAAAAAAAAAAAAAGAAAGAAAGAAAGAAAAGAAAAGAAAAGAGAAAAATAAAAGAGGCTTAGCACCTAAATCTAGACATTCATTATCTATCAGTAGTCTGGCTAATTTCAATCACTCAACCATAAATATGATTCCCTCTAAATGCCCTGCCTCCTACCCATACTGTCCATGTCATCTTTGCTCCCCAATGCCTGGGCCCTAGGGGATTAGTTGGCTTCTGGGCTCATTTCCTGCCAGTTGGTGTGGAAGGTAACATGTGTTTCTAAGATGGAACAATTAGTAAGTCCTGGATTTCCAAGTCATGGAGGCTTGGAGAACTGGTCTGTAACTCTACAAACTTGAACTCCTGTGACTCTGGGGCAAAGTGTGTGGGAAAACCACATTTGTGGCCAGGTGAACCAGGGAGTGAGTCCACATACTGCACACACACAGACTAATGACTAACAACCTAAGAAGGAAAAAAGTGGAACAAATGAGCAGGGAAGGGGCCACAAAGGGACTCCAACCCCGTCAATGACATGTGTGTCCACCCATCACACAGAGAGGATCCAGTGCAGAGAGGGGTCAAACCAGAATTAGGAGGACCAGCTTGTTCCATACGTAAAGGTGAGCTCTCTAACCTCACTGCTGAATATCTCTGGTTCTTAGGTCAATAAATCAGTGAGTTTCACCCAAATGGACTGTCCCAGGTCTGGTCTATTCACCACCCCACTGAGGGCCTCCAAGATATGGCTGGTCTTGCTGTAAGGCTTCCAGTTATCATTGCTGATGATGGACAGGCAAACCTCTCTCCTATTGCCCACATGAGGATGGTAGATCCTGGTTGTGAATGTCACTGAAGGGGTTTGAACCGATAGTCCTCTGGGAAATCGATATGTACATTAGAGTTCTTGAGGGTGGAGGGCATTTTCTCAGGCAGGAGGAGTAAATGCCATACGAGGATGTTGGCACCATTGCTGAGCAGGTCCACAGATAAGAGAGAAGCTTTGCCTGAAGATCCCACCACCCGCTTGCTTGCTTTCATTTCAGGACCAAGGGTGAGCTGCTGGGGGGCTCCAGCAGAACTATGCTTTGATGCAAGGGAATATATATATATCCAATTCACTAACATGTGCATCTAAATTGTTTCCAGTTTTGTTTTGTTTTTGCTCTTGTAAGTGTTACTCTAATGGGCATATTTTTATGAATATCTTCCATTCATGTCTTTTGTATTTATTTCTCAAATAATAAAATTGGTACATATTTTCAAGCCTTTTGATACAGTCCAATTGTCATCCATTTTTCACTCTCACCAATAGAATCTAAAATAGGAAATTGAAATTTAATATATTTTAAGATATTTTAAAGTCATTTCCAAATATTTTAGTTTCTTCAATCTTATATATACAAAGAATTTTAAAATGATTTTAAAGGAAAGTGTCATACATTTTAGTTGATATTTAAATAATTCAATGCTGCTAATTCATTTGCAAGTAAATTATTCACTTTGTTGATTACAACTTGAAAATTGTTTCATTCCAGTTAGTTGTGCTACATGCTTCTCATTATATACTTGGATCAATCCCTTCCTGGTTGTTAGTGATTATGGGCTCAGGGCAGGGGACTTATTTTAAACTTTACCTATACCAATAATAACTGCTATGTAAACTTAACTGCCAGAAATGTCATGGAATCTGGCATTTCATAGCTAAATAATACACTGAAGATTTCGAGCTACACTCTGTTAAAATCTATTCATGACCTTAGTCCCTTTGTTCCCATGGATGCCTGAGAATTATAGATACAGATATTATTAAATATTTAACTTCAGAATGTATCCACTACAATTAGTTTCTTTCCTCCCTACAATATCTGTTTGAAAGCATTTATCTCAGCCCTCAACCAAAAGATAAAGCATTTGAAAAAGCTTTCAAATTCAGTTTGGAACAACAAAATAATTCAATATGAGCTGACATAAAAAATAAAATAGTCTCAAATTTGTTCTTATTGTTGACCTTTCCATGTTTCTTGATTTAGTGGTCATCATAAAAAGTGACTTAACTGTTTTATGTCATTTAGTGCAGGTAGTATCTTCACTGTAAAGAGACTGCTTTAAAAGAGGAAAGAACTCTGAGACAGCTTTCAAAATGAGTCAAAGTGGAAAGTTTATACTCTTCCTGGTGTCTTCATGTTACCAGGTGCAAAACATCTGCTCTGCAAGTTGTTGATGTCACACAGCAGCAGGGGAAGAACATGTGATTTTCCATAATTGATTTTATTCTTTATGATGTCTTTCTATACTTTTGTAGGAGGCCTTAATGGAATTTTATAGATTTTTTTTTTTTTTAAATGTAGACAGTCACACTTATCATGCATTCAGTTTGCCGGAGGTGAAATTGCCAAGGTAAATAGGAGGCTAATAGGCGAGACCTTGTATTCCCAGAGCCTGAAGGGAACCAGTCAGAGACCAAAACAATTAGTGGTTACTTGTGCATGTCAGAAACCCAAGAGAACATACAGTCAATTACTAAATGGGTTTTGCTGCCAGGTGAATGTACTTCGGTGTAGACAGTAATGAAATTGCAATCAAGCTGATCACATGCCATTTTTTGCTAAGGAGTAAAATAGGGAATTGGTGGAGAACTGTTATGTGCA
The DNA here is from genome assembly GCF_963455335.1 of Martes martes. NCBI lineage: Eukaryota > Metazoa > Chordata > Mammalia > Carnivora > Mustelidae > Martes > Martes martes. Next base: position 60,075,636 of record NC_137902.1, read on the forward strand.
AGTTAAACCAAAATGATCATTGGCTTGACATGAATGAATTACATTTTTTTTTTCTTAAGAAAAAACTCCTCAACTCAGTATGGATTAACTTATGTTTTATTAGTAGTTTCAAGATAACTCCAATAAAATGTTCCATGTTAACTGAAAATTTGCTTTTTAATAATAAAAAAAAATAAACAACTGAACTAGGCAGCAAGCCATGGATATCCATTCTCTTCTCTTTAGCCTCATACACTCTTGCCTGTCCTAATGATAAGCATTGTTTTAATGAATCACTGACTACTTTATTGATTGACCTTAAGAACTTGGTCAATTTTTACTTGATTGAAACCATTAATTTAAGAAAGTGTACATTGCAGTTTAGTCCAAATCAGTTACAAAACATTAATAAGGACAATTATAGCATCCCTGCCCTCATTAGAAATCCATCAAGTCTCAATTGCTTAATAAGGCTCTATTAGTAAAAACTTGAAGCAAATAGCACTTAAATCCTGAGGAAATGAAGAACCATGCAAGGGTATTACAGTAATAGTCTTACCTGATGAAGCACAAAGAGAAAGAAACCCAGCTCCCAACCTTCTAATGTGTTTCTGGAATAGGACTGCAAAAGGCTCAGGCCACATATCCCAACCACAGAAACTCTGATTCAAAAGGAAGAATGTGAATTTATATCTGAATTGCTTAAGTAGTTTGTGTTTAATGAAATTAGGATGCTTTCATAGGAGAGATCATAATAATCCCCCTCTCTCAGCCACATCTAAGTGACAATTTTGCTGTTTAGTCATAAAATCTTTTTATAAGGAAAAAATCCCTTAGCTAGTGACAAACTGATTTTAGGCAAAATTAAATTGAAGAAAATGAACAGATGTCCAAGCAGTGGATTTTTAAAATTAACACTTCTAATTGATGGCAAATGTCACAGAAAGCCATCCACTATTTTTTTTTTCTTAGAACTGAAAAAGAGAAAAACAAGATTTTGTGGATGAATATTTCAAACTCCACCTCTAAAGTTCATGTCATGTCAGGGGTGCTACATCAAGAAAACAGACCAGCAAATCCAAGAGAATTTATTTTATAAAGAATACAATATAAGGATCCCTTAGAAACAGATCTAGGAGTTTAAAAAAGAATATGCCAGAATTCAGAGTCATGCAAACAAACAGAAGATGTCTTTTTATACCTTGAAAACATTTTTAAATCAATAACAAAAACAATTCAAAACAAAACAAATAAAAACTATAATAAAAACAAATTTAATTTCTAATACCCGAGGTTAAATCATATATTTTAATACAATGCAGCTATATATTTATCAACACATATCATATCTATTTAATAATGAATTTTAAAAATATAAGAATAATTACTATAAACAGAAGAGTCGGATTTTTCCTGTAGTATTTTGTTCTAGTAGGAAGAAAAATATTCCGGTAATATTATTTTTTATATATACATTCTACTTTTAATTATAAATGATCACATGTAAACAGAAAAAACTACTACAAAGGTTAAAATTAAAACATGTTTTATTTTCTTTTACATGGATATGTCAGAAGTGGTATACAGAATATTAATAACTAGGGAGTTATCATAATTCAAATATTTAAAATTACATGCTATTTGTATAATGAAGAGTTGATAGTTGTCTAAAGAGAGTTATTGCTTTTGCCTTCACCTTCTAGGAGGTAATCTCTTGACCCCTAGAATATTGTGCATGATAGGCATGTCTTGGTAAACTTGAGGACTCTGGATCATACTGAATAGTTTAAACAGTGTGACTTTGTGTTGGGGCCCTGATTTGTGTGGTGTGAATCATCCTAGAGACTGAAATCAGCCATGTGGGCAGTCAATCAATTTATCAATCATGCCCAGTAATGGAACTTTAATAAGAATTCTGGACATTGAAGGTTCAGTGAGTTTCTGTGGTAGTCAATAATCCATGATTATTATCACATGTCTGTGTTGGAGGAGTGATGCATCCTAACTCCAGTTGGGGAGGACAATGGAAGGTCCATAGCTAAATCCTCCTAGATCGTGATTTATGAATCTCTTATTTTGACTAACCTTAATCTGTATCTTTTCCCTGTAATAAATTTTAGCAATGAGTATAACATCTTTTAGTAAGTTTTGTGAATCTTTCCAGTGAATTATCAAATCTGAGGGTGGTTTGGGGAAGCACCTGAATTTGCAGTAGGTGTTAGAAGTGAGGGCAATTCTGGACACTCTAGGTTCTAACATTGTGGTTGGTCAAAACTTGTAACCTCTTTGCGTATACTTTATGCCTCAAAAGTTTTATCTATATGAAATTCAATCCATCCATGAGATCAGTCTGGTATTTTGCAAACTATCAATTGTTGGCATGATATTCTTGAACACAGCTCTCACTTTTTCAATAATACCAAGTGTGAGCCATGTTTCTATATATGGAATTGCATTAAGCTATTTAAATATTTTCTCCATTAAGTTGAAGTCATTGTATAACTTTCATTTAATACATATGGAAGAAATACCTTAATAACAATATTATGTATTATACTCTCTCCCTCATTTTTTTCCCCCTTTTTCTTCTTCGGATTCAAGCATTTCAAGTGACCTGTCTTTGAGTCACTGCTTGATTGAGTCAGCTGTTGAAGTCCTCTATTGAATTTTTCAGTAGTCTTTATATTCTTCCACTCTATATTTTCTGTTTAGTTTGTTGTTGTTATTTTTTTGTTTGTTTCTATTTGTTCCCTTTGTTGAACTTCTCATTTTTTCATATTTTTTCTGATTTTGTTTTAGTTGTCTGTATTCACTTGTAGCTGAATTTCAAAATAATTATTTTGAATTCTCTGATAATCAGTTCATAGATCTCCATTTCTTTTTCTTTCCTAAAAATAAAATGTATAAAAATAACAAAACAATAAAAATAAAACATGTATATATTTAAGGTGTATAGCATGATGATTTTATATAGATACATATGTAAAATATATAGTGATAGTAAGATGTTTATTATAGTCAAGCTAATTAACATACAGTCTGCTCAGATAGTTGCCATTTTTGTGTATGATGAAGAGCACCTGAAATCTACTCTTTTAGCATATTTCCAGTACTCAATAGAATACTACTAACTACAGTCATCTTGCTATATATTAGATCTTAGATTTATCCATCCACTATAACTAAAATTTCATACTCTTTGAATAACATCTCCTCATTTCCCCCAACATACCACTTCATAGCCCTAGTAATCATCATTCTACTCTCTGGCTTAATAATTTCAACTTTTTTAGATTACACACATAAATGAGATCATGCAGTATTTGTCTTCCTGTTCCTGGTGTATTTCACTTAGCATAATATACTCCAGGTGTATCCATATTATCATAAATGACAGGACTTCCTTCTCCTTTTAACGCTGAATAACAGTTCATTATATACATATAACATTTTTTTAATGATGGATATTTAGCTTTATTCCATATCTTGGGCTATTGTAAGTTTCCATTTTTTGAAAGTTGATTGCTGGAGCTTTATTTTGTTCCTTTGGTGGAATCACATTTCCCTAATTGTTTATGATTTTCATAGCCTTGTGTTGGTGTCCATATATTTGAAGAAGCAGTCACCTTTTTCAGTCTTTTTTTTTAAAGCACTATTTATTTATTTGAGAGAGCACACAGAGGGAAAGAGAAACAGACTCCACATTGAGCAGAGGCCCAGATGAGGGGCTCAATCCCAGGACCCTGAGATCATGACCTGAGCCGAAGACAGATGCTGAGCCAATTGAGCCACCCACGTGTCCCACCTTTTTCAGTCTTTAGGGAATAGTTTTGGCAAGGAAACTCTTCCTCAGTGAAGCCTGGCCAAGATTCTGGGTGGACTGGTTGGTGGAGTCTGTGGATGGTCTAATGGACCCAAGGTCCCTTAGAGGGCCCTCTACCAGGGACCATGGGCTTGGTATTGAGATCTTCTGGCTGGGCTGATTCCCACCATGTTTTGGGGGACTACAACAAAAGTAGACCTCTTGGGTAGTCCCTAGAAAGGCTAATATAGTTGAACACACTTCTCTTCCTCTTTCCCTTAGAGATTTACAGACCAAAAAGCAGTACTGGCTTAGGAGTACAGATGATGCAGGTAAAATGAAACTATTCTTAATTTTTTTTTTTTTAATGAATTCTTTCTTTTTTGTGTACTCTACCAGCATGCTGTAACTTATCACCTGGATTCTGGAGCTCCCATGAAGGTGTTTTCTTCCATGGATGGTTGTAAAATAGTATTTATATGGGAAGTAAGGGCTAGAATCTCCCATTGTGCCATCTTGCTGATGCTGCTCTATCCTTTCTTAATGTCAGAGAACTAAAAACAATCGCATTAAAGGTTTCTTTTTTTTTTTTAGCTCTATTTATAATATTGTCAGCATTTTATAAGTTCAATATCTCTATCTTCAACACCATTATATTACATTATAAAAATTTACTTGGTTGCTTAAGATATGAACCACGATACTTCTATTATAAGACTTAAATAAGACTTAAAAATTATGGCCCAATATTATCTGCCTTCTCAGCACCTGGTGAAACCTAAAGAGCTTTGAATGGCCTAACCACAAGTTCCCCACTCTCCTTTCATGATAAATATCTCTAGAAAAAATGGCACATTTCCCACTTACCCTTCAGTAAAAGTTCTAGTTCTCTGCTTGCCTGAAAAATTATTTATACTAGTCAATCACATTGTTATGCATGAAGTATGGGAACCTCATCTTCTTAATGTTATAAAACTTCTGGTTATTCACTGTGTTCCTCATTATAACCCCTGTCTGGCCCTGGATGTCATCTGTTTTCCTTATCACCTCAGTTATGAGTTTATGTTACCAATTAACTTCTATCAATCTTATCTGTCCAAAGTCAAATAGTGTGTCCTTGATCATTCCTTATAACTCTAGGGTGGGAATCCCTTTTTCACCAACTAGATAAGTAGGAGGTGATTAAAACACACTACCCACTTAAATTTTAAATAACATCTCTGGGCATCAGTTTCTCATCAGCATAATAAGGATGATAATAATAATTATAATATTGATAGGATTAAATATATCTTTAGAATCCAAAGAAGACATGCACATGGCTAACAGAAACATGAAAAGTTCCTCAACATCACTCATCATCAGGGAAATACGGATCAAAACGTCAATGAGATATCACCTCACACCTGTCAGAACGGCTAAAATTAAAAACACAAGAAACTAGATGTTGGCTAGGTGCAGAGAAAGAGGAACCTGCCCACTGTTGATGAGAATGCAGACTGGTGCAGCCACCTGAAATCTGCCATTTACAACAATGTGGATGAAACTAAAGTGTATCAAGCTAATTGAAATAAGTCAATCAGAGGGAAACAAATACCATAAGATTTCACTCAAATGTGGAATTTAAGGAAAAAAAAAAAAAAACAGATGAACATGGGGAAAGAAAGAAAAAAAAAGAGGCAAATCATAAGAGATTCCTAACTATAGAGAACAAACAGAGTTGCTGGAGGGGTGGATGGGTAAGGGCATGGGTTAAATGGGTGATAGGTATTAAGGAGGGCACTTGCTATAATGAACACCAGGTGTTATATGTAAGTGATGAATCACTAAATTCTACTCCTGAAAATAATATTACATTGTATGTTAACTAAAATTTAAATAAAAATTGAAATAAAAGAGAATTGTGTGCAACATAAATTGACTACTATATAAGCTTTATATTTCATTTTTAATAATTATGTTGTAATGCTTAATATGTGTGGGAATTTAGTTGGTTTTAATAAGCTGTCCTATTTTTTTAAGACTTTATTTATTTATTTGAGAGAGAAAGAGAGAGACAGCATGAGCAAGAGAGAAAGCATAAGCAGGAGGGAGGGGACAGAGGAAGAGGAGCAAGCTGACTCCTTACTGAACAGGGAGCCTGATGAGGGACTTGATCCCAAGACCCTGGGATCATGACCTGAGCTGAAGGCAGATTTTTAGTGGACTGAGCCACCAAGGTACCCCAATAAGGTGTCCTATTAAAGGCCAATAGAATTCAACTCGAATGGTAAAAAGGAGTCTCCACACCTGGTTGTTCCCCAAAGCCCCTATAATCCCAAATCTGCTATTCACACCCTTTTTCTGTTGCTTAAAATCCCTCTTTACAAGAGCCCCTGTACCCAGCCAATGCTTGACATATCTCTCATGATTGCCATTGGCTTAATTCCCAGTCTCCCTGGCTCTGTTGAGGCAAGTCCTATTAGGCTGTAGTTTTATCAATGGTAATACAAGGATACCTGTGAAGGAAAACTGCTTAATGGCATATTAGTCTGTGAGGCATGCAAATGGAGACTGAGAGTTTGCCCTCTGGAGAACTGCCATCCCCATCATGAAAATGCCATCACCCTCCTTTACTTGTATCTAGGCCTACTCTGTCCATGGAGATAGATAAAAACAGGTGTTCAAGAGCCATGGTGACCTTGCTGATTCACAGGCATGGGACAAGGGTGAGAAAGAGCTAATAGTGGCCCCTGAAAGAAGGGATTCTTGGGACTGCCTAGCAGCCACAGCATTAATCAACAGTAGACATAATTGAAGAAGGGTCCTATAAGCCCCCTGAGTGCAGGTCCAGAGATTCTAAAGAAATTTCCACCGTAGCTGGGGCAGTGGATTGGGGGCAGGCACTTGAAACATTTGAGAATTTGACAAAAATATGGAGCACTTTTATGTCTTTGCAATGTGTATAACCAAGATACATATAAAGTAAACAACAGTCTTGGCTAGAATCATTTTATGTTTTACCTGTTGCAACACAGATAATTGCATTCTTGTAATTAAATAAGTAGAAGTTAAATAGAGTGATGCAAAACTGTAAAGTTTTATTAGTGTATGGGTATATCTTACTGGACCTTAATAAGGTTTACTTGTTAATAAGAAAGCTATCTACAAAATTATGTGTCAGAAAAGGACCCCTAGGGTCAAGCTAGGTCAGCATTTGGGCAACATTGCTGCCAGAAAACACAGCTGCTACTACTGAAACACTTTTTAGAAGAGGGAAGATCAAGCTCTGAGTCATCTCAAATTAAATCTTTGCCACAAGTTTATGTGTGTATTTTAAAGGGAGGCCTATAATCAGTGGCCCAATCATTAGCAACTTTGGACATAACATCACCATAACAATGCAACCATTCAAGCATTCAAGGCCCAGACTAAGTACCACCTATCTGTGGTTAAGAAAATTAAAAATTCCAGTGGATCCAGCACAGATACTTCAATTACTCTTTGAAGGGTTACTGTGTACTCAGTTCTACCTGCTAGCTGGTGATAATGCACATAGCATCTGTTCTATCTTTTGCACTGTCATAGCATTTCTGGGTAATGATGTTATTCAGATATCCCCAATGAGTAAAATGGATGCAGACATTTCAGAAGGAATGGAGGCATAATTGTAATACTAATACTCTGAATCGGACAATTAAACGTAGGAAGGGTGAGCTTATGCCTTGAGAAGAAAAAAATGAATGAAATAGGACCTTTTCATCATAGAAATGGATGCAAAGAAAATATAAAGTCCTAGGAAATCTGGAAAGAGCTCAATTAGGAAAACGAGGGAAGATTTTCTCTTCTTGTTTGGCTTGGTGATACAGATCTAGAAAGGCCCATTGCAAGCAGACATCCTTGACCTTGTAGTCCCTAAGTGTGTATGGAATTTAAAGAAACACATAAATTTTACAAGCTGGGCAAAAGACAGCTATAATGGTTTACTGAGAAGTGTGGAAAAGTACAGATATGTTGTTATTTTATTTCAGAGAAATTCTGACCTAAGCCTGAAGGAAGTTACTTGTTATCAAAATAAAATGCATTTATTGTAACTTAAAAGATAAGGTTCACAACTTTTAAACTTGGCTTAAGCCACACCTGGGGCATTAGCACCTAGGACAACGAGACCTTTAGTTTTAACTTGTTAACTGTAAGGGTCCCAGACTTCACCATATATTTTTTTGTTGTTAATTGGGATGTTTAACATTTGAACAACATTTAGAACAGTAACAACAACAACAATAACAAAAACCCACACAAACAATGATAACAATAAATTACAAATGCATTTTGACAAATCTATTACACTATACCCACCACTACCAACTACTTCAGAGTTGAGATGGATGGGAAAAAATAAATCTGATAGAATACTGAATGCCAGCAGGATTTTCACAAAATACCCATTTTCTGGTATTGTTACTGCTATTCTATGAATGAGGAACTAAAACGTATTTAGGTATTTTTTTAAAGCTTATACATCTAATAGATGCAGAAACTGGAAATTCACACATAGCACATACAATTTTATACCTTGTGTTCTTTACTCTAATTCTTGCAGCTACTAAGCGATTCTATTATGTGATCCTAATCAGAAGGAAACAACATACTCTCCTCAGTGGGGAATGGATAAAGAAAATCGTGTCAGCCCTCAGTGAAATGGTAAATGAAGCCATATGCATATGTTTTTTGATAATTTGCTGACCTTACTCTTTCCCTTTTACTCCTACTAAGAAAATTAATAAGGTTGCCAGCTATATGTGCCTCTTAGCTTCCAGGCAAAATGTAAAGCTACAAAAATGGAACTGTAGAGAGCCCCACTTTCTGCCACTACGCATATCCAAACTGAAGAAATGTTGCAGGATGTTCCAGAAGGGAAGGGGGGCAAGGTGAAGGACTTTTACAAAAATTAAAAAAATAGAGAACATGAGAGGAGTTTCTCCAAGTTTCAAGAGGGATTTGAGGTGCACAGATTCTGCAAGTTAATAAGAAATATGACTTATTCTTTCAAAATATTCAAAACTATAGCTAGTTATATGGAGAAATTTGAAAACTACAGAACCATTTAAACTTCAAAAAAATCACATGGGTTTGGTTCATAAACATCTCAATAGTAACATATATGTAATACAACAGGATGCTTTCCTAAGTGAAACAAAAACAGAAGGCTCAAAAATATTAATAGAGAGGGCATTCCAAAAATGACTAAATTTTGTTTTCTGCCAGCCCACTGGGATGGAAACTCAATATTCAACATGATTTTACTGAAAAATAATTTTATAAATGATAAGTGCTTCGTACCTGCTTTGGTGGAATGAGAATCATATAGGCTTACCATGGTTTAAAACAAACTATTTATATCCCAGGTTGTTCAATTCAAAAAAACAAAACAAATAAAAAAGACTAAGACTGAAAGTAGGAAATGTTTTGTTCTGGCTTTTTAAACTGGTTGAGAGTTACCGCATCTGTTATACAATCGTTTTCCACCTTACATCTGTAAGTGTAAAGTGAAAGATTTTAACTAGAATCTGTAAAGTGAAAGATTTTAACTAGAATATCAATATAGTTATTTTCTAATATAATATGCAATAAAAATAATGACCATGTAATTTATCAAATAAACTGAGAAATATTTGAAAGTAAAGAGAGTGCTAAAATAATCAAAATTATGTACCTTAAAATGTTTATTACCTGATGGATTGCTTTAACATAATTGGTAGATCTATAAATACTTTGTTTCAACTTCTTTAATCTCTGTGTATTAGAGAAACAAATCTTTGTGTTGATTATTAAATATCTGAATATTATAAATAACATTCACATACAGTAACTGTTTTCTAGCCATATCTATAAAGTTCAATGTAATTAAAAAATAAATAATAAAATTCAATACCACTGATTTTATTTTTTTATTTTTTTGAAGACTATATGTTTTTTAATGTGCATTTATTTTAATTTTTCCATAGAGTTGCTTGCAATTTTCTCTAAAATATTATGTTAGGGTTAATAAAACTAATATTATTTACATCTCTGATTGATTTTAATCTGTGAACCATATTTTCTTTAAAAAAAAGCTTTAAAGTGTAGTTGACATGTGAACAATAATGTTTTAAAGTGAGAAAATATTGATCCTAGAGTATCTAGTAAATTAAGAGAAAAGTCTACAAAATTTGGATGATATCTTAAATTCTGTCTCAATACTTAAATCTATACATACTTAATGTTATAGCTGAAAGTCAGAGGTACATTTTCTCCCCCGTCAAGTTCTAGTACCTATTTTGGCATGTATTTTTATAAGAAACAAAATGCTTATGTTTATGATTTTTTAAAAAATTTAACTGATTTTAGATGCTTCAAAATTATAAATATTTGAAATTTATTTCCATTCTGTACAGAATATATTTTTTTCCAATTACAAATTGGAGATTCATCAAAAATTTCTTCCATAGGTTTAACTATTCCACAAACAGATATAGAATTCTAAAATTATAATATGTGCCCCACTTGTGCCCTAATTATTTAATTTGTAACATTCCTATCTTGCTTTATAGAGAAAAATGTCAATACTTTCTTGTTTACAGGTGTCTTCTTAGTAATTACTATTACACAGAGGCATTGAAAACTAGTTTTTTGGTCCTCCATTCATTGAAAACTTGATTAAAATTTTGATTAAAAATTGATTAAAACTTGTTTAAAGGTTGAGAACAAAATACAAATAAAATTTTAAAAACCCATTAGCAAAAAATCAAAGTAATTTAAATCATTTAATTTGATTTACAAAAGTATTTCAAAGTCTTAAACATTCTTTTGTTTTGTTTTGTTTTTTTGTTAGTGTACTTTTATTTTTTTAATTTTTAAATTAAATTCAATTAATTAACAAATAGTATATTATTAGTTTCAGAGGAGGTGGAGTTTAGTGATTTATCCTTTGTATATAACACCCAATGTTTATTCCATCAAATGCCCTCCTTATTGCCTATCACCCAGTTGCCCCATCCTCTCCCACCTCCCTCCAGCACCCCTCAGTTGGTTTCCTATAGTTAAGAGTCTCTTATGGTTTGTCTCCCTCTCTAATTTCATCTTATTTTTCCTTTCCTCCCCCTGTTTTGTTTCTTAAATTCCACATATGAGTAAAATCATATGATATTTGTCTCTCTCTGACTGATGTATTTCACCTAACATAATACCCTCTAGTTCTATCCATGTTGTTGCAAATGGCAAGATTTCATTATTTTTGATGGCTGAATAATGTTCCATTTTATATATATATATATGTATATATATATGTGTATATATATATATACATATATATATATATATACTACATCTTCTTTATCGATTCATCTGTTAATGGACGTCTGGTTTCTTTCCATATTTCAACTCTTGTGGACATTGCTGCTATAAACATTGGGGTGCAGATGCCCCTACAAATAACTATGTATCTTTTGGATAACTACCTAATAGTCCAATTGCTGGGTTGTAGGGTAGCTCTATTTTTAACTTTTTGAGAAACTTCCATGCTGTCTTCCAGAATGGCTGCACCAGTTTGCATTCCCACCAACAGTGTAAGAGGATTCCCCTTTTTTCACATCCTCACCAACATCTGTCATTTCCCAACTTGTTAATTTTAGCCTTTCTGACTGGTGTAAGGTGGAATCTCACTGTGGTTTTGATTTTTATTTCCCTGATCCCAAGTGATGTGAAACATTTATTCATGTGTCCTTTGGCCATCTGTATGTCTTCTTTAGAGAAATGTCTGTTCATGTCTTCTACCCATTTCTTTTTTTTTTTTTTTTAAGATTTTATTTATTTGACAGAGAGAGACACAGCAAGAGAGAGAACAGAAGCAGAGGAAGTAGGAGAGGGAGAATCAGGCCTCCCGCCAAGCAGGAATCCTGATGTGGGACTTCATCCCAGGACCCTGGGATCATGGCCCAAGCTGAAGGTGTACGCCCAACCACTGAGCCACCCAGGTGCCCCTTCTACCCATTTCTTGATTGCATTATTTGTTCTTTGGGTGTTGAGTTTGATAAGTTTGTTATAGATTTTGGATACTAGCCCTTTATCTGATAAGACATTTGCAAATATCTTCTCCCATTCTCTGATTGTCTTTTGGATTTGTGGACTGTTTCCTTTGTTGTGCAAAAGCTTTTTTTCTTGATGAAGTCCCAATAGCTCATTGTTACTTTTGTTTCCCTTGCCTTTGGAGATGTGTTTAGCAAGAAATTGCTGTGGCCAAGGTCAGAGAGGTTGCTGCCGGTGTTCTCCACTAGGATTTTGATGGATTCCTGTCTCACATTTAGGTCTTTCATTCATTTTGAGTTTATTTTTGTGTATGGTGGAAGAAAGTAGTCCAATTTCATTCTTACAGGAAGGAGCAGTGAGAAAGAGCAGCCAAAACACAACAGCAGAGTATAAACAGTGCACACCAGAAACACTTGCTGATGTTTTTGTTGTTGTTGTTATGGCTGGTTTTGTTGGGTTTATTTGTTTATTTGTTTGTTTGTTTTTTGCTTTCCTCTTTTCTTTTCTGGACACAATGACTAGAAGGAGAAATTCACCCCAAAAGAAAGAATAAGAGGTAGTGCTTTCTGACATGAAGGAGAATAAAACACCAATTAATAATAGGCAGTAGTGAAAGAAAGTGTTTGCTGTCATACTGAGGCTTTTTTTTTTTAATATTCAACATCAGTTTTGTCACAAATATTTATAGTCCAGTTATTCTAATTATGTATTTTAAAAACATTTACATATTTGACAACTTAAATTTCTACTTTGACTGTAGAATACTGTGACATGATCATACTCAACTTTAAGTTGTGTGTGCACATAACCAAATCCAAACACATTTCTGTGTCCTGGCTTCTTAATTTCCTAAGAACATTGTTTTTAATCCAACACAATGCTCAATCAAAATTTGTACTTGCATTATCATCACTTAGATGAATAATTTTATTTTTAAGTTTGGGCTTTTTATCTAAATTTACAATAATATTAGCAGCCATATAACATGTTTCACATTTAATGGAAGTGATTTGCAAATTTTCTGATATTGTAAAAAGTCAAACTTCATAGGAACAGATATTTTTAAAATTTCTGACACTGATATGCAACTGTCAATGAGGATAATACTTTAAGAGCTACCACACCACTTTTTTTATTTTAAGATCTTTTAAATTTATTATTATTATTTTTTAATTAATTATTTATTTATTTTACTTATTTGAGAGAGAGCATGAGGGGGGAGGAGGGTGAGAATGAGAAGTGGACTCCCTGTTGAGCAAGGAGCCTAATGCAAGACTCGATGCCAAGATCCTGGGATCAGGACCTGAGCCGAAGTCAGCTGCTTAATCAAATGAGCAACCCAGGCATCCCCACACCACTTTTTGTACATAAAAAATTTTGGAATAAAAAAAATGAAAGAAAATTATTAAAATGATTTTTTTTTAAAGCAAAATATAAATCATGCTTTTGGAATGAAACGTCACTTATCTTCTATGGCTACAAGTGTTAAAGTAATATCTTTTTTTTTTTCCTAAGACTATTTATTTCATAGAGAGAAACACAGCGAGAGAGGAAACACAAGCAGGGGGAGTGAGAGAGGGAGAAACAGGCTTCCCATCAAGCAGGGAGCTGGCTGGGATCATGACCTGAGCTGCATAAGGGAGCCTCTTAATGAATGAGCCACCCAGGTGCCCCTTAAAGTATTATTTTAAGTTTCAGTCTTCTTTGAAAACCTACTTACCTATGAAACAAATGTGCAGTTTTCTTTAGCATATTTGTGTCTTTTGGTTTTCATGTGTTAGAGAAATCTATATTATCCCCATGGCAATGGCAAATGGCAACAAACATTTTGTTCAAGTTGTATGTTTATCAACAGCTTTTTGAAAAACATCAATAATTCAGCACCTAATTTTTCATTAAAGATGTGCTTTCAATTTTTGCCTCATTGATATAAACAATTTTATTACTAAATAAAAAATTATAATACAATTATATCTTGATGAATACTCTTCTCTGTAACTCAAAGCTGGACATTTCAGTATCTATTTCTCATGCCTATTTCTCTAAACGTAACTTAAATTTTTCACTATCCCACTGACCTTACCAATTAGTACTTTGGAGGCTTAGTGTAATTTCCAGGCCACAGCATGAATCATAGAATCTCAAAGACTGGTACCATGGGTGGTCAGCAAAGGCATCATCATAATATATTTCTCAACACTGAGAGCAGGAGTTAGATGTCCTTACCATCGGTGTCACAGAGTCCCAGCATATTTCATTTTATCAGTAAAGCTCTTCTCGCTGTCCTTGAAAGGAAGTGTTTATAATAGTGCTGCTTCTAGAAAGCATCAGGTTACTGTTGGTCATCCTTCAGATTCCGCCATGTTTAACACCAGAAATTTTATTCTTGTGTGTTCATCTCAAAGGCTATCAAACAGAAACATAGCAGAAGCTAAAAGTATACATGGAGGTCATATTCGTCCCAACTTATTTTGATGGAACTATTATTAAAAATATTTTTGGGGGTGCCTCGGTGGCTCCGTGGGTTAAAGCCTCTGCCTTCCAGTTGGATCATGATCCCAGAGTCCTGGGATCAAACCCCGCATCAGGCTCTCTGCTCAGCGGGGAGCCTGCTTCCTCCTCTCTCTCTGTCTGCTTCTCTGCCTACTTGTGATCTCTGTCTGTAAAATAAATAAATAAATATATCTTAAAAAAAAATTTATTAGATCTCAGGGTCCTGGGATCAAGCCCTGCATCGGGCTCTCTGCTTAGCAGGGAGCCTGCTTCCCCCTCTCTCTCTGCCTGCCTTTCTGCCTACTTGTGATCACTCTCTCTGTGTCAAATAAATAAATAAATCTTTAAAAATATATTTTATTAAAAAATAAATCCAAGACCAGACGGAATGTCTAGACAACAGGTGTAAATCAGGACTGTTCTGGCAACTTGGATGTACAGTCATCTTAATCCTGAATTATTGATTCATGGAGGGAATTCATTTTCTTTTTGACACTGCTATGGCTGTATAGAGTTAAGTGGTTAATTTTTATTTGTTGAAGCTGCTAAATTACTGGAAATAATGTTGAGGAGACATCTTCCTGAAAAATAGAGAGAAAAACAAGCTAACAATTTCAGGGGATTTTGATCAAAGAATGCGGTTGCCTCAGCAGAGTAATAACCCCTTACTCATGATGAGAATATCAGATGGCACGTACTTATTATAATGATAGTATGAGTTTTTATTACTTAGATAATAGCAATGTTATAAAGATGACTGTAATAGCTGTGAATCGATTTCAAAGTCTATAATAAAAATAAGTTGGAGAATGAATTTTTTTTGCCAATAAATCAAACAAAATTAGAAACAACATAATGAAAATGGCCAACACTCATGAAAACACAAGAGTAGGTGTATGAACTTAAAAGTTACTGATTTTTAACATTAACCTTAAAATTTCAAAAAAAGAAAATTGCTATCTTTTGTCAAAATTGTGCCAAACAATTTTGTAATATCCCACCTATGCTTGATTTATGTAGTTATATGGTTAATCTACACATCATGTTCCAGGAAGAGTAAGATATCTTTCTAAAATAGATTGACAAGTTGGGGCAAAATAAAGATAAAAATAGGAAAAGTAAACCTAAAAGTAGTATCAGAACTGAAAATTCTTAAGTTTTAAACACTGATAGGTTGGTTCCATGAGTTAAGTAGTTCCACAGTTGATACAAAGAGAAAATCATGAATATCTGTGGCTTCACTTTTTCACAAATGAGTAACAAACAAGATTCTGAGGAAAAATGGGCCTCTTTCTGATACCATTGAAAAAGATTCTCAGAAAGTTGCAGGCCACCTACCAAGATTGAATATTTCCTCTTCTCTCTCTTCCAATAATTACCGTGGGTCCTACTGTGAGTGCAAAGAAGTTTAAAACAAGTGATGCAGGATGCCTGGGTGGCTGAGTTGGTTGAGTGTCTACTTTTGGCTCAGGTCATGATCCCAGGGTCCTGGAATTGAGTCCCACATTGGGATCCCTGCTCAGTGGGGAGCCAGCTTCTCCCTCTGCCTGCCTCTCTCCCTCTCTAACAAATAAATAAATAAAAATCTTCAAAAAAATTTTAAAAATGAAGCCAGTGATGCCAGGGATTAAAGTACAGCAGGATTCATGGATGTTTAGCATATCTAGAGTATATTCTTGAAGTCGTTATGAAAGAATAAACTAATGAAGTTTTATTCATTGGGAATAAAATATGAATATAATTTACTCAGGTTTATCCCTCATGATAAAATCCAGCACCACCAGGTCTGTTCCTTATTAGAACTGTTTGATACAAATAATACATAACTCTGTAAAATTTGATGCACTGGAAATAATTGCTTCACATTCAAACTGTTCTAAGTAGGACCTGGCAGAACTCATGGGAAGATCACTTCCTAAGAACAAACTGATCATATTATAAATTATAGAGCAGACAAAAATTTACTTAAATTATATATACATACAATCTATGTAATGTCTAGATAGATTTATACATATGTATTAAATTTATATAGAACAAATTCAATTTATATACATTATTTATATATATACATTTATGGCCACATGTATACATATGCACACATGAATTTATTTAAATGCACATGGTTGTATATACATACATATATAGTTAAACATATTTATATACATTTTTGAGTTCCTTATGGCATAAGATAAGTTATAGAACTCTTTTTATATATGTTTAAGTGAACACTTAGATATCCAGATGTCCGCATAAAAAGTGTGTTCCCTTATGAGAGACCGGCAGTGTTAAGAATCACATTCAGCATTTATTTCTGAGTATAATAAAATGCACATAGCACATCCTTAATCAAATGCATCCAAGTTACCTTTAGTCAAACACACACAGCAAACTAGTAAGATACAGTGTCATTTCCATATTGCTAATAACGTATAGACTAGAATATGTCAAGACGGATAGTTGGCTTTCAGTCTGCCAAAGAAAGAGAAAACTAATCTAGCAGCTCTTCCAGGCTTCTGTTAAAATGAGATAGAGGTCATTAAGTTTAGTTGGTAAACTCTTTATTGAGACTCCAAGCCAACCAAATGTTACAGGTAACGTTGACCATTTAAGTCGTATACCTTTACTTCCCATGAGCAAATATTTGCAGTCACATGATTGGGATTTCTGGACTAAATATAACTACACTGTTGGATTTGGTTGTTAATTCACTTGTTAATTCTCCTGGGAATGGGAAAGACTACCAAAATCAATTAGCACTTTCCTGAAAGGATCTCCCAAAAGCTTTAAGCATTTTGAAATTCATGTTGGAGATTCAGGTGCCTTTTGTTATCACATAAGTATCCACTGCTGTGACAAGTCATTCCTAAATGATCTATTTATATTTTATCAATGGGTTTAATTATACACTGTCCTTCAAATGAATTTCTACATCTTTTATATTTTGACTCTGGGATTTTTATTTGCAATTCAGTTTATAATTTTAGCTGCAATTTGCAATCCAGGTGCAGAGTAAAACTGAAGTCTCTAAACTGTGGCAAAATGGATTTTACTTTTATATACATTTAAAATTAAAATTAAATTAAATTAAAATTAAAATTCATTCTACATTTAATGTATAGGTTGCACAAATATTATAAAAAAACACATGTATATGTATATATGCATACATACATGTATATATGCATACATATATAGACTTTTAATTTAATATAGACTTTTGAGTTTCTTATGGCATAAGGTAAGTTACATAACTCTTTTCATATTAACATAATTATGAAGGAAAACAAACATAAGTTTAGCATCACTTCAGGGCTAGAAGAATTTATCAGACCTTTGCCATAAGTGGGGAAACATTTCCATGAGCTCCACAGAAACAAAGAGGAAAAGCCAAATAGGGAGAAGTTAGCAGAACACTAAAACTCATCCTCATTATATATCCTTGGTTTGGTGACACAATTAATCTACTTAAACATTTAGCAAATACTATCTCCTTCATACTTTTTAATGAAGTAATCAAGAATTTTGCTCGATTCTCTCATCACTGTCAACTACATAAAGTGTTAATTTGAGGTTTGAAGGACAGACATACCCATGAGTCAGGGCGGCGAATTTAGTCAAGCAGTTGCTTATCCAGGTTTGTATTCCTAGCATACTCATTTGATTACTGTGTGGGAGAAACTTCCCAGAATTAGATATTTAAGTCTTGAGAATGGTCAGTGAACACTACTTTTGTACATTATAAAGAATCATAATCACCCAGAGAAGGGGTCAGCAAACCATAGTCTCTGGGCCAAAGATGACCTGATCTCCTGTCAAGTCAGGAGGTCAAGCAAATCCTAAGGTTGGCTTGTCACACTTCCAAAAATTCAAACAGTAAGGAAACAAGAAGCCCAAATAAATTTAGATAATTTACTTCAAAAATTTTAATTACATTGGTTCTCTTTCCCCACCTAGGCTTCAATGCCAGCCTAGGTGGATGATGCAACATAAGTTAGCGTTTTAGACAAGGAACACTGAGCTTAGAATTCTCCAAATCTTATAAGGAAGCTGCTAGCAAACTTATCCAACCTTTGCCTCAGAGGCAGAACTTATTGTTTTGTTCTAGAATGTGGTGAAATGTCTCTAGGAGTAAGGTGGAAGTTTTTACTCTGGTTATCACCTTCATATATAAATAAATTTCCCAATGAGGAGGAAAGCTTTCCTATTCTAGAATACCTTTGGACTCTGTATCTTAGAGAGATGTTATGCAAACATCCTTGCAGTGCCCTTTT
Organism: Martes martes; assembly: GCF_963455335.1. Classification (NCBI taxonomy): domain Eukaryota; kingdom Metazoa; phylum Chordata; class Mammalia; order Carnivora; family Mustelidae; genus Martes; species Martes martes. The sequence continues at coordinate 60,094,230 of NC_137902.1, forward strand.
CTCAGAAGGCATGAAGAAAACAGAATCGCAGAGAACTGTCTCCTAACATGATCTTTTTCTTTGTAAATAAAGTGTTATTAGAATACAGTTATGCTCATTTATTTACCTATTGTCTACAGCTGCCTTGTACTGCTATAATAGAGTTAGGACTTCTGACAGACACCATATGACCTGCAGTCTAAAATAACTGTTATATGGCTCTTCACAGAATAAGTTTGCAGACCTCTGCCTTGGACAATCTGCTGGTGTCCTAGATATGGATTTTCTCCCTGGATGGTCAAAAAGCAGACAGAAAGTCAACAATAACAACAACAACAAAAATTAAGAAGAGTACAAAATATATAAAAGTTTCAAAAAATAAAGCAATACACTTGAAGACAGAGAAGACATTGAGTTACAGGTAATAGTCAGTCATCCCTCATAAGCATCTGACTATTGATTTCAGCTCAGATCATAATCTTAGGGTCTTGGGATCAAGGCCCTGTCAGGCTCCATGCACAGTGCAGAGTCTGCTTGTTTCTCTCTCCCTCTTCCTCTGCCCATCCCCACCACTCAAATAAATAAATAAATCTTAAAAAAAAAAAAAGAAAAAAAGGTACTTGTGATGAGTCCTGGGTATTATATGTAAGCTAATGAGTCACTAAATTCTACTACCAAAACTAGTATTACATGATACATTAACCAACTAGAATTTGAATAAAAATTGAAGAAAAGAAAAAAAGAAAAAAGAAAGAAAGTAAAGGCTGACGAAAGTAATTATGATAAAACAACTTCAGGATATAACTTAATCACTTATTGAAAATCAAACATAAAAAATTTAAATACTCAATTATACAAGAACAGGAGTTATTGGTAGATTCTCTTAAATGTTTTAAATAGGTGGAGACTTTTAAAGAAAATAAAATATGAGCCTAGAATGCTCAAACCACATGTTTTGTTTTGTTTTGTTTTTGTATGTAAAGGCAGCAAAATAATTCCAAATGTGCAATAGCTCAAAAAAAATGTTACCTATGAAAAAATTATTTGTAAACTTGTTCTAAGATATAACTCAGTTACCTGGACAATAAGCAAAAAGTTTAGAGCCCAAGAATAAGTGACTCAGCATGTAAATTGATGGACAGTTTCATATACAGTGTTTTTTAAAAATGTATATTCAAAACAATATGATACCATTCAGGTTAATGCTAGGAATTTCTGTGGTCACTTTCCATATTTTATGTATCTTATGTAGATAGTCAATGGCTGAGCACTGCAAAACAAGGGCTTGACAATTTCTGCCCAAGATGGAACTTCTCTATCAAAAATCTCTGCTTCACACCTCTCTGCTGGTTGATAAAGATTTTGTTAGAATATTGCTGTAGTCTGAGGCTTCTCATGCCCAATTCTGCTTCTTCGACTTTCCATCTCTCACTGGAATTACCCCAGTAAATCCCAAACTACTCACTCTATTAACATCTGATTCCTGAAATATCCAACTGATAATAACAATAACTACAATTAATTGAAACACTGGAACTATTTTTCAATCGAGTCTATAATGTCACACACAGACAGTTCTCTTTGTTCTCCTTCAGGGGATACCAAAGTAATAAGGTTCTGGAGTAGTAAAGTTTTTAAAATGGTAAGTGGGGTAGGGGAAACCAAACTTACTTTCTTGACTTTCTGATCTTAAATCTATATTAGTTCTAACAAGTCATTCAAGAGAGGAATCCAGTTCATTATAGATATATGGAAATACAGCCTTATTTTTAGAAATAGTCTAGGTAATGAAAGAAAAAATTAGTGACAAATTAGGACATTACCATTTTTAAATGTCTACTTAATTAAATGTATCTAAACTAATCATCAATGGCTGCTAACAGCACAAAAGGTATAGCTAGACCTTACACATCTGTTAATGGAAATACATAAAACCACCAATGAAGGACTCCTGCCATAAAATCAAATCTGTATCTAATTAAACCTCTAGCTAAATACTAATTTATAAGATATATAGTAGAGATAAAAATATGTTAAATGTCATCAGGAATGCAATCAGCAGTATGCATTCCATGGTAAACTTTAGAACAAATGAGCTAATTTATTTAAGTAATAAATCGCTGTGTGAGAAAGAGTTAACCTATATGTTTAAAGAGAACTAAGATACTATCAATGAATTTCAATGTATGGACTTTTTTGGATCGTGATTCAAAGTAAAAGTGCAAAACATATGAGACAATAAGGGAAAGATGAACACTGTATATTAAGGATACTATTGTTAAATATTTTTAGATGTGATAATGGTTATATGCTTATATACATATATAGTTTTAAAGGAAACTATTTTTTAGAGAATATATTGAAATAAATGTGTATAAAATTTATTATGTCTTTGATTACTTCAGATTAATCTGGAGGTTTGACTAGAGATATAAGGAAAATAAGAGTGCCCATGTGTTGCTCATTACTGAAGTTAGGTAAAAGGCACAAGAGAGTTCATTATACCATTCTTTGTTCATTAGTTTGTTTAAAACAACATCTTTTAAGAATTTAACAATTAAAAAAATACTTCTTTTTTTAAGATTTTATTTATTTATTTGACAGACAGAGATCACAAGTAGGCAGAGAGGCAGGCAGAGAGACAGGAAGGGAAGCAGGCTCCCTGCTGAGCAGAGAGCCCGACTCGGGGCTTGATCCCAGGGTCCTGGGATCATGACCTGAGCCGAAGGCAGAGACTTTAACCCACTGAGCCACCCAAGTGTCCCAAAAGACTTTTTCTTGATAAGATAATGAATCTTTATGGATTGAACAGTGCATTCAGTATTATTAACTAACCAAGGAATAGTGGAATAGTGACATATTGATATAAATACTGGTCCAGTGCATATGACAACCTCTGAGTACTTGAATCTGTTAGCCATCCTCTATTTTTGTCAAATTACAAGTTTTAGGAAGCACCAGTCTGCTGAATCTTCAGACAAATGGAACATTACTTTTAATAGCATTTTCACTATCAGTCCAATATCCTGGACTCCAAATTCCATGACCTTGGCTTCACAAAAATCATCTTGAAACACAACTGCTACAATCCTTTACTTCCTCACCAACAGTGAATGTTAGTGAAACAAAAGCATTTGGTAAATTACTGAGCTAACAACAACAACAACAAAAACAACAACTATATATATATATATATATATATGTGTGTGTGTGTGTGTGTGCATATATATGCTCATATAATATATATGCGCATATAATATATATGTGCATATATATAGAAAGTCCTAACTGATCTCATCAATGTTTTTCTAAAGAATCCAGTTACACATTTCTTCCTATTTTTGTTTACTTACTTTTGTTTTGAAAAGTAGTTTCATAATCACAACAAAATAAAAAAGAAGATATATAGATTTCTCATATACCCTCTGCCACCACACATACACAGTCTTTCTCATTATCGATATCTCTCACCAAAGTGGTATGTTTGTTACAATTGTTGAACCTATATTAACACATAATAATCACTCAAAGTCCATAGTTTATATGAGGGTTCACTCTTCATGCTGCACATTCTATTGATTTGGACACATATGTAATGGTATGTATCCACTATTACAGTATCATACAGAATAGTTACACTGCCCTAAAAATCCTCTGTCTTCCACCAATTCATCTCTACCTGCTCTTCCCATCAACCTGTGGAAACCACAGATATTTTTACTGTATCCATCATTTTGTCTTCTCCAAAACGTCATGTAGTTGAAATCATACAGTATGTAGTCTTCGCATATTAACTTCTTTCACTTAGTAATATCCATTTAAGATTTCTCCAAATCTTTCCATGGCTTGTAGCTCATTTATTTTTAGTGTTGAAAACTATCTGATTATTTGGTTGTTCCATAGTTTAATTTTCCATCCATCTACTACAGGACATTTTGGTTGCTCCCAAGTTTTGTCAATTACGAATAAAGCAGCTAAAAACATCCATGTACAAGTTTTTGTGGAAGTGTATAAATGTGTATTTATACACATTTCCACTCCTTTAGGTGAATACCAAAGAAGGAAATTGCTGGATCCTCCTTTTATTTAAATTTTAAAATATTTAAACTTACTTGTATAGCTCTCTTTAAGAGAGAGTAGTAGGTATAAAAAATTGAAGAGATATGCATGGTATGAAATAACCTTCCTGATATTGTTCAACTAGTTCAATTTTTATCTGCCCTGAACTGACAAATTCATTGTTATAAAGAAACTCTGATGTCTGAATTCAAAACTTGCCAACACATAGTTTGAAACACATGGCAGAGACATCCCCAGCCATTTGCATTCTCAAAGAAAAAAAAAAAATTCTAACCCAAATAAATAATCAGTTTGAAAAGACTATATAGGAGGATTTTTTGGGTTTATGATTTTTCTGTTGTTGTTCCCTTATTTCTGATGTATTACTGATCTATTTCCACATTACCATGCCAGAAGGCAGAACACTTGCAATTAGTTTTGTTTAGTGATACACAGCCAAACCTCACTCACTTGACCTTCAAACTAAAATTTAATGAAATTAAGTCATTGTTGCTAGATCTGAAGATGTAAATTTGGAATGCTATAAGATACTTATACAAATTTTTTCATAATAAATAGCCAGAATATTGCTTTATCAAGTATATATGATAGTCCGGCATAGAACTTTTAATTGCTTGAATATAGAATTATACACATAGAAATCCCAGCTTTACCTTATTCATGTGGCAAAATCTTAATGATTTAAAGTAGCAGCTTGGTCAATCTCTATATATTTTTTAAAATATCTTGGGAAAATTAATCACTTTTCCTCTGTGTCTATTTTGAAATTTAATAAGATCCTTCTTGAAATATATATTGCATTATTCTATGGTCATCTCACTGGAATATTAGTTCTTAAGAATCATGGATATTTTATCATCAGAGATTGGGGGTGTTAAAGGTAGTATGACACCTAGTAAGTGGTCAGTAGGATTTATTGAAATAATGCATAAATGTAAATGCTATCAACATATTCACAATTTTTACAATTCAAAGAATGCAAATAAATTATGATTTACTACTTGCCTTTTTTAAAATTGGTAACTTAAAACATTGCAATAATAGTTAACATTTTAAATAAAACATGGTCAACTAAGTTTTACATTTTTGTATTATTTTTATATGATTATGTGGAGTAAATTTAAGGAATAAATACTCATTTTCTAAAAGATCAGGATCAGATAATGTAATATAATTAAAAAATTGATAGCATTTAAATATGTAGAAAATCCTTCAAATTTTTGATGTTATGTAATATTCTTTTAAATAAGGTACAGATCATGGAAGAAATTAAAAGGAGAATGTATTGAACTAAGTTTTAAAAATGTATCAAATGTATTAGGTGTACCTAAAGGAGGTCTTAGAATAAAATTTCTAAATTCTAAAATGGTGTTAGAGTTCTGGCCATGATTAGAAGAATTAAAGCAGACAGAGGAAAGGAGAAATTGTGCCAATAAGCTACCTCTTATTTATTTATTTATTTATTTATTTATTTATTTATTATTTATTTATTTATTTTAATTTTTAAGCCACCTTTTAAAGAAACATGTGCCAAATACTACTCCTACTGGTATCTGGTGATATGTAACTGCTTTTATTTTAAGTTGCAATGTTACTGGCTAAACACTAGGGTTTTATCACTAAGGAGGAAGAAGACAACTTTTGGGTAGGCAACCAGTTATCTGTGCCAATGTTTCTTTTTTTTTTTTTTTTCTTTTTGAGATTTTATTTACTCATTTGAGACAGAGAGATACAGAGAGAGAGATCAAGAGCATGAGCAGGAGGATTTGGAGAAGCATTTGGAGAAGCAGACTCCACGTTGAGCCAGGAGCCAGATGTGGGGCTTGGAGACCTGGAGATCATGACCTGAGCTGAAGGCATTTGGAGAAGCAGACTCCACGTTGAGCCAGGAGCCAGATGTGGGGCTTGGAGACCTGGAGATCATGACCTGAGCTGAAGGCAGATGTCCGAGTATCTGAGCCACCCAGGCACCCCAATATGCCAAAGTTTGAATCTCAGGAAGAAGAAAATACTGCATAATAAATAAGATACAACCATAATGTATGATATGGTTTATATGTGACTTTTTATGTGACAATTTTTGCATAGTCATTCAAGCAAACACTGAATTTTTATTTAAATATAATTATAGTACAAATATTTTGGTTACACTCAGATGGAGCAGAAATGGTAGGGTAGGAGAGTCCAACCCTCAACTGAAATATTAAATAACAGGAAAATCATGTATAGTGGGACACATATTGGAAGGTAGAGAGGGGTCTGTTTTTAAAGACCAGTAACATTATTTTATATACAAATTATGTACATGTCTTTATTTTATATTAAAAAATTACTTAAGATTATGGTCAACTAGAAACTCCAAATAATATTAAAGTGTGAACATCTTGTACTTCCTCCAATACCTAAGCCTAAAAAAAACCAAACAAACAAACAAAAAACTACAACATCTTATAGATAACCAAAAAAGGAGAAAGTTAATACTATACAATTCATTTGGAAATTGGAAGCAATGAGGAAAATGTAAAGAGAAATCTCTACCTTTACAAGTGAATTTATTCTTAGGAGATTGTATATATATATATATATATATATATATATATATATATATATATATGGACATTTACTGTGGAAAAACAGAAAATGACAAAATTTAGAGAAGGACTTTTGCTTCTAGTCATAAATTTTGTCTGAAACCTGATTTGTTTTCTCAAAAAACAACTGAAAAGCTGAAGAAAATATATGGAAAATTCTGTTTCCAGAAATTAGCCAATAACCAGTGCAAGACTGTATGTGATTCCTGAAAGAAGTAAAACAAAGGAAGTGAACCCTGCAATTGCTCTTGTTTCCTGCCTGATACACCTTTTAGACTGCAGCTTAGTGTGAGATGCAAAACCCAACATGATGGTCTTCACTGAAGATGTAGAGTTTGACAATGGAGAGGCCCAGGCTTCTGTACTTTATGGGACTGAGTAAAAGAGAAGAGGCAGATGTCTTCAGAAATCTATATGGGGTACCCAGGACTCTTTCATGGAATGGTAATCTACACATGTGGGTGGTGACATTCAATGAATTCCCACCAACAGTGTAAGAGGATTCCCCTTTTTTCACATCCTCACCAACATCTGTCATTTCCCAACTTGTTAATTTTAGCCATTCTGACTGGTGTGAGGTGGTATCTCATTGTGGTTTTGATTTGTATTTCCCTGATGCCGAGTGATGTGAAGCAGTTTTTCATGTGTCTGTTGGCCATCTGGATGTCTTCTTTGCAGAAATGTCTGTTCATGTCCTCTGCCCATTTCTGGATTGGATTATTTGTTCTTTGGGTGTTGAGTTTGATAAGCTCTTTATAGATTTTGGATACTAGCCCTTTATCTGATATGTCATTTGCAAATATCTTCTCCCATTCTGTCAGTTGTCTTTTGGTTTTGTTAACTGTTTCCTTTGCTGAGCAAAAGCTTTTGATCTTGATGCAGTCTCAATAGATAATTTTTGCCCTTGCTTCCCTTGCTTTTGGCAATGTTCCTAGGAAGAAGTTGCTGTGGCTGAGGTAGAAGAGGTTGCTGCCTGTGTTCTTCTCAAGAATTTTGGTGGATTCCTTTCTCACATTGAGGTCCTTCATCCATTTTGAGTCTATTTTCATGTGTGGTATAAGGAAATGGTCCAGTTTCATTTTTCTGCATGTGGCTGTCCAATTTTCCCAACACCATTTGTTGAAGAGGCTGTCTTTATTCCATTGGACATTCTTTCCTGCTTTGTTGAAGATGAGTTGACCATAGAGTTGTGGGTCTATTTCTAGGCTCTCTATTCCGTTCCATTGATCTATGTGTCTGTTTTTGTGCCAGTACCATACTGTCTTGATGATGACAGCTTTGTAATAGAGCTTGAAGTCTGGAATTGTGATGCCACCAACTTTGGCTTTCTTTTTCAATATCCCTTTGGCTATTCGAGGTCTTTTCTGCTTCCATATAAATTTTAGGATTATTTGTTACATTTCTTTGAAAAAAAATGGATGGGATTTTGATAGGGATTGCATTAAATGTGTAGATTGCTTTAGGTAGCATAGACATTTTCACAATATTTGTTCTTCCAATCCATGAGCATGGAACATTTTTCCATTTCTTTGTGTCTTCCTCAATTTCTTTCATGAGTACTTTGTAGTTTTCTGAGTATAGATTCTTTGCCTCTTTGGTTAGATTTATTCCTAGGTATCTTATGGTTTTGGGTGTAATTGTAAATGGAATTGACTCCTTAATTTCTCTTTCTTCTGTCTTGTTGTTGGTGTATAGAAATGCAACCGATTTCTGTACATTGATTTTATATCCTGACACTTTACTGAACTCCTGTACAAGTTCTAGCAGATTTGGAGTGGAATCTTTAAGGTTTTCCACATATAGTATCATATCATCTGCAAAGAGTGAGAGTTTGACTTCTTCTTTGCCAATTCGGATGCCTTCTTTTTGTTGTCTGATTGCTGAGGCTAGGACTTCTAGTACTATGTTGAATAGAAGTGGTGATAATGGACATCCCTGCCATGCTCCTGACCTTAGCAGAAAAGCTCTCAGTTTTTCTCCATTGAGAATGATATTTGCAGTGGGTTTTTCATAGATGGCTTTGATGATATTGAGATATGTGTCCTCTATCCCTACACTTTGGAAAGTTTTGATCAGGAAGGGATGCTATACTTTGTCAAATGCTTTTCCAGCATCTATTGAGAGTATCATATGGTTCTTGTTCTTTCTTTTATTAATGTATAGTATCACATTGATTGATTTGTGAATGTTGAACCAACCTTGCAGCCCTGGAATAAATCCTACTTGGCCGTGGTGAATAATCCTTTTAATGTACTGTGGGATCCTATTGGCCAGTATTTTGGTGAGAATTTTCACATCTGTGTTCATCAAGGATATTGCTCTGTATTTCTCTTTTTTGATGGGATCCTTTTCTGGTTTGGGAATCAAGGTGATGCTGGCCTCATAAAATGAGTTTGGAAGTTTTCCTTCCATTTCTGTTTTTTGGAACAGTTTCAGGAAAATAGGAATCAATTCTTCTTTAAATGTTTGCTAGAATTCCCCTGGGAAGCCGTCTGGCCTGGGGCTCTTGTTTTTTGGGAGATTTTTGATGGCTGCTTTAATCTTCTTATTGGTTATGGGTCTGTTCAGATTTTCTATTTCTTCTTGGTTCAGTTGTGGTAGTTTATGTCTTTAGGAATGCATCCATCTCTTTCAGACTGTCAAATTTGCTGGCATAGAGTTGCTCATAATATGTTCTTATAATAGTTTGTATTTTTTGGTATTGGTTGTAATCTCTCCTCTTTCATTCATGATTTTATTTATTTGGGTCCTTTCTCTTTTCTTTTTGATAAGTCTGGCCAGGGGTTTATCAATCTTGTGAATTCTTTCAAAGAACCAGCTCCTAGTTTCATTGATTTGTTCTATTGTTTTTGTTTTTTGTTGTTGTTGTTGTTGTTGTTTGTTGGTTTTTGGTTTCTATTTCATTGATTTCTGCTCTGATCTTTATTATTTCTCTTCTTCTGCTGGGCTTAGGCTTTCTTTGTTGTTTTTTCTCCAGCTCCTTTAAGTGTAGGGTTAGGTTGTGTATTTGAGACCTTTCTTGTTTCTCAAGAAATGCTTGTACCATTATATATTTTCCTCTCAGGACTGCCTTTGCTGTGTCCCAGAGATTTTGAACCATTGTGTTTTCATTACCACTTATTTCCATGATTTTTTTCAATTCTTCTTTAATTTCCTGGTTGACCCATTCATTCTTTAGAAGGACACTCTTTAGTCTCCACATGTTTGAATTCTTTCCAAATTTCCTCTTGTGATTGAGTTCTAGCTTCAGAGCATTGTGGTCTAAAAATATGCAGGGAATGATCCCCATCTTTTGATACCTGTTGAGACCTGATTTATGACCCAGGATGGGGTCCATTCTGGAGAATGTCCCATGTGCACTAGAGAAGAATGTGTATTCTGTTGCTTTGGGATGGAATGTTCTGAATATATCTGTGTTGTCCATCTGGTCCAGTGTGTCATTCAAGGCCTTTATTTCCTTATTGCTCTTTTGCTTGGATTATCTGTCCATTCCAGTGAGGGGAATGTTAAAGTCCCTGACAATTATTGCATTATTGTTGATGTGTTTCTTTGATTTTGTTATTAATTGGTTTATGTAGTTGGCTGCTCCCAGGTTAGGGGCATAGATATTTAAAATTTTTAGATTTTCTTGTTGGACAGACACTTTGAGTATGATACAGTGTCCTTCCTCATATCTTATTATAGTCTTTGGCTTAAAATCTTATTGATCTGATATAAGGATTGCCATCCCAGCTTTCTTTTGATGTCCATTAGCATGGTAAATTGTTTTACAACCCCTCACTTTAAATCTGGAGGTGTCTTTGGGTCTAAAATGAGTTTCTTGTAGACAGCATATTGGTGGGTTTTGTTTTTTTTTACCCATGCTGACACCCTGTGTCTTTTGATTAGGGCATTTAGCCCATTTACATTCAGGGTAACTATTGTGAGAAATAAATTTAGTGCCATTGTATTGCCTATAAGGTGACTATTACTGTATATTGTCTCTGCTCCTTTCTGATCTACTACTTTTAGGCTCTCTCTTTGCTTAGAGGACTTCTTTCAATATTTCCTGTAGAGCTGGTTTGGTGTTACAAATTCTCTTAGTTTTGTTTGTCCTGGAAGCTTTTTATCTCTCCTTCTATTTTCAATGATAGCCTAGCTGGATATAGTATTCTTGGCTGCATGTTTTTCTCATTATTGCTCTGAATATATCACACCAGTTCTTTCTGGCCTGCCAGGTCTCTGTGGATAAGTCTGTTGCCAATCTAATATTTTTACATTGTATGTTATAGACTTATTATCCTGGGTTGCTTTCAGGATTTTCTGTTTGTCGCTAAGACTCGTAAATTCTACTATTAGATAATGGGGTGTGGACCTATTATTGATTTTAAGGGGGGGTTCCCTGTGCCTCCTGGATTTTGATGCTTGTTCCTTTTGTCATATTAGGGAAATTCTCTACAATAATGGTCTCCAATATACCTTCTGCTCCCCTCTCTCTTTCTTCATCTTCTGGAATCCCAATTATTCTAATGTTGTTTCATCTTATGGTATCACTTATCTCTTGAATTCTCCCCTCATGGTCCAGTAGTTTGTTGTCTCTCTTTTGCCAGCTTCTTTATTCTCTGTCATTTGGTCTTCTATATCACTAATTGTCTTCTGCCTCATTTATCCTAGGAGTAAGAGCCTCCATTTTTTTTTTTAAGATTTTATTTATTTTTTGACAGACAGAGATCACAGGTAGGCAGAGAGTTAGGCAGAGAGAGAGGGGGAAGCAGGATCCCTGATAAGCAGAGAGCCCAATATGGGGATTGATCCCAGGACCCTGGGATGTCAACCTGAGCCAAAGGCAGAGGCTTTAACCCACTGAGCCATCCAGGTACCCCAGGAGCCTCCATTTTTTATTGCACCTCATTAATAGTTTTTTTTTATATTTCAACTTGGTTAGATTTTAGTTCTTTTATTTCTCCAGAAAGGGCTTTTATTTCTCCATACAGGGTTTCTCTAATATCTCATGCCTTTTTTGAGCCCAGCTAGCACCTTGAGAATTGTCATTCTGAACTCTAGATCTGGCAGATTACCAATGTCCATATTGATTAGGTCCCTGGCCTTTAGTACTGCCTCTTGTTCTTTTTTTTTTTTTTTTTTTTTTTTTTTTGTGGTGAGTTTTTCTGCCTTGTCATTTTATCCAGATAAGAATATATGAAGGAGTGAATAAAATACTAAAAAGGTGGCAAAGACCCCAATAAAATGTGCTTTAACCAAATCAGAGGAGAGCCCAAATCATGGGGGGAAGAAAGGGGTAAAAAGAAGTTCAGAAAAAAAAAAAAATTAAAAAGAGAAAAAAAATAAAGAAACAATATAAAAAAGAAAAGAAAAAAATATATATATATATTAGACTGGTGAATAGAACAGGTTCACCCACTTAATTTTGGGAGTATTTTGGTCTCTTAGAAGAAACCACCTCCCAAAATTTTAAAGAGCAAAAATCATACGTAAGGGTAAACACGATGAAGGGTTGGAATATGACTATAAAGATGAAAAAAAATTACCTTCTAAAAAAGAAGTTCATAAGATAAGTTTGTTGGGAAAATAAAGAAAAAGAAAGTGGAGAGAATTTGCTCAGGCTGGAGACTAGAACAAAGCCCTGTGCTAGATTTAGGGTATATTTTGATCTATTAGAAGAAGTTGTATCCCAAACTTTTTTAAGAAGAAAAAAACCCTATGTGTATACAAAAAATAAAGTTAAATATAATGAAGGATAAAATGTGACTATAATAATGAAGATTCAAAAAAGATTTTTTTGAAAGGTATTGTTAAGATAAACTAGTTAAAAAACGTTAAAAGAAGAAAGGGTAAAAATTTAAAAAAATTAGCAGAAGAAAAATATAAAATTAAAAAATATTAATTAACTTTGCAAGACTAATGAATCATAGGGAGAAAGCCATGAATTCCATGCTTTGCTTTCTCCTCCTCTGGAATTCTGCTGTTCTCCTTGGTAAGTGAATTTGGTTGTGGCTGGATTTCTTGCTGATCTTCTTGGGGAGGGGCCTGTTGTAATGATTCTAAAGTGTCTTTGCCCAAGACAGAATTGCACTGCCCTTACCAGGGGCCAGGCTAAGTTATCTGCTCGGGCTTGCTTTGGGTAGCTTTTGTTCCCTGAATGCTTTTCGTAGAGTTCTGGAGGATGGGAATGAAAATGGCAGCCTCACAATCCCTGACCTGGAGGAACTGAGAGCTCAGGGACCCACTCCTCAGTGCACCCTCAGAGAAAAGTGCTCAATCACTCCCATCTCCCTGGCCTCTGGCTGCACTCCGAGCTCACCCAGCCTGTGACCAAGCATCTCTGTCCCTGGCACACAGCTCTGCCTGGAGTCTCCAAACCCCACAGATCCCTGAGCTCTTCCAGGGGAGTCTCCCCGGGTCTTGTGGGGTCCCCGCTCACAGAGCAGTGACCTGTGCTACAGATCATGATAAGGTGACTCTGAGTTGAGAGCTCACTCCTTGGCTCCATCTCTTTAGCTGGCTTCCCTGCTCTAATGCCTGTGAGCTCTGTGACACTCAGTCACCCCCGATCCTTCTGTGACCTGCGGGACCTGAGACCACACTGTCCCCGTGTAGGCTTCACCCCTGTTTAGCCTCTGGAGCAATGTCCCTCAGTGGAGCAGACTTTTAAAAGTTCTGATTTTGTGCTCCCTTGCTCCAGTGCTTGACGGGAGCTGGCCCCTCCCCCCAGGGTCTGTTTTCCCATTTCTTTGGATTCACTTCTCCACAGGTCCTACCTTTCAGAAAAAAGTCAATTTTCTGTTTCTAGAATTGCTTCTCTTCTTCTCTTTGATGTCCTGTTGGATTTGTAGGTGTTTGGAATGGTTTGATAAGCTATCTAGCTGATCTCCTGCTACCTGATGTCGTCTCAGTCTGCTACTTCTCCACCATCTTGACTCCTCCCCCTCATTGGATGCATTTTAATAACATATGTAACATTTAGAAAAAGTGTCCATAAAATTAAAAACAAACAAACATAGCAATAAAAGCTTTCCAATCTAAGAACAGAGAGGACAAGCAATAATCTCAAATAAAAACAGAGGTAAGGTTGAACAAAAGTTTAGATTGATTTATATTAAAGTATCATTGAAGGGGCACCTGAATGGCTTGGTTGGTTGGACATGTGACTCTTGGTTTCAGCTCAGGTCACAGTCTTATGGGTTGGGGGATTGAGCCCCACATTTGGCTCCACACTCGGGGTGGAGTCCAGTTGAAGATTCTGTCTCTCTGCTCCTGCCTCCACTCATGTTCGCTCTTCCTTTCAAAATCTCTAAAATAAATAATCTTTAGAAAAATAGTATTACTGAAAACTAGGAATAAAAGGGAATTTCCTCATCTGATAAAAGGCAACTACAGATAAACTGACAGATGACTGACATTCTAATACATGAATTTAGAAATTCACAGGATATTTGGACAAATACAAAAAACGAATTTTAGTATATACATTAGCAATAAATAACTAAAACACAAAATCTTAAAAAAAAATCTAGTGCTAGAGCTTTCCTCTTGGGGCGCCTGGGTGGCTAAGTGGGTTAAATCCTCTGCCTTCAGCTCAGGTCATGATCCCAGGGTCCTGAGATCAGTGGTCCTGGGATCAAGCCCCGCATTGGGCTCTCTGCTCAGCAGGGAGCCTGCTTCCTCCTCTCTCTCTCTGCCTCTCCGCCTACTTGTCTGTCAAATAAATAAATTTTAAAAAAATCTTTTAAAAAACAAAATCTTAAAAAGCAATTTCATTTTTATTATGATGAAAAATGTACCATATGAAGATCAATTTTTAAAACATATAAGATTTTTACACTGTAACCACCTAACATTGCTGAGAGAAATTAAAGGGGATATAATTAAATGAAGATCTATAACATGCAAAGGAATTGGAAAACTCAATGTTTTTAAGATGCAATCATCCCAGATTCTTATATAGAGTTAATTAAACTTTGACACAATCATAACAAATTTTTTATAGAAAATAATTGATAAGCTTATTCTAAAATTTGTATAAAAATGCAGAGGACCTAGAATCCCAAAAACAATTTTGAAAAAGAACAAAATTACAGAATTTAAACTACTTAATTTTGAAGCTTAAATTAAAGTATCAGTAATCAATGTAGCATATATTGGTGTTAGAAGAGACACACATATAAATTAAACACAGTAAGATGCAGAATAGACCCTCATATTCATGGTTAATTAAATTATAAAGAAGGTACCATGGTTATTTAATGTTGAAAAGATAATATTTTCAGTAATTGGTGCTTTAAAAACTGAATATACCTTTTGAAAATGATAAACCTCAAACCCTAATTATGGCAACTCATTAATTTAAGCAACTGAATCATAAGCAGTAGGGTCAAGTACCTTGGAAATATTTAGACAAATATAAATGGTAAAGGAATAAAACTTCTAGAAAAAATGTTGGAGGAAGTTTCCAAAAGACTGATGAAGAAGCAAAACAGAGCATAAAAACCCCCTACCCCCACCAAAAATCATTTTTACACACACACACACACACATACACTTTATTTGTCCTTTTTAATAAGGACCTAAACTGAGTGAATCAGGATAAAGCTGAAAACAGGATGAAAATTGAAATTACAATGGTAAGAAAATTAAAACTTAAACTAACTCTTTTCTTCATTACTATTAAGTACATTTAGAAATACTTATGAACAAAAAGTTATGATTAAACAATGTATGGACACAGGAAAAGTTTTAATATAATGAGAATATAAGAAAATAAGTATTAAGGCAATTACAGGGAAGATATTAAATATGAAATTCAGACAAGGACAGAATAACATAAAGAAAATTGATATTGCTTCTGCTGGGGACCCAATATTTTGATAAGAAAGAATATGTCTAAATTCCTCCTCCTCATCATCTTCACTGACGAATAGAAAAGTTTTATCTGCCATCAAAGAGAAGTATCATATTTCATGAGATAAAATTTTAAAAATCATCATTGAGATATATCTTATTAAACTTATTGAGTATGTTGGCTAAAAAAATTCTTTATTATCCAAAAAGAAAAAAAGAAAAGAAAAATATCAAATGTAGGAGAAAAATCAGAATTACCTGAAGTATTTCCACAATATCAGTCAGTGATGGTGGACAACGGAGTAATGGCTAAAAGATTCTGAGAAAAAGGACATATGGCCCCAAGTTTTATATTTAATAATCAGAATGTCAAAAATGAATGAAAACATGTGAGAGGTTTTAAGATTTTTAATGTTTCACTGCACAGATTTAATTGATACTGTCTAAAATTGAAGCATAAAACAATAAGACACTCTTATTTGTACATTTCAGTATTGTTTTGTCCCTTTAGGTTCAGAATATTTTGGGAACTGATATCACTGTTAGAAACACATTTTTAAATTTAAATGAGAGATCCTTTCCATCTCCTTTTCTTTCTTTTTTTGATGAATTATGAACAGTTTTTAAAAATCCATGTAAAATATGATTAAATTTGTAAAATTTATCTATTGTTGATCCTTCTGTTGATATAATTGAAGCAGGCATAATTGTACCATCCATCTATACAGTTGACTTATTTGTCCATATGCATAGATAGATGCCTAGACTATTGGTCAGTTAATGTTTAAAAAATCGAACATTCAATAAATTTTCTCATCTCTCTTTTCATGTTTTTAAAATATTTAGCTTTTTCAATTAAGCATGTGAAATTCTCATAATTTTTTGCCATTTATCTCTAAAAATCTTAAGAAAACAAAGAGAAGTTCAAAGGCAAAATGTAACTATTGACCACCCAAACTATATTAATACTGTTTGTCCTATGTGCTTGAAATATTTGCCTTTATTTAGGAAGTCAAACATTACAGGTTAGGATAATATTGCTTCTTATTTCTACTAAATTAAATTTTCCTTAATCTTTCCCTTTAAATAGATACCATTATGAATTTTTGTATATTCTGCATATGATTTTGTATTTTACTATACATATTTTTCCATAAAAAATATGTAGCCTAAAGTCCTCTGTCTTCTAAAATGTTGTCTTACTTTGGAAGATACAGAGGAACTTAACATTTCTTAAAGTTAAAAAAAAGTCCCCTTTTTTTTCTGTACTTCTGACATTTTTAGGATATAGCCACCATTTTGAGGGTTACTGTGAAACCAATCTATATTTCCTTAAAACTCTGCAAACCATAATTGCCATTTTGGGCATCATGTCATCATGGGAAATTCCACAGGCCTGTTGTTCTGACAGATGTACTTGTTCCCAATATTAAGAGCAAGAGCCTGTTATTGGCTAAGTAACTCTTGATCATTTCTACATACTGGAAGAAGAATATTTCAGTTTTTTTACTTATCTAAATCCCAAATAAGAATAGTTCAAATTAAGTCCCATTCTCAGATCGAATCTGAATAAAAACATGCAATGACAATTAATTGCTATATTCTTGAAATGAGAAATAAATACTGAATTCTATAATCATGTATTTATTTTTAAAATTAAATATTATTATTTCATTATCTATTATCTATTTTTATTTTTTAAAGATTTTATTTATTTATTTGACAGAGATCACAAGTAGGCAGAGAGGCAGAGAGAGAGTGGGAAGTTGGCTCCCCACTGAGCAGAGAGCCCAAAGTGGGACTCAATCCCAGGACCCTGAAATGATGACCTGAGCCAAAGCCAGAGGCTTAACCCCAATTATCTATTTTTTTTTTTTTTTTTTTAGAGGGAGAGCTCAAGCCAGGAGAAGGGCAGAGGGAGAGGAAGAGAATCTCAGTTAGACTTGGCAGAGTGCAGCGGTGTGGGAGGGACTTGATCTCAGAACCCTGAACCAAAATCAGGAGCCAGATGTTTAGCTGACTGAACCACTCAGATGCCCCTATAATCTTATTTTAAATTGCTTTAGGAAAAAGCTAAAATTGTCTTAAGTTTCAAATAAAATGAGATGAAAACAATTTTAATTTTAGAGGATTCTTAAAAAAGACTCCAAGGGGCATAAGGAATAACATGGAGGACATGGGGAGATGGAGAGGAGTAGGGAGTTGGGGGAAATTGGAGGAGGAGACAAACCATGAGAGACTGGACTCTGAAAAACAATCTGAGGTTTTGGAGGGGCAGGGTGGGAGGTTGGGTAAGCCTGACATTGGGTATTATGGAGGGCATGTATTGCATGGAGCACTGTGTGTGGTGCATAAACAATGATTTCTGGAACACTGAAAAGAAATTTAAAGAATAAATAAATTTTTTTTAAAAATAAAAATTAAAAGACTCTAAGGGGAGTAGGGAGTAAATGTAAAATCTCTTTCTCTCGATTTTGCTGCAAACCTAAAAATGTTCTAAAACAATTTTTTTTAAAAAAGACTATTTTTTAAAAAAGTGTTAAAACTTCTTCTCTCTTTTGTTCATGCTTGTAATTGTTTGCAGCTTTAATTATACAACCAATTAATTTTAGTGGTCCATCACCTTACCCAGTTGGCCATTTTATCCCCACAGCCAATTAATTTTAAAACACCAAAAATAAATATAATTTAAAAACCTAGAACATTAAAAACATGAGTTGGACTGTTTATTTTTCCTCTAAGATACATCCTTTCCAAATATGAGAACCATATCAGAAAATTTCACGCAATTAATATAAAAATTTGTATTACCAAAAACAATAATAAATCAAGCCAATAATTATCTGTAGTTTTCTGTTTTTGTGTTTTTTTATTGAGGAGGTATTTCAGAGACTTCAATGATGACACATAAGTAGATTATTAATTATTATACATTATCAATATCATTATTATTAACACATATACACATATAAATGTTCATTTTTATTTCTAAATCAATATTATTGTATCATAGGATTATTTAAAATGTTTCACCCTTAGTTAGATGGAATTTTCTTCCATGAATGACAAAAAACATTTTCACATTTGAACCAGATTCGTAGAAAGAAACATGATCTTAACATAAGTAACTAACTTCTCAGTAGTTTGTGAAAGGTGGCAACAGATGAACTTCATAGTCACCAGAGCTTAAAGATTAGGTCTTGGGAAATAAAACATTGGATTGAAGCATATGCCAAGGAAAATCATAGATGTGCCTCGGTGGCTGACTCAATTAAGCCTCCAACTCTTGATTTCAGCTCATGTCATGATCTCAGGGTTAGATAGGGCCCTGCATCAGCTCTGCACTCCATTAAGTCTGCTTGAGACTCTCTCTCTCCCTCTGCCCCTTCCCAAGGTCACATGGGCACCTGCTGTGTGCACACATGCACTTTCTCTCTCTCTTTAATTAATAAATTAATTAAAATTTTTTAAAAGTAAAAACTATAAAAAGAAAAATACATAGTCTAAAAATATTGACTTTTATTCAATTTTTTTCTCTGAGAGTTTTCATGGCATTAATTAGGAGTCATGAGTCTTGGTTCTTGGGGGAAAAAAGGCAATAGTGGAAGTATAGTTTTTAATTTCCCTAAATCCTACAATTAAAACAAATAGAACAACTAAATAGCAAAACTAAAATCCAGTGAGAATATCTAAAACAACACACTGGATAAGGAATTATCTTGGATTTCAAAATATGAGTATGTTTTGTAAACATAATTGAGTTAAAATAATAAATACAGACAATAAAACAGCAATAAATTAAGGTTAAAAATAGGAGAACAATAAAGATAAAAGAAAAACAGTAGAATAAACATAATATAAAAAGCATTGTTTCTATGAAAAGACTAAACAAAATTCATGAAGTTCTGACAATTTACCTAAAGAAGATCAGAGAGATATGCAACCTGATATGCAGTAATCACCAGTACAAATACTATAATGAGATAATCATCAAATAATTTATCTCATGTGAACATCACAGGGATATATTAGAAATAACATTAAGTCTAATTATTGATGATTGGGGAAAAAATTCCTGAAAAAATGTAACTAACAAGACAAAAAACAGGTGAAAATCTAATAACCCTATATCCATTTAAAAAACTGAAGAATTGTAAAGACTTTATCAAAGAAAACTCTTGCCTAAGTGTCTTGAATTATTCCAAATATTTAAGGAAGAAATAGCACCTATCTTACACAAATTATTTAAAAGAAATAATAAAAGGAGACACCATTTACTAATTAACCTTATAAGGCCAGAAAAACTTCAGTAGCAAAAATCAACAAGGGCACAGCAAAAAAAGGAAAACACATACCAATCTTTCTCATTACTACTGATCCAAAAATATAAAAATGAAGAAATTAAATTCTAACGTTGTGATATTTTTAAGGATTAACAGATGAAGTCCAAGTAGGCATAACTCCAGAAATAAAGCTTCAGTGTAATAATTGAAACTTGGCAATGCAATTCCCTTCATTAACACAATAAAAATATCTCAAAAGATTTAGAAAGCACTTGATAAAATTCAGCACTGATGAATTAAAAAACAACAACAACAACAACAACAAAAAACTGTTAGCAATCAGGAACAGAAATGCTTTTCCTAAATCATAAAGTATCTAAAAGCAGTCTAGAAAAACATCATTCTTTTTTTAAATTATTTTTTAAGATTTTATTTATTTATTTGAAAGAGAGAGAGAGTGAGTGAGAGCACAAGCCAGGGCAGGGGCAGAGAAGCAGGCTCCCTGTTGAGCAGGGAGCCCAATGCGGGACACAATCCCAGGACTCTGAGATCATGACCTGACCTGAAGGTACACACTTAACCAACCAATCCACCCAGGCACATGAAAAACATCATTATTAATAATGGGGAATTGAAAGTGTTTCCTTAGAGATCCAGCAGGAGCCAAGAATGCTTACCATCAACATGTCTATTTATCATTGTATTAGTAGTCTTAGCCTATGAAGTCAGGAAAGAGAAATAAAATTTAATAGTATTGCAACAGAAAAAATTAAACTACCATTGTTTATAAACATCATTATTTTGTACATAAAGAATAAAATAATCTATAAAAACTGTTGAAATTAATAAGAATACAGAAAGAATACTAGGCCTCTGCAAGATCTCTATATAGAAAATCACATAGAATTATTTTTAAAATATTAAATGAGGCATACAGCATCTTCATAGACTGATGCCCTAAAGACAGCAATTGCTCTTTATTGGAACTACAAATTCTATGCAATGACAATAAAAATCCATCATTTTTTTTTAAAAGATGTATTTATTTGAGAGAGAGAGCATAAGTGAGAAAGGTAGAAGGAGAGGGAGAGAGAATCTCAAGCAGTTTCCTCAGTTAGCACAGAGACTGACATGGGGTTTGATCTCAGGACACTGAAATCAGGACCTGAACCTAAACCAAGAATCAGACACCCAACTGACTGTGCCACCCAGGTACACCAGAATCCATCACTTTTAAACATGAAAATTGACAAACTGACTCTAAAATAATACATAAAAATCAGAGGGTCAAAAACAGGATAGACAATCTGAAGAACAACTCTGAATGATTTATATGACCTAATATTAAAGTATTATAAAAGTATAATAAAGAAACCAGAGTGATACTAGTGAAAGGTGAGATAAATAAACCAATATAACAGAATCTAGTCCAAAAAGAGGTTCACTTACATGACTTAATTTTATAAGAGGTCTAATATTGCAGTGAAGTTAGGGAGAAAAGTAATATTTAAAAAAATATATAATGAATCATCAAACATTCATATAGGGAAAAAAGTATCTTGACTTCATCCACATTACTTTATGTCCAACCATCAATTCTTGATGAATTTTATATAAAGCTTTTAAATGAAAAGCTAGATAATCATCTTTGTGATCTGTGTGTTCCTGGAATCTACAACAATTTATTAAACAGGATGTAAAATGCACCAGCTGTAGAAGGGAAGACAAATATATTGAACTATCTCAAAATTAGGAACTGTTCTTCAAAAAACACCCTTAAAAGAATGAAAAGACAAGCCTCAAAATAGAAGATATCTTTAATGCAAGTATCTGACAAAGGACCCATTCCAGAATATATAAAGAACACCTAATAGCCACTAAGAGAGAGTCTGCCCAAGAAAAATGGTCAAGTCTCTTCTTAAACAGATGCTTTATGATAAAGGATATCTCAAGTAGCTTATAAGCATGTTAAAAGATGTTCAATCTCATTACCACCAGGGGAATGTAAATTAAATCCACATTGCTAACACTGTACTTATTGGAGTTGCAAATTTTAAGAACTGACAGTACCAGTTTGGCAATGATGTGGAACATGTGGAAACTTTAGACCTTGCTGACTATAGAACAAATCATACAACTTTTTTTTTTTTTGCCAGTATATAACATAGAACATAAATATGACTAGACCCAGCAATTCCACTTCTAGACATATATGTCAAAGAAATTCATGTATATATGCACCATAACATATGTACAAAAACTTCACAACATCATACCCATAACTGGAAATAACCTAGATATCAATCTACAGTCAAATGGATAAATGCATCAGCACACGTTCATACAACCACTTCTATAAAAAATGAAAACAAATTAATTGTTCCTATACCTGACCAGATGGATGCATTTACAGGCATAATGTTGAGAGAAAGAAGTAATATGCAAAAGTGTGCAAACAGAATGATACCTCTTATATGTAAATTCTGAAACAAAACCGATTTTGGTGTTAGAAGTCAGAAGAGTTCTTACTCTGGGTGAAGGAGTTTAATGACCTGAAAGAATCAATGAAGTAGGCTTCCAGGGATTTTTTACTGCTCTATTTATGTTTTACACACATTTTTTTTAAGTATTATTTTTATTCAACTTTTTAAAAACATTTTACTTAGGGTTTTTTGCCTAAATAACTTATCTGATAATAAAAGAAATTGGAAGTGTATGGATCATTATTAAATTTGATGTGAAAGAAGAGATTAGAATCACCTTCTCCCAGTTACCTGCCCATTAACTTTCACTATTACTCTGACTTAATGAGATAGGCTTTGAAATGAAGCAATGCAAGCTTGCCCAGCACCATACCCATTCTCATCATCCTTCACCTTACCCTATGCGAGCATGCCCATTAAAAACATGTTTCAGGGAGTGCCTGGGTGGCTCAGTTGGTTAAGCAGCTGGCTCTTGGTTTCAGCTCAGGTCATGATTTTGGGGTCCTGGGATCGAGCTCCATGTAGGACTTCCCACTCAGTGGGAAGTCTTCTCTCTGTCTCCCTCTCCTGCTTCTTCTCCTGCATTCTCTCTCTCTCCCCCCGCCCTCTTTATAAAATAAAGTAAATCTTAAGAGAGAAGGAAGGAAGGAAGGAAGGAAAGAAGGAAAACAGAAAAGAAAGAAAGGAAGAATGGATTACACACACACAAATGCACAGAAATGTGGTAGATATTTTGGTTAGACTTTGGTGATAAAACTTTGGATCTTTCTTAAACAAAAACTAAGGGGCACCTAGGTGACTCAGTGGGTTAAAGCCTCTGCCTTCAGCTCAGGTCATGATCCCAGGGTCCTGGGATTGAGCCCTGCATCAGGCTCTCTGCTCAGTGGGGAGCCTGCTTACCTTCCTCTCTCTCTGCCTGCCTCTATGGCTACTTGTGATCTCTGTCTGTCAAATAAATACATAAAATCTTTAAAAAACAAACAAACAGGGGCGCCTGGGTGGCTCAGTGGGTTAAAGCCTCTGCCTTCAGCTCAGGTCATGATTCCAGGGTCCTGGGATCGAGCCCCATATCGGGCTCTCTGCTCAGGAGGGAGCTTGCTTCCTCCTCTCTCTCTGCCTGCCTCTCTGCCTACTTGTGATCTCTGTCTATCAAATACATAAATAAAATCTTAAAAACAAACAAACAAAAAACCCACCAAATTTTGAAAGACAATGGAGGGTCAAAAAAAGCCCAAGAAAAATGTGTTTTCAAGTCAGTGTTACATTAATGTTTTAAGACTCCTAAATGAAACTGCTAGTCAAGAACTTCTTATGAAGTACAAATATCAAAAGAGTTTCAAAATCAATTATTGTACATAATACATGATGTTAGAACTTGGTATTTCTATTATAAATATATCATTTATGAAATATAATGAATCTTTATGATATACATAATTTTTAATATTTTTGTTGTTCTATTACATATGACTGCAATGGCTTTCTCTTTTTTCTAATTGATCAATGCAGTGTGAATCTATTAAGTATTCAAAAATTACGTATGTTAATTTGAGGACAAGAAAAGAGATCAATCTGCTTTTATATGAAATGTCCTTCTATCTCGATAAAGCTTGACAATATGATGCTAAGTAAATCCTTTGGCCAAGATAAAAATCAGGTTGTCCTTCCCTAATTTAGATAAGGATCATAGTGGAATGATATTGAGGACAGGTATATTTTAATCTTGGGGCAGGGAACCTTGATTACACTGAAAGTAAATTTTAAGTTTTCCAAATAGATTTATTAAGGTATAATTTACATACAATAAATTTCAGTATTTAAATGTACAGCTTTTGGGGCACCTAGGTGGCTCAGTAGGTTAAAGCCTCTGCCTTCAGCTTGGGTCATGATCTCAGGGTCCTGGGATCGAGCCCCGCATAGGGCTCTCTGCTTAGCAGGGAGCCTGCTTCCTCCTCTCTCTCTGCCTGCCTCTCTGCCTACTTGTGCTGTCTGTCAAATAAATGAACAAAATCTTAAAAAAAAAAAATAAAGTGTACAGACTTATAAATTTGACATATGTGTCCACCCAAGATAATGAACAGAAAAAAACACTTGAAAAAGTTTTCTTATGCCTCATAACTCTTTCTTTACTTTCTTTCACTAATCTTCCTGTTTCCCTATCATCAGGCAATCACTGATTTTCTTCTTGTCATTATAGATTAATTCATCTTTTCTAAAATTGTATATATATTTAGCTTACAGGAATTGAACCAAACAGTTGTTCATCTCTTTGTCTGGCTTCTTTCATTCACCATATTTCTTGCATGTATTAATACCTGTATTTATAAAGACAGTTTATTCAGCATAATCATTCAACATAATTCTCTTAAGTGTACCAACAAGTGTACCATCTATTGTTAAATTTGGGACTTAAAGCCCAAACAAGGCCAATCTTTGATTCGAAGTTTTGACTTCAGTTAAAGATGATTTGCATAACAACTTTTGATGCTTTCTTCCTTCCATCACATAGTGACAAGAAAGATCAATAAAATACAAGAAGCAAAAAGCTATAGACTAGATATATCTTTTATTTTATCTTTTTTTAAAATTATTTTCAAATAGCCAACATAGAGTACATCATTAGTTGTTGTTTTTATTTTCAATTTGTATTTTTTAAAATTTCTTTTCAGTGTTCCAGAATTCATTCTTCATGCATAGCACCCAGAGCTCCACGCAAAACATACCCTCCATCATACCCACCACCAGACTCACCCAACCCCCACTCCATCCACTCCAAAACCCTCAGTTTGTTTCTCAGAGTCCACAGTCTCTCATGGTTTGTCTCCCCCTCTGATGTCCCCTCACTCACTTCTTCCCCCCCACTCCCAATGTCTTCCGTGTTTTCCTTATGCTCCTCAAGTAAGTGAAACCATATGTTAATTGACTGTCTCTGCTTGACTTATTTCAGTCAACATAATCTCTTCCAGTTCCATCCATGTTGATACAAAAGTTGGGTATTCATCCTTTCTGATGGAGGCATAATACTCTGTTGGATACATGGACCATATCTTCTTTATCCGTTCGTCTGTTGAAGGGCATCTTGGTTCTTTCCACAGTTTGGCGACTGTGGCCATTGCTGCTATGAACACTGGGGTACAGATGGCCCTTCTTTTCACTACATCTGTATCGTTGGGGTAAATACGCAGTAGTGGAACTGCAGGCCCATAGGGAAACTCTATTTTTAATTTCTTCAGGAATCTCCACACTGTTTTCCAGAGTGGATGCACCAACTTGCATTCCCACCAATAGTGTAAGAGGGTTCCCCTTTCTCCACATCCTCTCCAACACTTGTTGTTTACTGTCTTGTTAATTTGGGGCATTCTAACTTGTGTAAAGTGGCATCTCAATGTGCTTTTGATTTGAATCTCCCTGATTGCTGCTGCTGATGAAGAACATGTTTTCATGTGTCTGTTACCTATTTGTATGTCTTCTTTGGAGAAGTGTCTGTTCATGTCTTCTGCCCATTTTTTGATGTGGTTATCTGTTTTGTGCATGTTGAGTTTGAGGAGTTCTTTACAGAGCTTGGATATCAGCCCTCTGTCTGTAGTGTCATTTGCGAATATCTTCTCCCATTCCATGGGTTGCCTCTTTGTTTTGTTGACTGTTTCCTTTTGATCTTGACAAAGTCCCAAAAGTTCATTTTCACTCCTGTTTCCTTTGCCTTTGGAGACATGTCTTGAAAGAAGTTGTTGTGGCCAATGTTGAAGAGGTTACTGCCTATGTTCTCCTCTAGGATTCTGATGGATTCTGGCCTCACGTTGAGGTCTTTTATTCATTTCGAGTTTATCTTTGTGTATGGTATAAGAGAATGGTTGAGTTTCATTCTTCTACACATAGCTGTCCAATTTTCCCAGCACCATTTATTGAAGAGACTGTCTTTTTTCCCCCTGTACATTTTTCCCTGCTTTGTCAAAGATTATTTGGCCATAGAGTGGAGGGTCCATAGCTGGGCTCTCTACTCTGTTCCACTGGTCTATGTGTCTGTTTCTGCACCAGTACCATGCTGCCTTGGTGATCACATCTTTGTAGTAAAGCTTGAAATCAGGCAACGTGATGCCCTCAGTTTTGTTTTTCCTTTTCAACATTCCCTTAGCAAGTCGGGGTCTCTTCTGGTTCCATACAAATTTCAGGACTGTTTGCTCCAGCTCTTTGAAAAAGGCTGGTGGAATTTTGATTGGAATGGCATTGAAAGTATAGAAGGCAGTATAGACATTTTAACAATGTTTATTCTTCTGATCCATGAGCATGGAATGGTCTTCCATCTTTTTGTGTCTTCTTCAGTTTCTTTCATGAGTGTTCTGTGGTTCCTTGAGTACAGATCCTTTACCTCTTTGGTGAGGTCTATTCCAAGGTATCTTATGGTTCTTGGTGTAATAGTAAATGGAACCGGTTCTCTAATTTCCCTTTCTACATTTTCATTGCTAGTGTATAAGAAAGCAACTGATTTCTGTACATTGCTTTTGTATCCTGCCGCATTACTGAATTGCTGTATGAGTTCTAGTGGTTTGGGGGTGGAGTCCTTTGGGTTTTCCATATAAGGTGTCATGTCGTCTGGAAAGAGAGAGAGAGTTTGACTTCTTCTTTGCCAATTTGAATACCTTTTTGTTGTTGTTGTTGTTGTTGTCTGATTGCTGTTTCTAGGTGTCCTAGAGGTAGAAAGAACAGCCCCCCACCAGGATCAATGAATCTAGAAAGACCTCGAGGCACTTGACTGTAAGACTAAAGAATCATAATTTTAAACAACAGCCTTTGAGAGCAGCTAAGGGGAAGAGATTCCTTATATACATAGGAAGGTCCTTCAGAATAACACCAGACCTGTCCACAGAAACCTGGCAAGCCAGAAAGGGCTGGCAAGACATATTCAGGGCACTAAATGAGAAGAACATGCAGCCAAGAATACTTTGTCCAGCAAGGTTGACATTCAAAATGGATGGAGAGATAAAGGGCTTCCAAGACTGGCAAGGTTTAAAAGAGTATGTGACCACCAAGCCGGCACTACCAGAAATATTAAGGGTGTTTCTATAAAAGAAGAAGAAAGAACCCAAGAGGGTCATAGAACAGAAATGTACAGAGACAATCTATAGAAACAAGGACTACACAGCCAACATGGTGTCAATAAAGATGTATCTTTCAATAATCACTCTCAATGTGAATGGCCTAAATGTTCCCACAAAACGGCACAGGGTTGCAGATTGGATAAAATGACAGGACCCGTCCATATGTTGTCTACAACAGACCCATTTGGAACCTAAGGATACATCCAGACTGAAAGTGAGGGGATGGAGAAGCATCTCTTATGTCAATGGGCCTCAAAAGAAAGCTGCGGTAGCGATTCTCATATCAGATAAATTAGATTTTAAACTAAAGTCTATAGTCAGAGATGTAGAAGGACACTACATCATTCTTAAAGGGTCTATCCACCAAGAAGATCTAACAATTGTAAATATTTACACCCCCAACGTGGGAGCAGCTAACTACATTAGACAACTGTTAATCAAGATAAAGAGTCATATTGACATGAATACGTAATAGTAGACAGGCCACTCTCAGTAATAGGCAGATCATCCAAACTGAAAATCAATAAAGAAACAAGAGCATTGAGTGACACATTGGACCAGATGGACCTCGTAGATATATACAGAACATTCCACCCTAAAACAACAGAATACTCATTGTTCTCAAGTGCACATGGATTTTTCTCCAGAATAGACCATGGACTGGGTCACAAATCTGGGCTCAATGGATACCAAAAGATTGAGATTATTCCCTGCATATTCTCAGACCACAGTGCTCTGAAACTGGAACTCAACCACAAGAAAAAGTTTGGAAGGAATTCAAACACCTGGAAGCTAAAGACCACCTTGTTAGACTAGATTTTTCCATTATTTGATTCTTAGCGTCAAAGTACAGTTTTCTATGGAATGCTATCTTATAGTTAAGAGCAAAGATTACAAAATGCCAGTGGACTACATTTTAAATGTATTCTACCCCAAGGCATTAGAAACATTGCTAGATGAACAGATCTACGAATTTGCACTGCCTGTGCCCAAAACCTCTCTCCACCATATAATAATCATGTGACCTTAAAAAAAAAAAAAGTGCACTATATAGTGTTTCTGTTTCCTCATCTGTACTATAAGCCTAATCATAGTACCTAACACATTTTTATGAAGACAAAATGAGTTAATATATGTAGAGCAATTAGAACAGTGCCTGATAGATTGCACTATGCAACTGTTAGCTGTTTTTGCTGGAGGTGGTAGTTGTGTAGCTGTTGTTGGCGTTTTTCACAGGTGATTCCTATTCCTGCCCCACATCAACGTTGATGAAGCAGAAATAGGCTTTCAGCTTTGCAATGGAAGGATACATGTTATGCATTGAATGTTTGTATGTCCCTCAAATTTATGTGTTGAAATTCTAACTCACAATGTGATGGGATTTGGAGGTGGAGGTTTGGGGAGGTGATTGGTTCATGAGAGCGGGAGCCCTCATGAATGGGATTAGTAACCTTATATAAAGAGAGCTCTGTTACCCCTTCTGCCATGTGAGTACACAGTGAGAAGTCAGCTGTCTGTGAATGAGGAAGCAGGTTCTCACCAGACACTGAAACTGCTGATGGTTTGATCTTGGACTTCTGAGCTGCCAGACTGTGAGAAATAAATGTTTGTTAATTAAACCACCCTGTCTGTGATATTTTTGCTATAGCAGCCCAAATGGACTAAGACAAGATGTTCAGGAGGTTTGAGATTATAAAGAAGAGAGTCTTTTTGGAAAAACATGTGTACTGGGGTGAGACAAGGCATCTACACAAGGCTACATTGAAATTTGTGAATGATTCTGAATATAGAAGATAAGACTTTCTTTCTTATTCATGCATACATTCAAATTTGTTTTCTGTGTCCCCTATATAACAGGTACTATTCTGGATGGTGAGGATAGAGCAGTTAACAAAATAAAGCCTTGTCCCCACCAAGTTTATATTCTAGAGAAGAAATCTACATTAAACAAATAAGAAAAACATCAGAAAGTCTGTGAGAATATGATAAATGTTAAGTACCATGGAAAAAAATAAAGCAGGGTATAGTGGACAAGGTGAGCTAATGATAGAGTGGGCTGCTATTTTATAGAGTGTTGGGGTGAATTTAATTTAGTTTATTTCTTAGCAGGGCTTTGTATACAATTAATGAAAGAGCCATAATCACTATCTGGGAAAGGGCATTTTAGGTAGAGAGAATATAAGTGCAGCAGTCCTAATGTTGGATCAAGTTCCATGACTACAAATGAGACTGGGCCAAAGCAGAGTGAGGGAGATGGGAAGAGACAGAAGAGTTGGTGCAGGGGTGGGGAGGGGTGGGGGGGGAATTTGAGAACAAAGAAGGTTAGTTCAGGAGATGGTAAGTTTCTGTCTTTTCCTTTGAGTAGGAAGCTGTCGGAGCCTTTTAAGAAGAGGAATGGCATGGTCAGATTTATATGTATAAACACTGGTAGGGAATCAAAGGTAGAAGAAGGAAAGGCATTTAGAAATTCCTTGCAGTAATCCAGCTAACCTTAGCAGGAGGTTCCTAAGAAAAAAAATTGCAGAGTCCTCTGGTATTGGGAAATCATGGAAGAAGGACAATGGAGAGATTATGGAGTGGCAAGTGAGGATTTGTAAAGGGAATGAATTGCAGCATAGTATTAAAGAGAACTGTGTTTTCCCCCTTATCTGGTCTATTATATTCACTACCTACGGTGAATCTTGCCAGTCTACCTAACTTCCTGTAATCTATACATCTGTTTGAGAGACTATCACTAGGAGAGTACAGATGAGATAGGCCAAAACTTAGAGCCTTCCCTCAAGGAGTTCACAGTACAGTGCGGGGAAAGTGAAACATTCACAGGTTATCACATACAGAACAGTAGCCACCACAAGAGTGTTATGGATAAAGTGCTTCCTTGAGTTATTTATAGGCATCTTAGTATAACCTTGGCACAGTCTCCTAGTAGAATTTTTGTAATTCCTCTCAACAATTATATGTTTGTCCTCTCCATGAGTTCCTAAATATACAAGTATAAAAAAAAGCCACAAGCAAAATTCTACTAAACCTATATTATTAAATATATTTAATAGAATTTGCTAGAAATCTTCTTAGAATCATTAGTTTATTTAAGTGGCCAATTAACTATTTCTTAGTTGTACACACCATTTGTTCTGAGGTAGGTTGTTTTTCCCAGATACGTGTCTAAGAAAATCTCAGTTTGCGCAAATAGATGTTATGTAAGTGTGTATATATAATTTATTTTGAATTAATTTTTTAAATTATGTGTTTCTTTAATAAAAATAGCTTTTGTAGTGATTTTTTCTTTTAATATTTCATCTAGGAAAGTTTACTTTGAATTCATCATTATACTTGTTTATAGTTACAGTTTCTTCTCCAAAATTATACCTACAAATTCCTG
Source organism: Martes martes (assembly GCF_963455335.1). Taxonomy (NCBI): domain Eukaryota; kingdom Metazoa; phylum Chordata; class Mammalia; order Carnivora; family Mustelidae; genus Martes; species Martes martes. Next base: position 60,124,962 of record NC_137902.1, read on the forward strand.
TCTCCAAAATATTTCCATTTGCTTCTGCAAAGATTGTTGCATTCAAACTAACAACTGCACAAAATAATTTGTCTGTGGTTGTGTTTTCCCCCAGAACTTAAGCTTTTTCTTTTTTCCTTTTGTCTCTTTTTTCAAATATAGTTGAAACACAATATTACATTAGTTCAAGGAGTACAAGGCAATTCCACAAGTATATAGGTATGCTATGTTCACCACAAGTGTAGTCACCCTACAATACTACTATAATACCACTGACTATATTCCCTATGCTATACCTTTTTATCCTCATGACTTATTCATTCCATATCTTGAAACCTGTATGTCCCACTCCCTTTTACCTATTTGCTCATCCTCCTACTTCTCTTCTTTCTGGCAACTATAACTTTGTTTTCTGTATTTGTGGGTCTATTTCTGTTTTTTGTTTGTTTATTTTTTTGTTTGCTTTGTTTTTTTATAGTCCACATATAAGTGAAACTGTATGGTATTTGTCTTTCTCTGATTTATTCACTTAACATAATATTCTCTCTGTTTGTCCATGTTGTCACAAATGGCCAGATTTTGTTCTTTCATGACTATTACTCTGAGTTTCTTGAAGGAAGGAAAAATAATTCCTGGAGTTTCGGGTGCCTGATTTAATCATGAATTTATAATTTTGCTAAATTAAATTATCAAATTATCAAATACTATAAAATTTTAATGAATTAATATTACTAACCACTTCATCTTTTTCTATTGTGTGATATATTTATAACTTTTCATTTTATTTATAGCATTTAGTCTTGAATTAATAGAATGGTGCCATATATGAATAGATCCACAAAATTTTAATGTTTACTATATCCAGAGGAATTACAATACAGACATAACCTTAATTGGCATATGCTACCCTGTTAAAAAATTATTTGCTCTTACGTTGAATTATTCTGTTCCATGAAAATATAAATTTTGTATTTATAAAAGAGATTCTAGCCTTTCTAAGTCACTTGACTTTTTGAAGCACATTTTGAGTATGGAGGGTTTTTTTTTTTTATGTTTTTCAAATAATATGTATCTTTTAATATGGAGATAACCTAGCCTTCTTTAAAGGAATCATGGTAAAATACTAAACCCAAAAAATTATAGGAAGATAAAAAAAGTTGTGAGCAGAGAATCCACAAATCAAGAAATACAAAATTTTATAAATATGGAAAAGTCATAATTGCTAGTGAATGAAATTAAAACATAATTTACTTCACAATGATTATTTTAAAATGTTAATACTAGCAAGAATGTATTGAAAGAAAGACTTGTGAATTGTTACTACAATACAAATTGATACAACCCTTTGTGGGAAACAGTTTGATAATATAACTCAAAAATCTCAAATATTCTTCTTACTGACCCTAGTAAACCTATGAGCTATGTATTTTAAGCAATATCTTGATAATAGAAAATAATTGTTTCTTTATCAATTTAGATTGTATGATTATTTCATCAAAAAGGAATAAATAGACTAAATTATTAGAAATTAGAGAAGACCAAAAAAGTGCAAGTCCTCCCAAAAATGCTTACACAGTGTTTTTTAATAAAAGCTGCTTCTCTCTTTAGTGTTCTCTATTAAGTTCTTGGTAACTAAAACCATCTAAGTATATGATTACTAAATAGACTTATACCAAATCCACGGGATTAAGTAATTTTTAGGTATTAAAATGATATTTATAAAAAATGTAAAAAAGTATTTTGAATTATTTAAAACTATGTACATTCACCATTAAAATAAAATACAAATGTTCCTAAAATACTCTAAATAATTATTGAACTCTACATCTGGAACTAATAATGTACCATATGTTGTCTAACTGAATTTAAATAAAAAAGTAAACTGTTGGGGCACCTGGGTGGCTCAGTGGGTTAAAGCCTCTGCCTTCAGTTCAGGTCACGATCCCAGGGTCCTGGGATAGAGCCCTGCATCAGGCTCTCTGCTCAGTGGGGAGCCTGTTTCCCTTCCTCTCTCTCTGCCTGCCTCTTTGCCTATTTGTGATCTCTGTCTGTCAAATAAATAAATAAAAATCTTTAAAAAAATAAAAAAAATTAAACTGTTAAATGCAAAAAATAAAAAAAATAATAAAATACACAAATAATTATATACCAATATGTTAATAAGGTTGTATATTTGGGTGGAATTATACATGATATTTTCTTCTTTTGCATTTTTTATTTCTAAATGAATAAAAAGGAAATAAAAATGCCAGTGGGACAGGGAAACATGTCTAAGATGTTAAGCATTAAAAAAAAAAAAAAAGATTAATAGCTAGTGGTGGTTCCATCTGACTCTGAAGTGTAGCTTCCTGGTGAGAGAGGGGACCCTTCCTAGTTTTTATTTTGACAGAAAGTACTAAGCAATTAATGTAAGCATGCACCTGAAATATCTTTTACCAGCTTTGAAACTGCTGATATTTTTATTGTATTTTTGAGTGTTCAATATTCATTATAGTTTTAATAAATCTGTTTTGATTTATTTATATATGAATTGTAATATTACTTATTCAGTTATTCATGGAAAAGGAAGGGAAGCTTTTTGTCATACTCCTTGAGAAAGTGGTGTATATTCTGCAGTACACTTCAAATTCCTTCAGAATCAACATCCTGAGATAAAATGCCAAAACAGGGGTACCTGGGTGACTCAGTTGGTTGAGTGTCTGCCTACAGCTCAGGTTCTGATCTTGGGGTCCTGTGATCCAGCCCCTTCTTGGGCTCCTTGCTCAGCAAGGAGTCTGTTTCTCCCTCTATTCCTCCCCACCCATGCTCAGGGTCTCTCTCTCTCTCTCTCAAATAAATAAATAAAATCTTTTTTTTTTTTTTTTTTTTTTTTTTTTTAGTTTATTTATTTGACAGACAGAGATCACAAGTAGGCAGAGAGGCAGACAGAGAGAGAGGGGGAAGCAGGCTCCCCACTAAGCAGAGAGCCCGATGCGGGGCTCCATACCAGGACCTTGGGATCATGACCTGAGCCGAAGGCAGAGCCCCAACCCACTGAGCCACCCAGGTGCCCCAAATAAAATCTTTTTAAAAAGCTTGCCTTAACAGCTGTTTTTTTCTTCTAATTCATTGGTGATGCCTTCAAGAGTCATTTCTCCTTTTTCCTTTGTTACTCACTTGTATTTAGTATTTCAACCTAAATCCTATGCAGAACTACAATTCCCTTTTGTAATAAATATTTTATTCAATACTTTATATTATATTCAATATTTCTATTGTATTCTTTTCCTTTAACACTTGGAAAGATCATGTTAATTTTAATACCATCAATGACCCATGATTGACCTGGTGAAGTAGGACTTTGGTCAAACAATCCTTTGCAATGATGTGAAGGAAGCCATGGGAGATGATGTTTGTACTAAAACTTGACTCCTCTTGGACAAGCGTCCAGAATCTCCACAGGTGTTTTCGACCCAACATCATTCACTCCGTGGACAATGTTAGCAGAATTTTTGCATAAATAATCTTAGTATACCTATATCTGTAGTGAATGTGTGAAACTAAAGCTCTTAATAACATTTCAGAGGTAGAATGTTGGTGAGGTACAAACATCAGGGTTCTGAAGTTTTGTTTCTGACTTGGTTCTCCCTTCCTTAGAAAGTCATGAGTTATAAAAATCACTTCCCAGAGGCACTGAGCATAAGTGAAAAAAAAATGAGATCTTAATAGTAAGAAATAAAATGAGAAGTTGAATACCAGTTTGTGCCTTCCTGGGTCTACAGTCATCTCTTCGACTCTGACTGCCTGTCTCCCATAAAAGTCTAAAGCTGAATTAAGGGCTTTCTCATAGAAACCCAGTGGCCCCCACATCCTTATCCCCACATTTTCTAATGTTAATTTCTAACCTGGACACAAGAATTGACTGTTCTAGCCATACCTGCCACAGGAATAATTCCTGTATCCAATGACCATTCTAACTTCTTCCTGCAGCACTGTGAATGTCAGGAGCAGACAGTTTGTGAGAGCTACTGCTGCATTCTTGATCCCAACATGATTCAGTGTTAACACATTTTGTGGTGGCTATGTACAGGCCAAGAATCTGAAAAGGGCCTGAGACAAATATGTGAAATGATCAAGCAAAACAAAACAACAAAAAACAGGGTATTGGTATGATAGTATCCCAGCACACACAAAATTTTGTGTGAACCAGGGGAAAGATAGAGCTGTATAAGGAGTCACTGACAGTTTATTTCTACAGAGTTAGTCTTGAGGCAGAAGACACAGTAAAAGGTGAGCCTGAGGGATGCTTGCAGGGCTCAGTCAGTTAGCCAACTGTGTCTGGCTCAGGTCATGATCCCAGGGTCCTGGGATGGAGCCCCATGTCAGGTTCTCTGCTCAGCAAGGAGTCTGCTTCTCTCTCTCCCACTGCCACTCCCCCTGCTTCTGCTCTCTCTCTCAAATAAAGGAATAAAATCCTAAAAAAAAACAAAAACAAAAACAAAAAAAAAAAAAACGTGGGCCTAATCTCTCCTCTTCCCAAAGGCTTAGGGAGATCCAAAAGAGGTTGGGGGAGGGGGGCAGGGGAGTAGGCTTTTGCAAATGTGCACAGTTTCAATAGGTATTCACAAAAGATTGTACCAGTTGGGAATGGAATTTAGTCGTGCTTGATAGTTAACACATCAGTGAATGAAGTGAAGGATCATCTGGATATCAATAGAGCAGAAAGAAAGAAAAAAAGATTATAGATTTCATGTTGAATCAGAGTTATCATTTCATCTGGTTTGCATAAGTAATTACTCTATTCCTATTCCCAGCCAAGTCTTTTATTAATTTGTATTAGAATGAGTTAGAGTTACTTGTTAGAAGTTCTTTGATATATTTAGAATGCTAACATTTGTGGCAATCAGAGAATAATTTAATTCCTCTGTTTCATCAGTACATTTTTAGTGATTCTTTAGACTTAAGATCCCTGAGCTATCATAGCAGAGATTTTCACTCTTTTTTATTTTATAGCTGAAGAAACTGGAACACTGGGAATGTAGCATACCTTTGGGTAATAAATCGAAGAACAAGAATAGTACCAAGTTTTCTTTTGAGGTCGAATTCTTCTCATAGCACTGTGACTCTTGCAATTATAAAGCCATTATCAACTTCATGGGGGAGTTAGTTATTTCTTAGCCAGTTTGGGGAATAAACTTAGAAGATACAAAAGCTATAAATCTGTTTTAGAAAATAAACCTACTATACTTCTCTGCATTATATGATGTGCAGATGGATAATATATGTCTATACATGGCTTTCCATCGTCTTTCAAAAGCAGCCTGGAATCAGAACAGCAGGATCTAGCCTTAGACTCCATCATCTGGTCTCACCATTAATCTTACTCTCTTCACCCATCACAGGCTCCAGTTCTTCCATTTCTTCCCACTTTTTCAGTCAATTCTATACCTCCATTCTTCCCCCACCTCTAAGTTCTACTTATTCATGAAGCATTGCTGGATATCTTAGCCAGAAGGACTCTTCCTGTCTTTTGAATTTCCATAGGAATTTAGTCTTTTATGGTAAATCTCTTCTATTTTGTTAAGCATGAAAATATATATGTGTAAAGTATTAAGTATTAATAATAATCTTATGCCTTACCCCTGAGAATAGTAGAAAATTCATGAAAAATTGGGTCCACAGATCCTGGATATCTTAAATGTATCCATTTATTTTAAAAATGTTTTCAATTTTCCTTAATCACTCTTAATAATTAACTTAGCTGAGTATATCATTCTGTATTAATATTTATTTGTACTTACACTTTGAAAGCAGTCTTATATTGCTTAGTCTCTAATTTTGACTCCAAGATTTTGGTTTCTGGCTAGAGATTCTAGTTTTTCACCTCTGAGATTGACTAAGTGCTTTTGATACCCTAAGCACACTGATATTTCTATTTGTGGTTTTATTTTTATTTTATTACTCAGAATTTGCCATCCTTCTTGATTTCAAGAATATTATTTTTGCTTAATTACTCTTATTTTTTCATTTCTTTATTTCCCTAGATTTCCTTATAAAATAGTTTCCAATATCCATCTTTCAATATATAGACACTTTTTCTAGGTATAATTAATCTTTTTATGTTTTTATTGCTAATTTTTTAAATTTAAATTGTAGAAATTCTGCACTATTAATTTCCCAATCTGCTTGTTCTTTTTATAGATATAATTTTTTTCATTTCTTATAAGTGATTTTAATACCTTCTTTTCTTTCTATACTTATTGTAGATATGACCATTTTATAATCTACTCACATGTGAGTTATTTTAATTAATTTCTAATACTACTTTTATTTTATCTGCTGACTCCCAGGGATAGTATACTGAATCTTTCTGTTTTAGAATGTTTTGTTATAAGCTTATCTTTGGAATTATTTTTATTTATTTTTCTAATTGAGAAGCCCTTGTGTTGGGATTGTAAGAGTATTCTTTAGAATGTTTTCATATTTGATTCATTGGAAAACCAAGCCCAAATAAAATAATATAACTTTATGACTTGAGACTCAAGAATAATGAGGAGGATCTAAACTTCAAATGAAAAACTGTATTTTTAAAAACTAGCTTAGAATTTAATGCACATTGTGCAACTGTGGGATATGAATGGCAGCATCAATAGTAGAATGAAATAAGGATGGTGCTAAACACTTCATACACTGCATATTTAAATTAGACACTGAGCCCTCATTAATGAGATGGGTATACATGCATGCATACGGTTTCATTCTGTGTGTAAGTGCATGTATATAATGGGATCTGCAAAATTTAAAAAGCTAGAGGGAGTTATAATAGTGTGTGTATGACAAGTTAGAGACTTGGACTTTTTTCCTTTATAAAAATGGAAACTAGGAATAACTCTAATGCATAAAGAAGCACATAGAAAAGTGGAAAGCATTTACAATGATGTGGATGGAACTAGAGGGTATTATGCTAAAAGAAATAAGTCAATCAGAGAAAGACAATTATCATATGATCTCTCTGATATGAGGAATTTGAGAGGCAGAACTGGAGGTCAACGGGGGAAGGGAGGGAAGAAAAATGAAACAAGATGGGACCGGGGAAGGAGACAGACCATGAGAGACTCTTAATCTCAGGAAACAAAACTGAGGGTTACTGGGAGGGTGATGGGGTGAGGGATAGGATGGCTGGTTTATGGACAGTGGTGAGGGTATGTGCTATGGTGAGTGCTGTGAATTGTGAATTGTGTTAAGACTAATGATTCACAGACCTGTACCCCTGAAGCAATTAATACATTATATGTGTAAAAAAGTGGCATGTACATATTAGTTATTTGATACCTGACTGCATTTTTAGCATGAGGAAAGCATGAGGAATTTTTTTAATATTTAAACTATTTTTAAGTGTTAAGGATTAAGTAAAAAAAAAAAAATGTGCAAAAGAAAAAGCTAAACTATGACTATAATTTTCCAGGCAAAAGATTCACTAAGCTGCTAGTAGTGGGGATAAATATTCAGTTATATCATCAGGAAATTTTACAGAGGTAGAACTAAGAGGATGACATAAACCTTGGATATGAGATTATAGAAAGAGAAAGAGCTTAAAGTACTGATTTTGTTTGCCAACTGTGACAAGATGGGATATAAAAGATATTTTAAGGGAGAAAATTAGAGTTCAGCTGGGAGTTTAGAAATTCAAAGTTTGTTCAAGAATTTTATCACATGGGGGACCATAACTTGATGGAAATGTTTATGAGGGAATCTTCATTATCCAGCAAATGTTAATTCTTTATAAATGGGTCATACTTCCAGGCTAGTATATGAGTGGGAGATAGAAATATGAAGACTTAAGGATCAAGTGCAATTTTGCATGATTTAAAGAAGAGTAGTCAACTAAGGAGAAACTGTCAAAAATAGAAGAGTTTGGAAAGTGTTACATAATAAAAAATAAGATAGGAGATTTTTAAGATATAGGGATCTTGCTGAAAATGATGCAACATTTAGGTATTGAGTAGGAAAAGGAAATAGTTAACACAAACCTTTGCTTTAAGTAAAAAGATGTTTTTCATATTAATAGGAAGACTTTCTTTGTGGGTAGAGGGGATGGTGCTCACTCAACTAATTTGAAGCAGAGAAGCTCCAGAATTTCTAGGTATAATGTCTCCCTTGCTGCAATGCATCTGGAGCAATTGACAGCTTGGGATTTCATTTCCACAGCACCTTGAATAAGATTGGAAATAAAACATCAATGTCCTTAGCTAACAAATGTGTGAGAGGTGTGTATGGGATATACTATTGGCAGGGTGGTAAAGTAAACCTTCTTATTTACAAGCTGTAGACATGGAGGCAGTATGTAACATCAGAAGTTATGGTTAAGATAAAAGAAAGGGTGAATGAGGACATAAATTAGAAAGTAACAAAGTAAAACTTACTTGCAGGCTTCAGTAAAGGAGGCAGAACATCAGGTTCTAAGACCTGCAAGGTACCATGTTACATGAACTCCACAAAAGACACAAACCAACTACAGGAAGCCATTTTGGAGAACTGATTCAACTTAAAAAAGAGGATCAAAAATAAAACTACCAGATATATCTAAAACCTTTCACTTAATATACACTACAGGCATGCACAGACACATATACTTCTTTGGGGTAGAGGTAGGTCATGGTACTGAAACTTCTAGGTGAATATCAGTGATGGTCCATTGGTCATCTGAAATGCTTGCCTTGATCTCTTTGACACCTGACTCAGCTGTCAGTGTGCAGCTGTCACCGTGCATAAGGTCTCCTCAAAGTCAGATGCAGACCTTCTGGACAGATACCTAACCTTGCAGTGTTAAGAGAGAGGAGGCACAGCATGATCCTGATAGTCTAGAGCTCTGCCCTGATCTGTGAAAACTCTTGGGCTTTTATATTTCATGAACTCAAATATATTGGCGCTAGATATGATGAGTGTATATACTGCCTCAGCTACTTCCACCAACTTCTGTAGGTTTTACACATATGTAAATTAGGTTAAAATGTGTTGGTCAGTCTAAGATGATTCTTCATTGGGTGAAAGCTGCTTACTGAGGTATAATTCATACACACTGTACCAACAACAGAATCCATACACACACTCATATACACACCACCAAACAGAGAAAAATTAATATTAGAACTAAAGGAAAGAGAGGGGATAACTGGAGAAACAAATTTCCAGAAGAACAGGATAGAAAATGAGATCTAATGTGTAGATTGAGAACTAAATTTTAGAGTCTTTTTTTCTAAGACTTGAAAAGTGTGGATGTTTTATTAAGTGTCAACTCCAGATGAGACTATGTGAACCCAAGAGGTGTCATCTGTGCAAGTTTTAACTTTCTTGAAGAAGCAGATGTGATGTCACCACAAAGAGGGAGAACAAGATCGATGGAGAGAAGGGAATGGAGAGAAGAGTAGAACAGACTGAAGAACAAAGAATGTGAGAATAAAACTGAAGAGCAGAAAGTAAATGATGTCCCTATGAGGTAGAAAGCTCTGAAGTTGTACTGATGTCTGCAAACATGGTAATAATATTTTTCTATAACAACTTAGTAGTAGAAGGTTAAGAATTAAACTGAAAAGTTATCAGAAGCCAAAGTTTAATCTTTATATGCAGATAGAATTCCTTTAAGTGGATCAAATACCAGTTTCACCTGATAAACTGCCCAGGTTAATACAATTTTCACTTGTCTCATGAAATATCAATTATTTATTTAATGTGCAATGGAATTGTGTGTGTGTGTGTGTGTGTGTAGGGCTCTGAACTATTGTCTTCTCTACACAAAGCAGAAAGAATATCAGAGACTGGTTTTATGTCTAATTGTACTAGTTCAAAAATTGTAAACATATCAATTCATCCAGTTAATAGACACTTACTTAAAAGCTTCATTTAATTCTAAATCTGCATTCTAAAATTTGTACATGATTTCTGTTGCTAGGACTTCTAGTACTATGTTGAATAACAGTGGTGAGAGTGGATATTCTTGTTGTGTTCCTGATCTCAAAGGGAAGGCTGTCAGCTTTTCTCTACTGAGGATATTCACTGTGGGTTTTTCATAGATAGATTTTATGAAGTTAAGGAATGTTTCCTCTATCCCTATAATTTGAGTCGTTTTAAACAGGAATGGATGCTGTATCTTGTCAAATGCTTTTTCTGCATCAATTGAGAGGACCATATGGTTCTTCTCTCTTCTCTTATTGATTTGTTCTATCACATTGATTTGCAAATTTTTTTAAAGATTTTATTTATCTATTTGACAGATAGAGATCACAAGTAGGCAGAGAGGCAGGCAGAGAGAGAGGGGTAAGCAGGCTCCCTGCTGAGCAGAGAGCCCGATGTGGTGCTCGATTCCAGAAACCTGGAATCATGACCTGAGCTGAAGGCAGAGGCTTTAACCCACTGAGCCACCCAGGCGCCCCTTGATTTGCAAATGTTGAACCACCCTTGAATCCCATGGATAAATCCCACCTGGTCATGGTGGATAAACTTTTTAATGTGCTGTTGGATTCTATTAGCTGGGATCTTGTTTAGGATCTTGGCATCCATATTCATCAGGGATATTGGTCTGAAATTCTGCTTTTTGGTAGGGTCTTTCCTGGTTTGGAGATCAGTGTAATGCTGGCTTTAGAGTCTGGAAGTTTTCCTTCTGTTTCTATTTTGGAAACAGCTTTGGAAGAATAAGTATTATTTCTTCTTTGAATGTTTCATAGAATTCTCTAGGGAATCCATCAAGTCCTAGGCTCTTATTTTTTGGGAGGTTTTTGACCACTGCTTCAATCTCATTACTAGATATTGGTCTATTCAGGTTGTCAATTTCTTCCTGATTCAGTTTTGAATGTTTATAGGTTTCCAGGAATGCATCCATTCCATCTAGGTTGCTTAACATATTGGCATATAATTGTTGATAATAATTTCTGATGATTGTTTCTATTTCCTTGGCATAGTCGTGATCTATCCCTTTTCATTAATAATTTTATTAATTTGGGTCCTCTCTCTTTTCTTTTGGATTAGTTTGGCCAGTGGTTTATTGATCTTATTGATTCTTTCAAAAAACAAGCTTCTAGTTTTGTTGATGTGTTTGCCTGTATCTCTAGTTTCTACCTCATTGATCTTTGCTCTAATCTTGATTATTTCCCTTCTTGTGTGTGGGGTTAGCTTAATTTGTTATTGATTCTCCAGTTCTATAAGGTGTAAAGAGAGCTGGTATTCTGGATTTTTCAGGGTTGTTTTTTTTTTGTTGTTGTTGTTTGTTTGTTTGTTTGTTTGTTTGAGGAAGGCTTGGATGGCTATGTATTTCCCCCATAGGACTGCCTTTGCCATATCCCATAGGTTTTGGACAAAGTGTCTTCATTTTCATAGGTTTTCAAGAATTCTTTAGTTCTTCTTTTATTTCCTGGTTGGTCCAAACATTCTTAAGCAGGGTGGTCTTTGGCTTCCAGGTGTTTGAATTCCTTCCAAACTTTTTCTTGTGGTTGAGTTCCAGTTTCAGAGCACTGTGGTCTGAGAATATGCAGGGAATAATCTCAATCTTTTGGTATCCATTGAGCCCAGATTTGTGACCCAGTCCATGGTCTATTCTGGAGAAAAATCCATGTGCACTTGAGAACAATGAGTATTCTGTTGTTTTAGGGTGGAATGTTCTGTATATATCTACGAGGTCCATCTGGTCCAATGTGTCACTCAATGCTCTTGTTTCTTTATTGATTTTCAGTTTGGATGATCTGCCTATTACTGAGAGTGGCCTGTCTACTATTACGTATTCATGTCAATATGACTCTTTATCTTGATTAACAGTTGTCTAATGTAGTTAGCTGCTCCCACGTTGGGGGTGTAAATATTTACAATTGTTAGATCTTCTTGGTGGATAGACCCTTTAAGAATGATGTAGTGTCCTTCTACATCTCTGACTATAGTCTTTAGTTTAAAATCTAATTTATCTGATATGAGAATCGCTACCGCAGCTTTCTTTTGAGGCCCATTGACATAAGAGATGCTTCTCCATCCCCTCACTTTCAGTCTGGATGTATCCTTAGGTTCCAAATGGGTCTGTTGTAGACAACATATGGACGGGTCCTGTCATTTTATCCAATCTGCAACCCTGTGCCGTTTTGTGGGAACATTTAGGCCATTCACATTGAGAGTGATTATTGAAAGATACATCTTTATTGACACCATGTTGGCTGTGTAGTCCTTGTTTCTATAGATTGTCTCTGTACATTTCTGTTCTATGACCCTCTTGGGTTCTTTCTTCTTCTTTTATAGAAACACCCTTAATATTTCTGGTAGTGCCGGCTTGGTGGTCACATACTCTTTTAAACCTTGCCAGTCTTGGAAGCCCTTTATCTCTCCATCCATTTTGAATGTCAACCTTGCTGGACAAAGTATTCTTGGCTGCATGTTCTTCTCATTTAGTGCCCTGAATATGTCTTGCCAGCCCTTTCTGGCTTGCCAGGTTTCTGTGGACAGGTCTGGTGTTATTCTGAAGGACCTTCCTATGTATATAAGGAATCTCTTCCCCTTAGCTGCTCTCAAAGGCTGTTGTTTAAAATTATGATTCTTTAGTCTTACAGTCAAGTGCCTCGAGGTCTTTCTAGATTCATTGATCCTGGTGGGGGGCTGTTCTTTCTACCTCTAGGACACCTAGAAACAGCAATCAGACAACAACAACAACAACAACAAAAAGGTATTCAAATTGGCAAAGAAGAAGTCAAACTCTCTCTCTCTTTCCAGACGACATGACACCTTATATGGAAAACCCAAAGGACTCCACCCCCAAACCACTAGAACTCATACAGCAATTCAGTAATGCGGCAGGATACAAAAGCAATGTACAGAAATCAGTTGCTTTCTTATACACTAGCAATGAAAATGTAGAAAGGGAAATTAGAGAACCGGTTCCATTTACTATTACACCAAGAACCATAAGATACCTTGGAATAGACCTCACCAAAGAGGTAAAGGATCTGTACTCAAGGAACCACAGAACACTCATGAAAGAAACTGAAGAAGACACAAAAAGATGGAAGACCATTCCATGCTCATGGATCAGAAGAATAAACATTGTTAAAATGTCTATACTGCCTTCTATACTTTCAATGCCATTCCAATCAAAATTCCACCAGCCTTTTTCAAAGAGCTGGAGCAAACAGTCCTGAAATTTGTATGGAACCAGAAGAGACCCCGACTTGCTAAGGGAATGTTGAAAAGGAAAAACAAAACTGAGGGCATCACGTTGCCTGATTTCAAGCTTTACTACAAAGATGTGATCACCAAGGCAGCATGGTACTGGTGCAGAAACAGACACATAGACCAGTGGAACAGAGTAGAGAGCCCAGCTATGGACCCTCCACTCTATGGCCAAATAATCTTTGACAAAGCAGGGAAAAATGTACAGGGGGAAAAAAGACAGTCTCTTCAATAAATGGTGCTGGGAAAATTGGACAGCTATGTGTAGAAGAATGAAACTCAACCATTCTCTTATACCATACACAAAGATAAACTCGAAATGAATAAAAGACCTCAACGTGAGGCCAGAATCCATCAGAATCCTAGAGGAGAACATAGGCAGTAACCTCTTCAACATTGGCCACAACAACTTCTTTCAAGACATGTCTCCAAAGGCAAAGGAAACAGGAGTGAAAATGAACTTTTGGGACTTTGTCAAGATCAAAAGGAAACAGTCAACAAAACAAAGAGGCAACCCATGGAATGGGAGAAGATATTCGCAAATGACACTACAGACAGAGGGCTGATATCCAAGCTCTGTAAAGAACTCCTCAAACTCAACATGCACAAAACAGATAACCACATCAAAAAATGGGCAGAAGACATGAACAGACACTTCTCCAAAGAAGACATACAAATAGGTAACAGACACATGAAAACATGTTCTTCATCAGCAGCAGCAATCAGGGAGATTCAAATCAAAAGCACATTGAGATGCCACTTTACACAAGTTAGAATGCCCCAAATTAACAAGACAGTAAACAACAAATGTTGGAGAGGATGTGGAGAAAGGGGAACCCTCTTACACTATTGGTGGGAATGCAAGTTGGTGCATCCACTCTGGAAAACAGTGTGGAGATTCCTGAAGAAATTAAAAATAGAGTTTCCCTATGGGCCTGCAGTTCCACTACTGCGTATTTACCCCAACGATACAGATGTAGTGAAAAGAAGGGCCATCTGTACCCCAGTGTTCATAGCAGCAATGGCCACAGTCGCCAAACTGTGGAAAGAACCAAGATGCCCTTCAACAGACGAACGGATAAAGAAGATATGGTCCATGTATCCAACAGAGTATTATGCCTCCATCAGAAAGGATGAATACCCAACTTTTGTATCAACATGGATGGAACTGGAAGAGATTATGTTGACTGAAATAAGTCAAGCAGAGACAGTCAATTAACATATGGTTTCACTTACTTGAGGAGCATAAGGAAAACACGGAAGACATTGGGAGTGGGGGGGAAGAAGTGAGTGAGGGGACATCAGAGGGGGAGACAAACCATGAGAGACTGTGGACTCTGAGAAACAAACTGAGGGTTTTGGAGTGGATGGAGTGGGAGTTGGGTGAGCCTAGTGGTGGGTATGATGGAGGGTATGTTTTGCATGGAGCAAGTGGTGTGGTGCATAAACAATGAATTTTGTAATACTGAAAAAAAATAAAATTAAAATAAAATAAAATAAAATAAAAAATATAATTTGTCCATGATTTAGAACAACTCAAGATTAACTCCTGAAGCTTCATATGGCTTAATATAGTATTAAATGGAATGATATACTACATTGAGAATAGAAGGGCATCTACTTTCAAATGATATGTGACATATTTCTGGATAGAAATTTGGAAGGCCTATGGACATTTTAAGTGGGTTTAAACTTATATCTAGCAGTTTCATGTTTAAATTTTATTTATTTATTTATTTATTTATTTATTTATTTATTTATATTTGAGAGAGTGCACATGGAGGGAGAGGCAGAGGGAAAGGAAAAGGGAGAGAAGGAGATTTCTCATTGAGTGCAGAGCTCGTCTATAGAGGCTGATCCCAGGACCCTGAGATCATGTCCTGAGCAGAAATCAAGAGTTGGGCACTTAAATAACTGAGCTACCCAGACAACCCAAGATTTTTTTTTACCACAAAAATACAAAATTCACACAATTTTTTATTTGTTCTTCTGTTGATTTGACATCATTTGTATCTAAATTTTAGCCATTGTGAATAAATTTACAAGAACATTCCTCTACTAGTTTTTTTGATAGACATAGCTTCTCATTTCTGGGTAATTACCATTTAACATTGCTGGATCAAAGGTATGTAGTTTAACCTTGTAAGAAACTGCCAAAGGTTTTTCAAACTGGTTTTACTATCTTACATTCTCATCAAGAGTGAATGCAGGTGTTCTGCATTCTTTCCAAGACTTAGATTGGTAATCTTTTTAATTTTATTCATTGTACTGGATGTGCAGTGGAATCTCATTTTTTTTTTAATTTACATTTTTCCACTAACTAGTGGTTTTGAACATATTTTTGTACTTTTTTTTTTTTCATAAAGTGTCTGTCCAAGACTTCTGCCCATTTGTGTTGGATTGTTTGCAATTTTTTTATTGTTGTGTAGGAATAATTTATGTATTCCACACACAAGTTGTCATTTGGATATATGTATTGTGAGTATTTCTCAGTTTCGGATATTTTTTTCCTTTTCACAATACTGTCTTGGTGAGAATTTCTAATTTTGATGTAATACATGGGTTTTTTTGGACTGAATATTTGAAAAACTCTAACTATCCTTCAATGTAGCAATATGCACAAAGCTGTATTACATCCATAATATAGAAAATATGCATCAATTTAAAATGATAGCTTTGAAGTATGGACATGGAGATGTGTTCAAGACATAGGATAAACATAAAAATAATCAAGTTGATGGACCATAGGTAGCATTTTTATGTGAAAATCTATACATCTGTAAGTATATATTCACATACCTTTCAGGACACATATTAATTCATTAATGGTTATCTCTGCCAAAAGGAATAATATGTGGGTGGTAATGTAGAACCTCATTTACTTGTTCTTATTATCAACTGAAAACTGTTAGAGAATATTTTATATATTTTCTTTTCTTTTTTTAAGATTTTATTTATTTGACAGACAGAGATCACAAGTAGGCAGAGAGGCAGTCAGAGAGAGAGGAGGAAGCAGGCTCCCTGCTGAGCAGAAAACCCCATGATGCGGGGCTCTATCCCAGGACCCTGGGATCATGACCTGAGCCGAAGGCAGAGGCCTTAACCCACTGAGCCACCCAGGTGCCCCTATTTTATATATTTTCAATAGGGATCTGTGAAATTATTATAAAATAGCTTAAGTAAAATTTGGTGACAGAAATCTATAAGTATATGATGACAGTTTAAATACTTGTCATTTACATAGATTTAGTCACTATTTTTAGATAAATTTCAAGAAGAAAAGTATATGCAAGTAGATGTATACAGCACAGTTTGAGAAAATGCAATTGTTTCTAATGAATAAACAGGCAGCAAAAGTTGGAAGGTCATTTGAAGTCACATGTTTCTAATATCAGAAATGATTTAACATTTAATATAGTTTAAGTACCAGGTAACCCCCTGTCAGAGGAAACCACACAACAACCTGAGCTGTGTGCCATAAAGATGATTGTGACATTAGAATGCCTAATAGAATATCAGCATTTATAGTCTAGAAAGGAGCTCAAATTATGGTGGGAACATGGAAAACAAAAAGCAAATTAATTCAATTGAGTGGATAGTAATCCCATGTACAGTAATAGACAAGAGAAATAGATTCAAAGACCTATCAGTAATTTATAAAATACTTTATGCTCATATGCAGAGTTTCTGATAATAGACATGTTTTCTCAAAAGGTGCCAAATTCTGTTTATCTTAGTGTATAGTGGGTGGTCAACCTCTTGATCAAAGCAGAAATCATTGAAGTCATACTAGATGCTTCTTCATTAATCTCACATCTAATCAGTGATAAATTCTGTAAATTTTATATTCTACCCATGTCACAAATCTGTCCACTACTCTCTATGATCACTGCACCTGCTTAAAAGTATGTTTTCACCACTTTCTGCTTCCCTATCTGAATACCATCCCCATTGCTTACCCATCTCCATTCCTATTCTCTCTAATCTGCCATTCTCTCTAAAATGCCAATCTCATCCCATCACTCTGCAGATTACATAATCACAATGTTCCCATCAGCCTTCTGAATAATGTTCAACCTGCTTACAAGACAATTTTTGTTAGAATCTCCAGCTCAAATTTCAAATCTCTCAGCATATTTTCTCTTCAAAAAAATCATGACATATTGACAGTTGCTCAGCAGAATCCTCTGTATCCACTTCTCTTTATGTTTGCATATGATCCTCCTTCTGGTTGGAATGTATATTCTCTGTCTCCACCAGTTTCTTTATCAGGATGCACTTTAGACATCATGACAATACTTCACCTCTTCCAAGAAAGTTTCCTTATACTACTCACACATCTGTCTGAGCCTTCTACAGAGGATCATATACGTTCTCCAAATCCATGTTGTATTTGAATAATAAGTTTTCTGAGGATGTACCTAGGTATTTTTCCTGTCTAGTTCTCCATGCCTTGGAATATAACAGTTGTATTTTAAATAACTGATAAATAATTTAAATTACATGACAACTTATGAAAGGATTTCTCCATTAAGCATTAGAGGGAATATTAAGCATATCTTCTAAAGATATTTCTAGAAATAAGTATTTAAATACGTGGATTATTTTAGATTGCAATCATCCACCTCCAGGCACACTGACATCTTTGCTGTTATGAGAATGCATTGAATGTACACGTCCAGTTGATGTTTCTATCAGAAATGATTTCCCCAGATCGCTTCTTAGCCTCTTTTCCCACTTTCCACAAGTTTTGCTTAAATTTCCTCTTTTCAATGAGGCCCACTATGACTCCTATTCAAACATTCAACCACCACCATTCCCCATCCCAACACCCTATACTCCTTAAAGTTACTCATTATATTAGTCTTTTTTCATAACTTATTACCATATGATAAAATCTAATTTCTTTATTTTTGTTATTTTTGTGGCTGTTAAATTCTGTTTCCTTACTAGAAAGTAAATAACCCCCCCCCCCTTTTATTTAACTTTACCGACTGATCTAAATTTCTAGAATGGGGTTTGACATACAATGCATGCTCAATAAATATTTATTGATCGGAACTGTGGAAGAACAACCACCACTTTAACCACACTGGACTTCATTTAGACCAAATAATTATTTATTTTCTTCTTTACATTTTAGACACTCTGCACAGAAAACTAATGAGGAAAGTGACATGTGTTACGTTCAAGATAGAACCTCATTGAGTTGACTAATTCAGGAAGAACAACTTTGGTTTTAGTGCTTCTTTACTTTCTTCATTTACCTGTTTCTTTCAGACACATCTGAATAGATAATATTTGCTTGAATTCTTTCCTTTCTACACCACATTCTACTTAAGATTCTGCAACCACAGCTTCAAAAGTAAAGGTTGATTACTATCATCCCCCCCAAAATGATTAATCAAGTGTGATTAATACACTTGGTTATGAGGGAGCCTAATACAAAACACATATTTAAGAACGGGGGCTTTAATCTCATACATATTGGGAATTTTGTGAGATTCTGAATAATGTTATGAACTGTGCTGAAAATAACCATTTTAGATTTTGTAAGTGAGGCTGGAGTCTGTGAAAGCCCATGGAGATTTTAGGAAATGTTAACCACCTTGTTTACCATTCAAGTCTTTCAAAAAAGCTAGCTTGAAATCAGCTCAAAGAGGAAGAGGCATTAACTCAGAGAAAATATTTCACTGATAGTTAGCACAGCCATCATTTTTAGCATATATTTGTGGAATTTAACATTCTCTTATTTGTGATTGTGGAAATCACATGTAATGACTTTCATTAAAATTTAGCATAAGGCCCTAGTTTCAAACTACTATTTTCTATTCATCCCTGTCACTTTACTTTTCATTTTGAAAGCCAGGTAGACATAAATTGAATTTGGCAGCTGGTAAAGAAATGTTTGTAAATCATAAGAAGGAACCTAATCAAAATTTAACTCAATATACCTATATCTCCAAAGTAATAAAACTAGTGCATGATATATATTTCATATCACAAAAGAGCTACATTAAGGCAACTGTGGTTAAAATGTGAGCCACTTTTTATATTCCTCCTTTTTCTTATGATTGAAGGAAAAAAAAAGATTTGTTTCCTCTAAAAAAATTAGAATTTTTTAGAATATTTCATAAATATTTTATGACATATTTGCATATGTCAACAATGAATCCACATTTGCATTAAAGTTGCACAGAGTTTTCTTCAAACTAAAACAAAACAAAACAAAAACAAAAAACAAAACAAAATACTGTTAAAAAAATTCAGTCAACTTTGAGAAAGAATGTAATGCAAAGCAAAACTTGGTCTTAATGGTAGGAGTTGGGGGTATTATCTTGTTAAAGACAAATATCTTAGTTATCCTACATTATATAGACAATGGATTGAGCTAATGTAATTAATTAGTCCTGCACAATAAAAACCAGAGGTTACAAGGTAAACTTTACCACAGGCTTGTAGCCTCAAAGATAGTTTTTGATTAAGAATCATCACATGTAGGATCTTGGTTATCGCAACAATATTTCAAAAGTTCTACTTGGAATCCTATTCCAGAAAGTACAATGAAGAAGTTTATGGGGGGTGGGGGGGGAAGTAAGCTGTTTTCAATTCTCTCACTCTAGGTTATCTATCAGAAATCCAAAAATGACTGTTTCTGAAAACTAGTTGTCATCTAGAGTAGACCAAAATGGGTTCACATTCTTGTTCCTGCAATTTAGTATCTCTTCTTGAGCAAGCCACTTTGGGTCTAAGTTTATTCATCTGAGATGTGGAAAAAGCAACAATACCTAACTTTCAGGGGCGCTCAGCAACTTAATGAGGTAATATTTACAAAGCACTTGGTGCAGTCCAGCTTTTGGTAAGCAAATCAATATGGTAACCATTTCTTTGATTATGGTGATGATGACCACAGCAAGCCTCCCCTACCCTTTCACCTCCTGTTATCAAAGAGAGAGCTCCAGGACTCAGAATGACATTTTTTTTTTTTAATGAACTATGTCAAACTCAAACCTTTTTACAAGCTTTATTAAAGAAAAAAGATCTAATTTGTCTGATATGAGGATTGCTACCCCAGCTTCCTTTTGAGGTCTATTAGCGTGGTAAATGGTTCTCTATCCCCTCACTTTCAATCTGTTGCACCACTAGGTACTTATCCCAATGATACAGATGTAGTGAAAAGAAGGGGTACATGCACCCCAATGTTCATAACAGCAATGTCCACAATAGTCAAACTGTGGATGAAGCCAAGATGTCTTTCAATGGATGAATGAATAAAGAAGATATGGTGCATATATACAATGGAATATTGCTCAGCCATCAGAAAGGATGAACACCTACCATTTGCATCAACATGGATGGAACCAGAGGGGATTATGCTAAGTGAAATAAATGGAGCAGAGACAAACAATTATCATCTACTTTCACTCATATGTGGAATATAAGGAATAGTGCAGAGGCCCATAGAGGAAGGGAGGGAAAACTGAATGGGAAGAAGTCAGAGAAGGGGACAAACCATGAGAGACTCTGGACTCTAGGAAACAAACTTGGGGTTACAGAAGGGAGGGGAGTGGGGATAGCCTAGTATTATGTATTAAGGAGGACACATGTTGTGGCAAGCACTAGATGTTATACATAACTAAAAATCACCGAACACTTCATCAAAAACTAATGATATACTATATGTTGGCTAACTGAACATAATTAAAAAAATACATAAATAAAAGTTCCCCATTGCAAGAAAAAAAAGGGGAAGAAAAAAATCAGGCAATGTAAGGTTGACTCAACTTTCATTCCAGGGAATGTCTTTAGCATAGCTCATTTAAACTTCTTTGGTTATGTTCTTCATGGTATTTGGCCAAGCTACTGTCATGGCCTTTCCACAGTGTATTTATTGGTTTTAACACAGAGTTATAATAATAACTGTTTTAAAGAAGGTGTTATCATTCCATGTGCCTCTGAAGAGTTTGTACTAGTACATATTCTTTAGATTTTCTATAGTTGTTGAGATTTTTTTTTCCCACTGCAGATACCACCATAATCCTCCCCCCCAAGAAAATTATCTACTATGGTTGAGCATAATTTAATTTTTCTTTCAAGCACCATACACCCCACTAACATACCATATCATCTTTTTTGACATTCTAATATAGCATATAAACACCTGTTTTTACTTCATCACATCAGGAGCAAATAGTCAAGAAAGAATTTTTGAGAAATCTTCAGTGCAAGAAAAGTGATTTTATTAAAGTACAGATCCAGGAACTGTAGCAGGAAAGATGCACTGGGATTGTGAGGAGTGTCTAATTATATATTTTGAGTCAGGAGGTGGTTAGGGATAATGTAAGTCTTTAAGGAATATGGAAGCAAAGTTTCCAGGACCTAAACAGATCATTGACTACTGTCTAGTAAACATAAGACCCTTCAGATGTGTATCAGTTGGCCATGTTTGGTGGATGATTGTTAACATGTTTTGAGGGGATAAAGGTAAAGGGAATTTCCAAAGGATTTTTTATACATTAAAGAAAACTTATAAGATCCTGGAGGTCAGTCTAATGTCAAGTTAAGGTTGCCTTTTGCCCTTAACAAAATATTAACATGGAGACAATTGAGTCCTATGAAGGAGGTCACTCTGTCTCAAGTACTTGTCAACTGGCTATAATTTGTAAGGAAGTTTTTTTCCCCCCTATACTTTTTTTCACCATTGTTCCCTTCATCCTCCTCCTTCACCTCCTTCCCCTCCTTCTCCTACTTCTTCTCCTTCTTTTACAAATACATCTCTCTCTTTAACTGTCATCTACAATGAGAAAAGGCAATTCTCCCCAACACTTTCCAGTTCCTATATGCAGGGCCTGAATTAATCATCTTTGATTCCCCAGCAAACTTTTGGAAGTTGTCTTAGATATTAAATCTGGGTGAAATTATATTTGCATACTAGTAATGATTGTCCTTCTTGCATGATTGATTTATGGACACAAGGGACTAATGTCAAGGACTTATGCATGTAGATATTCATGAAAATAATTTAGTTTTAAAGTCTGTGTTGTGTCCATTAAACGCATCCCTACCAAAGCATTTGGCAAGACAATGTCACTGGTCACAAAGGGGATTGGATGGGTGGGATCTGCACTTGGGTATCCTACTGTATAGTTGATATGACTGAAGGAATGACTTCATCATTGTGGAAACTCCGGAGATTTGGGGCAACAAAATAGGCATCATGAATAGATTTTATTTTCTTTCTTTAAACCCACTCACTCTCTTCTATTAACTCCAGTCAAACTTGATACCTAGCTCCTCACCCAATATCAACACATGTGTTTGTTTGGATAAAACTTTAACTTTGGCTAATTGAGTGTGCCATCTATACCAATGTCAGTTAAATTATCATGCTTCCCTAAATAATAGCAAATAGTTTGGGATGGATAAATGGCCTAAGCAGATATAATGAAAAGCCACAGGTCATTTGAAAGCTATAACAACATCAGGGATATTCCCAACTGGAGCTAAATCTAAGGAATATGAAATCAAGGGTTGCCATGGATATCTTGCTTTCTCAAGGGAAATTTTATTTAGACTAGAACCAACTCAAAGAAAGTAAACACAAGAGATACAGAGAGGATATAAAAGGAAACAGAAGCCTGTGACATTTTTGAAGCCCTTGAATCAAGCCTTGACTAAAGATAAGACTTATTGCTGAACTATTCAGATATTGCAATGGAATGAATATCCATGTCCTTCCCCCAAATTCATATGTTGAAACTCTAATTCCAACGGGATGGTATTTGAAGATAGGGCCTTTGGGAGGTAATTAAGTCATGACAGTGAAGTCATCATGAATGAGATCAGTGCCCTTATAAGAAGCCACATAGCTAGCTACCTCTCTTTCCCCCATGTGAGGACACAGCAAGAAGACAGCCTCTGTAAACCAGGAAGAGGGCATTCACCAAGAACCTCACTATACTGGTACCCTGATCTCTGACTTCCAGTCTGGGTTGTAAAACTGGCAAAAAGCTTTGTAAAATATTCATATCCCAAAGGGGGAAGGAACAGAGTTTACAATTATAAATTTTCCAAAGTAATGACCTTAAGGAAAAAGGGACCAGGAACTTAGAGTCAGCAAGTGCTCTGTTGAAAGTTTAGTCCCACTGAGGGGAATATTAAGGCCATCTTGGTCAATATTAAATAATAATTCAGAGCCTTTATAATTAAAACAATTTGTGATTGCCATATGCATAGACAGATAATTCTCAGCCCAGGTTCCCAAACAAATAGAACCCCATACAAAAGCTTATAACTAAGGGTTTGAGAATGAAAACTGAACAAACAGAAGAGAAGGGGGGAAAAAGTGAGGCAGAAGAGTTGGAAGACCCTATTTGAGAGTGTTCTCCACTGAAATATCAGGGCTTCAAACTGATTGCTCAGGCTAATGGTATTTGCTTAGCAAAACCAAATGAAATACTCCATTTGGAAATAGTTCTTCTGAGACAAAAGAGAGGAAATGATTAATTGTCATTTCCTTTTATCTGCATTTTTTCATTCATTCCCCTGCCCTTCTTTGTTGCAACACCTGGTCTCCTCTGGCAGACGGAGGAGCATCACAGAAAGATGGAGTCTCTGAAAGTCCACTAATGCAAGAGCATGTAGGTAGCAATCTGTCTCAGCCAGTTAGTGCTGTGTATTGCCTCAGTTTGTAGTGGTGTGAACAGCAGCCAAAACAAATTCTATCTCCTTCACTGCAAATACATCATACATCATTGCTTGGACAGCCCCAGGTGGCATCTGAAATAGAAGGACAAAAGATGAAGTTGTAATAAGTGGGGTAGGAACAATTGGATAGTTATATGGAAAAGTATAAAAATGGATTTGATGTGGGAAACAAAGGCTAAAGAAAAAATTAAGTTTTCTTACTGCCTGCAGCCCATTGACAAGTCCTTGAAACAGGCAGAGTGACTTCCTCTAGGAACTCAGCTGCTTTGCAAACAGAAAAGACAAACTTAGCTTGACATTAGCTCAACCAGGATCCTATAAGTCTACTTTAAAATAAAGATTCTTTTAGAAACTTTTTTATCTCTTACCTCCTGCCCCCAAGATATATTTCAGCAGTCATTCCCCAAGTATCTGACCCACAGATACACATCTGTAGTGTCTCATGACTAAGATTTTACTAGATAGTAGTAAATGACCTTTTCTTAGCAATAAGTAGCCCCTCAAGGTCCTAGAAACCTTGCTTCCAAAATCCCTTAGAGACTTATGCTATCCATAACGTCCACCCAACTTGAAAGTATATAATCAGCCACTCTTCATGACCCCATTGCAGCTCTTTCTGCCCAAGAGTCATTTCCTGTGCTTTAATAAAAGCACCTTTTGCATCAAAGATATCTCAAGAATTGTTTTTTGGCTGTTGGCTCCGAAGCCCAACATTTCCTACATCAGACTCATTTTTATATCATGAAACAGAATTAGTTCTAAATAGAATAAGAAATCTAAATGAAAAAACTGATAACGTGTAATTAATGGAATAAGACATGAATAGATTCTTTATAGTCAGGAAAGGGAGAAAGTTATTTACTATGACTTTAATCCAGAAAAAAATGAGAAAAGATTAATAAATCTCACTGCATTAAAAAGATTTTCACATGACAAAAAAATAAGCAAAATAAAAAGATAAGTAACAAACTAATCTTTGTCCCAAAGATACATTGGCAAAACCAAAGTGATTTTGACACAAAGTAATTCACTGATGCATATTAATAATGGGCAAAGGCAGAAGGCACCTGGAAGGTTCTGTAATAGAGTGCTTGTAGAAACACTGTGAAGCATCCAAATAATGAGACAGCCTGCTGTCATACAAAGACATCATCTCTACCTACAATTTTGTATATATTCTTCATTAAGTTGCTGAAGAGAAAATACGGAATTTGATAATTTGTAGTGATAAAGTTAATTTCTAATTGGGAGCCATGAAATGGAGGCCAGCTCAGTCACCCAGTCCAAGCCACAAATCTAAAGCTATTTTGCCCTGCACTGATGGGAAACATTGTCAAGGGGTCCAAACATACACCAATCAAAATTCTCCAACTCACCTTTAACTGACTTACCTTACTAAAAAACAGATCCTGCTTGCCTTATAAGGAAATTCCTAATCTCCTTGGTAATCATATGTTGCTTCTTCATTACTTCATCTAACATTCTAGAAAACTCACTGTTGCCTCAGATCCCTCAAAAACAGTGCTTCCCTGCTTGTGAGACCCTGTAGTCCCTCAATCTACGGGTTGTTTTACATTGAATGAATGATGTCAAACTCACCACTAAATTTTATTTGACCATAGGAAATATGTAGGAAAATGCATGGTATACATATTTTTGTATTTATATTTTTAAAAACATGAGAAAACAGCAAAAAAATTGAATAATAATGGCTACCCCGTGTCAAAGGGAGAGAACAGAACATATGAAATAGATATAGAGGCTAGATCACACTAAAGATAATGTAAATATTTTCATATAACTAAAACCCAAATTTAATAATTTTTAAAATGCAATCAGCAAAATTATTTAAAGAATTAAAATTTGAGTTTAACTGCTATATCATTTTGGTGGTTAAGTCAAATACAGAAGAGCTGTCAAGTAACTGAAACAGCATTTTGCTTATTCACATATAGTGGTATATATACTTGCAAATAATGATAATAATAATAAATGGTACTGATGATAAATGGTAATAATAATGTTATTTAGCAATAATAATGGCATTTATTGCATTCATGAATCATATTGTTACTAATACTGGCATGCAATATCTACCTATGTATTTATCAAATGCTCATGTATGTGTGTTTTGTGTGTGTCTATGTAAAGATTTTCAGCATAAAGTAAAGAGATAAAGATATAGAACCAAAAATATTTAAAAATTATGTAATCTTAAATAGTATACTGAAAATATCAGCACGAACATGGGATTATTTTATTCTCTTTCTAGAACTGCATAGTTCCTAAGTAGGCCAAAAAAAAAAAAAAAAAAAGACATCAATAAAACCTAGTAGTAGTGAACAACACCAGCATCAGATCGTAGTCTCTAAATACCAGTTCTCACTAAAAGGAACTAATACTCCTTAGAGAATGAGCTGATTTTTGTTTGTTTGTTTGTTTGTTTTGAGCAGGATGTGCACAATATGAGGCAGGAACATTTTGTCTGGCTTCAAAGCCAGTAGCACTAATGAGGTCATGTCTACAGGGATAAGGATGCAATTTGAAAAGCCTTCCACTGGGAAAAGATGAGAAAACAAGAGTATCAAAAGTGAAAATGATCTCTAGAACCTATCCACCCATCATAACACAAACTGTATTGATGCAGCATTGTGCACTTCAAAATTTATTAAAAGGGTAAATCTATGTTAACTGTCCATATCACACAAACAGAAACAAAACAAACAAAATGATAACAACAAAACCCTGAAGGACACAAGAGAATTCTGGGAAGTGTTGGGTGTATCCATTATCTTAATTGTGGTGATGACATCACAGATGCTTGCTTATTGCTGATTTTTAAACTCATCAAATTAAACACATTAAGTATGTGTAAGTACTTGGTATACAAATGTGACTAAATATAGCTATTAAAATTATAATGACTATAATGGATATAACATGTCAAATAAATAAAAATCTGAATTTATAACAACAGTTCAAAAGCATATTTTAAAAAGCTTATTGGTGATTTTTTAAATTAATTAGATTACCAACTCAGTATTCTAAATATATAAAAGTGAAGTGAAAGAGTAAAGCATTTATATGTCTGTCACATACTGATTACATTTCAAAAAAACCCCAAATATTTAATAAGGGGGAAAATTATTTTTTTTCTAAAACAATCATAGCTAGTAAATGTAAGACATATCAGAATTAGAAAAGCAAGCACTTTGCAATCAATCAAGGGTTTCTAAAACCAGTAGGTAAATGTTGACAGCAAACTTTGTAATGGATGGATCAGGCTGACAATATTTCAATCAATCCTAACATCTTTTAAATTGGAACGGCCAGAGCCCATGTGCCTTATGATGTGATGTGATAGAGTAGATAGCAACACCTATACATTATGCTCACCCAAAAAAAAAAAAAAAGAAAAGAAAAGAAAAAGAAAAATGACAGAAAGTAATAAAGGAGGGAAGCAGAAAATGTTAATCTAATAATGAACCCTCTAGAGCTAAGTATTGGTTTGTAGAAATATAAGGGATAAAGTAATATGTTAAAAGTCTTATGACCCACTTCATGGAGGATGTAGAAATGGTATCTGGAGTAGAAAAACAGGTATATATTAAAAGATTATTCCAAACAATTGTTAGAACTAAGAAGCCATTATAACAAGGTTGCAGGATACAAGGTTATTATACAAAAGTCAAACACTTTTCTATATATCATTAAGGAAAAAGTAGAGTTTGAAATGAAAAACACAATACCATTTACATTAGTAACCCTTAAAGTGAAATGCTTAGATATAAGTCTAACTGAATATGTATAAGATCTATATGAGAAAACCTCCCTTCAACAAAGTGAAAGAACTAAATAAATGGAGAAGTATTGCATGTTTATGGATAAGGAGACTCAATATTGTTAAGACATCCATTCTTCCTGGGATGCCTGGATGGCACAGTCGGTCAAGCATCTGTCTTCAGCTCAGGTCATGATCCCAGGTCCTGGGATGAAGTTCTACACTGGGCTCCCTGCTCAGTGGGGAGCCTCCTTCTCCTCCTACCTGCAGCTCCCCCTGGCTCCCCCTGCTTGTGTTCTTACTCCCTCTCTTTCTCTCTGAAAAATAAATACATAAAACCTTAAAAAAAAAAAAGACATCTATTCTTCCTGATGTAGAATCTGTAGATCAATAGATTCAATGCAATACCCATCAAAAATCACCAAGTTAGTATGTGAATATTGACAAACTGATTCTAAAGTTAATATGGAGAGGTAAAATACCAAGAATAGCTAACACAATATTGAAAGAGAACAAAGTTGTAGGACTGATACTACTTGATTTGCAATCTTACTATAAAACTGCAGTAAGACAGTGTAGCATTGATGAAACAATAGACAAATAGATCAGGGGAAAAGAATAAAGAGCCCAGAAATAGACCATCATAAACATAGTCAACTGATCTTTGACAAAAGAGCAGAGTAATTCAATGGAACTGAAATAGTCTTCTCAACAAATGGTGCTGGAAAAACTGGACATCCACATGCAAGACAATGCACTGAGACATAGGACTTACACACTTTACAAAAATCAACTCAAAATGGGTCACAGATCTAAATGCAAAATATGAAACTGTAAAACTTCTAAAAGATAGCATGGGAGAAAATCTAGATGACCTTGAGTATGGTGATGACATTTCAGATATCATACCAAAGACAAAGGCATGGATCCGTGAAAAAAAAAAAAAAATTGATGTGCTGAACATCATTAAAATTAAAAACTTCTGTTCTGCCAAAGGCAATATTGGGGGTAAGAAGATAAGCTATAGACTGCAATAAAATATTTGGAAAAGACATATCTGATACAGTTTTATATAAAATTTACAATAAACATTTAAACTCAACAATAAGAAAATAAACAACTTGATTAAAAAATGGACCAAAGACCTTAGCAGTCACCTCACCAAAGATATACAATTAACAAACGAGCATATGAAAAGATGCCCCATATTATGCAACATCAGGAAAATGCATATTAATACAACAATGAGATATCACCTCGCCCCTGTTAGAGTAGCCCAAATCTGGACCACTGGCAACATCAAATGCTGGAAAGGATGTGGAGCAATAGAACCACATTCATTGCTGGTGAAAATGAAAATAGTACAGCTACTTTGGAAGACTGCTTGGTTGTTTCTTACAAAACTAAACATACTTTTACCATACTATCCAACAATCCTGCTCGTTAGTATTTACCCACAAGAACAGAGAACTTATAGGCACACAAAATCGTGCACACAGATGTTTACAGCAGATTACTCATAAATGTCAAAACTTGGAAGCAATCAAGATGTCCCACAGCAGGTGAATGGATAAATCAACAGTTACATCAAGACAAGGGGATATTTTTCAGCACTAAAAAGAAGTGACCTATCAAGCCATGAAAAGTAGGAATGTCTAATGCATATTACTAAGTGAAAGAAAGCAGAGTAGTATTTTTATATTTAAATGTAAGAACAAAAAATTACATTTATATGGATGTGCAGATATGTGTGGGTTTTTTCCTAAAGGAGGAAGAATATTCTGGTCATTGGGAGCCAAATTTGAAGTGAATAGTAGAAAGTAAGTTTCTTCTATTGAGTAGGGGTGAGGCAGTGCTTGAAAAGTTGGCTGTCTAAGACTCTGTTATTCCCTCACTGACATTGCAGGGTTCTCTGTGCTCTGCCCACTCTTCTAGAGGGAGTGGCTGGACACCGGTTGGGTAACATGTGGAAGCACATTGTAGAAGGAGTAGTCATCCTTGGCTTTGGTTTAAAGATGCACATGCACACACTGAAGTTTAGAAATAAGAGTTGGCTGGTCAACTTAAGCATGATACTGACAAAGGGTTATTGGGATTATTTTCTGGTGGGACTTGCATGTCTCTAAAGCAGGCCTTTTGATACCTTATTTAAAAAAAAAAAGCAAAAGAAAAGGCAATCTGAGAAGGCTACATACTATGTGATTTCATCTACATTTCATTTTGGAAAAGGCAAAATTATGGAGACAGTAAAAAGGTCAGTGGTTGCCATGGGTTGGGGGAAAAAGGGTAGTGAAAGACGACTAGGCAGAACATAAGACTTTTAAGACAGTGAAAATATTCCATAAGATACTGTAAGATGGATGCACATGTCAATATACATTTGTCTAAACTCATAGAATGAACAATCCCAAGATAATGAAATGTAAACTATGGACTTCAGGTGCTTATGATATGTAGATGTAAGCCCATCAGTCGTAACTAATATATCACTCTGATGAATAGTGTTGATAAGGGGCAGGATCCACATATGTAGGGACAGGACTATATGCGAAATATTTATACTTTCCTCTCAATTTTTCTGTGAATCTAAAATTTTTCTAGATAATAAAGCCAATAAAAAGGATTATTAAAGGACCTATCAACCAAATGAGTATGTTTGGGATAGTTATTTTAGCTCACCATCACAAAAGAAGCATTTTATGATAACCAGGGAAAATTGAACACACATTGAGGATTAGGTAATATTAAGGGATTATGATTTATTTTATTTTGTATTATGTTTCAAAGTCTTGACTTATTAGACATATAAAATATTTACAGAAGAAACAATAAAGTGTCATAGATTTTTTTCAAGCTTCAAAAGAAATATTATGTGATAGCTATAACAAGAAGAGCAGACATTGGTATTTGTTGATGTTGAAAATTTAATTGAGGTGGATTTCTCTCTATCTTTCTTTATATTCTAAATTTTTGTCATAAATTGTTAAGCTAAAAAAAAGTAAATAGAATTTAAATACCTGTAAAGTAGACAACTGAAAAGACTGAATATCCATTTGTAATTGTTAATTTACTTACGTTACTTGGAAAGTTTCTGTGAATTCAGGCTATAAAAGGCTTGTACTGGCAGAGAGAGTAAGGCTAGTTATAGTTGTCTAATAATTTTTATGTCCTGTTGTCATTCACGTTTATAAGAAAGTCTTTTCAATTTAACTCTTATTCTAAGGAAGCAAGAGACTTATTTCTTTTATTTTTTATTTTATTATTTTTTTTAAATTTAGCTCAGCCCCATATACTTTAAGCCACTGTAATATAACAAAGTAATAGTGTATGTTTCTTTTATAAGGTTTTGCATTTAAGAGTGAGAGAAAAAATTAATTTAATATGATTTATTAATAAAATATTTTAATCTCTAAAGATATTGTAGTCATAAGAATAGGCACAAAAGTAATAACCTTCTTCTTCATAACAGGTAATAGAATTTGAAAAATCACAAGGAGCAATGACTGCCCATAATTCCAGGAAATCTACCCATAACTTGGACTCTTATGGATTGCAAATTAAAGTAAAACCTTGTCTAATAAAGTATGAAAATTTTTGCTTAAATCAATAATAGACAATTCTTTGACTACCACTGCTAAATAAAAGAAACATTCTTTCAAAATCAAACAAGATTATAGGGTGTATTTATCTTCCATAAAATAGTTTCTGTTTTCTGGTTGAATCTTTTTAGAAGCGTCCAACATTACATACTTCATAAATCTGTTGTCCTAAAGAGTAACCATGGATCTATTTAAACTCTTTATACTTATCTTTTGTGTTTATTATATTACCTAACACTTTATTTGTTTTTTCCCTGGTTTCATAACCATGGAAAATGGTAATGAAGAAAAATTCATACTTCAAATGTTAACAAATGAGTCACTAAATACAACACACTAAGTACGTGCCATATTAAATTCATATCTAATTAGAAGATTGCTACCATCTAAATGAGATCATCTTTCATACAGACTTTTTTTCCCAAGAAAAGCCAGTAGGAATATATGTTTTATTGAACATAAATATTCCTACATTAACATTGTCACTCCCTTGAGCTTTGCATCTCGATATCCATTTGCCTGATTTTTCCTCTTGGATATACTCACATCCAATCCAGAGTTGTACTCCCCTATCAGCCTGTTTGCCTTCCAAATTCTTATCTCTCTGAATGTACCATAATACTTCTAAATGCCTAAATAAACAAACAAATGAAAAGGTAGCCAACCTGAATCATTCTCTTCTCTTATTTCCCATTCAAAATTAATGCCTCAGTCAGGTTAATTCAGCTCCTTGATCTATTTGTATCCTATTTCACTTTCATAATTTAATTATGGCATTCACAATTTCACGCCTACATTCCTGGCAAAACGTGGTGTCTCACTGCCAAATCATCATGCAGTCATCGTACTTTCATTGAACAAATATTTATTAAATGAGAACTGCATGACAGGCATTAGCCTAGGTGCAGGCATACAGCAGTTAAAAAAATAGATGAAAATTCTTGCTATAATGGACTTTATATTCTGTGGCAATGTCCTGTAAGTGTGTCCACAATTGTGCTGCCCAAATATTTACTATTCCAGATTTAACAGTCACTCCCTTTCATTGTATCCTCCACAAGCTCTTCATTTTCTAAGGGGAAAAAAAAAAAAGCATTGTTTAACATGACAAACCCTTTATACTATTTCTTATATTTTGTCTTTGTCTTGTACTATATAGTTCAACCCTCTGGGACCACCTGTACATTTTAGTAGTGTATGCTTTGTTTATTCCAGTCACCATGTTTTCTTTTTCTGTGGAAAGCATAATAGCTATTTGTGGAAGACAGAATAATACCTACCAAATATTATCCATATCTTAATTTCTGGAAAACAGAAGGGACCTAGCTGAGGTAGTTAAGGTAGGAATAGGGAGATTATCTTGAGTTGTCCAGATGAGTTCAGTCTAATCACAAATCCTTAAAAGACAGAAGTGTAGAAGAGAAAATCAGAATAAAATGCATTTGACCCACTGTTGTTGGCAATGATAGGCAAAATAATGACTCTCTGAATATGACTTCCTGATCCACAGACCTGCAAATATGTATACTGAACTGGTAAAAAGGATTTTGCAGTTGTGGTTACATTAATCATCAGGAGATGGGGAGAATATCCTGGCTTATCCAGGTGGGCCCAAACTAATCCCAAGGGTCCTTATAAGAGGGAGGCAGGAGGATGAAAGTGACAAAAAGATGTGACCAGACATTGGAGTGATGTACTTTAAAGATGGGGGAAGGAGCTACAAGCCAAGGAATGCAAATAGCTTCTAGATGCTGACAAAGGCAAAGAAATAGATTCCCCCATGAAGCCCCTAGAAAAAATGCAACCCGGCTAAAACTTTGATTTTAGGAAATAAATTTGTATTGCAATAAACCACGAGTTTATGGTAATTTATTATAGTATCAGTAAGAAACTAATAACTGACTTTGAAGATGGAAGAAAATATCCATGAAATAAATATGTCAGGCTCTAGAAGCTGAAAATGACCCTCATTGACAGCTGTTAAAAAAGGGGGGGGGGCCCTGGTCCTTTATCATCAAGGGACAGAATTCTGCTAAAATCCCAGATTCCAAGGAACTTCATTCTTCTCCAAAGAGAAAGGAACACAATCCTGCAGATTCTTTTATTTAACCCAATAAGACCCACTCAATACTTCTGACCTTCTGACCTTCAATACTGTAAGACAGAAATTTGTATTATTTTAGGCCAATAATATACTATTAATCTGTCCCCTAACCCCAACACACACACACACACACACACACACACACACCCTCTTTACTGGGTAAATTTCTATTCCCTCCTTAGGACTCAGCCATATATCCCAACCTTCAAGAGTTTCCCTGTGGTCTCTTACCCTCCTATCTAGAATGTAGCCTACTTATATTCTTCAATAATAATCCGTGAATAGATCTAATATAGCATCTCATTTACAGAATTGCAAATCCTTCTTCGTTCTTCTCACTCTACTTAAAATCCTCTGGGAACAGAGGCAATGTGTTTTCTTCACTGTTGCTTGCAACATTTCTACCCCAGCACTCATCCATTTTCATCAAGTAAAAAACAAATGTGTACATAGAATAATCAGCTTGTTTCTTCTGACAGTTTCCCAAATCATTCCCTAGCATGTTGTTATTAATTATTTAAATATTTGATTTAAATACAAATATTTAAAAAATGATTAGTGTTACTGCAAGCTAAGGTAATTTTATTATTTACATTATTGGTCAACTTCAACAATTACTTCCTATTTACATTACATCAATTTAAATATCTTTGCTAGGCTTTCAAGTTTATCCATAATTGTTCTCTAGCCTCATTAAGCAAATGTAGTTCTCACAATTTTTGACATATTCTCTAGTCCTGTCTTTATGTATACACTCATATTTTCCCTCAGGAAAAATAGTTCAGTGATACTCTCTCTTGTCAAGCCTTTTAACCCCTTTTGCTATAATTTATAACAAAGTCTTAGTCAATTAATAACATACTGAGTATTTTATTCCTAATTTCAAATGTTTTAATTTTGTCATCTTCACCAAAGGGTGGAGCATTGATTGGCTTCCATAATGCTTTTGATAAAGTTTGATTTGAATATGTGTTATATTTTCAGCCTCATCCTCATAAATAAATTAAATGTCTATGACCATTTTCACTGTGTAAGACAAATTAGCAGGAAACCATTTTATAATACACTCAAAATTCTTGACTAATACTACAGACTTTTTATTTTTTTGGAAAAGTATTTTTGTTACGATTTCAAGGCTAAAGAAACTTTGCATGAATTATATCAGTGTGTACCATGTTTGACAAATACATTTTTCAGTTTTGGGAATAAATTTAAAAACTTAGGATCAAACTCATTCAACATTGAAAGAACTAGATTAAGTGTGTATAGAAACCTCCTTTACAAAAACAGTAACATCATGACTGCTCAAATACATTTTGGAAACATATATCTCAAATTGGCACAGGAAACAGAGAGGGAGGGAGCAAAATGGTGGGGAGGTGCAGAGGGAGAAGGAGAAGCAGACTCCCCACCAAGCAGAGATCCTGACTTGGGGCTCCATTCCAGGTCCCTGCAATTATGACCTGAGTTGAAAGCAGATGCTTAACCAACTGAGCCACCCAGGTGCCCCACGAAAACAATTATTTTAAATGATTTTGTACTTTAAGGATATTCCATGTTTTAGAAAAGTTTCAAATGCCCTCTTCCCCAAACTCCTGGTTTTTGGAATGTATGCTCTTAATCCCCTCCTACGTTATGTCTGTATTAGTCTGAAAGAGCAATAGAATACAATGGAAGTGATGGGATATGCCCTCCACAATTTGATTATAAAGGAAATTATGAAGACTCCGTCTTGATCTCTTTCTCCTTTTTTCTCTTTAGAAGAAGACTTGAGTATTAGTTTCCTGGTGTTGCTGTAAAAAATTACCACAAACTTAGTGGCTTAACCAACACGCAGTTATTCTCTTAAAGTTCTAGGGGTTAAAATTCCAAAATGAGTCTTAAGGAGATAAAATAAAAAGTCAACCGAACTGTTTCCTTCTGGAGGCTCCAGGGGAGAATCTTGTCTAGCTTGCCTTGTCTGACTTCTAGAAATGTCCTTCATTTCCTGGCTCATGGGCATTTCACAACCTTTGCTTCAGTGGTCACATTGCCTTCTCTCTCTGACTCTATGGCCTCTCTTTTTTATTAACCCCATAATTACATTGGTCCACCTGGAATATTTAGGAAAATTTCCCCCATCTCAGAATTCTTAGCTTAATCATGTGTGCAAAATTTCTTTTACTATGTATAAGAAATTCATAGCTGGCAGTGATTTAGATGCAGACATCTTTGTGAGAGTATTATTCTGTCAATTGTATCACATCATGTGCAGTCTTACAGAGGGGCGATGTGACGAAGAACTGAAGTTCCCTGCTGGTAACCACATACGTGTGCTTGGAATCAGGTCCTGCAGCCCCAGTCAAGCTTTCAGAGATCACAGCACCTCCTAAAGTTCAAATGATCCTCATGAGACACTTTGAACAAGAAACAACTAGCTAAGATATTTCTTAGGACTTTTTTTTTTTTTTAAGATTTTATTTATTTACTTGGCAGAGAGAGAAACCATAAGTAGGCAGAGAGGCAGGCAGAGAGAGGGGGAAGCAGGCCCCCTGCTGAGCAGAGAGCCTGATGGAGGGCCCCATCCCAGGACCCTGAGATCATGATCTGAGCCAGAAGCAGAGGCTTAACCCACTGAGCCACCCAGGTGCCCAGTATATCTGAATTCTTAACCCCCAGAAACTGTTAGATAACAAATGTTGGTTGTTTTTAGCTACTAAGTTTTGTGGAAATTTGTTGTAGTGATAGATAGCTAATAAACCCCCAGAATGCTAAGAGAGATAGTTGATACCTGGTTAAATTAATCAGCTATTGAAACTTTCTAGAGTAAAAAAATATGTTAGGTGAATTTTCAATGAGATGATATTTCATTAGAACTCACCATTTTGTTCAGCATTTTCTGAACACTTTAATCAAAATAAGATATAAAATATTATGGAATTCACTTACTATTTTGTCCTTATATTATCCTAATTGAATCCAAAAGCAAAGTTCAAACTATCAAAAATGTGAAATAAAAAAAAAAATTCAGGACTTTAAATTCTATCCATAAGTAATTCTACCTCATGCCAAATCATTTTTTGTTTCCTTGATGATAAAAACATAAAATTTTCTTGTAAAATCCTAAAATATTCATCAACATATGAAGAATGAAGGCAAAGTCTAATACAACCTAATAACTAGGAAATAATCTGTGAAAGCACATTGTCCTTCCCAAAGTGAGTGGGCCTTATCTAATCTTTGAGGTCATGAGTAGAATAAAAGACTGAGTAGGAATTCTTTCTCTCTGCCTGAGTGTCTTCAATCTGGGATACTGGTCTACTCCTGTCTTTGGACTCAAACTGGAATTTTTGTCATCAACTCTTCTGAGACTTCAGCTTGTTGCCTACAGATCTTGAACTTCTCAGCCTCCATAATCACAAGGGCCAATTCCTCACAGAAAATCTCTTTGTGTGTGTATATCTCCCATTAGTTCTGTTTTTCTGGAGATTAACACTGATATAAGATTGCTTTTATGTAAATATCTGCAAAGCTTCTGCCAATGGTACAAAAGCCTTAATAAGTATTACTTCATTTTTGTAAGGGTATAAGCAAAATTGAGACTGACAATAAGTAAAATTAGGGGCATCTGAGTGGTTCAGTCAGTTGAGCATCTGACTCTTGGTTTCAGCTGGGGTCATGATCTCAGGGTTGTGGGATTGGCCCTATATCAGGCTCCACACTCTGCCGGGAAACTCCTTGAGATTCTCTCCCTCTGCCTCTGCCCCTCCCCCCAATGGTGCATGTTCTCTCTTCCTTTTTCTCCCAAATATATAAATAAATCTTTTAAAAAAAGAAAAGAAGTAAAATTAATTTGGAGCAAGAGTCATTTGATCCAAGTGAAAAATCTAATAAAACAGGGAAATTCAGTGCTTTTTCATTAGATCATAAAGTTTCATCTTTTGTTTAATTGCAGGCAAAACACACTATGACAAAAACTACAAATAATAATTACCTAAAAACAAAACAAATAAAATAATAGTTGAACTTGGTCATTTCATATTTCATCAGAACATAACATAATTTTCCACATTTCCTACTAATACTGCCAGGTAGCAACTAGCAGCAACCTGTGTCTTGTAGTTTCCAACAAAGACAATGGCACAATTGGTTGTTATACCAAATGGCCAGCAGGGGCAACAGTATTGAACAGCGATCCCTGGTAACTCCTATCTGAGCACTGAAAGAAAAGTGTTAAGTTATCTTGGAACTGTGTTTACATAGATTAGAAATTTAAATTGAAGGCCCATCAAACTTCTCTTGGCTCTTTAAAATGATACTTTTTTTTTTTTAAGATTTTATTTATTTATCTGACAGACAGAGATCACAAGTAGGCAGAGAGGCAGGCAGAGAGAGAGGGGGAAACAGGGTCCCCGCTGAGAAGAGAGCCCGATGTGGGGCTCGATCCGATGACCCTAGGATCATGACCTGAGCTGAAGGCAAAGGCTTTAACCCACTGAGCCACCCAGGTGCCCCTTAAAATGACACTTTTAAACAATGATTAAAAAAAAATAATAATAATATCCAATTAAACAATTTTGATACTATTTTTTTCTTTTCTCAACACATTTATTTCTTGAGCCATTAAATAGCTGAATTTCATCCTTTTAAACTAATTGAGAACATTTTTATCATATGCATTTTTTATATCCCCACCACCTTCTCCCATCCCCCCTCCCCCCAGCAACCCTCAGTCTGTTTTTTGAGATTGAGTCTTTTATGCTTAATCTCCCTCCCAATCCCATCTTCTTTCATTTTTTCTTTTCCAACCTCCTCCTAACCCCCCCACATTGCATCTCCACTTCCATATATCAAAGAGATCATATGATAGTTGTCTTTCTCCGATTGACTTATTTCACTAAGCATAATACCCTCTAGTTCCATCCATGTCGTCACAAATGGCAAGATTTCATTTCTTTTGATGGCTGCATAGTATTCCATTGTGTATATATACCACCTCTTCTTTATCCATTCATCTGTTGATGGACATCTAGGCTCTTTCCACAGTTTGGTTTTTGTTGGACATTGCTGCTATAAACATTCGGGTGCACGTGCCCCATCGGAGCACCACGTTTGTATCTTTAGGATATATACCCAGTAGTGCAATTGCTGGGTCATAGGGTAGCTCTATTTTCACTTTTTTGAGGAATCTCCACACTGTTTTCCAGAGTGGTTGCACCAGCTTTCATTCCCACCAACAGTGTAGGAGGGTTCCCCTCTCTCCGCATCCTCGCCAGCATCTGTCATTTCTTGACTTGTTAATTTTAGCCATTCTGACTGGTGTGAGGTGGTATCTCAGTGTGGTTTTGATTTGTATTTCCCTGATGCCGAGTGATGTGGAGCATTTTTTCTTGTGTCTGTTGGCCATCTGGATGTCTTCTTTGCAGAAATGTCTGTTCATGTCCTCTGCCCATTTCTGGATTGGATTATTCGTTCTTTGGGTGTTGAGTTTGATAAGCTCTTTATAGATTTTGGATACTAGCCCTTTATCTGATATGTCCTTTGCAAATATCTTCTCCCATTCTGTCAGTTGTCTTTTGGTTTTGTTAACTGTTTCCTTTGCTGTGCAAAAGCTTTTGATCTTGATGAAATCCCAATAGTTCATTTTTGCCCTTGCTTCTGTTGCCTTTGGCGATGTTCCTAGGAAGAAGTTGCTGCGGTTGAGGTCAAAGAGGTTGCTGCCTGCATTCTCCTCAAGGGTTTTGATGTGGATTCCTTTCTCACATTGAGGTCCTTCATCCGTTTTGAGTCTATTTTCATGTGTGGTGTAAGGAAATAGTCCAGTTTCATTTTTCTGCATGTAGCTGTCCAATTTTCCCAGCACCATTTGTTGAAGAGGCTGTCTTTTTTCCATTGGACATTCCTTCCTGCTTTTTCAAAGATTAGTTGACCATAGAGTTGACGGTCTATTTCTGGGCTCTCTATTCTGTTCCATTGATCTATGTGTCTGTTTTTGTGCCAGTACCATACTGTCTTGATGATGACAGCTTTGTAAAAGAGCTTGAAGTCTGGAATTGTGATGCCACCAACTTTGGCTTTCTTTATCAATATTCCTTTGGCTATTCGAGGTCTTTTCTGGTTCCATATAAATTTTAGGATTATTTGTTCTATTTTTTGAAAACAATGGATGGGATTTTGATAGGGATTGAATTAAATACATAGATTGCTTTAGGTAGAATAGACATTTTCACAATATTTGTACTTTCAATCCATGAGCATGGAACATTTTTCCATTTCTTTGTGTCTTCCTCAATTTCTTTCATGAGTACTTTATAGTTTTCTGAATATAGATTCTTTGCCTCTTTAGTTAGATTTATTTCTAGGTATCTTATGGTTTTGGGTGCAATTGTAAATGGGACTGACTCCTCAATTTCTCTTTCTTCTGTCTTGTTGTTAGTGTAAAGAAATGCGACTGATTTCTGTGCATTGACTTTATATCCTGACACTTTACTGAATTCCTATACAAGTTCTAGCAATTTTGGAGTGGAGCCTTTTGGGTTTTCCACATATAGTGTCATATCATCTGCAAAGAGTGATAGTTTGACTTCTTTGCCAATTTGGATGCCTTTAATTTCTTTTTGTTGTCTGATTGCTGAGGCTAGGACTTCTAGTGCTATGTTGAACAGCAGTGGTGATAACGGACATCCTTGCCGTGTTCCTGACCTTAGCAGAAAAGCTTTCTGTTTTTCTCCATTGAGAATGATATTTGCCGTGGGTTTTTCATAGATGGCTTTGATAATATTGAGGTATGTGCCCTCTCTTCCTACACTTTGAAGAGTTTTGATCAGGAAGGGATGCTACACTTTGTCAAATGCTTTTTCAGCGTCTATTGAGAGTATCATATGGTTCTTATTCTTTCTTTTATTAATGTATTGTATCACACTGATGATTTGCAGATGTTGAACCAACCATGCAACCCTGGAATAAATCCCACTTGGTCATGGTGAATAATCCTTTTAATGTACTGTTGGATCCTATTGGCTAGTATTTTGGTGAGAATTTTCACATCTGTGTTCATCAAGGATATTGGTCTGTAATTCTCTTTTTTGATAGGATCATTGTCTGGTTTTGGGATCAAGGTGATGCTGGCCTCATAAAATGAGTGCGGAAGTTTTCCTTCCATTTCTATTTTTTTGGAACAGTTTCAGGAGAATAGGAATTAATTCTTCTTTAAATGTTTGGTAGAATTCCCCTGGGAAGCCGTCTGGTCCTGGACTTTTGTTTGTTTGGAGATTTTTGATGACTGTTTCAATCTCCTTACTGGTTATGGGTCTATTCAGGTTTTCTATTTCTTCCTGGTTCAGTTGTGGTAGTTTATATGTCTCTAGAAATGTATCCATTTCTTCCAGATTGTCAAATTTGTTGGCATAGAGTTGCTCATAGTATGTTCTTATAATTGTTTGTATTTCTTCGGTGTTGGTTGTGATCTCTCCTCTCTCATTCATGATTGTATTTATTTGCGTCCTTTCTCTTTTCTTTTTGATAAGTCTGGCCAGGGGTTTGTCAATCTTATTAATTCTTTCAAAGAACCAGCTCCTAATTTCATTGATTTGTTCTATTGTT
This sequence comes from Martes martes, assembly GCF_963455335.1. Taxonomy (NCBI): domain Eukaryota; kingdom Metazoa; phylum Chordata; class Mammalia; order Carnivora; family Mustelidae; genus Martes; species Martes martes. The sequence goes on from NC_137902.1 coordinate 60,165,889, forward strand.
TTTTTAGTTTCTATTTCATTGATTTCTGCTCTGATCTTTATGATTTCTCTTCTCCTGCTGGGTTTAGGCTTTGTTTGTTGTTCTCTCTCCAGCTCCTTTTGGTGTAGGGTTAGGTTGTGTATTTGAGACCTTTCTTGTTTCTTGAGAAAGGCTTGTACCGCTATATATTTTCCTCTCAGGACTGCCTTTGTTGTGTCCCACAGATTTTGAACCGTTGTGTTTTCATTATCATCTGTTTCCATGAATTTTTTTCAATTCTTCTTTAATTTCCTGGTTGACCCATTCATTTTTTAGAAGGATGCTGTTTTTAGTCTCCATGTATTTGCGTTCTTTCCAAATTTCCTCTTGTGATTGAGTTCAAGCTTTAGAGCATTGTGGTCTGTAAACATGCAGGGAATGATCCCAATCTTTTGATACCGCTTGAGACCTGATTTATGACCCAGGATGTGGTCTATTCTGGAGAATGTTCCATGTGCACTAGAGAAGAATATATATTCTGTTGCTTTGGGATGGAATGTTCTGAATATATCTGTAATGTCCATCTGGTCCAGTGAGTCATTTAAGGCCTTTATTTCCCTGTTGATCTTTTGCTTAGATGATCTGTCCATTTCAGTGAGGGGAGTGTTAACGTCCCCTGCTATTATTGTACTACTGTCAATGTATTTCTTTGATTTTGTTATTAATTGGTTTATGGCTGCTCCCATGTTAGGGGCATAGATGTTTAAGATTGTTAGGTCTTCTTGTTGGACAGACCCTTTGAGTATGATACAGTGTCCTTCCTCATCTCTTATTATAGTCTTTGGCTTAAAATCTAATTGATCTGATATAAGGATTGCCACCCCAGCTTTCTTCTGATGTCCATTAGCATGGTACATTGTTTTCCACCCCCTCACTTTAAATCTGGAGGTGTCCTCGGGTCTAAAATGAGTTTCTTGTAGGCAGCATATTGATGGGTTTTGTTTTTTTATCCATTCTGACACCCTGTGTCTTTTGATTGTGGCATTTAGCCCATTAACATTCAGGGTAACTATTGAGAGATAGGAATTTATTGCCATTGTTTTGCCTATAAGGTGACTGTTACTGTATATTGTCTCTGTTTCTTTCTGATCTACTACTTTTAGGGTGTCTCTCTGCTTAAAGGACCCCTTTCGATATTTCCTGCAGAGCTGGTTTGGTGTTTGCAAATTCTTTCAGCTTTTGTTTGTCCTGGAAGCTCTTTATCTCTCCTTCTATTTTCATTGATAGCCTAGCTGGATATAGTATTCTTGGCTGCATGTTTTTCTCATTTAGTGCTTTGAATATATCATGCCAGTTCTTTCTGGCCTGCCAGGTCTCTGTGGATAGGTCTCCTGCCAATCTAATGTTTTTGCCCTTGTATGTTACCGACTTCTTTTCCCGGGCTGCTTTCAGGATTTTCTCTTTGTCGTTAAGACTTGTAAATTTTACTATCAGGTGACAAGTGTGGACCTATTTTTATTGGTTTTGAGGGGTGTTCTTTGCATCTCCTGGATTTTGATGTTTGTTCCCTATGCCATATTAGGGAAATTCTCTAATAATTGTCCCCAGTATACCTTCTGCTCCCCTCTCTCTTTCTTCTTCTTCTGGAATCCCAATTATTCTAATGTTGTGTCATCTTATGGTGTCACTTATCTCTTGAATTCTCTCCTCGTGGTCCAGTATTTGTTTGTCTCTCTTTTGCTCAGCTTCTTTATTCTCTCTCATTTGATCTTCTATGTCACTAATTCTTTCTTCTGCCTCATTTATCCTAGCAGTGAGAGCTTCCATTTTTGATTGCACCTCATTAATAGCTTTTTTGATTTCCATTTGGTTAGATTTTAGTTCTTTTATTTCTCCAGAAAGGGCTTTTATCTCTCTGGAGAGGGTTTCTCTAATATCTTCTATGCCTTTTTTGAGCCCGGCTAGAACCTTGAGAATCGTCATTCTGAACTCTAGATCTGTCATATTACCAATGTCCGTCTTGATTAGGTCCCCAGGCTTTGGTACTGCCTCTTGTTCTTTTTTTTGTGGTGAGTTTTTCTGCCTTGTCATTTTGTCCAGATAAGATTTGCTTTCTCCTCCTCTAGAATTCCGCTGTTGTCCTTGGTGAGTGAAGTTGGTCTTGGCTGCGTTTCTTGTTGATTTTCTGGGGGAGGGGCCTGTTGTAGTGATTCTCAAGTGTCTTTGCTGCAGGCGGAATTGCACCACCCTTGCCAGGGGCCGGGCTAAGTAATCCGCTCAGGTTTGCTTTCAGGAGCTTTTGTTCCCTGAGTGCTTTCCGTAGAGTTCTGGAGGACAAGAATGATAATGGTGGCCTCCCAATATCTGGCCCGGAGGAGCCGAGAGCTTGGGGTCCCACTCCTCATTGCACCCTCAGAGAAAAGTGCCCAACCACCCCTGCCTCCCTGGCCTCCGGCGCACCTGGAGGAAAGCAGTCAATTGCTGGCACTTGGAGAAAAGTGCCCAGTCGCTTCCATCTCCTTGGCCTTTGGCCTCACTCCGAGCCCACACAGCCTGCGACTGGCTCAAGGTAACCCCGGGCTGAGAGCTCACTCCTCGGCTTTGTCACTGTAGCCAGCTTCCCTGCTCTAATATTTGCAAGCTCTGTGGCACTCAGACACCCCCAGTCCTTCTGTGACCCCACAGGACCTGGGGTTACGCTGACCCTGCGTGGGCTTCCCCCGGTTTAGCCTCTGGAGCGATGTCCCTCCATGGAGCAGACTTTTAAAAGTCCCGATTTTGTGCTCCATTGCTCCACCACTTGCTGGGAGCCAGCCCCTCCTCCCGCGGTCTCTCTTCCCATCGCTTTGGATTCACTTCTCCGCAGGTCCTACCTTCCAGAAAGTGATCGATTTTCTGTTTCTAGAATTGTTGCTCTTCTTCTTTTCGATTTCCTGTTGGATTTGTAGGTGTTCACAATGGTTAGATATGCCATCTAGCTGATCTCCTGCTACCCGATGTCGTCTCAGCCTGCTACTTCTCTGCCATCTTGACTCCTCTCCCTCATATGCATTTTTGTTTATCTTTATTACAGATCATTTATTCTCAACAGATCATCCTTTCAGAGCTTACATAATCACTGATGAAATATTAGAAGTTTTGGAGTTGGACAAAAATAGATTAAAAGCTCAGTTTCTAACACTTTCTGACTTTTGGTTCTTGGAAACATTTAGTATTAAAGCCTTAATTTTCTTATCAGTAAAAATAAGTAATGTAATCTTATTTATGTCATGAATTGATATGGTTAAGTAAAATATTGCTTACAGTACACTTAGCAAAATACCAATAACAGCACCTTTTTATACAAAGTCATGTGCAGCGTTGCAGTGGTTAGGGAATTGGAGCAGTAGACATTAACCAAGACTCATCACAGATTAATGGTCATCTTATGCAACTTGAGCAACTGCCAGGATAGAGAGAGAAATTGTAGTAAAAAGATACCAGAGTGGCACCTTTAAAATGCACCTGCAGATAGGCATCTGGAACTGGAGTTGGGAGTAGGAAGGATTCCAGGGGCACTTAAACTTATTACATACTTCTTGCTTTATTTCTCTGTCCATCTGCATCATTATTTTTTTTTCTAGTTAAAGATATGTGTTTTCTATTTTCAAACTGCATCATATGAATTAGACATCTAGTATGTTAGAGATTGTAATATTTAAGCTTTAGTCATGCATCTGGATTTACTGGCTGTTTTTCAATCCATATTCTCTATCCCTGGCAGATCATTTCTGATCATCACAGTTTGGTTTGTGTGTCCATCATTTCTCAGCTACCAGTGCCCACGTCAGGAAGCTGGGCTCATACTTTGCATGTGTGACCATTGCCTGAGGATCCAGATGCATTTTTGAGAGAATGTGATGCAGGCAGGTAGATCTGAGGGCCCAGAATGGGGGGAAGGGTGGTCCCACAAGAGGAGTCAAGAGGGTCCTTCGTTTCACACAATATAAAAATCAAACTCAAACCTGAGAAAGTGAAAACAATTTACTGAATAGTGTGAGTGAAAGGTAGGGAATTGTGTTGCTGGCTTCCTGTCTCACAAGTCCAAGAATGAATCTTGTGGGCACAAAAGGGTAATGTGATAGTTTATTAAGTATAGGTGAAAACAGAAAGAAAGCTCTCTAGTGTGAGAGGGGTCCCCAATGGGTTGCCAAATGATGAAATTTTGGAATACTGGTGAGGTCCCAAGCCAACAGCCAAGAAAGAATTCTTCAGATATCTTTGGTGCAAAAGGTAATTTTATTAAAGCACCAGGACAGGACCCCTGGGCAGAAAGAGCTGCATGGGGGGATCATGAGGAGTGACCCATTATATACTTTGAAGTTGAGAGGTGATCAGGGATCGTGTAAGTCCTAAGGAATTTTGGAAGCAAGGTCTCCAAGACCTTGAGGGGGTTAGTTGTTGTTAGGAAAATGTCATTTATTACTGGCTGAAAAACCTTAGTCATGGGTCACCTGGGTGGCTCAGTGGGTTAAGCCTCTACCTTCCACTCGGGTCATGATCTCAGGGTTCTGGGATCAAGCTCTGCATTGGGCTCTCTTCTCAGCAGGGAGTCTGCTTCCCCCTCTCTCTGCCTGCCTCTCTGCCTATTTGTGATCTCTCTCTCTCTGTGTCAAATAAATAAAATCTAAAAAAAAAAAAAAAATTAGTCATGAGACCCTTCAGATGTATATCAGTGGGTCATGTGCTTGGGGGTTGATTGCCAACATGTATCTTGTGGTGGTAGAGATAAAGGAAGTTTCCAAAGGACTTTTTATGTGTTAAAGTAGACTTACAGGATCCTGGGGCCTGGCCAAGATCTACATTTTGCCCTTAGCAGTGTCATAATTGAGGCAGTTGAGTCCCTAGAGGAATGTCTCTGCATGTTTCAAGGACTTCTCAATGGGCTGTAAGTAGTAAGGGTATTTAATATATATATATATATATTTTTTTTTTTCTTCTGTCTGTTTCCCACATCAATAGCAGACTTGGAAAGGAAAGGAGAATGAGTTGCCACTTTGGGTTAGGGATTTATGTTGGAAAGGGGTTTCAGGTATGTGCTCCTTCAGAAACCCAGGGTAGGGTCCAATTAAAAATGTCAGATGAACAATGGGTATTATACCATAAACCACTGAAGGTAAGGGATATTGATGCCAGCTTCAGCTGAGGTTTTTTCTAAGCTAACGTCCTGAACATGTTTGGGATCTGGCTGTTCTTAAATGTTACTAGGTGTTTGGGACCTAAGATAAAGCATGATTAACTTTCTTGCTTCCCCCTTGAAGTGGGAACGTAACCTCTTTGGCTTATTCAAAGATTAAATATACAACATAAATAAATGGGACCTAACAGAAAAACAGCAGAGACTGAGCCTTTCTAAAATGGAGTCTCATCAGCCTCCCTACCTCAAAGGGATATTTTGTGGACTGGATCCACACTGAAAATAGTGCTTCCTATAAATACAAGCACATTTGGGGAATTTTGAAGCACACTATATTAATTGAATAGACCTTTCAAAATTTTATTGATCACTTTTTTAGAACTGGGTATATCATTAAAATGTTTATGAATTGCATAGGCATGATTTTACATTGGACATTTAAACTCATGAAATGTGAGCCTTTACTAAAATAAAGATGTTTACAACAGTCAATATGCTTTCAGAAAGAAAAATTTCCTAAATTAATTTTGCTGCTTTCTTTGTTAGAATGAATATAATGACATTAGGAATGATACTGTAGACTGGATATACAGTAAGGATTTGATACTGCTGTCTTAGATGATTTGGTAGCTAACATAAAGAGATACAGAATGTATGAATAAAAGAAAACTTTAACATATATATACATATATATATATATTGTTGTTGTTGTTTGGTTTTGTTTTCTTGTCATTTCTTTAGGTGCCTGGTGGAGATCTCTATTTGTAAAAATGGCAAGTCTTCCTTTTTTTATCACTCATTGATGTGTTATAGTTATAACTTGAATTGTACCGTTAAAATTATGAAGGAAATCATTTTTTTTTTATATTTTGGAATTAATCCTGAAAGAACTTTGAGGATTAAAAAAAAAAAAAGTGGTATCTACTAAATGGCCAATAATGAATGTAAATATAGTTGTTACGCCACAACAAAAGCAAAATATGCAATCTCTTTGTTCATTAAAAATCCATTCATGCTAATATTCTTTCATTTTTTTTTTCAGAAGCTGAGACAGAGACTGAAAAAGAAAGAGCAGCACTAACATTATCAACATTTTTATCAACTTCTTGCAATTTCTTTATTTCTCTTCTATAAAAATTTTTGTGGAAATTAGCTTCTCTTGAGAGAGGACATTTGTCCACCAATAGTTCCTGTCAAGAATTTCACCTAACTCCATGTCAAATAATAATAGATAGCAAAAACTCTCCTAAATGTATTCCTCTACCAGGTGTGGTGAATGTGTGACTAATGATTACTGCTTCCTGCTGTGTCTTGCTTAGTTTGGTAATTAGCTCTCTCAGCTGCTCTCATTGTAAATGAAGGGGTCCTAGTGAGTCATTTAAAGAGGCTGAATGAATGGATAATCCATCATGTAGTCTTTTTGAAAAAGCCCATTTAAAGGGGAAGGCACACTAGGTGGTAAGTAAGGTTCAGCAGGAGAACTTGTCAAAACATAATCTAGTTTTATTTGAGTGGGATACTTCCAAAGTCAAATGTCAGGGTCTGTTATTTGAGTTTTTAATGTCATTCCTTGTTCCACCTTAAGACTGATAACAATAGAGAAGGAAAGCATGGAGATTAAAATACACCTGTGCCAAATTTTTGAATATGTCCTTAATTATCGCAGATATTAGGCAAAGAAGAAATTTTGAGTATGTTGAAAAAAATCTTGCAATCTGAGCAATATGTTAGAAATAATGACTGAAAATGTGCAACCCTGCTTTAAAAGACAGATGATTATACTTGTCTTTGAGAAAACTATCAATTCATTTACTGTATTGTTAGAAGCCTATGCTTGTTTTATTTGTTTTTAACTATTTATAGTATTTTTTTTCCATTTCTGGATTTTTGTGCAAATGCTGCAAATTTTCTCAATGGAATGGGGGAGGGAAGATAATGCACATCACAGCAAAAATTGCACAGCAATCTTAAACAGATGAGGAGGATTTTGTGAGACTATTGGAATAGGAGAGAAGGGTCAGAGCTAAGTCTGAATTTAACCCCACTAAAGCAGGGTTGTGATAGTAGGGTTTAGAGGGTGGCATAAGCTGGTAGGAAAGTACTGTAGGATATTAGTCCATCTGAATTTGCTAATTGGCCTTATCTTTAAGACGGGAGGTAATTTTACAACTTAGAGCAAAGCATTCATCAAAGTTAGGCTTCTACTCTCTCAGAAATCATGAAATCTCCTTTCATGATTACATTCCCAGGTTGTGAAACTGTCAAGAAGCTTTAAAATAATGTATAGACATCTCACAGAAACAGAGAAAAGAGTTGCAAATTTCTAAAGTAAATGTTCTGAGGTGAGGGAAATTAGGACCTAGTGTCGGAAACAAAACTGTGGAAAATGTAGTCAAGTTATGGGGAACATTAAGGCTTTCTTTCTCATGAGTGAGCCTAAAGAAGGTACACTAGGGACTTCATCTTTATTTTTGACTTTTAATAAAAAATGTAACTAAAGATATATATGAGAATATTTTCAGATTTATGAAGACTTCAAGATGTTGAATATATTATTCACTTATGGTCATTATAGTATTAACTATTCCATATGTTAGTAATATTACAAAATTTAATATTATATTTCCCTTGTAACCTTAAGTGACTAACCCTATTTTGATGAATATTTTATACTTATAAATGATCTATATATACATTTATATTATATAATTAATTTGGTCAAGTAATATCTGGGGAAATTAATTTGGCTATTTGACATTTGGAAATGATGATTAAAGGCAATTATATTTTAAGTACTTTCTGTGGTCAGCTTCTATAATAAGAATTTAGCAGGACTGTCTCACCAAATCATTATAATAAGTATTATTTCAGATTTATAAATGAGAAAGAAAATGAAAGCTTGTCCAAGGATACAGAGTTAATACAAAGAAATATCTCACTCATCTTCAGCTCTTTTGACTACACATACCCTGGTTGTAACAACTGGCTTCTCTATTGAGATCTTGAAACTGTTTCTCACCCTAGTCCATGGGCAATGCAAATCTATGCAATTAAATTCTCTAAATTTTCTGCAATTAAATTATTGCTATGCTTCTTAAGATTCTGAATGCATTATCTGTCACAAAGAATAAGCTGATGTTTATAACTCTTAAAAATAATTAAATTCTACTTTTTCTTAACCAGCAAAAAAAAGACTCAGTGCACACCATGAGAAAAATTGAGTACAAATTGAAAATGACACCTGAATCTTACTGCTTTATTAAGGTAGGGCGGTAGGACCTGGTGTTATCTAATGTACATGAAAACTCTAAATTTTAAATTCAAAGCGCTCTAACATTTGGAAGATTTCAGAAACACATGCAAAATGGTGTGGCAATTAGCATATGATCCAGACACCCTAACCTTTTTATATTAATGCTGTGGACATAGTCCAGGTGAAACTCACAGCTGCTGTCAATACTCTTTTCTTTTACCGCTATAGCAATAATAATTATGTTTAAAACTATTTTCAGAGCCAAGTATTCGTTTCATAAACAAACAAACAAAAAATCTTCATTCTCAATTAAATGAATGGCAAATATTTGTCCTCTGGTTTGCTGATCTAGAGAAGTGAAAAGGTGTGTGAGTAAAAAGCACTGAGTAATCTCTTAGAGATCAGTAGGTATTGTGAAATGGGTTGTTTGATGTAACCATCAATATTCAGCAATGTACCTATTTTAATGTTGCTAATGACTGAATGAGGATGAGAAGCAGTGTATCCTGGCATTTAGTAACCAGCAAGGTGGTGTTTACTGATGAACAAATAGATTCCATACCCTCTGAAACAAAAAGTCAGATAGAAGCAGGCTGTGTGCGTGCTGCAGAAGGCATTACATAAAGATGTGGTTTGTGAAATGGAAATAAAATTTGTTTGATAAGCACTTAGAAATTTGGATTCTACATCTGGCTTAGGTACCTAATACTAGCTCTTGGGTTTTCTCATTCAGGAGGCAGCCACATGTAGTGATTAAGAACATTCCAGTGGTCCTGAGTCTTAGTACCTGCTCTGCCATTTACCTTTAAGTCTAACTGACTGTATCTTTTAAATTGTAAAACAGTAGTCATTTTCTTGTAGGATGGCTTTGAGAATAAAATGAGGTATGTGTTTAAAATACCGGACTCGGTACCTCATATCCTGCTGTCCATAAATATTAGTCATTGCTTTTGCAATAGAGATGGCAATCTTTGTTCCAATATCCACTATTATTTTGCAAAGATTCAAAGATAAAATGGATTTGAGCTTAGTTTGTAATGTTAGGGGAATGTTACAATGTACATTTTTTCTTAATTTATTGAGAGAGAGAGAGAGAGAGAGAGTGAAAGAGAGATCATGAGCAGGGGTAGAGGCAGAGGGAGAAGAAGGCTCCCTGCTGGTCAGGGACTCCTACTAATGCAGGACTTGATCCCAGAACCCTGGGATCATGACCTGAGCTGAAGGTAGATGCTTAACTGACTAAGCCACCCAGGTGCCCCTACAATGTACATTTTAAAAAATCATTATCCTTATTAAACCCTCTATTTACTTAAAAATCCAGTATATCACAAATTATTCAACTTTCTATGGGGCAGACCATGTATTTTTTTTTTTTTTTAAGATTTCATTTATTTATTTGACAGACAGAGATCACAAGTAGGCAGAGAGACAGGCAGAGAGAGACGGGGAAGCAGGCTCCCTGCTGAGCAGAGAGCCTAATGCGGGGCCTGATCCCAGGACCCTGAGATCATGACCTGAGCCAAAGGCAGAGGCTTTAACCCACTGAGCCACCCAAGCTCCCCTGACCATGTATTGTCTTTAGGCAATCTCTCATGATTTATGTCAGAATGGAATGGAATGTATACTAAGTTGGAACTTAAAAATTCACTTGAATATAGTGACTATACCATAATTAGCCCAGTTTCAGAAATAAAAATCTCTTTCTGTTGGCATATTCCATCAGTTTAGTTCTTCTAATTAAATGATATTTTCTCTCTCACTGTTTATTGAAGCCATAGTTTGTGGTGTTCAGCAGTAGCAACTTTAACTAGGATAGTTAAGTAGAATATTTAGCTATCTTTTTGATACCCCTTTGAGTTTAAATAGCTAATATACCTCATATGGAGACACAAATTCTTTACAATGAGAATAAGTTGTACTTTCACTAATAGTTTCATATGAAATAATGATAAGGAAAGTAGATAAAAGAAGAAAATAAAATGAAAACAGTAAAAACCTATTTGTTTTCTTGTAGATATAATAATGTTCAAAAAAACATGGCTTGATTACAAATGGAGTACCTGTGTAGACGAATTAAGACTTGATTACAAAAGTAATGCTGAACCACTATAAGATTTTCTCAGAAGTGTAACATAATCTGGGAACTTTACCTGTCATAATCAAGTGCCTACCTACACGGTTGCTATGGACGAAGAAAGGCACAAAAATGATACCTGATCTTCTAAATATTTTGTGAGACCCAATATACCCCATTGAAAAAAAATCATTATCTTGTTCTTGGTGTCACTGAAAGTGAGGGAATTAACTTTATTTTGAGTTTTCCTCATATCCAGAATATCTTAATAAGGATTAATTAATTTAAGTATTAAGAAATAAAGCCATTTGCAAAGAATCACTAGAATTATTAAATAATCTGTCATGAAAAAGATATTTCACTTCATTCCACTGATAAAAATGAGAAAATTTGTTGAGAACATCCAATGTATTTGTATGTTCATTCATAAGACTAATGAAATTAAGAAATATGTGAAGGCATTACAGTTTTTAGCATTATAAACATTTTTAATTATATATAAAGTAGGACAGTTGTTTTGCCAATCCTTAGATGTGCCCATTCTCCTTTCTTCTTGTACAGTTGTTATGTATAAAATATGATCCTACAAACACAAACATTTGTCCCTGGGCCAAACATCTGATGGAGAGAGGTACCAAAAAGGAGAAAAGGCATTTGTAATACATTTATGCCCATCTTTCAGGGATGGCTACAATTTGTAACACACTGACTTAACTGTTTAGCAAACTGATAACATTTTAAAAACATTAATAACATTTTGGATTCCGTCTATATTCTAAGTTGTAAGTTTTTCAATACATATACTATAAAATTTGCACTATGTGATACATTATTCTGTGGGTTTTGAATTTAATACATAAAGCCTTATATCTACCACAAGAATCTTGATATAGAACAGTTCAATCACTCTAAAAACTTTTCCATGCTGACCCTTCATAGTTAAAACAGCCTTCTACCCAGCATCCTGGAAAACACTGTTTGCCATTTCTAAGGTGTATCTTTTTACAGAATATCATATAAACAGCATCACAAAAGATGTAGTTTGGGGGGGTCTGGCTCCTTTCTCTTAGCAAAATACACTTAAGTTTCATCCATGTTGTTACATGACTCAATAGTTTATTGCTTCTTATTGCTGCATAATATTCTATTTATTGACTCTACAAAAGGACATACACGTTGTTCCCACTTTTTGGCATTTAAATGTAAAATGCCCATAAATATTTATGTACAGGTTTTTGTGTGATCAAAAGTCTTCACTTTTCTTTGGTAAATAGGAAGGCATGGCATTGTGGGGTCATTGGGCAATGTGTATTTAACTTTATAAAAATACCATAAAGTAACTACCAATTTTCTTTCCCACCAAAATGTATGGAAGTCTGGGAATTCAACAACCACACAACTAGTTATTATTGTCAGAATAGGTATGTAGCAACATCTTATTTTAATTTGTAATTTTCAGTTGATTACTGATGTTGATCGTATTTTCGAATGCTTATTTACCATTGTTTGGTGAGGTGTTTGTTAAGGTATTTTACCAAATTTTTTATTGTTGTCTGATTTTTTAACTGAGTATTAGTTCCTAATTCTGTATTTGTTATCATAAAAGCAATCTGCAAATAACTTCTCTGAGTTCATGGTCTGTTTCTTCATTTTCTTAATAGTGTCACATATCAGAAGTGTTTAATTTTTCATTTTTAATGAATATCTGGAATCCTTAGTGAACATGGTAGCATAGACATTTTTCTTATTTATTTCTAGAAGTCGTATAGTTACATTTTTGCATTTATGTTTATATTCCATTCTGTTAACTTTTGTATAATTTACAAAATATAGGTGAGTTCTCTTATATTCATATATTTATAATCAACAGTTCTAGCACAATTTGTTAAAATTGTTATCTGTTCTTTACTTGATTGGCTTTGATCTTAATTAAAATTCATTAGGCTGTGTTTGTGTGTCTGTTTCCAAGCTGTGTGTTCCATTCCATTGTGCTGTATGTCTATACTTTAACCAAAACCAAGTTGTTTTTATTACTGTAACTTTATTCATTCACTTCCTTTATATTGATTTCTTTTCTTCATCATTGCATTCTTTATACTTGCTTTTGATTTAATTTGTCCATCTTTTTTCTAGTTTCTCAAGGTACAACAACCAATTAGAAAATACAGTAGAAAATGCATTCACAGTAATAATAAGCACTATAAATTTTGTAATTTAGAAAAAAGGAAATGTATTGGTTTAAAAAATGACAAGGTCCAGACTCTAATGGAGAAATCAAAATGATTTTATTGTTGCATATATACAAAATAGAATTTCATAGGTGGACAAAACATATTGAATTGTGGTTAAATATATCAACAGGAAAAAAATTAAAATTAATGTGGAATAAAGCAAATTAAAATACTGGTATAAATGGGAGAGCTACCAATCAGGAAACTGATGTCTGGTGTTTTGGAAAATCCCTAAAACCTATAGAGAGCTGTTGGTAAAACACAGAAGCTACCACACCAGTGTCTGAGTTATAGATCCACAGATTTGCAACCTTTCTCTACCTCTGATTACTAGCCATCAAATCAACAAATTAAACAAAGAACAGCATCAGATAATGACAATTATAGGTGGATAGTGTAAAGTTGGAAGGGGCTTTTGTTTTTTAATGAAGGAAACCATGAGAGAAATAGAAGTGGTGAGTTCTATAATAATGTAACAATTACTGTTATAAGACTACTTCATTCTTTTCAAAATGTTGGCATGTTACATTTTGTCATTTTAGTTTCAAAGAATGTGTCAGGGGTGGAACATTTCAGGCTGGTGGTGTTACATAATTTTTTTAAACAACGTCATATGATCTGTTTCCTAATTTAGGTATTTACAAAACTGTGACTAAAACTCAGGTCCAATTAATTGTGGTGTTGTGAATTTATTTCACTTTATCATGAAATTCAAAATTTCTCAACCTAAATCTATCAGAATCTGACAAAATTACATGTCAACATTTGCCTTTTAAATATGCAACATAGTGTATTTTGATTTTTAATTAGAAATGTGTTGCTTCAAAAACAAACAAAAGTTAATCCAAGAAATTCTGAAAAAGCTCTCACTCAATCTACTATTTGGCATTACTCTTAAATGATTAAAATTAAACTGTTAGCAATCACATTTTCTCTGGATTATTTATCCCTTTAGTTCCCACCATATGCTGTTTGTTGCTATTACCTATTTCTTCTAGTTCTTTCTATAGAAGCTGAATGGCAAACTCTAAACACAGATGTCCAGAAAGTGACATGTGTGGGCATTCAGCATTTTCATTTTAGGAGATGATACTTAAGTTTTGGTTTTTGTTACTAAAAGTGTTCAGGTGAAATAACCTTATTATTCCAGGAGACACTAATTTGTTGGTTTTCGAATGACCATTTGTCTCTCAATAACTGAGGTTACTGTTTTTGTAAAAATGACACACGCATATCTTGTCATCGAGAGAGACCAAAAAAAAAAGGGAAACACAAAAGAAAAAAGTTACGAAAAATCTAATAACATCACGTAATATTTTTTGAGATGTAACTGTGAGTATATAAACAGATCAATAATAGATGGACAGTTTGATGGATGGACGGATGAATGGATGATGGATGGATGGATGGATGGATGGAATCAAAAGCTCCCCTTCACTTTTGCTCCCAGAAGATATTATGTCATCCTGTGACTTTAAATAGCATTTATTTTCTACCAACTCCAAAATGTATATATTTCAGTAAAAGAAACCATAGTTTTTTTCTGATTTTGACCACTTTACCATCAGTACCACCGATAATGCTAAGTTCCTACTAATGCTTTTCCTTGACCATTTCAATAGGCTTCTAGTCTCCCTGCTTTACCTCTTTCTTTCATGGGATTTCGGCACCACAATAGTGAGAATTACCCATGAAACATAAAAATCAGACTATCTTATCCCCTCACTGAAAACCAGAAAAGGGAGTCCTGCCACATTTACCAATAAAATGCAACTCCTTACTGTCCCCTATTTGATCCTCCCTGTCGTTGTCCTGTCTTTCTGAGACAATCTCCTTTTGTCCAGTCATAGGAACATCCTAGAAGGATCTTAGGTCATTTCTTCTCAGGGCCTTGGTGCTGGCTCTTTCCTCCACCAAGATTATACTTCCCCAAGGTTTTTGCATGTATTGTTCCTGTATTGTATTAGATCTCTGCTAAAATATGACTACAGAGAGGAATCACCCGGCCATCCTAAAATAGCCAGTTCCATGTCCTATCTCTTACCCCGCTGTATTTCTCTTCATAACACTTATATTTACTGAAAATTATGTTGTATGATTATTTGGGTAACTTCATTAAATGTGTTCCCTGTAGAATGCAAACTCTATAGGGGAAGGGAATAAGCTTCTCTTATTTATAGTTTTATCTGAAACAACAGAGTGGCACCTAGTAAGCATAAAATAAATATAAATAGTGAGCATATAATAAAATATATATAATAAAAATAAAAATAAAAAACAAAAATAAAAATAAAAAATAAAAAATAGTGAGCATAAAAACAAACATTTATCAAATGTTATGAATTTAAAGACTGATTAAATCAGAACCTGCTATATGTTATATTATTTTTAAATAAAAATATTGAATTGAATCTTAATTTAACTAAAATGTAAGTAAATTAATATTGAAAGAGTGGCTAAAATAAAGCCATAATTCTTTGTCAAAAGATGCTAATTTTGAGATTCCTCTGCAGTTTAAAAAAATGTAATGGTTTTAGGCATTAATTTTTTTAAAAAGTCTCTATTAATTCTATCAAGTAATACCTACTGATTTCAAAATAAAATATGATGGGATCACTACACATATCTTTAGTTCTTTTTTTTTTTTTAAGATTTTATTTATTTATTTGACAGAGAGAGAGAGAGATCACAAGTAGGCAGAGAGGCAGGCAGAGAGAAAGGGGGAAGCAGGCTCCCTGCTGAGCAGAGAGCCCCATTCAGGGCTTGAGACCAGGACTCTGAGATCACGACCTGAGCTGAAGGTGGAGGTTTAACCCTCTGAGCCACCCAGGGGCCTCACGTATCTTTAGCTCTAATTCTCCTTCTTCCTCTAAATAACTTATTTGTGTTATATTACTTTTATAAAATTGATTTCTTTAAAAATTATATTTTCCTCTATATGCAAAATGGTTATAGATGTCTAGGCTTTGTTTCTATATGAATAGATTTATCTCTTAAATCATGGTTTATCTCTTTTTGAACTGTTCATTCTCATTTTTATTAGATTGATGAGTTCTGTTTGTTCCTTTTTGTAGGATTTCTTATGAATGTCATAATTATGCTCTATATCTCCTCATTTAGAGGATACTTAAACATATTTGCATTCTTGAATATCAAGTGAACTGTATAGAAAAACTGTTAAATTTTATTTTAGTTCTGCCAGAACTTTCTTTTTTTCTTTTTTTTTTTTTTTAAGATTTTATTTATTTGACAGAGAGAGATCATAAATAGGCATAGACACAGGCAGAGAGAGAGAGAGGAGGAAGAAGGCTCCTGGCTGAGCAGAGAGCCTGATGCGGGGCTCAATCCCAGGACCCTGAGATAATGACCTGAGCCGAAGGCAGAGGCTTTAACCCACTGAGCCACCCAGGTGCCCATGCCAGAACTTTCTACCATCACTCAACCATCTTCTGGCTTATGTTGTTATATAGAACTATGAAGACTATTTAGTTTTTCCCCGCTTATTGTGTTTGTTTCTGTATTGACATTTCAAATACTTGCCAATATTTGCTTTTCCATATCTTCTGGGAACACTGATGACTATACTTCCCAACTTAATTGCTGAAAAAGAAGACCATTTGAGTAGTTCTAGGTTGTGGGATATGAGAGGAGGTGATAAACAAACCTTCTTGGAGAAAATATAAAAAGAGTAGATTTTCATATGCTACTATGAAAAGGAGCCACCAAGTTCTAATTGGTGAAGTAATGGATTGTGATTCAGAGCCCACTGTCAATTTATAGTTTGAACTACATGAAACTGTTTATACTTGACCATTTTGATCCAGAAAATGGCAATCACTCTCATGTATTTCCATGAATATGTACCATAAATTACAAACAAACCTTTGTTAGACTGTGGCTTTAAAATTTGGGGTTAATTTGTTATCACAGTTATCTACTTGTATAAATCCCACATGTTTTTACTTGCTTGTTCTCTCTTCCTCTCTTTTTTTCTCTCTCTGTCTTTATATATATATATTTCTCTCTCTTAAATAAGACACACTTTTCTCTTTCTTAAATAAGACATGCCTTTTGAATTTTCAAGATCAAGTTTCTTTTTCATGGAACTTATCTTTTATCTTTTATTTTATCCATCAACATGCTTCCTTTTCCATTTGAACTCTATTCTTATATCAGAATTTCATATTTTTAGGGGAATTTCTTTTGTCTATATTATATAACAATCACTCTCAATTTTATGTCATTTATATTTTAATCTTATTTACTATGATTTACTCAGATTATCTATTAATTAGCATTTTCAGTTATTCCTTTTGTTTTGTTTTTGTTTATTTTCAATTAGTTTTTATGTCTTTTAGTTTCTATATTTGCTTCTTATTTCTTGAAAATATCTGCTCTTTTCATCATTCTACTCTCTATTTTTTTCTGTTGAGTTTTCTTCACTTTTTTTTCTTACTTTCTTTTAAAACTAATCTCAAGTTTGTGATTCTATTATAACAATGGTAGATGTTCTACTTAATATTTTGTGTTTCCATGAGTAATGATTCTTATGGTTCATGGTACTTCATAACAGTGTGTTAGTATTTCTCTCCTAAAAAAAAAAAATCCTGTGACTCATGTTTCATTCTGATTTCTTATCTTTGAGTTAGACACAAGAATGTCTGAAGAGAAGTGGAGTGGAGAAGTAAGCAAGAGAAGTAGTGGAGGGATAGGTAGGCAATAGTGTCAATTTGGTGTCATTGTTTTGAGCAACCTCTAAACAAATCTGTTTTTTGTTTTTTGTTTTTTTTGTTTTTTTGTTTTCCTTTATCTTAAGCTCTGTCTATACTGGGTTTGGGGAATTGATGAAGATAAAGTAAATCACCTCTTTAGGTCACAATCTTTCTGTTTGAATTTTCATCTTGCTGCTTCCTTTGCCTCATTTTTGCTGTCGCATCCAACAAATTCTAAAACTAGGAAAGAGTTTGTATATAATAACATTGGTTGCTCACATAATTTCTCTAAAATCTCCACTTTGTGGGTCCTTAATGTCAGACTACATCTCCACAAGGCATTTTCCATTATAATCCCCACATACTTACTTAACCATATTCTCTTGAAGCATCAATCTCTGATTTTAAAAGTCATCATTATATTTACATGACCATAGGGTTTCTCTTTCAGGACAACAGCATCACCATGTTTGGAAAAGATATATGAGACAGCAGCATCTCCACATATTCCTCTTGACATAGGAGTGACAGTTATTAGTCCTTTAAGCTGTGTAGTATTTGGCTTGATTTTGTCTTTTAGTTTTTCAGTCTAAATGTCATTGAGGGTGAAAACCAGTTTTTTTTGCTCACCATAATATTCATTAGATCAAAACATTGTTGGCATCTGGTATATTTTAGAGTTTGAAAAAGTTATTGAATTAATAACAGTAATTTAAAGGAAAAATAAAAAAAAAAACCTTGCAATCAATTAAGTAGATGGTAATCTGCTCTAAAAACCCAATATTTCAGAGAAAATAGACTTACATCTAGTAAGTACATAATATTGTTATCCACTCATGTTTACAGTTAATATTTACAATTTTTCCTAAGCAATATTTTCTCAAGAAATCCAAATATGAGGAGTAAGCAAGATGACAGAAGAGTAGAAGACTGAAATATCATTAGGTCCCAGGAGTTCAGCTAGATAGTTATCAAACCGTTCTGGACACTTACAGACTCAACAAGAGATAGAAGAGAAGAAGACCAGCAATTCTAGGTTCTAGAATTCTAGAAAATTGACCACATTCTGGAAGGTAGGATGTGCAGAGAAGTGAATCTGAAGTGACAGGAAGATAGCCTGTGGCGGGGAAGGGTTGGCTCCTGGCAAGTGGTGGAGCAGCAGAGCATAAAATCAGAACTTTTAGAAGTCTGCTCCACTGAAAGACATCACTCCAGAGGCTAAGTGGGGGTGGACCCCTTGCGGACACAGTGTGGTCTCAGAACCCATGGGGTCACAGAAAGACTGGGGGTGTCTGAGTCTGGCAGAGCTGCCAGGTATTGGAGCAGGGAAGCTGGCTACAGAGATGGAGCTGAGGAGTGAGTTCTCAGATCAGGTTGTCTTAAACTGTGATCCAAGGCACAGTCAGGACACTGCTTTTCAAGTAGGAACCCCACAAGTGGCAGATCTGGAGAGACCACCCTCCTTCTTCCTCCAGGAGGAGTGGTGCAAAAGCACACCACCAGAATCTGCTGGGTTTGGAGACTCCAAATAGGGCAGTGCACCAGAGTTGTAAATGCTCGATCATGGGCTGGGTGAGCGCAAAGTGAGGCTGGAGACCAGGGAGACAGAAGAGATTGACTGCTTTTCTCTGAGGGCACACTGAGGAGTGGGGCCTAGAGCTCTCAGCTCCTCTGGGCTGGCTATTGGGAGGTCACCATCATCATTTCTGTCCTCCAAAGCTCTATGGAAAGCATTCAGGAAATAAAAGCTCCTGACAGTGAACCCTAGCAGATTACTCGACTGGACCCTGCCAAAGGTGGTGCAATTCCACCTCAGGAAAAGACATTTGAGAATCACTGCATGAGGCCCCTCACCCAGAAGATCAGCAAGAACATCCAGCCAAGACCAAGTTCATCATCAATGAGAACTGTGGAACTCCAGAGCTAGGGGAAAGCAACACATAGATTTCATGGCTTTTGTCCCATGAACATTTAGGCTTGCAAAGTTAATATTTTTTTTAATTTTATTTTTTTCTTATTCTATTTTTTTAATGTTTTCTCTTTCCTCTTTTAACGTTTTTAACTATTTTATCTCAGCCATAACTTCTAAAAAAATCTTTTAAAATTTTCTTTGTTACAGTCATATTTTATCCCTTCATTGTGTTTAACTTTATTTTATATATATATATATATAGAGAGAGAGAGATATAGATATAGATATAGATAGGTTTTTCTTTTAATTTTGAGATACAGTTTCTTCTAAATAGATCAAAATATACCCTAAATCTAGCACATGGATTTGTTCTAGTCTCTAGCCTGATCACATTCTCTCCTCTTTTTTTTTTTTCTTTTCCTAACCAACTTATCAATTCCTTTTTTGGAATCTTTTTCTAATTTTCATCTTTACAGTCATATTCCATCCTTCATCGTGCTTACTCTTATTTTTGTTTATATATGAGTTTTTCTTTATTTACAATTTTAAAAAATTTAAAAATTTTAGTTTCTTCTAAGAGACCAGAATACACTCAAAATCAAGTGGGTGGCTCTGTTCTATTCATCAGTCATATATATATACACATATATGTATATATATGTATACATATGTATATATGCATATATATGTATATATACATATATGTATATATGACACATGTATGCCATACGCGCGTCATATATATGACACATATATACATATATGTATATATGTATATATACATATATGATATATATGCATATATGTATATGTCTGTATATGTCATATATACATATATACATATATACATATGTGTATATACATATACATACATATACATATATATGATATATGTACATATATACATATGTATATATATCATATACATACATACATACATATATATCATATATGTATATGTATGTATGTGTATATACATATACATATATATATGAGATATGTGTGTGTGTGTGTGTATATATATATATATATATATACACTTTTCTTTTTTTTTCTCCCTTTTCTCTCTCCCCTGTTTTGGGTCCCTTGTTTTGGTTAGTGTATTTTTTCTGGGGTCTCTGTCACCTTTTTAGTGTTTTATTCTCTCATTCATATATTCTTATCTGGATAAAATGACAAGGTAAAAAACTCACCACAAAAAAAAAAAATAGGAGAAAAAGAATAAGAGTCAGTAACAACAGCTAGGGACATAATCAATACGGACATTGGTAATATGTCAGAACTATAGTTCAGAATGACGATTATCAAGGTGCTAGCTGGGCTCAAAAACACATGGAAAATATTAGAGAATCCCTTTCTGGAGAAATAAAATCCCTTTCTGGAAAAATAAAAGAACTAAAATTTAACAAAGTTGAAATTAAAAAGAAAAAAAGCTGTTAATGTGGTGCAATAAAAAAGTGAGGCTCTTACTGTGAGGATAAATGAGGCAGAAGAGAGAATTAGTGAAATAGAAAACCAAATGATGGAGAATAAAGAAGCTGAGCAAAAGAGAGACAAGCACCTACTGGACGATGAGGGAAGAATTTGAGAGATAAATGATACCATAAGACAAAATAATATTAGAATAATAGGGATCCCAGAAGAAGAGAGGGGGAGGAAGCTATATTAATTCTAATTCTTATTAATTATTATTATTAATTATTATTAATTATTAAGTATTAATTAATTAATTAATTAATATTAATTCTAATTCTAAACAATATTAGAATAATAGGGATCCCAGAAGAAGAGAGAGGGGAGGAAGCTATATTGCAGCAAATTATAGTAAAGAATTTCCCTAACATGGCAAAGGGAACAAGCATCAAAATCTAGGAGGCACAGAGAACCACCCTCAAAATCAATAAAAATAGATCTAGGGCCCTGGGTGGCTCAGTGGGTTGAGCCTCTGCCTTTGGCTCAGGTCATGGTCTCAGAGTCCTGGGATCGAGCCCTGCATCGGGCTCTCTGCTTGGTGTGGAGCCTGCTTCCTTGCTCTCTCCACCTACTTGTGATCTCTCTGTGTCAAATAAATAAAAAAAATTCAATAAATAAATAGTTTAAAAAAACATTAAAAAAATAATAAAGATAGATCCACACCCCATCATCTAATAGGAAAACTTACAAGTCTAAGTGACAAAGAGAAAAATCCTGAAAGTGGCTCAGGACAAGAAGTTTTTAACAGGCAATGGTAGAAATATTTGATTGTCAGCAGATTTATCCCCAGAGACGTAGCAGTCCAGAAAGGACTGGCATGATATATTCAGAGCACTAAATGAGAAAAATATGCAGTAAAGAATACTATATCCAGCTAGACTGTCATTGAAAATATAAGGAAAGATAAAAAGTTTCCAGGACAAACAAAAATTAAAAGAAATTGCAAACACCAAACCAGCCCTACAAGAAATACTAAAAGTGGTCCTCTAAGCAAAGAGAGAGCCTAAAAGTAGTAGACCAGAATGGAACAGAGACAATAAAGAATAACAGTCACCGTAGAGGCAATACAATGGCACTAAATTTATATCTTTCAATAATTACCTTGAATGTAAATGGGCTAAATGTCCCAATCAAAATACACAGGGTATCAGAATGGATAAAAAAACAAGACCCATTGATATGTTGTCTACAAGAAACTCATTTTAGACCCAAAGACAACTCCAGATTTAAAGTGAGGGGGTGGAAAACAATTTACCATGCTAATGGACATCAAAAGAAAGCTGGGGTGGCAATCCTTATATCAGATAATTTGATTTTAAGCCAAAGACTATAAAAGGAGATGAAGAAGGACACTATATCATACTTAATGGGTCTGTACAACAAGAAGACCTAACAATTTTAAATATCTATGCCCCTACCATTGAGAGCAACCAATTATATAAACCAATCAATAACAAAATCAAAGAAACATATTGATAATAATACAATAATAGTAGGGGACTTTAACACCCCCCCTCACTGAAATGGACCAGTCATACAAGCAAAAGATCAAGGAAATAAAGGCTTTAAATGACATACTGGACCAGATGGACATCACAGATATATTCAGAACATTCCATCCCAAAGCAACAGAATACACATTCTTCTCTAGTACACATGGAATGTTCTCCAGAATAGATCACATCCTGGATCACAAATCAGGTCTCAACTGGTACCAAAAGACTGGGATCATTCCCTGCATATTTTCAGACCACAATGCTCTGAAGGTAGAACTCAACCACAAGAAGAAAGTTGAAAAGAACTCAAATACATGCAAGCTAAAAAGCATCCTATTGAAGAATGAACCAGGAAATTAAAGAAGAATTTTTAAAAAATCATTGAAATGAAAACACAGTTCAAAATCTTTGGGACACAGCAAAATTGGTCAAGAGAAGAAAATATATAGCAATACAAGCCTTTCTCAAGAAACAAGAAAGGTCTCAAGTACACAACCTAACCCTACACCTAAAGGAGCTGGAGAAGGAACAGCAAAGAAAGCCTAAGGAGAAGAGAAATAATAAAGATCAGAGCAGAAATCAATGAAATAGAAACAAACAAACAAACAAACAAAAATATAATAGAACAAATCAATGAAAATAGGAGATAGTTCTTTGAAAGAATTAATAAGATTAATAAACCCCTGGCCAGACTTATCAAAAAGAAAAGAGAAAGGACCCAAATAAATAAAATCATGAATGAAAGAGGAGAGATCACAACCAACACCAAAGAAATACAAATAATTATAACAACATATTTTGAACAACTATACGCCAGCAAATTTGACAATCTGGAAGAAATGCATACATTCCTAGAGACATATAAACTACCACAACTGAACCATGAAGAAATAGAAAACCTGAACAGACCCATAACCAGTTAGGAGATTCAAACAGTCATCAAAAATCTCCAAACAAACAAGAGCGCAGGGCCAGACAGCTTCCCAGGGGAATTCTACCAAACATTTAAAGAAGAGCTAATTCCTATTCTCCTGAAACTGTTCCAAAAAATAGAAATGGAAGGAAAACTTCCAAACTCATTTTATGAGCATCACCTTGATCCCAATACCAAAGACTCTATCAAAAAGGAGTTACAGACCAATATCCTTGATGAACACAGATGCGAAAATTCTCACCAAAATACTAGCCAATAGGATCCAACAGTACATTAAAAGGATTATTCACCATGACTAAGTGGGATTTATTCCTGGGCTACAAGGTTGGTTCAACATCCACAAATCAACCAATGTGATACAATGCATTAATAAAAGAAAGAACAAGAACCATATGATACTCTCAATAGATGCTGAAAAAGCAGTTGACAAAGTACAGCATCCTTTCATGATCAGAACTCTTCAAAGTATAGGGATAGAGGGCACATATATCAATATCATCAAAGCCATCTATGAAAAATCCACAGTGAATATCATTCTCAATGGGGGAAACTGAGAGCTTTTCACCTAAGGTCAGGAACATGGCAGGAATGTCCAATGTCACCACTGCTATTCCACATAGTACTAGAAGTCCTAGCCTCAGCAATCAGACAACAAAAAGAAATTAAAGGCATCCAACTCAGGAAAGAAGAGGTCAAACTCCCACTCTTTGTAGATGATATGATACCTTGTGTGGAAAACCTGAAAGATCCCCATCCCCAAACTGCTAGAATTCACACAGGAATTCAGTAAAGTGTCAGGATATAAAGTCAATGCACAGAAATCAGTCGCATTTCTTTACACTAACAACAAGACAGAAGAAAGAGAAATTGAGGAGTCAGTCCCATTTACAATCGCACCCAAAACCATAAGATACCTAGGAATAAATCTAACCAAAGAGGCAAAGAATCTATACTCAGAAAACTATAAAGTACTCATGAAGGAAATTGAGGAAGACACAAAGAAATGGAAAAATATTCCATGCTCATGGATTGGAAGAACAAATATTGTGAAAATGTCTATTCTACCTAAAGCAATCTATGTATTTAATGCAATCCCTATCAAAATATCATCATTTTTTTCCAAAGAAATAAAACAAATGATCCTAAAATTAATATGGAACCTGAAAAAACCCTGAATAGCTAGAGGAATGTTGAAAAAGAAAGCCAAACTCTGCTCTGCGGGGAGCCTGCTTCCCCCTCTCTCTCTGCCTGCCTCTCTGCCTACTTGTGATTTCTGTCTGTCGAATAAATAAGTAAAATCTTTAAAAAAAAAAAAAAAAGCCAAAGTTGGTGGCATCTCAATTCCAGACTTCAAGCTCTGTTACAAAGTTGTAATCATCAAGACAGGAGGTACTGGAACAAAACAGACACATAGATCAATGGAACAGAATAGAGAGCCCAGAAATAGACCCTCAACTCTGTGGTCAACTCATCTTCGACAAAGCAGGTAAGAGCGTCCAGTGGAAAAAAGATAGTCTCTTCAACAAATGGTGTAGGGAAAATTGGACAGCCACATGCAGAAAAATGAAACTGGGCCATTTCTTTATACCACACACAAATATAGACTCAAAATGGATGAAAGACCTCAATATGAGACAGGAATCCATCAAAATTATTGAAGAGAACAAAGGCAGCAACCTCTTCTACCTCAGGTGCAGCAACTTCCTTCTAGAAATATTGCCAAAGGCAAGGAAAGCAAGGGCAAGAATGAACTATTGGGACTTCATCAAGCTCAAAATCTTTTGCACAGCAAAGGAAACAGTTAACAAAACCAAAAGACAACTGACAGAATGGGAGAAGATATCCGCAAATGATGTATCAGATAAGGGGCTAATATCCAAAATCTATAAAGAACTTGTGAAACTCAACACCCAAAGAACAAATAATCAATCAAGAAATGGGCAGAGGACATGAACAGACATTTCTGCAAAGAAGACATCCAGATGGCCAATAGACACATGAAAAAATGCTCCACATCACTTGGCATCAGGGAAATACAAATCAAAACCACAGTGAGGTACTACCTCACACCAGTCAGAATGGCTAAAATTAATAAGTCAGGAAATGACAGATGCTGGTGAGGATGCGGAGAGAGGGGAACCCTCCTACACTGTTGGTGGGAATGCAAGCTGGTACAGCCACTCTGGAAAACATCATGGAGTTTCCTCAAAAAGTTGAAAATAGAGCTACCCTATGACCCAGCAATCATGCTATTGGGTATTTACCCTAAATGTAGATTTGTTTATCTTAATCTTGATATAGGCATCAGGTATTTTGCTTGTGTGTGGAAGAAGCAAGACAAATTGAGTATGATTGTACACACAGCCAATTCATTTCCCATTTATATAACACAGAATAAAGTCATTAAACATTAATAAATATCAGAATGATTTTTAAGTTAGAAAATCTCTTAATATGTATTATTCTTCTACACACTTAGTTTTTTAAGAATTCAGAAGCTGAGAATTGTGATTGCAAGTTTATATTTTTATTCTGACACAACTTCAACTCCAGAAAATTTGTGTGTGTGTGTGTGTGTGTGTTTGTTTGTGCACATATGAAATCAGTGTGTTTTCTTGTCTCCTTATAACCCATTTGCAATAATCTTTTTCATCCATTGTTAAATATATTGAAATGTACTTATGTAAAAAAAAATGCCATCTCTGCATATGTCTCAAGGTGTGTATATATTCATAGTTTAAAATAGTTACCTAAACTCAATTTAATACTGTTATTTCCATGACATATTTCCTATGTATACAAGACATCAAGATATTGGATTCCTTGGAAAATAATTGAGTATATTTTACTTGATATGTTAACACAATTATGCCAGATTACAAACCCTTTTTCTTACTTGTTTTATCAAAATAAAACACATTTGACAAGCATCTACTTGTCAAAGACATATAATCAAATGTTGTTTTTAATAACTCATAAATTCTAGCTAAAATTTTTATTCACTGTATCTCATATGGAAAAGTGACAGAATTTCATAAGACAGCATTTTTTTAAAATAAAAATTATTTCTATGTGATATTCTAATTCATATAGAAGATATGATCTTACTCTAGAATCATACTTTATCTTCCTTTCCTATGTAAATATCACATTTCTTGTGAAACATCTATTTCCTGTGATAGAATGGAAAGAATATGTGGAGTGTTTGAATCCATGCCTCCGCATGCTTGGATTGAATTTGCCTCAACTATAATTAAGGGGTAAGGGCATTTCAATTTTATATTAGTTTATATTGCTTTATATTACATTACTTGGGCTCCAGAACCATGATGTATTTTTTTTTTTAAACAAAGAGAATTGGATAAAACCAATGTGAGATTTAAAAAGGGATGTTGTCTCCATGACCAAGGTACTTTAGACTCATAACCTGATTTTATTCTTACTGGTCTTCATACTCTGAGTCTGAGTGCAAACAATGCAAAGATAAACTAAAGAAAGATCTTAATGCTTGAAAAGAGGTCGTGTCTTCTCCAATCACTTTCATTAACTTTGGAGCCCCCCTGATCTGCAAGAACTTCCCAAAGAAGTCTGGACCCAAGCCATAGCTAGTCCAAGGGAGAAATAAGTATCTATTGATATCTTATGGGAGAACAAAACCCCTTATTTTATAATACAGGGTTTTACATTTATGTTTTCTCCAACAATTCTGACTTTGATTGATGTCAATGATCCTTCTCCTTAGAAATAGATTGAGAATAAGCATACTTGTGGTGCACATCTCACAGCTTATATTTTTACATTTAAGCCTATATTTTCCTTCTGCACTATAATTCAGAGTTATATCAATCACACTATGTATAAGAAATACACTGACTTGAAAAAGCAGATGTGCCTTTTCAAAGAATGTTAACACACTAGAAGCACTAATGTTTTACCTAAAAAAAGAAAAACCCAAAATTGCTTAAAATTAAAGCATTTATATGGATTCCATTTGGATGATTCAAAGGAATGCTTTATCCATTTAAGGATAAAAACAACAAGCAAAAAAATCAGATCATTGATTTTTCTGTTAATAAAACAGTGCCAAACTGTTTGTTCAGGGCCCTATAGGTATATATGTAGCATATTGCTATAACAGTTTTCAATCCTAAAATGTTCCATTTGGCCAATGTGTGTTCAATTAAATAATTATTAGCATGTGTTTTAAGAAAGAAACTATAAGGATAAATAAACTGTAAGTTTCCTGAAAACACAGTCTAACTTCATTCAAGTTTTATTTTTATCTTTATTTATTTTAAGGTGATGTGTAAATTGAGCATTTATATAGTTACTTTAGAGGCTGATTTATTTTAGGCTTTTAGGAGAGACAAAATGTTTGAAATTCTGACAGTTTTCCATTGGGACCATGCTATGAAGAGCCTTACCTAAGTACTGAGCACTACTCTTTAATATTATCTTTTTTATTATTAATTTATGCAATTATATTGGAAAATATGGCACATGAAGAACAAATCTGTGAGTAGAAAATCCCTGGCAAGATAGATAGTATGAAGAATGTTAAAGCTAAAAAAGGTAAGGAACATGCAGGTGCAAGAAAAATGGTCCCCTAAATTCAGAAGGGTCAAAGGTATTGCCCTCAACATACAAAATGTAGAAAATGTAGAAAAGCCATACAAAAGGTAGAAAAACCTATAAGATCCCTCATGCCCATTAATACTTAATCTCTGTTCCCTTACCCTCCTTCAAGTAACCACCAATCTACCTCTATCTCTACGGATTCTGGACATTTCACATAACCAAAATCACACAATATATTTGAGACCTTTTGTTTTTAGCTTCTTTCATTTAGCATGTTTTTGAGGTTCATCCATAATATCGCAGCATATTTCAGTAGTTTGCTCCTTTTCATTGCTGAATTGTACTCTATTGCCAGTATATACTACATTTTCTGTATCTATTCATCAGTTGATAGACATTTAAGTTGTTTCCAATTTTTGGGTGCTTCAGATCTATTTTTTTCTTTCTTATTTTTAAAATTTTGGTACAATACATACAACATAAAATTTATCATTATAACCATTTTCACATGTACAGTTCCCTGGCATGAAATGTCTTCATATTTTTGGACAACCTTTACCACCATCCATCCCAGAACCCTTGTCATCTTGCAAACTGAAACTCTATCTTTTAAATTTCATTTCTCCTTCTTTCCAGCCCCTGGAAACAACCACTTGACTTTCTGTCTATATAAATTCAACTGTTCTATTTACCCCATGTAGACCGAATCATACAGTATTTGCACTTTTTTTTTTTTTAGATTTTTATTTATTTATTTGACAGACAGAGATCACAAGTAGGCAGAGAGGCAGGCAGGGAAAGAGGAGAAAGCAGGCTCTCCACGGAGCAGAGAGCCAGGACCCTGGGATCATGACCTGAGCTGAAGGCAGAGGCTTTAACCCACTGAGCCAGCCAGGCGCCCCCAGTATTTGCACTTTTGTGTCTGGCTTATTTCACTAAGCATAATGTCCTTAAGGTTCATCCACACTGTAGTATGTGTTAGAATTTACTCCCTCTTAAGGCTAAATAATATCCCATTGTATGCATGTACCACATTCTGTTTATTCATTCATCCATCAATGGATACTGGAGTTGCTTCCACCTTTTGGCTACTGTGAATAATGCTGCTACAAACATTAGTGTACAAATATATTTTTGTAACCCTGTTTTCAATTATTTTGATTATATGCCTGGAGATGGAATTGCTAGATCATATGATAATTCTGTGTTTTGTTGTGGTTGTTTTAAGAAACAACTATATTGTTTTCAATAGCAGTCACTGCATTTTATGTCTCCATCAACAGCGAATAATTGTTTCAATTTATCCACATCCCAGCCAACACTTGCTATCTTTTTTTTTTCTTTTTATATATCACAGTTATTCTAATGGGTAGGAGGTAGTGCTTAAGGTTAATTTTTGGCTAGGTTTCCTATCCACAATTATTGAGGGAGAATGAAAATAAAGGGAAGTAGGGAGATAATGTATTGAACTTTCACTATATATTGGCAAACATTACACATAAATAGATCTTTCCTTATTTAAGAATGAATATAAGAGATTAAAATGCTAAATATAAAAGGAACAAAACCAAAATTTCCCTGAGGCTCTGTCAGTTTGGTATTTAAATTGCTTTTTCTGAGATAAAATACAAAACACAAGATATATTTATTTATTTATTTATTTATTTTTTAAGATTTTATTTATTTATTTGACAGAGAGAGATCACAAGTAGGCAGAGAGGCAGGCAGAGAGAGTGAGAAGGAAGCAGGCTCCCTGCTGAGCAGAAAGCCCGATGCGGGACTCAATCCCAGGATCCTGAGATCATGACCTGAGCCGAAGGCAGTGGCTCAACCCACTGAGCCACCCAGGCGCCCCAACACAAGATATATTTAAAAGTGCATATTTCACTCTGGTTCATATAAACTACTACTATGGGTTTTTGTTTTTTAAAATTAATTATTGGACACATTTAAAAATGACTGTTCCCCATGAGTTTTTAGCATTTTATTTTAACACTGAAGTCATTGTTTTTTTAAGATTATCTTACATAGAAAATCCCATAGATGCTAGCAGATTTTCTGTAGATAAAACTGAAATTGGATACCCAGCACCTGAGCCCACTATGATCATGGCTAAGGCAGGCATTTCTGTAGAAGCTTTGTGCTTTTGGGTCACAATTTGAAATCTAACACACTAGGCCATAGTGAAAACAGAATTTGTTCCAAGAGACACTATATCAGTTTGTTCACCAAATAATTTTAGCAGTTTTCTATATAGTTAATTAATTAAGTAGAAGAACTGGGTGATGGGTATTAAGGAGGATACTTGTTGTGACAAGCAGTGGGTGTTATATATAAGTGGCAAATCACTAAATTCTACTTCTGAAACTAATATTACATTATGTTAATCAACTGAAATTTAAATAAACACTTGAAATTAAAATTAATTAATACAATAAAATAAAATTACAAATTCCTTCATCCAAAAGAAACAATATGGCTGGCAAAATTAATAAGGCTTCTACACATATGGGGTCTACAGTCTTGGGAAGGGACATATATGCTAGTAAATAAATTAAAAAAATAAATATTTGATTACAAGTGAGACAAGTGGTATTAAGAATAGCTGTATTATTTTATGAAAGAATGAAAGAGGGAAACTGAAACAACCCATGAATAATAGGAAAAGCTTCCTCACGGAAGTACATACTGACAGAGAACTGAATAGGTTAAGAGTTTTTAAAGATCTTGCAGATTACTTTAGCTGGGATGAGGAAAAAAATGCAGGGTGTTGAATGGGGATATGGAGGCACTAATCAAGAGGCTTTGTCAGTAGTACAGGTAAAGGATAATAGGAATTGAGTAGGGGCAGTGAAGGTAGAGAAACAGATAGATACTTGAGAGCTATTTAGAAAGAAAAACAGACACTGAATATTAAGACAGGTGATGAGAGATTGACAAATTTGGACATAGTTATATGCAAGACACATTCTTGAACTAGAATGCAAAAAAACTCAATTAATTGCAAAATTGTAAGAGATTGAGCTTAAATATAATCTCCTAAACAAGTATTGTGTCAAAGACAGAATGAGATTATCACAAAATTCTTCCATAAATAACCTATGGATTAAAAGCAATTTAAAGGTGATTTGGCAAAATGATTCTAAAATGCATTTGGAAGATTAATGCTGAAGAAATAAGTATGAAAAATCTTAAAAAGAATCAACAAATAGTTGTAATTTGCCATGCCAGATTTCCATCAATATTTTATAGTGTGCTATTAGATACTAATAAACAAATTTACCAATAGATTTGAATAATGCCCCGAATGCAATCAAAACATTTTGTGGGAACATATCATATTTTAAAGTTACATTACTAAGGGAATAGACTATTAAAATATAAGTGATTTAGGAACAAGATGTTATGAATCTGGCATGAAAAAGATTAAAACTAAATTTCAAATAGTTTATAAAGTTAATTAATTGGTGATTCTCTTCATAGTCCTTGTATTCCTCAGTAATCTAATATTTATTCTATAATTATGTTTTTTATTCATGACCTCTATAAATTGGTAGTTGTACATAATTTCTGATCTTCTGCATTTACATTCTTAAATGCCTATGGGACACTTAATCTGCAATATCCTACAGCAAAAATACTGTTTCTTAAATTGTATTGGGCATATGGGAGTTCATCTTATTTTTCCTTTATAATTCCACATGTGTTATAAATGATTTGCATGCATTTAATACATAACTTAAATATATGTATATTTAAAACAGAAAAGAGGAGGATGGGAAAATATTTCAAACAATCATAGTAATAGTGGAAAAAATTATCCAAAGTCATAGAACACGTGAAACATATATTTCAAAAATATATCCCAGAGTTTTTGTCAGCTGATGTAAATGAATTGTTAAGATTTTTTATGTACTATTTTCTTCTTTGTACTTTCATTTATTTTCATTATAAACCTACACTACTTTGGGGCACCTGGCCCACTCAGTCAATAAAGCACGAGCAATCTAGGGGTCATGAGTTTAAGCCCACATTGGTTATAGAAATTACTAAGCAAATAAATAAGCAAACCTTACTTTTTTAATCAAAGGACACATCCACATCCATAAAGCATTTCATTTCATAGAATATGTGAAAAATTTCAAGCTGAAAAATGTCAGAAAACTCTTTTGCCTCCTTCATTTTACATTTTAAAGCTGAAGCTAAACATTTTTTTGAAACAAAATTTTTTACTTACCAGTATTTTTACTAATTGCTTTTTTGATTCCCCTAAAATGTAAGAAAATGAAGATTTTAGATCAAATGGCCCACTGAGTATTGCAGACACTTTTCCAGCTACAGGATTCTCCTAGGGAGGGGCCAAAAGAGAAGGATTTTAGGGAATGAAAGGTATATTCAGCTTGCATTCTGCCTGCTAGAAATGCACCTAAAAGTGTAGAGTAAATAGAATTCATTGGAATTGAATATTCAATTGGAATTGAAATTCCAATTGGAATTGGAATCCCAGTGCTTTGCACCTTTCGCTTCAGTTCACATTTATACAAGTTATTGACCTGCCATCACTTCCTGCCTTCTCAGCCCTGACAGATTTTTTTGAATATTTATGTCATATATTTTTATGTTCTGCTTATCAAATGGAAGGACAAGGACAAGAAAGTTGAAATTGCTTAGAAATGGTTAGAGACGTGGGGAAAAGTCAATTAAAGTGAAAGGTAATGTAACATGTTTTTTACCATTCAAAGTGTTAAGGATTTTCAAGTGTTTCTATGTATGATGCCTCATAGATATTGTATAGGAAAATTCCATGCTCTTTTATGTGCAAGATTAAAAACAAACAATTTTTCCCCAGAAGTAATAACAAGTGGGAAGTTATTAGAAATACTTGCTATTTTAAAATAATCTTTCTAGACCAGGTTCTAGAGAAATACAAAAGCCACTTAGCAAATTTCTTATCCTTTATTGTGTTTAGATTTTTCCTTATAGAAATGAGTGTTTTTATATATTGTTTCCATTTTTTTTAAAGACTTTATTTATTTTCTTGACAGAGAGAGACACAACAAGAGAGGGAACGCAGCAGAGGAGTGGGAGAGGGAGAAGCAGTCTTCCCAATGAGCAGGGAGCCCAATGTGGGGCTTGATCCCAAGACTCTGGGATCATGACCTGAGCTGAAGGTAGACACTTAACGACTGAGCCACCCAGGCACCCCCATATTGCTCAATTTTTAATACCAGAAAGTATTCTTTATTTATTCCACAAATATAGTTTGATTATTATACAATCATAATATACCATTAGAAGATACACTGGATATAAAAGAAGCCAAAATACTTCCTCTGCCTTCAACGTTAACATAATTTTAATAATAAATCAAAACCACTTCACGAAACCATTTTTAATTTAATCAGGTGGTTTGTGATAATTCTTTTACTATCACTGGTCTTTAATATTTGAGTACTAATAGTCCAGTTACATGTAGACTTTTGAGAATGCAAATTCACATAGAAATCCTTAATCCCATGGTGAATTATTTTAAAATCTAGTTTGTGTATTTGTAATTGTTTTTCTTATTTATAAGATGGTTTTCTTCTTTTCACTAGATTTAACCAAGTTGGAAATCAAATAAGATAAAAGAAATCAAATAAGATATAATTTTTCTCTTGGTCATTTAAATCATGTTTTGTACTGAATGAAAAAAAAGAAAAAGAAACTCTGATAACTACATCTTAAATACACAGCACTCAATATGTAACATTCACTCAGTGTTGGGGTGAATGCAGTTTGAATTTAGGATATCCCTGACATTCAGAAAATACAAATCTTTATACTGGGAAGACACTCATAACAAAGTTTCAAGACAGGTATCCTCATCTCTTGTAACAGTCTTTCTCTTCACACCAGTGGAGCATGCTGGGTGATCTGCTTGTTCTTTAGAAGATTCTCTCTGAAGCATTGTTAGGATCTAAAGCAAACAGGCAAGGATGCAGAGAAAGGAGAACCCTCTTACACTTCTGGTGGAAATGCAAACTGGTGCAGCCATGCTGAAAAACTGTATGGAGTTTCCTCAAAAAGTTAAAATAGAACTACCCCATGATCTAGCAATTGCACTACTAGGTATTTATCCTAAAGATACAAAAATACTATTTCAAAGGAATACATGCACCCCAATGTTTATAACAGCCCTAGCTACCATAGCCAAATTACAGAAGCAGTCCAAGTGTCCACTGACAGATGAATGGATAAAGAAAATGTGGTGTATACATACAGTGGAATATTACTCAGCCATCAAAAAGAATGAACATTTGCCATTTGCAATGATGCAGATGGAGGTAGTGTATTATGCTAAGTGAAATAAATCAGTCAGAGAAAGGCAAATACCACATTATTTTACTCACGTATGGAATTTAGGAAACAAAACGGATGAACAGAAGGGAAAAAAGAGGCAGGTAAACAATGAAACAGACTCTTAAACATGAACAAATAAGGTTGTTGGAAGGGAGATGGGGGGCAATGGGTTAAATGGGTGATGAGTATTAGGGAAGGCAATTGTTGCATTGAGCACTTGGTGTTATAAAGATAAAGGAAAAAAAGGAAAGCAAGCAGATTAAACAAAAATACATACATACATACATACATACATGCACACATATGTATATATAGCTAATAGGACTTGCCAGTGTGTTCACCAGAGGCAGCAATGGGACATGAGTCTTTTGGGCTCTAGCACAAAGGAAATGCATCTAGAATTGAGGGAGGAATAGAGGGCCAGCTGGAAAATGAAAATTCTATATTGACCAGAAGGAGGGTATGTCTGGTCATTCGTGTTTTGCAGACTAAGAACTCACTGCAAGAAATTCTGAAAGTGTAATAAGAAAATTATGAGAATGTGTTTGTCTAATTAGCAGTATGATTTGATTTGATTTGATATATTATAATCAGATGTAATAGATGGGTCCCCTACACAGAAAAAAAAAAAAAGGGACCATCTTTAAACATTAGAATGAATGGTGCGTATAATAACTAGCAAATACATGTAGAGTTGTATGTGATTTATATTCCATATTATATTACAGTGGACATCAAAATATTTTACATTTGGGATTTTAAAGAATACCCTGTGTATTTCTTATGATTTACTTTACAAAAACAAATTTAAGGAAGCAGGCTAAAATATTTCCAGGCACTAAGATGTGAACTATCAATTAAGAAGAAATGCTTTAAGTACAAAAATAAATGGAAGCAGATACCAAGCACGCATTCCTGATAGTATCACCATCCTCTAACTCCTGGTTGTGATTTCATTTGCTCTTCTTTTACTATGTTATTTTAA
Organism: Martes martes; assembly: GCF_963455335.1. Taxonomy (NCBI): domain Eukaryota; kingdom Metazoa; phylum Chordata; class Mammalia; order Carnivora; family Mustelidae; genus Martes; species Martes martes. The sequence goes on from NC_137902.1 coordinate 60,201,013, forward strand.
ACCTGACGTGGATTTTGTTTAAATTATTAGATAACAGTAATCTTATCGAAAATACACAATAAGCTCTTGAAACCTAATTAAAATATGGGCAAAAGATCTGACAACACCTTACCAATAATATATACAGGTGGCAAATAAACATGAAATGATGCTCAAGGTCATGTATCTTCAGGGGAATGCAAATTAAAACAACAATGAAATACTTCTACCCACTATTAAAATGGCTAAAATCCAAAACACTGACACACCAAATGCCGAGGATGTGGACTAACAGGAACACTCATTCATTGCTGATGGAAATGTAAAGTGGTATAGCCACTTTGGAATACAGTTTCTTAGAAAACTAAACATAGGATTGCCATATGTTCCAGCAATTGTACTCCTTGAAATTTACCCAGATAAGATGAGAACTTATGTCCACATCAAAACCTGAATATGGACATTTATAGAAGCTTCATATGTAATTGCCAAAACTTGGGTTCAACCAAGATATCCTTGTGAATGAATGGACAAATAAACAAGTACATAAAGACAATGAAATATTATTCAACAGTAGTGGTAATGGTCGTGTAGTGCATTTTTTATTTGTATGATTCTCTTATACAACATTAAATAAAAAACGTGCTTAGGCCTCTCTTCCTTACCCCACCTACTTGATATATTTTCTCCAAATGTCCCACTATTTAAGATAAAAATTTTGGAGCAACTACCTTTTCCTACAAGCTCCTTCCACCACTTATCCTTGCAACATTTTTTGCTTGACTTGACTTAATACTGTTTGTGTTCTGATAACATGTAAGTCATCTGGCTTTTTCTACAGTGAGTTTCCAAATTCCAAAATATATAATATACATGTATACATAATATTATGTTATGTAAATATACTAATAATATTTTATAATATAAATTCTACATTAAAGAGAGACAGAAATTATGGTGTGTATTTTTTAACATCAGAACTAATTATTATGCTAGAGTTACTTTTCTTTTTCTTTAGATCCAACATAACTCTTGTACCACATAAAGAACATGTTTCTGGCATCAAAGCAAAATCAGTTTTTGTCTTACTCTCCACTGTGTGCTTCAATTCAAATCTCACTTAATATGTGTTTTATATGTAAATGATGATGTTCTTCTACATATTTTGTTTCCTGGGGCTTTTAATTGTCTTTCTTTTCTATTAACAAAAGTGTAATGAATGTTACTCATAGCCACAATGTATCTATTCTATGCAGAGTTTCATGTACTCCTTCTAGTCTGTTTGCCAGTGACATTCCCTCCTAGATTTTTCAAACTCCTGCTCTACTGAGATCTTTTCTCAGGGTAGGCCTGCAACATAGCTGTCACCCTAAGATTTCACTGTACCACACTCCTGTCTTCCATTCACTGTGGCCTGAATCCCAGGTTATTTTCCTTTTTTGATTCTGTTTGTTTGTTTGCTCTGAAGAAGTAACTTCCCCCCAAAATACTGTCTGCAACCTATTAAATTGTAATTCTAATTAGATCTTGCATTTTTTTTTTCCTTTTAGGGCTCATTTTCTTTTATTGATATCCATGCCCAATTATTGTCCTCCTTCCATTATGGAATTAAGATTTTCCTTTAGTTTGTTTGCTTGTTTGTTTTCCTTCTTCACGCTGCTGGTTTTAACTGATTGAACCCTCATAGCAAAAAATGAAAAATCCAGTTGATGTGTTTCCTATTAAGTTATTGCGGTAGTTAGGTAATGCCAGAGTGAAGAGCACTTGACTCAGAAGTGTTAACTCTTACTAAAAACAAAATAGTTCACTAAATTTCTTAAGAGGAAATCCTTCTATCTTTTGACTTGAGAGTAAAAAAACTCCCTGTTTTGTTCTCATATTAAGGAAGGTAAATAGGATGATTGAGCCACCTAGCTGTTCCATAAATAAAGGATCAATCTTCATTTTTTAGTACTCCCTGCCCAGCCCATTGACTGGACCAGGGGTCTCCAAGCATTTTCACCTCAGCTATGAATTTCACCTAAACACTAATCCTAGATAGTAGCTTACTTTCATCATTTCATCCATCAATTTACTTTCTATATTACATTTCCCAGAATTTATTAAGAGTTCTCATCTGCAGATAACAGCATCATATGCTTCTTGTTAGGCTTCAGGAGATTATTCCTTAGTGTGGTTTTCACTGAATAACAATGAGGTTTCGGAAAGAAGAGGAGACAAATGCCTGCTCTCCAGCCACGATTTAAATAGAGATTTAAAGTTAACTTTCATACGTTTATTTTGAATAGAAAAAAATGTCAACATGCATAAATCCAATATATGTATAAAATTTCTATTATAAAAAAACAAAGTTTTACCCATTATTTTAACTTGCCCCCTAAAAATAATTCACCTCAAAATACATTATTTTAAAGTGGTATTTTAAAAGTAAGGTGTATTACTTTGCAGCAGATATGAGTAAGGATTCTGTTGGAAATCAGTTTACTTGGGGAAAAACCGCACATCTGATGTGAGCTATTTGATTTGCATATTGTTGTGCAAAATAATAAAATATATCTTGCTAAAAAAGTTATTTCAACATATTTTGCTGAGAAGAATTTGGCTACTTCAGAGTATGGCACACAATTTGGTAGTTTCTATTTGCTTTCTTTACAACAGAGTTCATAGATCAAGTTGATGGACCATCAACCATTAATTAGTTATTATATAAACACATTTAGCAGCTGCATTTATTCCATAAACAAAGGCAGGTCAAATATGTCATCACAAAAATGGATCTAAATTGGCTGCACATCGCCTATAATTTATTATTCAGATATGAAAAATGGTTTTTAGTAATGAATTTCTCATATAACTCATCAAGTTTATTTTCTAAACTCTAAAGAAACCATTAATTTGCCTTGTTATAATAATCTATTTTAATGGGCCTTTCAGAACTCCCTATATGGCTTCTAATGACTTTGAATATAAAAATCATCTCATGTTTCATCTATTCCTAGTTTTATTTTCATTAATCATCATGGAATCATTGAAGCACTGACATTTTTCTACACAAATCAACAGCAGAGCACATCTGAGAGAAGAACAACTTGTGTAAATCTGAACAGCCCTTTCCAGGGAAGAATGAAACAGGCAACTCCCTGGTATTATGAGTCTTTGACAAGGAGATGTTTAAGATGGACCTTCCAAAAGTCACTTACATGTTAGGGGTTCTCAGTGCAGTGAAAATTCAGAACTCCAAGGACCTATAAGTCCTCACTGGGAAGTCCGTGTATTAAAGTCAATTGTTGGTGTGCATTTCCAAGAGTAACATTGGCCTGTGATACTACTGCACTAGCAAACATGAGCCCACTGATTCTTGGCCAGCAGTTTCCTGATCAACTACACAGACTACTTTGGTCTGACAATTTTTTTTTTTTTAAAGAATATTTATTTATTTATTTATTTATTTTTTAGTTATCAGAAAGAGAGCACACAAGCAGGGGGAGTGGCAGGCAAAGGGAGAAGCAGACTCCCACTGAGCAGGGACCCCAGTGTAGGACTCTGTCCCAGCACCTTAGAATCATGACCTGAGCCAAAGGCAGACACTAAATCGAGTGAGCCACCCAGGCATCCCAACAGTATTTTTCTGTTTTTTAATCATGGTGATGACAGTTTGCTAAAGTTGTATTTTTAAAAATTACTATTGCCATGCCACTTAAGTTCAACTATGGTTTTGGTCATTTATCTATCATTTATCTATTTATCTAATTATCTAGAAATGATCCCATTTCTATAAAAGTTCAGTTGCTGTACCCAACACATTTTCTTTTTTTTAAACCATTTAATTTAATTTTATTTTTTTCAACGTTCCAAGATTCATTGTTTATGCACCACACCCAGCGTTCCATGCAATACATGCCCTTCTTACAGTGAACATATGCTTTTACCCAGAATTTATGACTTACCTTAATTGTCATTAAAAGTTTGATCAGATTACTTACATTGCAAATGTGACTTTGAGATATTGTCATCATAACTTTATCCACTTCCTATAAGATATTTTCCCAGATAATAAAAAGTAGGGGGAATGTATAAGATAGAACCTTAAAAACGGCAGTTATTGCATAAGAACATGCGCTGTGAAGAACATGCAGAAGAGCATAGCCTAGTAAGAATTTTAAGGTCAGAAAGGCCTTGTTGGCATATAGTTGGTATTTCTATTTTGTTGTTGCTATTGATGTTTATGGGTGAGGAGAGAGGGCTTTAGGAAAAAAATATTTTCAAATTGTACTTAATGAAGGCAGAATATAATATTAAAATAGTTTAGCATATTATACTTCCAGGGAGCATTTTAACGTGCACATAAAACTACCAACAGTTTTGTTTATGGCTTACAATATAAAATGTAATGGTATACAGTTTTTGTTCCTGCTTTCATTTAACAATAATTCAGCATCTAGTCTAGGCATCAGCAATCTAGCAATGCACAATAGACAAAGTCCCCATCCTCATGAAGCTGTGTATTCCCATGGTGCTTTTTCCTGTGATGTGGTTTATACATAGTACTCTTATCTGCCTTGTATCTGCCTGTCAAATTCATATGTTAAGGTCCATCTTGACTTTATTTCTTTTAGGAAGTGTCCTTGAGATCACGTCTCCTTCACCTTAAATATTCCTCAATATAAATTTTATAAAATACTGTGCACTTCAGTTGAGATGCATTATAGTATAATAGTTTCAAAAGAAGGCCCTGGAACTATAGTGTTCAGATGAGTAATATCTCTGGCACTTACTTTAGCAATATTTTATTTAACTGTAGGTGACTTGGGTTTCTTATGTACAAAATGAAGAAAATAAGACTATCCATTTCTTAAGAAATTGAGGAAAAGCAGTGTTATCCAGTTTATAAGCAAAGTATGTAAAGAAGGTGCTGTCATGAAACTCTAAAGAATGTTAGTTGTGATTCTATTTATTTTTATCCTTACTATTAATCGTATTGTTATAACTGCATCACACTGTGGAATGGTTCTCTTCTCCAGGGAAAAGTGTAGTTGTTAGAAGAGAGATAACATCATTACTGCACCATCAAGGCCTAGTACAGTTCTTGGCACCACACAATAAAATACTATTGATTTTAACTTAATCCTTAGTTGTATTAAACCAACGTGACAACCTGAGGGGGAAACAGTGACACAAAGCAAATTTGCAACAGTCTTTTTATTGTTAAATATTTTATTTTAATTCCAGTATAGTTAACATACAGTGTTATTAGTTTCAGGTGTACAATACAGTGATTCAGCAATTCTATACATTTCTCAGTGCTCATCAGGATGAGTGTACTCTTAATCCCTTTTGCTATTTCACCCATCTCCCACCCACCTCCTTTCTGGTCACCATCAATCTGTTCTGTAGTTCAGAGTCAGTTTCTTGGTCTGTCTTTTTCTTTCTTCTTCCTTTCTTTCTTCCTTGCTTTCTCTCTCTCTCTTTTTCTTTCCCTTTGCTCATTTGTTTTGTTTCTTCAGTTCCACATGTGAATGAAATCATATAGTATTTGTCTTTCTCTGACTGACATTTCATTTAGCATTACATTCTCTAGCTCCATCCATCTCATTACAAATCACAAGATATGGCAAGATTTCATTATTTTTATGGCTGAATAATATTCCATTACATATATATACACACACACACACACATATATATGTATATATCTCACATCTTCTTTATCCATTCATCTTTCAGTGGACACTTGGGCTGCTTCTGTAATTTGGCTATTGCAAATTATGCTGCTACAAACAGAGGGGTTCATGTATCCCTTTGAATTAGTGTTTTGGTATTTTGGTGTAAACTAGATCATAAGATTTTTTTGTTTTGTTTTGTTTTCTCATTTTGTTTTAAGATTTTATTTATTTATTTGAGAGAGAGAGAGTAAAAGAGAAAGAGCATGAGCAGGAGGAGGGGCAGAGGGAAAAGCAGACTCCCCACTGATCAGGTAGACAGATGTGGGGCTTGATTGTGGGACTCTGGGATCATGACCGGAGCCAAAGGCAGGTGCTTAACCACCTGAGCCACCCAGGCACCCCACTGTAGGATAGTTCTATTTTTAACTTCTTGAATAACCTCCATACTGTTTTCCACAGTGACTGCACCAGTTTGCATTCCCACCAACAGTATATGAGGGTTCCTTTTTCCTCCATATCCCCACCAATGCTTGTTGTTAATTGTGTTGTTGAATTCAGCCATTCTGACAGGTGTGAAGAGATACCTCTTTGTAATTTTGATTTGAATTTCCCTGATGATGAGTGATATTGAGCATCTTTCCATGTGTCTGTTAGCTATTGGAATGTCTCCTTTGGAGAAATGTCTGTTCCTGGCTTCTGCCCATTTATTAATTGGATTATTTATTTTGGGGGGTGTTGAGCTATATCAGTTATTTTATGTATTTTGAATACTAACTTTTTATCAGGCATGTCTTTTGCAAATATCTTCTTCCACTCCATAGGTTGCCGTTAGTTTGTTGGTTGTTTCCTTCACTGCACAGAAGCTTTTTATTTTGATAGAGTCCCACTAGTTTATTTTTGCTTTTACTTCCCTTGCCTCAGAACACATTTCTATAAAATTGTTGCTATGATCGATATCAGAGAGATTACTGCCTGTGCTCTCTTCAAAGATTTTTTATAGTATCAGATCTCATTTTTGGGTTTTTAATCTATTTTGAATTTATTTTTGTGTATGGTATAAGAAAGTGGTCTAGTTTCATTCTTTTGTACATTGTTGTCCAGTTCTCCCAATGCCATTTATTGAAGACACTGTCTTCTTCCTATTGGATATTCTTTTCTGCTTCATTGGGGATTAATTGACCACATAATTGTGGATTTACTTCTAAATTTTCTATTCTGTTCCAGTGATCTGTGTCTTTTTTTGTGCCAGTATCATACTTTTTCGATTAGTACAGCTTTGTAATATAACTTGAAGTATGGAATTATGATACCACCAGCTTTACTTTTCTTTTTCAAGATTGTTTTGGTTATTTGGGTCTTTTGTGATTCCATACAAATTTTAGGACTGTTTGTTCTAGTCTGTGAAAAAAGCTCTTGGTATTTTGATAGGGATTGCATTAAATGTGTAGATTGCTTTGGGTAATATAGACATTTTAACAATATTTGTTCTATTAATCCATGAACATGGAATGTCTTTCCATTTCTTTGTGTCATCTTCAATTTCTTTCATCAGTGTTTTATAGTTTTCAGAGTACATGTCTTTCACTTTAGTTAGATTTATTTCTAGGTGTCTAATAATTTTTGTAATTGCAAATGGGGTTGTTTTCTTAATTTCTTTTTCTATTGCTTCATTATTAATGGATAAAATGCAATGGATTTCTGCACATTGATTTTGTACCTGCAACTTTACTGAATTTATTTATCAGATCTAGTTGTTATTTGGTGAAGTCTTTAGGGTTTTCAATATTAGTATCATGTCACCTGCAAATAGTAAAAGTTATACTTCTTCCTTACCAATTTGGATGCCTTCTATTTCTTTTTGTAGTTTGGTTACTGTGGCTAGGACTTCCAATATTGAATTACAGTGGTGAGTGGACATCCTTTTCTTGTTCCTTACGTTAGGGGAAAACTTTTGATTTTTCCCCATTAAGTGTAATGTTAGCTGTGGGCTTTTCATATAAGACCTTAATTATGTTGAGGTATGTTTCCTCTAAATCCACTATGTTGAGGCAACACATACATTTTTTAAAGGATTTATAATACATAAAACACAGGGAATTGTACACCTCTGGACTTTGAAGGTGACTTTATCCATGGCATAAAACTATGGATACAGTTTCTAATTGGTAACCCATCTAATCTTGATAACAGGAGACTGAAATGCCACCTGAGTGTTATAAGTAGAGAATACAGTTTTTATATGTTGTTGTGGCACAGAACTTGCCTGGCTTCCATTAATCCTAACAGATGTTCCTTTACCACAAGAAAAATTATATTTCTGAAGTAATAGCATTTACCTCTTTATATTGTTAGGCTGAGAACAAGTTTACAGGAATGTAAAGTATAGAATTAGGCTTTTATCAACTAATAGATCATAAACCTCAACAATATAAATCTAATGATTCCTGTAAATGAGAAATCATCCAGGACAGTATGTTCAACTCACTGAAAACACTGCAATAACTCTGTGGCACAGATTATTATCTCTTGGTTCCTCAGAATGAGCTTATCAAGAAATCAATTGTCAAAATATTTTGGCCAATGAAATAATCTGTTTTCTTAATTTGGGATCCAGCTGTTTATTTGCTCATCTGAAATTACATATTGTTTCTTCAACACCTGAGATCAAACTAAAGTATCCTCAATAAATCAACATATTATTATTCAGTTTTTGTTGTATCCTTATGGTCATGATGACAACTCACCAGCTTTTCCTAAACATCATTATATATATCCAAAATAAAGTTAAGATAGGAACACAGGATAAAACATACCATCTATTTGGTAGATCTTTGTTCTTTATCTAAATAATCACTACAAAAAATTACGGTATAGAAAGACTAAACCCCATTATACAAATAGTTGATATATGGGAAAGTTGGTATCTTACAAGTAAAATCAACGTCTTTATTAAAAAAAAATCAATATGGATGCATCTATTGTGAATGTTACCTCTAATTATTAATAAAATTTAATAAGAAGTTTAATAGAAATAAGCAATCTAACTAGGAATTATCTAATTTATTTTGAAAGCCAAAATGAGAAGCGATGATGATAACGATGATGGTAATGATGTTAATGATAAAGATAATAATATTGACAACAGAAAAATCCTGATTAAGTATAGAAATTTAAGGAAGAAAATCTCAAATTATCTCTTTCTGTGACCCATTGACTAAAATGGTGATGTTCTAATAATTGGAGAAATAATGATTTTGGATGAAACACTGTTTAAATTACTGCTGAGTTGGGATACCTGGGTATTTCAGTGTGTTAAGCCTCTGACCCTGGTTTTGCCTCAGATCATGATCTCAGGATTATGATCTCAGGGTAATGAGATCAGCCCTGCATCAGGCTCTGTTCTCAGTGCAAAGTTTGCTTGTCTCTCTTCATTTGCTCCTCCTCCTGCTCACTTTCTCTTTAAAAGAAATAAATAAAATCCTAAAAAAAAAAAAAAGTACTGTTGAGTTGTTTTTAATTTGGTTTATCGATGGTTAAATAAAACTTGAAAAAATTTTCATTTGAGGTTTTTGTTCTGATTAAATTAAGTAAAATACTAAGAATGACATTTGCTGCCATTATTATTAAAGTTAGATGTTTAGATTTTGAATAGTTACCCTTTGTTTTTTTATATTTAGTATGATTTAATCTTTGTTTGTTTTTTTAATATTCATGGCTTGTATGGTTGTCCAAAAATTCATTTTTTTAAGTATTCAAATGGAAAATGGATTTTCTCTCAGTTATGTTTGCCATTATTACTATCTTTAGGAATTTTTTCTCCAATCTCAAAATCTGTTAAATATCTATTTTCCGACTTTCCCATCCAAATAATTTATCAGTGTTTCTAAAATCAAAATCAAAAGAGTTGGATTGTAATAATTTATTTTATATCATGTCATATAAATTCCAAGAAGTGTGTTCAATAGTATGTTCCCAATCTTGGAAGATTCCTTATAAATAATATCTCTACTTGCTAAAAATTATGAGCTGCAAATATAAAGGTTTATGTTATATGTTTCTATTTTAAAGTCTTTAAATTATGTTTATTTAGAGTTTTCCAAAGTCACTTGGATTTAGACCTTTTTCTCAATCCAGCCTTCCTCCAAAACATAATAGAAAAAGGCTGCCTAAGAAAATCTCAAAGAATGTATTTGGTTACACCATTTGAGGTTTTATTTCAGGGCTAAATATTCAATTCCACTGATCTCTTCATGGATTCTTTTGTTAGTGCCATTTTGTTCACTCTGTTTTAATTGTTACAGTTGTATAAAATATTGTATTATCTCAGACAGGGTGTCTGTAATCATTAATATGATATTTTAAATTTATTCATGGTTTTTCCCAGTTTATTTTATTTTTAGTTTCATATTAATATAAGAAACATGTTTTTGAGTTCCAGCAAGATGTCATCAGAATTTTAATTAAAACTGCTTTAAGCTATTACTAAATTTTGAGGAATTGTTATCTTTATATTATTTTGTTTTCCTGTACAGGAATATGCTGTTTCACTCCATTTGTTAAAATCCCTTTTACATCTCCCCATAAACTTTGTGGTTTTCTTTATATAGCTCCTTCACATTTCCTGTTGCATGTTCCTGGACATTTACATTTTTCATTAATAGTTTTAATGGAATACTATCTCTTTCCTATTATATATTCACCTGGATATTGCTGGAATGTAAAAAAAGCTTTTAATATTTATATCTATTACTTATGTGTAGGTGCTTACTGAACTTGTTAATTGTAATTTTTAAAAATAATTCAAGATTCTCTTGTGTTTGAGAACATAATCATGGTGTCTGAAAAAGTATAATTTTATTTCCCTCCAATTATTATAGTTTTCTAATTTGTTTACTTTCCTATTGCTAGGAATTTTTGAAAAAAAAATGATAGTGTTATGTGACATCTCTTATTCTCAGTTTTTAGTGATCCTTTCTCTAGTGTTTAATCTTTAAATAAAATTCTCTCCCAAAAGTTAATAAATGGACTTCAAGAACTCCTTGAACCTGTGATAGTATTTGTAATATTTTGCATGTATATGCATTTTCCTGGGGAGCGAATTCCTTTTTTTTTTTTTTTTAACATTTTGTTTATTTATTTGCTAGAGAAAGAAAGAGAGAGAACAACAAGAGGGATGAGGGGTGGAGGGAGAAGCAGCTCTCCACCGAGGGGGGAGCCAGATGTGGGGCTGGATCCCAGGACTCTGGGGCCATGACCTAAGCCAAAGGCAGACACTTAACCGACAAAGCCACCCAGGCACCCCTGGGGAGAGAATTCTTAACTTTTATAAAATTTCAAAAGGCTCTAGACACAAATAAGCTTTTATAAATCTTATAATTGGAATTAGTAGATAGAACTTTATGATAGTGTAATATTCAATTAAATAAATAAGAGAGAGAGGTGAATTTAAAAATTATAATTAAAAGTTCTAATTGAAAAGAATACATGAAAAATCAAATTACATACCAGTTGAAGTCAAGTGTACCTACTTTTTTATTATAATTCAATTAGTCAACATATAGTACATCATTAGTTTCATATGTAGAGTTCAGTAATTCAGTAGAGCAGATAAATAAAATAAAATTTAACCTGAGTAATGCACCTGTTGAAAGTTTATTTTCTGTTATATCCTTCTATTTGAATTGTGGGTTTTTTTTAAGAAATCTGAAAGGAAACTGAGTGTTATTACTAATTCATATATAAAAAATACTTTTGAAAAGACAAAAACTGGAGCCTAAAGATAATTTCAACATAAAAATATGTGCTAAACAATGCATTTTTATTTCAAATTGTTTTCCTGAATATAATATTTGTTTAACAATAAAAGGATCTCCAATAATTTATAAATATTATTTAATTTGTGGTGATAAGCATAAAGCCAATCTGAAAGGGTAAAAAGCATGAATTAAAAATCAATATACATAGACCTTTTTTTTTCTGTCAGTTACATTCAGATACTTGAACAAAGCGACTAAAGTACTGGTGAAACCATGCTTCATAGAGTTAGTAGGTTGAAACTAGAAAAAAAGTTTAAAGCTTGTGTTTCAGAGAATTTTTTTTACCTCACTCAGCTATTGCATCTTTTCAGACCCAACTAAGAAATCCACTAGCTGTGTCTGCAGAAGCCTGGACTCAAGGCCAACAGATATGGTTCCAGCCTAGTCTCTGCATTCCTTACCTGAGATGAAGAGCCCAAGATCCCATCTGGTTTATTCCATCTTTTTGGCATATGTCTATAACCCCTCTCCTTGTCCTCAGACCACTTCCTAACATCGGAGGCTGAATTCTGCTCCCCCAATGGTAAGTCTCCACTCCAAAGTGGCCATAGGATGTATGTTACTTCTAGGTTTGTTCGGTACGCATGCACCATCTTTCCTCATCAATAGTTATAAATTTCCTCACCCATTTTCTCAATATCTATGTAACCTCAACTCTTGTGATTGTAAAAAACTTGTCCTCTCCCCCTTCAGGGAGACAGGTTTCAGACTTGCCTTGCTGTCTTCCTCATTTGGCTCCCTCTCAAATAAACACTTCCCTGCTGCAAACATGACTTCTCAGAGGTTGGCTTTGCTCTGCATAGGGCAGAGAGACTTGGGTTTGGTTAGGTGTTAGAGAATTCTGTGGAGAATCATCTTTATAGAAGGGAGTTTGCACACAGATGTTTATTTGTTTCCTCAAGAGAAAGGTGAGATTTCTGTAACAAGAGCAATAGAAAATCTCAGCCTAGTTTTCCTGAATTGTTATAACTTCAATAGTAGTAGAACCCAAATGAATCACATCTAAGATGCTATTTAGAATATGGAAACTGACAAATTTACTGTTTAGAGATTTAAAGTGAATTTTAACTTGCAATGCAGCCTAATTGACTCCAAGAAATAGAATAGATCTCTTCTCTGGGATTTGACCTGTTCCAAACATGTTAACAATATTTCCAGAGTTTCATTACCCTAATTCTAAGAGAGCTGAATGACTGTAAAAAGGACAATTTAACCTCTTCTTTTTTTTGAGATGCATTATTTTGTGTATTTCATTCCCATTACATGACATGCATTTTATTCCCAATACATTACATGTATTTATTCCTCATTACATTAATGAGATACATAATATACTGGCATGGTTGAACTTAAATGCCTTAAGTAACTTGTTATCCACCCAAACAAGTAGACAGCAAAAATTCATCACAATTGCTATTATCAGAAGATCCCTGTGACATCACTGTGAATATAAATTACGACAAGCACCAGTCTTTCCATTAGATCAGGCCACAGGTGGTGGCCAGCCCAACTCTTAGATCATCAGATTATCATGAATTTAACTCTATCAGTAAGTACTTCTTGGATTAATAAAGGATTGATATCTTTTTAATGCATGATCACATATTTTTGGTTTTGTTCTTCCAGGATCCCAAAATAAACTTCTATTAGAGAGTAGTGTTCAATGAATCTCTGGTGTCTGGAGATCAGGTTGGGTTGCTGGACTACCTAGCTCTTAGCAAGAGTGGGAAATGAACTGGCTTCTCTTGGAATGCAGTGGTGGCCCAAAAGCTTAGGTTGCCTGTCATCTCATGAGAACATACTAAGGTAACTTCCTGTTCCCTGGTCTCATCACACAAAAGCAGGAGCAGAGACCATTAGCCCATCTACCATTCTAGGTATACTATCTAGGTAGACAGTCTCCTGACAAACAAAAATTGACAGCTTCAGATGGACACATTCATGCACATACATACAACCTCATTAGAGACAAATATACATATATACACACATGTTCACACTGACATAAACATACATTGCCCCAATCCTATATATGCTATATACAGTTGCACTCATACACAACACTCAGAAAGCTAAACATTCTCCAAATTATTATTGTTGCTTTTATTGTTATTATTATTATTATTATATTTTTTAACTAGGCTCCATGACCAGCATGGAACCCAATACTGGGCTTAAACTCATGACCTTGAGATCAAGACCTGAGCTGAAATCAAAAATGGGATGCTCAGCCAATGATGTCACCCAGGCACTTTTTTAACATTCCCCAAATTATATTAATTACATTAATCTAAGTCATATATTATTTTAGGTATTTTACATCTAGCTTATCATTGGAATCTCACAATAAACCTATGAAATAAATGTAATTATTATCCCCATTTTATGAAGAGGGAGCTGTAGTAGATAGAATAATAGCCTTTCAAGATGTCCACATCTTAGTTTCTAAAACTGTAACATGTTACTTAAATGATGAAAGGGACTTTGTGCATATGATTAAGTTAAGGGCCTTGACATTGGGAAATTACCTTGGATTATCCAGGTAGGCTTGATAACTAGAATCCTTAAAACAGGAGAGTTAGAGTCAGAGAAGGGGATTCAAAGACAGAAGCAGAGGTCAGAGAGAAAAAGAGAGAAATTTGAAGATGTTTTGTAGTCAGCCTTGAAGATGGGAGAAACCAAGAATACAGGTGACCTGTTAAAGCCAAAAGCTAGAAACAGCAAGACAATGGATTCTCCCCTAAAGCCTCCTGAATAAACACAGCCCTGTTGACACCTTGACTTTAGAATTTTCGATATTAGGAATACATTATAAATTTGTGTTGTTTTAGCCACTAAGTTTGTGGTAATTGGTTATAACAACAATAGAAAATGGATACAGAAACTCAACTGGCTTAGAATTTGTGTCAAGTCATGCACATAGTCATTGGTGGAACTAGGTTATAAAGAGCTAGCACTTGGCTTTAAAGAGAATGCTCTAAACATCAAGCACTATTTTGTCAGGCCCCTGTTTACATGGATACATTGTAATTGTAATTATAATTATAATATTCTCACATAAAGTAACAGACACACACAAACACACATTTCATACATTTACGTGTGACCAGATGCCTTATGTTTCTCACTCAAGAACCCAACAGGGAGAATGACCTGCACAAGTATCTTTGCCAGGACTCAAACTGCACCAAGGCCTCAGGAACACTTACCTCACCTGCCTGTAAGCTTCTATAGGCCTCATGGCTGTTTGACTCAAAGGAAACAAAAATCAGAGCAGGAAAGGTAGTGTAAAGGAAGGGAGTCTTTTATCAAGTTAACGTCTTCTTAGATTCTCCTCTCATTGAATTTTGAGAACATGCTTATGTATAGGCAAGTATGTGCATATGTTATGTAAAAAAAAGAAAAATATAGAAATAGAAACAAAGAATTTCTATCTTGTTAAAATTGGTCTATCATTATAAATTTAGTAAAATATCTCCAATTGTTATAATTGGAAACTTACTGAAGCTATAATGATGAGGTTTAAATGTATTAATAAAAAGGTCATCCATTCAAAGTTTTATTTATTCACTCATTCAATAAATATTTGCTGAGTGTTCCAGTCAGTGGAGACATGGAGAACATTACATTTAATGGGGAAAGACATTAATTTTTAAAAATGTATGTTTTGAATCTCCCTGATGGCTAGTGATGATGAACATTTTTTCATGTGTCTGATAGCCATTTGTATGTCTTCATTGGAGAAGTGTCTGTTCATATCTTCTGCCCATTTTTTGATATGATTATCTGTTTTGTGTGTGTTGAGTTTGAGGAGTTCTTTATAGATCCTGGATATCAACCTTTTGTCTGTACTGTCATTTGCAAATATCTTCTCCCATTCCGTGGGTTGCCTCTTTGTTTTGTTGACTGTTTCCTTTGCTGTGCAGAAGCTCTTGATCTTGATGAAGTCCCAAAAGGTCATTTTCGCTTTTCCTTTGCCTTTGGAGACATATCTTGAAAGAAGTTGCTGTGGCTGATATCAAAGAGGTTACTGCCTATGTTCTTCTCTAGGATTCTGATGGATTCTGGCCTCACGTTGAGGTCTTTTATTCATTTCGAGTTCATCTTTGTGTATGGTGTAAGAGAATGGTCGAGTTTCATTCTTCTACATATAGCTGTCCAGTTTGCCCAGCACCATTTATTGAAGAGACTGTCTTTTTTCCACTGGATATTTGTTCCTGTTTTGTCGAAGATTATTTAACCATAGAGTTGAGGGCCTATAACTGGGCTTTCTACTCTGTTCCACTGGTCTATGTGTCTGTTTTTATGCCAGTACCATGCTGTCTTGGTGATCACAGATTTGTAGTAAAGCTTGAAATCAGGTAAAGTGATGCCACCGGTTTTATTTTTGTTTTTCAACATTTCCTTAGCAATTCGGGGTCTCTTCTGATTCCATACAAATTTTAGGATTATTTGCTCCAGTTCTTTGAAAAATACCAGTTGAATTTTGATCGGAATGGCATTAAAAGTATAGATTGCTCTAGGCAGTATAGACATTTTAACAATGTTTATTCTTCCAATCCAATTGCACTACTGGGTATTTACCCCAAAGATACAGATGTAGTGAAAAGAAGGGCCATCTGTACCCCAATGTTTATAGCAGCAATGGCCACAGTAGCCCAACTGTGGAAAGAACCAGGATGCCCTTCAATGGGCGAATGGATAAGGAAGATGTGGTCCATATACACTATGGAGTATTATGCCTCCATCAGAAAGGATGAATACCCAACTTTTGTAGCAACATGGATGGGACTGGAAGAGATTATGCTGAGTGAAATAAGTCAAGCAGAGAGAGTCAATTATCATATGGTTTCACTTATTTGTGGAGCATAACAAATAACATGGAGGACATGGGGAGATGGAGAGGAGAGGGGAGTTGAGGGAAATTGGAAGGGGAGGTGAACCATGAGAGACTATGGACTCTGAAAAACAACCTGAGGGTTTTGAAGGGGTGGGAGGAAGGAGGTTGGGGGAACCAGGTGGTCGGTATTAAGGAGGGCACATATTGCATGGAGCACTGGGTGTGGTGCAAAAACAATGAATACTGTTACACTGAGAAGAAATTTTAAAAAAATAAACAAAAAAAATGTATGTTTTGGGGATGTTTGGGTGGCTCAGTGGGTTAATCCTCTGCCTTTGGCTTAGGTCATGGTCTCAGGGTACTGGGATCAAGCCCTGCATCGGGCTCTCTGCTCAGCTGGGAGCTTGCTTTGCCCACCACCACGGCCTGCCTCTCTGCCTACTTGTGATCTCTCTCTCTGTCAAATAAATAGACAAAATCCTTAAAAAAAATAAAAAAATAAAAATGTATGTCTTGTATCAGTTCTGTGAAAAGAATAAGTGGAGGATGTTGGAATGAGGGGCATATTGTTTTATAAAAGGTAATCAGAAAAGATCTCTTTTTTATTATGATATTTTAACAAGATGTGAAGGAAATACCCATATTTATACGTGGATATGAGGTGAAAGACATTTCTAGCAATGGAAACAGAAAGTACAAGCGTCCTAAGATGGACATTGCTTAGTTATTATATTAGATATGTAAGTTGCCATGTATTCATTCTTTTGGAAGCTAGATAGTACATTAGTTTTAGTTGTAGATAGATGGTAGACATATTTTGTATGACAGTATAATACATATATATGGTTGATACTACCTGGAAGGGTGATTAGATTAATGGAAGGCAGACATAATTATCAATATTTATTGTCTGAAAATACTAATAACTTTAACATGATTCTGATTTTTATTAACTGATGTTTAGATTTCATTAGGATTATTCCTCTGTAATAATCTTCAATGGAAATCCCATCCCCTTCTATTATGACTCTCTTTTGAACTTTAATTTATAGCTGACTTCAAAGGATATTGCATGTAGCTGTGGTGTGTATTAGTGCTCTGTAGGTGGTAATCAAGAGATCTAATTGTTATTAGCAACAATTGTATTAACTTATTTCAGTAAAATAACCTTCTAAAATGGGTTTACCTTTATTATGACTAATAATGTGTGCTTGAGCACATTATTAGCAGTCTACTATATTTAATTATCAATGACAGATGCCCCAAAGTAGAACACATGCTTCAAAATAACAAGAATAGAATATTTCCAAAATTACAGTGATGATGACTATAATATCATCTCTTTTATCATCATTATATGAGATATAATAGGTACATTGCAAACTAAAAATGGGATGATCTTTTTTAATTCCATAAGAAATATAGTTTTATAAATTTTTAAATCAACATCTATTAATTAGAGATCATTCATAATGTAGTTGAATAACTTTCTACGAATATTTACAATTTTGAATATCTGGTATTGAGGAATGGAAATAACTCCAGCAGAAGGATGATGGTACTGGGAATCATATAGAATCACTGCTGTAGAGGTCTCAAGTTAGCCAAATACTAAGGTAGAAGGCCTAACACATAAATGTAAATGAATTCAATCATGACTGAATATTTCTTTTACCAAGGTTATCTTCAAACATCTGGGATTTGAGAGACTGAGTTCCACATTAATATTTTATTTTCCTGTGATCTCCATCTTATTTTTTCTGTTTTAAGTTACAGAACTAAATTGAAAGCTTCTTATACTATAGGATATCATCTTCCCACAAACATCTGTTCATCAGTAATGATTTCATTTTATACATTGTAACCTAACAGTCAATAAAGAACAATGTTCATTTGAAGAACTGTTCTGTGTTTTTTCAAACATTATGACTGAATTGTCTACTACGTTATACAAATCTGGCATGTGACTTCATGAAATTTACTCTATTAGAGACTTATTAATGAATACATGTAAAATGAAAGGAGGCAGGCAGGAAGTGAAAGTGAAATCATGTCTTAAAATCTCAGTTCTACTTAAAGGTACATAAATTGTTCAGTGAGTTATCACTATAATAACTCATTTAAAAAGTCAGTTTTTATGTAATTTCCAATCTCTACATATGTTAATGTAAGAATACTATTATAAAAATATAATGTAAAGTTCATAACCTAGAACTTGTTTTAATGCAAAAATTATTTTCTATGAACAAGGGAATCTATAATGAATACTGGCTGTGAGGAAAAATGTTCCTTTTGGTCTAAGGTTATCAGAACTTAAAATAAATGTGTAACATACTATGAAGTAATGATCCAGTGAGAAGCAACTGTGAGTTATGTAGTTATGAACAACTGGGTAAATATTTTAAGCTCAGAGGGTAAACTATGAGACTTTCCCCAACTTTTCCACTGACAATTCTTGACCTCACTGGAAAAATGTTGGATTAAATTATTTAGGAAGTAAAGAGAAGCAAAGAGGAAGAAAAATAGAATGAGGGCTACAATTTTTTCAAGCATTATATAAAATAATGTAAGAGAGTTTTCTAAATTAGAAAAACAATTTGAACAATATCTTCTCCTAAAACTCCAGGAAAACTGGCTTCATGTAAAATTCATGTAAAAAGTTACAAAGAATTATTATAGTCAAACCCCATAAAAAGTTGCTGTAAGAATAAAAAAAGGTGGGAAGGAAAAAGGAAAAAGAACAGCATGTCTACACACAAAGAAAGTATGAAAGAAAAACATGTTCAAAAACTGAAAAGTTTTTCTGAAAAGAAAACTCAAAAGTGAGGTGGCAAAACTCATGAAAGAATTAGAAATAAAAGCAAATGTCATTTCAGATATGAAGAATAAATTAAAAAGAACTCAGCATTGAATAATCATAATGGTTACTGCCTCAAAATAAATACAAAGTGAGACAAAGAAAATTTTAAAAAATAAAAATAAAATATAAGAAGATATTTTTTATAAAAGATTCAAGAAAAAGTGACAATTAATGAAGATAAACTGAACAAAGAGATGACAAGATTCTCTACTACAGAAAACCAGAACAAGGGATTAAACAAATAATAAAATCTATAATTCAAGAAAACTTTCCCTAAATTATTATAATGATTAATATTTAAGCTATGTATTAAAGAGCACTATATGAATCTGGGAATACCATTCACCAATGACCAGGACTAAAACATATTTTAGTAAAATTACTGAACTTCAAAGAAGGAGGAAAAAAGGCAACTGGGTGGCCCAGTCAGTTAAGCATGGGACTAGATTTTGGTTCATCATGATCTCAGGGTCATAAGTTTGTGCCCTGGCATTAGGCTCTGTGCTCAGTGGGCAGTCTGCTCCAGATTCTCTTCCTCTCCTTCTGTCTCTCCCCACCTTAAATAAAATAAATCTTAAAAAAGAAATAAAGAAAGAGAGCAAGCAAGAAAGAAAGAAGGAAAGAAAGAAAGAAGTAAAGAAAGAATGGAAGGAAGGAAATAACTTTTTGGTATTTCACAAAAAGAACACATGATTCAAAAATCTTGCAGGACTACAATAGCATCTCGGTAGATTTTTCAACAAAAATGGTTTATGCCGGGAAAAAAAAAAAAAGAAGAAGAAAATATTTTAAGTACTCAAATAGAGAAAATGTAAAACAATCATTTTATATCCAGCAAAACTGACCTTTAAGTATAAAGGGCACAAGCACTTAACAACATAGAATATCTCAGAGAATTTTGATTCCATGAGCCTTTCTTAAGGAATCTACTAAGTAATGAGTTGCAAGCAAATAAAATAACTAGATAGACCTCAGCACGAGCCCTTGTAATGAGAATACATAGTTTCATCTAACATTTATACTAAATAAGTGTTAAAGGGAAAGGGTATGTATAAGGAGATGTATGAGACGGGAAAAATGAAGACAGTATATTCAAATAACAAAAACTGGAAAGCTTTCAGTAATCATAACTGTTCTTAGTAATCATAATTACTGGGTGGCAGTATCATTCATTAACTGAGATTGTTTATGTCTAATATGAGATGTTGATAGTAAAAGGTCTGTAGACCTGAATTTGAATTGAAAATATCAAAACAAACTATGTATTTCACAACTGTATCACTAAAAAGGCCAAGAAACAATGACTAATCCTGTAGCAATGAGCACCCACTGCATTCTAGTGCTCAAAAATGACATCTTCAAGTGACATTTTCCATTAGAAAGAAATAAGGGAGGGGCACCTGGGTGGCTCAGTCAGTTAAGCAATAAGGGTAGGACTTGAATTTGGCTTAAGTCATGATCCTAGGGTTTTGAGACCAAGCTCCCTGCTTTGCACTCAGTGTGCAGTTCCTTGAGATTCTCTCCCACTTCCTGCCCACCCCCCATGCATACACATGCATACACTGTTTTTCTCTCTCAAAGAAAATAAATAAATACAATCGTTTAAAAAAAAAAAAAGATGAAGAAGAAGGAGAAGGAAGAAGGAAGGGAGGAGGAAGGAAGAAAAGCTTAGAGTTTCTTTCAGGAATGATCAGTTCCAATTCTGTGTTAGGAGATACACAAGAAGATTCTGGGACATAATGATATACAAAATAGAAAAGAATGTCTCCAGGTTTATTAGGATCATATAAGAAAAGACAAAGAAATCAAACTGAAGAAAGTCCCATTCAGCAAGATGGGGGAACTTGGGCTTCAATGAGCTAACTATTGTAATTTACTGAAACTGCCAAATGTTTTTAAACCAATGATGTCATAATGATAGTAAGAAAATAAATTAATCGGTCATCTTTTTAGTATGATGGAACCGATATATTATCATGAAAACTGGATAAACAAAGTGAAGGATCATTTACTCTGCACTTCCTCTATGAATATCAT
Organism: Martes martes; assembly: GCF_963455335.1. Lineage (NCBI taxonomy): Eukaryota > Metazoa > Chordata > Mammalia > Carnivora > Mustelidae > Martes > Martes martes. Next base: position 60,222,208 of record NC_137902.1, read on the forward strand.
GACTGGGTTACTCAGTTTTACACCGAGAAAATTGTCTCCTTGTGAAATTGTGCCAACTACAAATTTAAATTTAATGATAGAGTTAGATATCATCATCTTACAGCTCCCAAATGAATTAATGGACTTATATTTTAAGGATCAGTGGCTTCTAATAAATGTTTTTAGAAGTATGAACCAGACATCAGAAGCCCCTGATGAAAGAATACGGCACCTATAATCTCTCCAACATGATTAAATCCGATTCTGATCAAACCTCTTGATCCAGCTGTCTGTTTTGTAGGAAATGCGGAGAACAGAGAAACATGGTGAACTATTCCATGAATATTAATCAGTAAAATTCAGACTGGGAAAATCTACAAGTCACAAAGTCCTGGGTCTTCAACAGATAAATTGTAAAGACAACAAAGATCTGGAGGGAGAGCCAATAGATTAAAGAGATATAAAAGTTATATCAAGTTTTCAAAATGAGCAAGACTAAATTATAGCACTTGGGAATCTACACTTGGATGATTAAAATTATAAATATACCAAGGAGATTGCCTTTTTGAAAATCGATATGGTAGTTGTGGAGGGAATAAGGGTCTTTGATTGTGACAAGGCACAAGGAGGGGGTTGGCTGACAATGTTGAATTTTTTATGTTTGTGGTTAATAATTCATTAAATATAGTGTCTTCCATGTAATTTTCTGGGTCTGGTTTTGGTTTAACAAAAAGAAAATTACAACAGTAGTGTGTCATAGCATGTTTTTGGCTCAGGGCAAATGCAAACAGCACAACACTAGTTTCCTTATACCTGGTGCATCTCATGCATTAATATTACCTGCCTGCTTCCTGAAAGACTTTGAGTTTGTGAACTTTGCTCTAGTCTTTCCACATTTTTTATATTGTAGAGACTCAGTGAAATTTGTCTTGACCACCTCCTGAGCAGAGACTTCTATCCTTTCTGTGACTACAGAAGAATGAATATCTCATTAACACTCATCTGGGGATTCCCAATGAATGATTGATGATGTAAGTTAATCCATCATACATATCTGAAAATCTCAAATGTATTTAAAGATCCTTATGAATAGTGGATATATTTTATGCATCTTTGATCATGATAAATGGTTCGCCAGATGTCTTCTATAATAAATATATGTCACTGAATTTATTTTGGTAAGTAAAATCTGGATACACAGTGTCTGCTCATGGGAGTTTATCAAAGATACACCAAAGATGGCTAAATAGGAAGGATCTTTTCAAAGAGCTGTTTCCCAAATGGAAATTACATATATGCATGTGCATCCTAATTACACACTGAATCTAGTATGATTTTATATGAATATAAAATTCATATATCTCTAGTCTATACATGCATTGCATATTTCAAAATTTAATAATATTGAAAAAGAGATTTAAATAGCAAGTTCATATCAATAACAGTACTATAAATATAAGCAAATATTAACAATATAATGTAGTTTAACAGAAAGGTGAACAAGTGTTTTAAATAAAGGCAATGAGACTAAGGGCCAACACAAGATAAAAGTTACTCAAAATTAGGTTTTCTTGGAGAAGGGGTTATAAGAGTAAATAAATTGGGAGAGTTTACAAAGATGATATGATAAAAAGGGTGCTAAAAGGGGGAAAATGGGAGATTTCTAGTAAGAATATTAATATGAAGTATAAAGTAATATATGAGTAACATGAAAACAATGAAGATGGAAACTTAAAGGACAATAATTTCAGATATTTTAGAAAATAAAAGGAGAGCACAAGTTTGAAAGGACATAAATGTGTATCAGGTTACTTGTTCTGTGTTCAAACTCATTATAAAATAGTAACTCCCGGGGTGTCTGGGTGGCTCAGTGGGTTAAGCCTCTGCCTTCGGCTCAGGTCATGATCCCAGGGTCCTGGGATTGAGCCCCACATCGGACTCTCTGCTTAGTAAGGAGCCTGCTTCCCTTCCTCTCTCTCTGCCTGCCTCTCTGCCTACTTGTGATCTCTGTCAAATAAATAAATAAAATCTTAAAATAAAAATAAAAGTAAAATAAAATAGTAACTCCCAGTAGAAAAAGGTAGAGTCAAAGTTACACTAAACAATATCATAGTGATGTTACACACAAAATGGCTATGTTAATAGCATAGAGACACAAGTAAAATAGTTAAAAGAGAATAGGATATTAAGATTCTTTCATAAAGGGGAAAATGTAGTTAATGATGAGCAAAGTAAAAAAGTAAAAAATAAATAGTATTCCTTTGGGGAAAGCATATACAATTAATAAAAGTTGAGAAGAAATAAAAGATGAGCCTGGGTGGCTCAGTCAGTTGAGAAAGTGACTCTTGGTTTTGCCTTGGGTCATGATCTCGGGTTTGTGGGGTCAGCCCTGCTCAGGGCTGGAGTATGGAGTGCTCAGTGTAGACTCTGCTTGAAATTCCCTCTCCCCCTCTGTCCCTACTCCCTCTCTCTCTCTGAGATAAATAAAATAAAATCTTTTTTAAAAATGAATTTATGCATTCAAAATTTATTTTGAAGATAAGTTAGAATGAGGGGAATGCTCAATGGGAAGACTTTAAAATAGGGAAAAATGAGGAAAATCTTCAAAGAAAAAAAAAACTAAGAAAAAAGAAAATGTGCAACATGCACAATATACTCTCTGACTCTTTTAAATCCTCAGTGAGGACCCTATTGTTAATCATTATTAATAACGAGGAAAATAAGTATATACAAGAGGAGTTTGGTATTGGATTTTAGTTTTAGGGAATAAAATGAATTAAAATGTATAAACTAGGGCCTCCTGGTGGCTCAGTTGGTTAAGCATCTGCTTTTAGCTCGAGTCATGATCTCAGGGTCCTGGGATGGAGTCCCTCATTGGGCTCCCCACTCAGTGAGGAGTCTGCTTCCCCCTCTCCATCTGCCTCTCCCCTGGCTCGTGCACTCTCTCTTTCTCTCTCTCTCTCCCTCTCAAATGAATAAATAAAATCTTAAAAAAAAATAAAATGTACAAAAACAATAACTGAACGTAATACAGGAATTTCTTTAAAAATATATTTAGTTCTTAATATAATTTTTGATTCTTCAGCTAAAAATTCAAATTTCTTTATTTGAAATGAGAAAAAGTCAATTACATGCACATTTTATCCACTTATTCTCTAAATTGGTTCTCTCAAGAACAAGAGCAGGAATTTCTCCCTTGAGGGTCCCTTTTATTCTTCCTTGGCTGCAGAGGGTCCAGGGCTGGACTACCTGGATGGAAACCACCTAGCAAGAGAGGACTTCCTCAGCTGTGGGCCATTGCTGCTCCAGGTCCTCAGGACTCATCTGGGAAGGCCTGTCTCAGGGACGGGGAAAGAGGAAGAGAAGGTAGCACCCCATGCAGAGTAGATATTATGAAGATGCATGTGAAGGGCTGGCTCCCCTGGGCTTCTGGCATCTGGTCTTCCCTCCCTCTTCTTTGTTTCTCAGTTTCCTTGTTGTTGTTGTTTTTTTTTGTTTTTTTTTTTTGTTTGTTTGTTTGTTTTTGTTTTTTTTCTGTCCTTCCTTTAGTGCCTCATGACAATCCTATCATTCTCCACTCCCAAATAACCTTTTGGGCCCTTTTTGGAAGTACCACCTACAATAGAACCCAAACTACTCCTTGCTGAAACCTAGACATCTCCCAAAGTGCACATTGGCCCAGGAGAGATGGTGATACATGAACTCCATGCCGGGGAAGGTCTCTGACTCAAAAAGTAAGCAAAGGAAAATACAAAAAAGTTGAACTGTTCATATCCAAAAAGGAGACAGTTTACATCCTGCCACAAGCCCATTAAAAGCAGTTCAAGGAAAGTTTAAGTGAAGGATAATAATAAAGTTAAAAATAGCAACACTTAATCATAAAAGTGATCTTCCACATCTATACACATTTATTCAAGCATATCATGTTATGTGTGGTAGGACTTTGCAATTTATAAACCTTGGATATATTTTGTTCTTTTGATTATCAGGAGTTAGAGGAGACAAGTGCTATTTACATGTCCCTAAGGGGGATGACACCTACCCCCTTCCTTGGTCTCAGTCAGACTGAGATCTAACTCTTCACTCTGTCACTATTTAGCTATCTGATCTTGGATAATAATAATGACACATTTCCTGTATGTCTAATATTGCCTGATATTCTAATAAGTCCTTCACTTGTACTGACTCATTTAGTTCCAAATCAGTGAAGAAAGCTTATTTATTTTTAAACCACTCTATTGATAAGAAAAGTGAGGCACAAGGGGAGCCTGGATGGCTCTGTCAGTTCAGTTGCTGACTCTTGGTTTCGGCTCAGGTCATGATATCAAGATCCTGGGATCAAGTCATGGGTGGGGTTCTATGCTCAGTGGGGAGCAAGAATTCTCTCTCTCCCTTTACCCCTGCCCCATTGGTGTGCTCTCTCTCTTACTCTAAAATAAATAAATAAATCTTTTAAAAAACAGAAAAAGGAAAATGATGCACACAGAGATTATGAACACGGTCAAATGCACAGTTGTTTTTTTTTGTTGTTGTTGTTGTTATTGAACTAATTTTGTATCTAGGCATTCTGATTACAAAACTCCTATTCATAGAGTCTATATTCTATTTACCTTTCTGGTAAGTCACTGCCTTTCTGTTCCTCTAATTTTTTCTCCTATATCAGGAGCTAACAAGGCTGTGAAGAAAAACAGTGAGCTACATTATGGAAAGTAATTAACATGTCTAGTATATAGTGAATGGTTATTAAATAATTGTACTATTTTTCTGTGGGAATCTAAAGAAATTACAACTCAAATTTAAGTTTTAATCTAATTAAATTTAAGAAAATTACATGGAAGGGGGGACCTGGGTGGTTCAGTTGGTTAAGTATCTGCCTTCGGCTCAGGTCATGATCCCAGAGTCCTGGGATCAAGCCCCATACCAGGCTCCCTGCTCAATGGAGAGCCTGCTTCTCCCCCTCCCATTCCCCCTGCTGGTCACCCTCTCTCTGTCAAATAAATCTTAAAAAAAAAAAAGAAAGAAAGAAAAGAAAATTACATGGAAGTAGCTTGCTCTGAAATCAAAGTTGTACAGGCTACAATCCAGAGCTCCAAATCATGTGGAATTTTAACCCTTAATATAGGTTTGTAACAAGATCAATAGCACGTAAATAGGTGTGTTTGAGCTGAGAGTCTCAGTCCTGGCTGAAGAGCAAGGAGTAATACTATGAAGTATGGTGTTTCTTGTGAAACCTCACATTCAGAGTGAGGACCTAGACTTACATACAGGGACATGCTTAAGAATTGGTGGACTGAGGGCACCAGGGTGGTGCAGTAGGTTAAGTGTCCGACTTTTGGTTTTGGTTCAGGTTGTAATCTCAAGGTCGTGAGATCGAGCCCTGCATCAGGCTCTGCACTCAGAACTGAGTTGGCTTGGAGTTTAAATAAATAAAATAAAATAAAATAATAAAATAAATCTTTAAAAAAATGAATTGATGTTCTAATAGAATTAATTGCCCAAGGCAGCATTTATTTTGGTCTCCATTGCTTCTGTTCACTGCTAGCGGTACTTATTACTTTTGATGTAAAGTTCTTTGACTTCCGCCTTGAAAGTGTCATCTGGGACACTTCAGTGTGGAAAGCAACTGACTCTTCTTCCCAGGAAGCAGAACATGCCAGAAGTAAGTGTTTGGTCGCTTGGTCTTTCATGTTATTCTGTTATTTCTTTCCAGGGGACAAATATTCTGTTTAAGATATAAAGAAAAAAAAAATCTTTCAGGTTTCTATAAGAACAAGTATATATCCCCTTCCTCAGAAAAGTATGTCCATCACTGCTCAGGAAAGAGACCCAGATTCAGGAAAGTCATAAGAGTAACTGGCATGAACATACCAGCAATGAGAGAATGCAAAGCTCCTGGTGATAATAATAATAGAACATAAGTTTTTCCAAATATTGCAGCAAGTTTGTTATAGGAAATTAATGGATATCCTGTGGGTCAGAGTAAACCCGCATTATAAACACACCACAAAGGGAACTTTGGGTTTTACTTAGGTGATAACCTAAAGTAAAACAAGTTTATTCTGGATTTTCCAGTGAAAGCCTTGAAGTCAGACACTGTCATGTGCTTTATTCCTTTAATTTCTATATGCCATAGATTCATTTGGGATCTAGTAGTTAAACTTATTATGATTAATAAGAAAAGAACTTGGACACCAATGTTTTTGGGTCAAAGCAAATGACTTACTGGTCTATCTAAAATAGTGTATGGTTGATTTCTAAAACAAAGATATTGTTAACAAAATGATGAGATTGACGGGAATGTGTTACTATCTAATGCCATGACTTCTCTCTTAATTTCTTTGTGTGGGAAGGGTTTAATGGCTTAAGAAATTGGTATTATTATAGGCCTACTTTCTAATTTTATGTAAAAATTCATTCAGTATATATGTTGTTAGTATGTCTTAAATCTGATGATTTGCAAATTTTATTTATAATAAAGTTTGGAGAGTTTCAGGTTATTACACGATAATTATATTTTTTACAATGCTATCAAATTTGTGAATCCTAATAAGATTGATTTGGAAAAATTTTATTATATCCAATCCAATTATTAAATATATCTTTAGTATGAGACTAATTCAGTTTCACCTGAATCTACAAGTTACAAAAGACAGAGTAAAGAATTGGAATTGGAATTGGAATTGGAATAAAAAATGGGTAGTGACAGCAAGAAATAGATGTGCCATTAGCAATTTATGAGAACAAGAGAGAACAAATCTCCGTGGTCAAATTGTCTCATCAAGATTCCTTGAAATACCTAGTATTTTTTGAACATGAGAATTACCCCAATATTGTTCTCTCACTTAAACTTGCTTTGCAAAGCAAGGAAAACTAAAGGCAAATGAAATGATGGAGAGGGGGAGGAAGAAAAGAGAAACTGAAACAATTTAAAAATTGCCTAGAGGAACAGGAAAGTGTTTTATTTAAGGTGCTGCATTTTGCAGTTGTCCCTGATGATTGGTGTGACAGGGGACTGCTATTGAATTCTAAGTTCCAGGTTTTAATAATGAAGTACAAACAACAGTTATCTTTGGCAGCCAACTGCTTTCCTCTCTTGGCATCTCTCCCTTTTGATTTCTGGCAGGTGAGACTGAGGGCATTGGAATTCAATCCCAGTCACAGTCGTGCCGGTTAATTTTATGTGTCAACTTGCCTGAACCATGGTTGCACAGATATTTGGTTAAACATTATTCTGGGTGTGTCTGGATGAGAGTAACAGTTGAATGGGTAGGCTGAGTAAAGCAGACTCCCTTCCCCAGTGAGGATATATAAGGCTCATCTGATCCTTTGAAGGCTTAAATAGAAAAAGAAAGAAACAAAGACTGATCAAGAGACACTTCATTGTCTCTGCCTGATGGTCTTTGAGAAGAGACATGGATTGGTCCTCTCCTGCCTTTAGACTGGGACTGAAACTGCAGAACTGGGAACTTCTCAGTCTCCATAATCATGTAATAAATTCCTTATAATAAATTTTCCTAGATAGGTAGATGCTTACTGGGTTTGTTTCTCTGGAGAACCCTGACTGGTATAGTAGTGTTGACAGGGAAAACGAAATCTACACTGGATAATTCAATCAGGGAATTTCATATGGCAGTTTAATTACAAAGGTATTTGGAGTAGCTGAGAGAACAAAATAAAGGTGAGGTGTCATCAGGAGTAGTGCATTGTCCCTTCCCTCGGAGCTAGAGGACAGAAGGAGCAAGCAGAGTTATTGGAACCTGGGACCAGGCCACTAGGGAGGAGCAGAAAGCTTGGTGGATCCGCCTGATGGGAGTGGGAACTGGCCACAGAGAGAGAGGTGCATCCACTGCTGGTGATACTGTTCAACGCAGAAAAATACAATGCAGAATACCCCACCTTCTCCTGTTAGCTGAACCCAGCAAGAAAGCTGAGGAAACAAAATGGGCAAAATTCAGCCCCAGTGATTTAAAGTAGACCACAGGAAGGGTGAAAAATGGTTTTGAAAATAAGCTCATGATCAGCATATATGAATATATAAGCACTTGTCTGTATGCATATAATATATATGTATAAATATGCAGTTATATGCATTTTTAAAATTTTGATAACAGGGGATGTTTCTAAATAGAATGAAAGACTTGGATAGAATCTTCAGGGTACCTCTTTGCTCATAAGCTTTGCTTTTACCCTTAGTAGTACGAGAGCAGAGTAATGAAAATATATCCAGGCATCATGGCAGAAAACGATGATAGATCTCAAATCTGAGAGTATTAGGACCTTCAAATTCAGTCTAAACAAAGGCTCTACCAATTACCATAGCCCAGGTAGTTAACAAAAGCAAGTTGGCAAAATAAAAGCAAAGTTGGGTTTTTTTGGGAAATGATTTAGTCCTCTATATCTATTTGTAAAATTATATTGTCTTCTTGTTAAAAACTGAGATTCTGGGAATTAGGACACTTAATCAAAGTCATTAGCTTCAGCTCCACTCAAGCCCAATGCACACCTTTCACTGTACCAGGCCCCTGATCTGTGGGGAATCCACTCTGGAGAGTAAGGGCAGGGCTGCTTCAGATTTACCACATGCACAGGAATAGAGAGCTCATGTTTCAAAGACCCCATCCGTGGTCTAATGCTGTGCTGTTGCCATCTTGGAACACTTTCCGTTTATATCTTTGAACTCTTTTTTGAAATGGAGCCTGATAGGACAGTGGAGCGTACATGAGCTGAAGAGACATGCACAATATGCATAGCCTCTACCATTTCTTGCTTGCACATTTGCATATAATATAAATGATGCCTCATGAGCATAGAATCCCAGGGGACCCACAGTAGATGGTAGGCCAGCAAGATTCAGAGAATGTGGTGTTACAGCTGTGGCTGAAGAAGCAGGGGCCCTGGGCTCTAAGATGCCACCCTTGGCCATGTGAACCAAAGTGTGTTTTGAACACAAAAAAAAAGGCGATGTTCTGGTTGACCAAGAAGCAAGGATGACCCAGGAACCCTATCATATTCTTTCTTACTCATGTTACTTCCCTACATTAGCTAAACACCTACACTGAAGGTGATGACATAAAAGAAAAAGAAACTCCTCCCTCCCTTATTGATAAGCTGAAGGTAGAAACTATCTGTAGAATGTGAGCATATCAAGAAGTGGAATAAAAACTTTTAAGCTGTTTTTTTGGTATTGATTCCACTGTTTTGGTAAGACAGTATAACATACACATGTACAAGATAGAAAATACGAATCATGCAATGTTGGTGGTTCTGTGTGTTCTCATATTTGTATTTAAAACAGGCACTGTGGGGTGCCTGGGTGGCTCAGTGGTTAAGCCTCTGCCTTCAGCTTGGGTCATGATCTCAGGGTCCTGGGATCGAGCCCCACATCGGGCTCTCTGCTTGGCAGGAAGTCTGCTTCCCCCTTCTCTCTCTGCCTGCCTCTCTGCCTACTTGTGATCTCTCTCTCTGTCAAATAGATAAATAAAATTTTTTAAAAAGTAAAAAAATAAAAAAAATTAAATAGGCATTACAAATGTATAGATAAATAGCAAAAATAATGCTAATGATTCTTTCTTTTTACTTAGAACAACATTAAACAGTGGAATAAAAAAAAACACAAGTCAAAAGACAACAGAAACTATATATTTTAGTATCTTGAATCACATTTTTTTTCTATTTTTTGAAGAGGGGCTCTGCACTTTCATTTTGCAGTTGGCCCCACAAATTATGTAGCTGTTCTTGAGAAGAGAGCAGTGCTAATATTATAGAAGCACATGGAATTTGCTTATTTCAGCGGTTTTCAACCTTTAGTATGAGTCAGAATCACCTGACTCACTTTTTAAAGAAATCCTTGGGTTCAAACTCAAAGATTCAGATTCAGTTGGTCCAGCATGGGGTGCAACATTATTTTTTTAAGTTCCATGGCTAATTCTAATGTACACTAAGTATTGAGTACCACTGATATATTCATGCTTGCAAAACCCCTAATCACATATAATGGATAACCTCAACTCAATACAAGGTTATATATTATTTTAATAGCAGCTTTCTAGAGATAGTGTTTCAAACAAAACAGGAAAATCATGGTTTTCAGATACACTGACAGGTCAGAGATGGGACACTGAGGACCTTGGAATCTCTCCATTTTCAAATAACCTGTTACAACTAGGCATAGAATAGTTTCTGCCTGGTTCTTTAAGCAAAACAAAATCTGAAGAGAACGTTCAGGAATGTACTATTAAACAATGCAGTATCTTGCTGATGTATCACCTTAGTCATAGAGAAAATCAGTTCTGTTGTTTTTGTTTTCTAATTAAATAAATCCTGTATAGAAAGCTTCTGTTGACAAAAGTCTTAAGTATTTTCAATAGTATTTAGATTTCACAGTTGGCAGAAGGGATTGTATTTGTGTGCTTGTCTGTATATGTCCACACCCTGTCTCTAGAGCTTCTTAACAAGGATATTGTTGTTATCCTCCCCCTCCTTTTTTTTTCCTCCCAGAGGATAAGAAGTTAATGTGATAAGCCTGTGTTAGGAATTGAAGAGATACTCATGGGTGAGCATAAGAGTAACACTTTCACAAAAATGCAGCAAATTCTTGAAGTCTGTTTTGAAAACAATTAAAATATTTTCACTCTTCTCAATAACATTGACCCCCTAAAATTTGCATCTAACCCTATGGATAGCATAAACTTAAGAAAGTGATTACTCTTTATTGCAAAGTAGGGGTTTCATTGAAGTTATTTTTTAAAAATGTTTTCAAAACTTAATTTCACTAAATATCTCTCCTATACAGAAGTTAATAAGAAATACAAAAAATAGATGTTCCACAGGCAAACACGTGTGGGGAACACGGAAATGGAGTCCTATTTGGTTTTGGTTGGCTTTTCTATGAGGGCTTTTCATAACCTGTAACATGCAAATATTTTACATCTCTAAGATACTCTTGGAACAAATACTAGAAATATATATATATATTTTTTTCTTTTCAGGCATTATTTCTCACTGAAGTAAAAGTGGTTAATTCACTGGACAATGTATCTTGAATATCTTGTATTTTCAATATGCCTGCTACCAGAACTATGGTGTCATCCGTTTGGGATTCAGTGGGTAAGTCAGGTTTGTACAACTATCTTCAGTTCAGGGGTGATGATGGAGAAAGCTCTTTTTGGGCTTCAGGTTTAAGGTCTATTCTCTTTCTCTACCCTATTTTTATTAGATCATTACACTGAATATTCGATTCCTAGCTTGACAATAAGTGTTACTACACCTTAGTTCCTTCTTGTCTTGTCCAGACAACCTAGTGAATGGAGGTTAGGAAAGAATATTCAGTGTGTTCTACTGTGTGGTTTTAAGGAATATTTTAGCTACCATAAGCCTAACTAAATTGATTTTCTAGGAAGTAGTTTTTTGAAGTTTTTAAAGACATTCTAGATCTTTTGATAAAAATGCCTTGAGATTACTTAGTGAAATCAACACTTTTATAACTTTTGCTTTTAATTTCTTAAAATAGTGTATGTGCTTTACAAAAGATTTTAAAATGCAGACATGCTTAGTTGACACTGAAAATCCTCTGTAATTACAATATCTATGGATGACAAGTGAGTACAAACACTTCCAGAGAGTTTGCTATAATTATATACATTAGCTTTGTGTATGTGTATGTAGGTAAAATTAATCACATAAATAATCTTAATTGCTGTTATTTTGGTATATGTAAACTTCATTTTTTTAAACTGAGTTTTACATTTTTTTTTTAAAGATTTTATTTGTTTATTTGACAGACAGAGATCACAAACAGGCAGAGAGAGAAGGGGCAGCAGGATACCCGCTGAGCAGAGAGCCCCATGCGGGGCTCAATCCCAAAACCCTGGGATCATGACCTGAGCCGAAGACAGAGGCTTTAACCCACTGAGCCACCCAGGCACCCTGAAACTGAGTTTTACATATTTTTTATTATGTTATGTTAGTCATCATACAGTACATCATTAGTTTTTGATGTAATGTTCCAAGATTCATTGTTTACATATAATACCCAGTGCTCCATGCAATACGCCCTCCTGAAGATTTCCCTTTCACATCAATAGGTTTCCTATATCTGTAATTTATTTTAATACTGAAATTATTTTCCCCATATTATGTACCTTTTCATTATATCCACCAAACCTCACTTCAATAGAAGGTCTAATGGAATAACAAATATGCTTAAATATTTAAAACATACAAAGCTTCTTTGTTTGATTCATGCATTTCTGATCTTTACTTATGAAAAAAATTGTTTATTCACAAATTTAAAAGAAATGACAAGAAGATATAAACACATAAGTGTTAATATCTATATATAAATATAATCCGTGTCTTAATAAATGTATACTTTGTAGATAGATAATGTATTTAATGTACTTAATTTAATAGTCTTCTTTTTAAATTTACTATACCCTAGGAATATAATCCCCAGAAGCATTTATCCCTGTACCGGCACAGAAGCTAACATGCTAAGGAATAGAGCAAATTTATTGCTGCACAATAAACCAGATAAAGCCCTGTTTTAGCGCAATGAGTCAGCTAAAAACCAGCACTGTTCATGTAGCTGTCAGGAGGGACCTCCCGAGTGCACAGCCACAGCAACTGAACAGAGCCTAACAAAGAGACCACAGAGGATTGTATGAGTCAGAATTCACAACCAGAATTCCTTATCAGCAGAAAACCCTACATGGCTAGCCAGGTAATTTAAAGAACTGGTGTCAAGTAAGGTGTCAGCAGGGCCATATGTAGGGAAATAAAGAATCCAAGAATGCTTAGCAAGGAAAAGTACCCAAGGCCAATAAAAAATACTGTGTACTTTAACAACTGATAAATCGTAATGTTGAATATAACCCAGAAGAAAAAAATATAATTTGTTGCTTTAAAATGGAATGTACAGAATGATAAGTTTGGTATATAGAAACTTAAAAGGCTTATTGAATTGAATTAAGTTTTTGCCTCCTTAAAAGTGTAACCCAATAAGGATCATTTATTTCTCAAAACATAGCACCTCCCGCACACAATAGGTAAAAACTGGAGATGTATAGAGGACAGTGCATGAATGCTTCCAACTCAAAAAAATTTGGGGTCAAAGTTCAAAATGAAAATAAGTAGGTAGTCCTCCACTATATCCCTTCTGAGATTACACTGGACAACTTTGCTCTATTTACCTTGACTGAAGTTCTTAAAGATGATCCCTATCGATTAAGGAATTCATTTTGAATTAAATGCTCACACTGTCATACAGGAGAGAAGAACGTCTACAGACAATGAAGCTACAGCAATAAATCAGCTTTCAATCTTGGACTCAGAACCTGTGTGCTCTCTTTGCTCTTTCTAAGTAAAATTGATGTCCTTGAAAATAGACATGAATTCTGAATTATGACTCTTGAAACAACTAATAAAATAAGGTGACTTTTGTCTTGAAGAAACTTGTCTGTTATTGTTTGTATTATGAACATTTCAAAACCCACAAACTATATGCTAAGCAATGAATATGATGCCACATTTTACAGGAACATAGGGACAATACATTTTCTTTTCTTTTTCCATTATTTTCTTAGTGTATTCTTATGACATAGTGTTGTTTCATACTTATTAAGTCATGCACATTTTTGAAAGGAATGTCAAAATGATACAGAGGAATATTAAGCATTTTTGAGAATTTGAATTAGTAATTTGCAGTATCTAGTATGGTGCATTTATATTAATAGGAGATCAAAACACAGTTTGTCAGTTTAATTCAACAAATATGTATCTAAACTCCTACAATACGCCAGATGATGTGTAAGGTTAGGGAGGCAACAATGAGCATGACATAGTTACTTTCCTGGATGAGTTAGGACAGGAAAACCCAAGGGTGGGTACAATAATAAAGAAAACATGATAATTTCTTGTAAGAAGGAAAACTAGACAGAGACCTAACCTGACCTATAATCAGGTATCTTCTCTGTGTCTGGAGAACACATGTTTTCACTCAAGCCTAACATTTACCACCTTTTAAAACTTACATATCTACCTCGTGTGCATGTTTGCCATCTTGCTTCAGACCCTTCTCATTACGGTGTCTAACACCCTCAATGCTTTTCCTTCCATTTTTTGGGAGTCTTAAGTGTTGCTTCTGTTCTCAGGAGGCAGTCAGGTCTATTGGTAATTTAACTTGAGTCTCAGAGCTCCAGGAGATCCAGGGCTCACCTCTTTCCATCCCCCATGTTCCGCATGTAGCAGCATCAGAGGCCCTAAAACCTTAAGTTTTCCATACTTTTCTGGGGTCACACAAGTTTGAGGGCAAAACAAAGATTAAGTACTTTAAATCTCAGCTCAGACTTCTGGGAACTATTAATTTAGTGCCAAGTGGAGGGATGACTAATAAGAACACAGTCCCAGAGGTAAAAGGTAAGACTTTAAGGACTGAATTTGGAAAGTATTCAATGTTAACAGTTTCAGACATTTAGAGTCAAACCTCCAATACACAATGACCATTCCCATCAATAGATAAAAGGCTGTGGGATACCTTTTTCCTCCTTCTCCTTTGTTCCCATTTTCACTTTTGATATTCTATCTCTTAGTATGGTTTTGCTAGAAACAAGCTGGAATAACTCCTGCTGGACTTCATTTCCAGCTTTTAAGTACTGGCTATAGGGCAGGCGATACTTCAAAGGAAGTGTGTCTGTAGAGATATCAATCAACCCAAGCAAATAGACTCACTCCACAGAGAGAGGAAATCTTCGTATCAGGAGTGCTCAGCTAAAGAGAGAACAAGTGGGTCTGCAGCTGAAAACCCTCATCTGCATTAGTTTTATTTAACTATTTGAGAGTTGAAAAGGGAATAAGTGAAACTTGCATCTCAACTGTAAGGATTGAATAAGCCTGACTGAAGTGTTCAAGAACAGATGTACGTCTAAGTGATCTGGGAGCAGAGAGATGACTCTCTGTTCGAAGCCTATGCCTTCTACCTAAGTGCTCTGTGAAGCAATGTCAAATTGTGTTAGGGCAACAGATCATACCCTGGGGTGCTAAGAATCGATGGGCAGAATTCACAACAAACTTAAAGTTCTAGGGTGGTTTGTATTTTAAAAATTGTTTTGTTTTTCTTTTTCACTAACATCTAGGTAAAGTTCACATTTGCTTCAATTATGAACGTTGACAACAACCCACCACAGTGTTAACAATCTCTGTTAATTTCCACCAGCCACAATCACAGATATTTCCAAAGCATGTTGCAAGTATCTTGAATTATTCTGGGGTAATTGCAGGAGTAAATTAGACCCTCAATGAGATCTTGTTATTTAATAAGTTAATAAAGAAGCAAGGATATGAACATATTAACTTTATTAAAATATAATAATAACTAAATCTTGGTTTCCTTCCCATCTGTATTAGGCTTTATGCATTTCAAAAAACATTACTATGAATCCGAGAAGCAGACTAGCAGAACACTGCTCTAATGGTCAAAACACACATTCTTGTGCATTATGTTTCAAACCTAGTTATACAAATTAAGCACTTGCATGAGACATTCTGGGACCTCAGGAATGTGGGTGAGTCCACTGACAAGCCCATTTATAGAAGCAGATGTTGTTGTTGACTTACCCATGAGGACAGCTATGTGTATACAACACAGCGTATACATTTAGTTAGCAAACCCGAATATGATTCAGGAAGTTCCTCCACTTAACTGGGGAAGACACTGAAACTAGAGAGATAAGCAATTTGTCCAAAGTCATTGTCTTAATCAGCTTGGGCTATCATAAGAAAATTCCATAGACTGGGTGGTTTAAACAACAAAAAGTTATTCTCACAGTTCTGAGGCTAGAAGTCTGAGATCAAGTTGGCAACATGATGAATTTCTGGTGAAAGCTCCCTTTCAGTCTTCTGAATGGAAACCTCTTTGTGTCCTCACATGGGAATGGGAGAGAGAGGGAGAGAGAGGAGGGACAGAGCTTGAGCTCTGATCTGTATTCCTCTTGCATAAAGATACTAAGGGCATCTGAGTGGTGCAGTCAGTTGTGTCCAACTTGTGGTTTTGGTTCAGGTCATGATCTCAGGGTCATGAGATCAAGCCCAGAGTGGGGCTCCACATTCAACAGAAAGTCTGCTTAAGATTCTTACTCCCTCTATCTTTCCCCCTCCCTCCCTTATTCCTTCCCTGAAGTGCATGCTCTCTCTCTCTTTCTCTCTCTCTCTAATAAATAAATAAATCTTTAAGAAAATACTAATTATATTGGATTAAGGCTTACCCTTATAATCTTATTTAACCTTAATTACTTTTTAAAGATCCTTTCTCCAAATATAGTCATACTGGCAGCTAAGGCTTCAACACATGAATTGTTGCTGGGGGTAGGGAGGGGCATAATTCTGTCCATAGCATCATAAAATAGTAAGTGGAGTTTCCAGAACAAGTTTAAGTCCCATGGAATCCAGAACTCATAGCTTTTAGTGCTCCAGCAGATACTATTCTAGGACCAGAGTCAAGGGGGTTTTAGGCAACTATAATCCCAGTGGAAGTTGAAGTGCTAAGTACATAAAATCGAGGGGGGCAGGGGCCACAAACTCCCTTTAATGACAGGTTGTCCCATAGCCCTGCACCACATAATATGGCTGATTCTGAGGTTGTCATTCAGTTCAGATTTGCCCCCCACTCCTGGGAACATCTGACAGTATTTGAAGACATATTTGGTTGTCACAATTTGAAAGGATAGTGTGACGGGCATCTACTGGGTAGAGATTGCTGACCTATATCCGACAATGCACAGGGCAGTCCCCCACACAGAGGATTATATAACCTAAAATGTCACTTAGCGCAAAAACAGAAAACTTAGACTGTTGCCATTTACTTCACATATTTTTTTTTTTTCCCCCAGAAGTGAGTCATATTTTGAATATTACCTGCTGGTAGTGGAGTTGATTGATCAGAACGGCCTCAGCACATGGAGTCAGGCTATACCTGTATACAGCGTATGGGACTCCACATTAGAGCCCCCGAGTGAAGGACATGCTAGTACAAAATGACAACGTGAGAACAATTAGCTATTCTGCCTCTTTTCTTTGCTGAAATTACCTCCTAGGATTATAAGAAAAACTAACTTCTGCAATATAAATAATGTTACCATCTTTCCCATCTCAAATATAGAAGGAGGAAACCTATAGTCACAAAACACAAACTTTCAAAAGCTACTGGAATCAAATTATGATTATAATTTTTTTCCAATGACAGCCATTATGGCTGTGTGAATCAAGAGCCAAGGAATCCTGTTGCTACCACAAGACATATCTATGTGTGCCTGATGAATCATACATTCACATTTCTTTCTTTATAATTGAGTTATATCTTCAATCACAAAAAAATGATAATTGAATAATGAGCCAATTATTATTTGCTTATTTGAGTGAATATACCGAACTAAGATTAGTATGCTACAATATTCATGTACATTAATAATTAAACATCTAGTCAAAGTGCTAGATCATTCACATCTGCAGAGTCTGAGCTTATAATACAATTTCAAAAAGCATATAGACAGCCCTTCAACTTATTTTACCTTTTCTAAGAAACAGAGTCTTAAAAAAAGGTATAAGCACTAATGCTTTACCGGGTGGTACAGTTTTTCGAGGTTTGTGTGAGTGAAGAAAATACTGAAGCCGAGAAGGTGACTCATTGCCAGAGTAGCCACAACTTCAGCACAAACTGCAAGGTCATTGTGGGAGGCTAGAGAATTTTTATTCCAGTAACCCCACAACCTGTTTCTTATTTCCCATTAGTCAAAATTTGCCACATGGATATTTATGGAATTTTCAGTTTGACTCAACTGACCTGTTTGGTGGTTACTGGGCAGACACCACTACACCAGAATGATGGAAGTGGGAGATACCGTGGACTCCCTGATATTGGCCTCTGGAAGAACAGTGCTGAGAACAAGGGGTCCAGAGCAGTGGTTGAGGTGGCCGAACAGTCACATGTCTGGGACCGAGATGGAGCTGAGAAAATCAGAGGAAGCTCATTTATATAATCATATAAGAAGTTAAGATTTTGAAGTTGGCTCTCTTGTGGTGTATTTTTGTTGTGTTTGCACATGTATTGTTTCTAACACTGTGGAGGTTAGTGGCTGCCCCCGAGAAAGGGACACTGGCAATGTCACCCATCTTTAACCTTGCTGAGCCTTCTGAATATAAAGGGTTGACAGGTATAGTCTGCCTTAAAGAGTATTTCAGTCGAGTTGAAGAGAGCAAAAAAAAAATTTTTAAGCAATAATTGGCCAAAGAGTGCAGACTACTGAAATGGTAACAGAAAGGATAAGTGCCAAAGGATTATAGATGTGATAGGAGATGAATTCAAATGTGTTAGCTAAATCCTTTCAGCAAGCAAGCTATTTTCAGGAATGTGAGGCAACTAATATGCCATTAGGTTGCCTACAAGGAAAATACTTTTCCAGAAATCTGAAAAAGCTGAAGCCTACCAGATGGAGAAAAACCAAAACACCCAACAAATGGGGCACAGATTTTCTCATAAAAACAAATATGCTAAATGTGAATAGATTATTTTTATAGGCACTCTATCTCTCCACCTAACAAATGAGAAAAAAAAAAGGCCAAATCTTTACATTAGGGTGAGTTTAGATTAACAATTTTTTGATATCTTTAATACTGTTACTATCTGGCTATATCTTGGTAAAACAAATCTCAATGTTTGGCATTTTGTAGAAAGAACAGTTCATTGAAATTGCTTGAATTTTGTATCCTTGTGGACATTTAACATAATTTCAGGCACAACTCCCTGTTTAAAAAAAAAAAAATGAAGTAGCTTATAATGTATTATGTTAATTGGGTAGATGTAAGATGTTGATCTAAATAATTATATTTTCCCAGCTCAACATTCAATCGCACATGCATGTGGGCTAGCACGTGTGAGTGTACACATGTGTTCACACTAAGGCACCATGAATGTATAAATTAATGCCTGAATGTAACTTTATTGAATAAATATGTATATGTGTGTGTATATATATATACACATATACATATATATATGCCTCTGTTCCATATTATATATATAAATACACATATAAGTATGTATATATATATGTATGTTTTTATATAAACAAAGTAACTTTGAAGTTATAGGAAATTTTGTTTCCTGAATTAAGAATGTCTAACTCCTAAAATCAGAGACTGTTCCTAATTATTTTATAAATTCTGATTTGTAAATTCATAGTTTGAATTTTTTCTAATTTCCCTTTTACATGGATAAAATAAACTCTGCAAAACTTCTTTTACATGGTGTTATTTTTTACTAACATATTTACTACATAAAATCATGCCGATAATATGCTAAATGAACAAAATGACTTTTTGTGAGTCTAAACAATAGCAATGGGGTTCTTTTTTGCATAACTGGCATCTAGGAATATTCCTGCTATTGGTTAGAGAACAACAACTATTCAGAAATTCTTTTTGGGACTGTTGCTCAGCATTCCCACACTTTCTAAGATGAATCCATTAAAAGCTAAAATGTACATTTGACACTTCATTAAAAATAGCTCCAGCAGAGAGAACATCAAGACTATGATTCACTTCCAGAAATAAAGGTTTTCTGTGAAAGCATGTAACAACAACAAAAAATTGAAAAATTTCTATAACAAAAAAATAACTATGTATGTTATATGATTGATTTTATTCAATTATTATTCAAAATATAGTTTTTAACCTGATATTTGTTAATATACAAGTATATCCATGAAATGAAACAAAAAAATGTAATTAATAGTTGCGTCAGGGGTTTTTACCTTTATTGATAAAAAATGGAAATCTAGTTGATGATAACAAAAAAAATAAACAATGATTACAATTAAGACATCATGATAACTTCCAACACTCTGGGAAATCTTTTTGTCCAAATGCAAGTGATTTCTAAAATATGTTGTAATCCATAAAAATTCATGAAGAAAATCTTTCATTCAGTGATATTTGTGCTGAAGAAACACCAAACCCACACGAGTTGAAGGACAATTTATAAAATAATTGGCTTATACTTTTCAAAAGTGTCACTACCATGAAAGTGAAAGAGAGAAAGAAGCTTTTCAGGACAAAACATGAGAATGAGACATGAGAGCTTTACACGAAGGGTGACTGAATTAGATCTTTTGCTAAAACACATTATTGTGGAATTGTGCCTGAGGATTAGGCGATAATATATCGTGTTAATTTTCTAATTTCTAATGAGAGCTTTACACGAAGGGTGACTGAATTAGATCTTTTGCTAAAACACATTATTGTGGAATTGTGCCTGAGGATTAGGCGATAATATATCGTGTTAATTTTCTAATTTTCTGATGTCGAAGACTATACTAATAAAACATCCTTGTTTATAGGAAATACACACTAAAATATTTTGGGATCATGGGGCATTGAAGTGACAATTTTCTTTAATTTGGTTTATTAAAACAAACAAACAAAAAAACCCCTCTATCTTTGTACTATACCTCACCTATTTTGTAAGTTTGTGATTTTCTTTAATTAAAAAAAAAGAACAAGCATAAAATTATATAGGCATATTTAAGAACTTGAAAAATGCAGCAGGTTGGAGTAACCCAGTTCATAAGCAAAAAATAAGTGATATATGCATTTTAAATAGTTTCAAAATGGTGCTTGTAGAAGCAATTCCACAGTTGAGGACTTAATTCAGTTGATACTAAAAGTTCCAATATCTTAGGAATAGAAAGAAACTTTCACAGTCTGAGAAAGGACGTGTATAGAAACATATGACTAGATTCATAATTACTTACAAAACACTAAATGCTTTATCCCTATTATGTGGAACAATCTAAGGATGTCTGCATTTACCATTTCTGTTCAATAATGCATCAGAAGTTCTAGAAAATGCAATAGGTTAAAAAAAAGTTATTGAGAGTTAAAAAGAAGTAAAACTGATTTTATTTACAAAAGACATGATCTTCTACATAGAAATTTTAAGGAATCCAAGATAAAAATATTATAATTAATATATTAGAGAGGTAATAAGATATAAGGTATATATTTAAAAACTTAATTACAGAATAGACAAAATAAATTGTGTCTCTATATGTTACCAATAATAATCTGGAAAAAAAATTAAGAAATCAATTTTATTTATGAAACTATCAAATACTAAGAATAAATTTAGCGAACAAAATCCTAGGTTTATATACTGAAAGCTCATAGTAGTAATGAATAGTTAAACATAATATGCTGTATCCATACAATGTAACACTATTCAGCAATAAAAAGAATTGAAATACTTACCCAGATACATAGCCCAAATGTCCATCTGCTGATGAATGGATAAAGAAGATGTGATAATATATATATAATATAAACATATATGATAAAATATATTACATATAATGAAATGAAATATATAATATGGAATATATGATAATATATAATACATTAATATATAATATATAACTATATATAATAAAATGTTACTCACCCATAAAAAAATGGAATCTTGCCATTTACAACAATGTAGATGGAACTAGAGTATATTATGCTAAGTGAAATAAGTCAGTCAGAGAAAGAAAAGTACTGTGCTATCTCATCTATATGTGGAATTTAAGACAAAACAAATGAACATATGGGAAGGGGGGAAAGAAAAGAAAAGGAGAGAGAAAAACAGGCCATAAGAGACTCTCAACAAGAGAAAACAAACTGAAGGTTGACGGAGGGAGGTGGGTGGGGGACAGGGTTGATAAATGATGGGTATTAAGGTGGGCACTTGTGATGAGCACTGGGTATATGTAAGTGATGAATCACTGAATTCTACTCCAGAAACCAATATTTCACTCCATGTTCACTAAAATTTAAATTAAAAATAAAAAAGAAGGAATCACACGTGAATATGAGAAAAGAGGTAAGGTATGGGTCGATATTCCCTTTTTACTATTTTTGCAAATGAACGCAAAATTTTTTCATCAGCATTTGTTGAAAAGACAACTCTCTACTGAATTTTCAGGACACATTTGTTAAAAATCAGTTGGCTGTATTCATGTGGGTCTATTACTTGGCTCTATTCTGTGTCACGGATCTACGTGTCTCTCATTTTGCCAATACCAAACTTTCTTGATTATTGTAGCTTTGCAATTAGCCTTAAAATCATGCAGGGTAAGTTCTCCAAAGTTCTTATTTTTCAATATTGTTTTTGTGATTCTAGCCTAGTTATATTTCTTTTTTTTCATAATTTTTAATTATGTTATGTTAGTCACCATATAGTACATCATTAGTTTTTGATGTAGTTGTTCCATGATTCATTGTTTGTGTATAATACTAGTGCTCCATGCAATATGTGCTGTCCTTAATACCCATCACTGGGCTCACCCATTCCCCCATCCCCCTCCCCTCTAAAACCCTCAGTTTAATTCCCATAGTCCATAGTCTCTCATGGTTCATCTCTCCCTCTGATTCCCCCCCTTCATTTTCCATTCCTTCTCTTAATGTCCTCCATGCTATTCCTTATGTTCCACAAATAAGTGAAACCATATGGTAATTGTCTTTCTCTGTTTGGCTTATTGCACTTAGCACAATCTCCTCCAGGTTCATCCATGTTTATGCAAAAGTTGGGTAGTCATCCTTTCTGGTGGCTGAGTAATATTCCATTGTATATATCTTCTTTATCCATTTGTCGAAGGGCATCTTGGCTCCTTCCACAGTTGACTGTTTCCTTTGCTGTGAAGAAGATTTTATCTTGATGATGTCTCAAAAGTTCATTTTTGCTTTTGTTTCCCTTACCTTTGGAGACGTGTCTTGAAAGAAGTTGCTATGGTCAATATCAAAAAGTTTACTGCCTATGTTCTCCTCTAGGATTTTGATGGATTCTTGTCTCACATTGAGGTCTTTCATCCATTTAGAGTTTATCTTTGTGTATGATGTAAGAGGGTGGTCGAGTTTCATTCTTTTGTCTATAGCTATCCAATTTTCCCAGCACCATTTATTGAAGAGACTGTCTTTTTTTTTTCCATTGGGTATTTTCTTTGTTGAAGATTAGTTGACCACAATGAGTGTCCATATTTGGGCTCTCTATTCTGTTCCACTGATCTATGTGTCTGTTTTTGTGCCAGTACCATGCTGTCTTGGTGGTCACAACTTTGTAATATAGCTTGAAATCAGGCAATGTGATGCCCCCAGCTTTGTTTTTCTTTTTCAACATTTCCTTTGCAATTCAGGGGCTTTTCTGGTTCCATACAGATTTTAGGATTGTTTGTTCCAGCACTTTAAAAAATGCTGTTGGTATTTTGAGCAGGATGGTGTTGAAAATATAAACTGCCCTGAGCAGCACATTTTAACAATGTTTATTCTTTTGATCCATAAGCATGGGATGTTTTTCCATTCTTTTGTGTCTTCTTCAATTTCCTTCATAATTGTTCCATAGTTTCTAGGGTATATATCCTTGACCTCTTTGGCTAGTTTTATTCCAAGGTATCTTAAGGTTTTTGGTGCTATTGTAAAGTGAATTGATTCCCTGCTTTCTCTTTCTACAGTTACCTTGTTATTCTATAGGAAAACAACTGATTTCTCTGCATTGATTTTCTATCCTGCTGCATTACTGAATTGCTGTATGAGTTCTAATAATTTGGGGGTGGAGTATTTTGGGTTTTCCACATAAAGTATCATGTCGTCTATGAACAGAGTTTGAGTTTTTCTTTGCCAATTTGTAATATGTTTTATTTATTTTTGTTGTCTGATTGCTATTGCGAGGACTTCCAGTACTATGTTGAACAATAGTGGCAAGAGAGGGCATCCTTGTTGTGTTCCTGATCTTAAGGGAAAGGTTCTCAGCTTTTCTCCATTGAAAATGATATTTGCTGTGGTCTTTGATAGATGGTTTTTATGAAATTGAGGAATGTTCCCTCTATCCATACACTCTGAAGAGTTTTAATCACGAAAGGATGCTGTATTTTGTCATATTTTTATTTCTGCATCAATTGTGAGGACTATGTAGTTTTTGTCTCATCTCTTATTTATATTTTCTATCACATTGATTGATTTGTGAATGTTGAACCACCCTTGCATCCCAGGGATAAATCCCACCTGGTCATGATGGATAATCCTTTTA
This sequence comes from Martes martes, assembly GCF_963455335.1. Classification (NCBI taxonomy): domain Eukaryota; kingdom Metazoa; phylum Chordata; class Mammalia; order Carnivora; family Mustelidae; genus Martes; species Martes martes. Next base: position 60,246,293 of record NC_137902.1, read on the forward strand.
ATGTACTGTGGATCATATTAGTTAGGGCCTTGTTGAGAATTTTGGCATCCATATTCATCAGGGATATTGGTCTACAATTTTCCTTTTTCATGGGATCTTTGCCTGGTTTGGGGATCAAGGTAATGCTGGCCTCAGAGAATGAGTTTGGAAGTTTCCTTCTGTTTCTATTTTTTGAAACAGTTTCAGGAGAATAGGTATTATTTCTTTTTGAATGTTTGGTTGAATTCCCCAGGGAATCCATCTGGTTCTGGACTCTTGTTTTTTAGGAGGTGTTTTTTTTTTTTTTTTTTTTTTTTTTTTTTTATCACTGCTTCAATCTTGTTACTGGTTATTGGTTTATTTGGGTTGTCAGTTTCTTCCTGTTTCAGTCTTAGCAGTTTATAGGTTTCTAAGAAGGCATCCATTTCTACCAGGTTGCTTAATTTTTGGCACATAGTTGTTGATAATAATTTCTAATAATTGTTTCTATGTCCTTGATGTTACTTGTGATTTCTCCCCTTTCAATCATAATTTTATTAATGTGGGTCCCTTCTCTTTTCTTGGATAAGTCTGGGCAGTGGTTTATCGATCTTATTAATTCTTCCAGAGAACCAGTTTCTAGTTTCCTTGATTTGCTCTACTGTATTTCTGGTTTCTAATTCATTGCTCTGTGCTCTAATCTTAATTATTTCCCTCCTCATGCATGGGTTCTGTTTAATTTGTTGTTGATTTTCTAGTCCTTTAAGGTATAAAGATGGTTTGTGTATTTGGGAGTTTTCTCTTTTTTTGAATGAAACTGGAATGACTATGTATTTTCCCCTTAGGAACTCCTTTGCAGTAATCCATAGGTTATGGACCAATGTGTTCTTATTCTCATTGGTTTCCATGAATTGTTTAAGTTATTCTTTGATTTCCTGGTTAACCTAAACATTCTTAAAGAGAATGGTCTTAACTTCCAAGTGTTTGAATTTCTTCCATTTTTTTTTTCTCCTTCTTGAGTTCCAGTTTCAAAGCATTATGATCTGAGAATATGCAGGGAATAATCTCAATCTTTTGGTATCAGTTGAGCCCTGATGTGTGACCCAATATGTGGTCTATCCTGGAGAAAGTTCCATGTGTGCTCGAGAAGAATGAGTATTCTGTTGTTTTAGGATAGAATGTTCTGTATATTACTGTGAGGTCAATCTGGTCCATTGCACCCTTCAAAGCTCCTGTTTCTTTGTTGATTTCCTGCTTAAATGATCTGTCTGTTGCTGAGAGTGGAGTGTTGAGATCTCCTACTATTAGTGTAATATTATCAATATGTCTCTTTATTTTGGTTAACAGTTGGCATATGTAGTTGGCTGCTCCCATGTTGGAGGAATAGATATTTACAACTGTTAGATCCTCTTGTTGGATAGACCATTTTAGCATTATATACTGTCCTGTATCTCTAACTACAGTCTTTAGCTTAAAATCTAACTTGTCTGATGTGAGACTGGCTACCCCAGCTTTCTTTTGAGGTCCATCGGCAAGAAAGATGATTCTCCACCCCTTCACTTTCAGTCTGAATGTAACTTTAGGTTCAAAATGAGTCCCTTGTAGACAGCATATGGGTCGTGTCTTTTTGGACCCATGGATGGGTCCTCTCTTTTTATCTGATCTGTGACCTTGTGCTGTTTCATGAGAGCATTTAGGAAATTCACATTGAGAGTGATTATTGAAAGATATGATTTATTGTCATCATGTTGCCTGTGAAGTCCTTGTTTTTAAAGATTGTCTCTGTAAATTTCTGATCTATATCACTCTTGGGATCTTTCTCCTTTTATGGAAACCACCCCCCCCTTTATATTTCTTGCAGGGCTGGCTTGGTGGTCACATATTATTTCAGTTTCTTCCAGTCTTGGAAACTCCTTGTCTCTCCATCTATTCTGAATGATAGCCTTGCTGGATAAAGTATCCTTGAAAGTATGTTCTTCTCATTTAGTACCTTGAATATGTCTTGCCAGCCCTTTCTGGCTTGCCAGGTCTCTGTGGAAAGGTCTGGTGTTATTCTTATGCTCTTCCCTCTGTACATAAGAAATCTCCTCCCCCTTGCCACTTTTGAGATTGTTTCCTTGGATCTAAGATTTGTAAACTGTACTATTATATCGCGGTGTCAGTCAGTTCTCATTGATCTTGGGACAGGTCCTCTCTGCCTCTTGGACATGAATGCTTGATCCTTCCCCAGATTAGGGAAGTTCTCAACTACGATTTACTCAAATACATCTTCTAGAACTCTCTCTCTCCACCCCCTCAGGGACCAATAATTCTGATATTGGAATATTTCATTGAATCACTAATATCTCTTAGTTTGATTCCTTGGGTTTTAATTTGTTTTTCCCATGCCTCCTCAATTTCCTTCTTTCCTATCATTTTATCCTCTTTCTCACTAGTTCGTTCTTCTGCCACATTTACCCTGGCAGTTAGAGTATCCAGTTTAGAGTGCATTTCATTTATTTCATTTTTATGTTTGGCCTGATTAGATCTTATTTAGGCCCTTAGAGATTCTATATTGCCGTTAATATTTTTCTCAAGCCTAGATATCTCCTTGATAATTGTTACTCTGAAGTCAATTTCTGATGTCTTGGTTATATCTATCCATATCCATTAGTTCTGTGGCAGTAGCCACAGTCTCTGAATCTTTCCTTTGTTGAGAGTTTCTCATCTTAGTCATTCTGTTGAGAGGTGGTTGAGGGAATGTACAGAGTCCAAATTATTGATCACACCCCAAGCAAAATGCACCCGTTATATAGGGACTTTAGTGTTGTTGGCCTGTTGTTCTTCCAGCCTGTCTTCTGGGGGAGGAGCCTGCCACAGTGTTACTCAGGCAACTCTGTTTGGGCAGAGTTACCCTGCCCCCTGGGAGTGGATGGGTTCAGTGAGAAAAAGTTTTTTGGCACTTTTGTTCTCTGGTGGTTTTCCCTGGTGGCTTTCCACATCTCCTCCAAGAGTCAGAGCAGAAGTGACCATTGCAAACCTCTGTCTCAGAATGGCAATATTGCAATTTGCTCTTCAATGAGTTCTCTGGGCCACACTGTCTCTGTTTCTGTCTTGCTGCTAAAAACCACAGCCTGCCAGGCTGTACACCCCACAGCAGTTCTCTTACCCCTTGGTCCCAGGGATGGGCACATCTCTGCCTTTTGTGCTTCTAAAACCACAGGCCACCCCCAATTCAAATGCACACCCCTAAAGTTCCAGGTTTCAAGCTGGAGGGCTGCCCTAAAGTCCTTTCCTTTCAGCTACAGGTCTGTGAGCCTATGCTCAGTCCCCAGTGCAGGAGGCTTTTGTGCTCTGGTGGAGCAGGACCCTGGAGGCTCCCTCCTCTTCCATTTATCTTCCAATATCTCCCCAGAGAATCACAGTTCCCTGCTTCATACCTTGAAACCAGCTGCCAGAGATATTCAATTTGTAGAGGTCCAGATATATATTCTTACATCTCAGACTGATTTCATGTGTATTGAGAATGGTCTGGTAGACATCCAGCTCAATTCAGGGAACTGGTTGAAATAGGGTCCCCTACTCTTCTGCCATCTTTCCTCACCTCCCTGAAGGAACCTATTTTACTTCTATATATGTTTTATACTCAGACTGTCAATATCTACAAAAAGTTGCTGGGATTTTGATTGGGATTGTGTAGAACTCTTATATTAAATTAAGAATACCTGAAATTGGAGGGGGAGACAAACCATGGGAGACTGTGGACTCTGAGAAACAAACTGAGGGTTTTGGAGGGGAGGGGGTTGGGGGGGTTGGGTGAGCCTGGTGGTGGGTATTATGGAGGGCACATATTGCATGGAGCAATGGGTATAGTGCATAAACAATGAATGCTGGAACACTGATAAGAAATGAAATAAAATAAAATGGAGAAAAAAGAATACCTGATATATTAACAATAACAAATTTTCCAATATAATTCATATACTGCTGATGAGAATGTAAAATATTGCAGCTACAGTGGAAACATTTCATCAGTTTCTTTTTAAAATATTAAACATAAAGTTCACATGTGACCCAGCAACTCAACTCCTAGGTTTATACTCAAATAAGAACTTATGTCGTACAAAATATTCTGTACATGGAAATTTATAACAATATTTTCCAAAATAGGCAAAAAAAAATGGAAACAACATAATGTCCATTAATTGAATGGATAAGTAAAATGTGTTATAATCATAAAACAGACAGTATTTAACAATGAATGAATGAAGTACTGATATATACTATAATATGGATGATCCTTGAAAATATTATGCCAAGTGAAAGAAGCGAACTAAAAGACTAGAAATTATCCAAAATTGACAAATATAGAGAGATAGAAGTAGCTTAGTGGTTGCCTAGGGCAAGACATTGAAAGTAAATTGGGAGTGACTGCTAATAGGTATAGATCTTTTTGCCATGACCAAAATGTTCTAAAATTGATTGTGGTGACTATTGAACAACTCTGACTATATTAAAAACTATTAAATTGTAAACTGTGAGTAAATTTTTAATGTGTGAATTACATCTTAATATATCTGTTTAAAAAGACCTATGTGAATGTTTATACAGCTTTATTCTTACTCATTAAAAACTGGAAGGAGGCCAGATATTCTTGAACAGGTGTGTAGATAGGCAAATGAGTGCATCCATAAAATAGAATGGAATATATTCAACAATATTGATTCAGACAATGAAATTGACCATTCTTGAAATACTTTCTGGTAAGTAAAGGAAGCTAGATTCCCAAAGCCATATATTTAAAAACTTTATTTATATGGCATTCTATAAAAGGCACAACTATTGAAACAGTAAAAAGATCACTAGTTGTTAGGCATTTGAGAAGGGGAGAAGTATTTTGTAAATGATGACACATAGTGGCTCCTTGGTGGCTCACTCAGTTAAGTGTCTGTCTTTGACTCATGTCATGATCCCAGGTTTCTGGAATTGAGTTCCACATTGGGCTCCTTGCTCAATGGGGAACCTGTTTCTCCCTCTGCCTGCTTCTCCCTCTGCCTGCCACTCTCCCTGATTGTGCACACGCGCTCTCTCTCTCTCTCTGTGTTAAACAAATTAATTAATTAAATCTTTAAATAAAGCAAAAACAAAAACAAAAGTGATACATAATAAAATTTTAGGCCAATGGAACTGTTCTGTGAAGTGCTGTGGTGATGTGTGCGTGGCTCTACACATTTGCCAAAATCCATAGAATGGTACACAATAGAGTATACTTTACTGTATGTAAATTAAAAAAAAAAAATCAACCAGAGAGTCTGAGAAATCCAGGATGGGATATGAACTGTGACACACTTACCTAGCAGTATTGTACAAGTGTAACATAATCTCACTGAAAAAGATGGGAGAAGGAACAACCTGGACAACTTTGGAAAACAATGCTTGATTTGGTTCTATATGGTTAAAAACAAAAGAAACTCTACACAAAGACTACTGTAGTTGCTACATCTAATTCTCATTTGTTCATAAGAAAGCAAGTCTGACACTATTACAGTAGGGTTAAAAGAATGAGTAAATACATTGAAGATAATAAGAACCAGATTATCACTGTCAGAAAAAGAAGCTACAAATGATGAGGGAGTGCTATAATAAATTGATCAGCACTACATCATAATATAAGATATTAGTTTGAACTCATCTTTTGAGTTTCTTAGTTCTATTTTCCAGGAAAAAGAACTAGAACTCCCTGGAGAAATGGCTGGTTTTAGGTATAATGGACCAAGGGATACCATAGGATGAATCTGGGCCATCTTACAGTGCCAGGAAGTGCTTGAAAAAAAAGAAAGAAAAAAAGAAAGTTTTAAAAAGACAGGAATATATTGAAAGACGCATGAGACAATCTAAAAGAGAGCATAATGGAACAAGCTAGAAAAGTTTTGACAACAAAATAAATAACATAGATTGGATTAACCTGATGATAAAATAAAATACCCATGAGGCTACAAGGATATAAGTGAGTGACTGAATAAATAAGGGTAGTAGAAGGGATAACTTTTCCTTACAAAAAATTCTAAAATACAAACGGAGAAAGATGAGGAACATAAAGAATCACCATTAGAATACCATAGAAATAAATACTGCAGCCAAATTCCATTGATTTATGTTAAAATTAATGGACACAAGACTTTAATAAGGGCATAGCTCCCTACCATAGAAGTATCTTTTTTTTTTTTAATCCTTCTTAATTTTTGTGATGCTTTTAACATATGCCCACAGATACTTTGGTACTTCTTCCAACAGGTGGAGGGAGCAAAATTCCCCTTTCCTGGAGTGTAACTGCACTTAGTGACTCATTTTCACAAAAAGAGTAGGAAAAGACAGAATAGTAATGTTATAGTCCAGAAACTTGGAGGTGTCATTAACCAAGTGACTGAAGTGGACATCATGTTGATATCCTGCACCTCCTGAGATGATGTGATGAAGAGTACACTTTACCTCTAGGGATTTTTTTCCAAAAACTATAAATTCAATCTACACATGGAAAAGGCAAAAAACTGTCACAGATACCAAAACACTAAAAAGACTTGAACACTAAATGCAATATGTCCTGGGTTGGATCCTTGGACCAAAGAAAGGGGGCATTAGTGGAAAAACTGATGAAATATAAATAAAGCATGTTGTTTAATTAATAGGATTTTAACAATGTGAATTCTTAGTGTCAATATACATGTCATAATTATGCAAGTTTTAAACATTGGATGAAGCCAAGTGAAAGGGATATGGAAACTCTCTGGACTATCTTTGCAACTACAAATCTAAAATTATTTCAAAGTAAAATAAAAATAAAAAATAAAATCAGCAAAAGTATAGATTCTAAATATTCTGCTCTTATCCTTTCCCCCCAAACCACCTATTTTTATAATTATTATAGAGGTAAATTATATAAATGTATATCAAATACTTCAATCAACAAAATCAGGGGTAAAAATGATAAATATAGTTAAATATATGCCAAATATATTTTTCAATCTCATAACTTTTCCTCAATATTTTGACATTTACCACTGAAAGTTTCATTGATTGGTAATATATTTGTATGAACTTATTAAAAATAATGGCTGTACAGCACGTTAAATCATAAACTGAACATGTGCTATCAATATGTTTTTAAAATTGAATTCAAATGTTGAGATAATATATATCCTATAACTGGTTTATCTAACATGGTTTGTATTGGAGGTCTTAATCAGTTGAAGCAATCACTAGAGGAACATCTTAAATCAAAAAAAAAAGTGTGCAATAAACATTTTGTCTAACGTTAAAACATAAATGCACACAAATTCCTCAAAGTTTAGAGTGCCTCCATGGCCTTTGTATGTGCGGAGCTGATTTTAACTATCTGCATAAGGCATGTCCATAATAATCTGTGACTTCTGTTTCAATTTCTTTTATCTGAGTGACCTACAGCTAAGATTCAAACTTCTTTCCAGGTGTTCATAAAATTTTCTAATAGTTGAACAACCCACATCAAATTTGAAAGAAATATTTTAACAATTTGCTTTGAGTTTGTTTTTTTTTTTCAAAATATTCAACTTATTTTTCATGGAAAGAACTCTTTTTGCAGCCGTATTTATCTTTTAACATAATACATAACTGAGTTATACAATTAAAATAAATATTACTGGCAAAACAGGTGGCGCAAGTGAGGAAGTGACTCAACACATGGGATTAGAATTACTTGAGCACAGTAGAGAATGACCTGTTAGAAGAGAGTACTCAGTGAGTAATGATCATAGCTCAGAATGATTGTCTAAAAAAGACATCAGAACTGTAAATTCTTACACTAAAAATTATCATACAACAAACAGCCTGCTCAAAATATTTCTTCAACTTTTCTCATATCAGTATTTCTGTCCTCATGAGTAACCATTGTGATCAGTTTGATATGTCATTCTAGACATTCCAAATGTGCACACACACACACACACTCATGTGTGCTTATTTGATTACTTTTTATACACACAATAACATAAATTATGTCTTATTTTAAATTTTTACATATTTTAATTAAATTGTCAAATCTTTTCATTTGTAGTTGAGTATACATCTGCATTAAATACTATCCAACTATTTTATAATGATCTGGGCAAGAAAGGCAAGGGCTGGAACTAGGGTGATAGCAGGGGAAGAAGGATGAGAAACTGTAGAGGCTCTCCAAAAGTAAAATTGCCTGAAGTTACACTATGTCTGGGATGAAGGAGAGGTTATCTAAGATAAATATCAAGTTTCCCATCTGGGTAACTGGATAGTTAGCTGAATAAGAGAAAAGTGGAAGATAAGTTTTGTTGAGGAAAGGGTTGGTTCAGAAACAGGCTGCGATATGCAGAGGGCAAGGAGAGACCCAAGAAAGAGGTGGATCACTCCAGATTAGTAGGTGGCACTCTTAAAAAGCAAGGAAATTTACATGTGAAACTTGTCTAGTCTTGGGCAGTAGATCCCCAGTCCTGCCCGCCTTAACTCAAAAATTTAAATAAAAACCTTAACTATGTTCAGTATATATCACGCAGATGGTATCAATAACACATTATTTTCTCAAGGCTATGTCCTTAAAAAATGGCTGCTAGTACGGTAATAGTAAGTGGGGTATGAATTCCAAGGACAGAGGTAGGATTGATGAGCCTCCAACTGCCTAGGTTCAGTTTGCTAGTCTACTGAGGCTCATGTCTTCTTGATGACCATCCCAACAGAAAGGAATTGAGGTTTTGTCATAATGGATTTTATATGCTTTTAGCATATATGTCCAAGTGGAGAGGCATTGTGGGAAACAAAAATATGAAAGAGTGATATGAGTATAGAATCCAGTGAATCCTTTTCCTTTCGCACAACATGATGCTTTTGTGAGGGTCTCTGTAAAATACCTTTATGAATTCATGTTACCCTATATTGATAGTATTCTTCTGATCAAATTGACTCTTTCTTCTAAAAATGGAAATGATTTTAGTCTAACATTATATTCATAGTAATCAGGTTAAAAGTTGCACAATTTTTAATCAAAGACCCAGCTTTTGAAAGCTCAGAAATAGAATAATTTTAGCATACTTTTACAATAAATTCATTTCACTGTTAAAAATATTTGAAAACTTTTGTAATAAAATATGTTAACTGACTAGCATAGACAAATTCCAGAGCTCCCAAATCAGAATCTACTTATTCAAAAATACTTACTGCAATGTATAGGCATTAAAATCTACTATATTACAGTAATTGCTCTATAATGACACTTGAGAATCATCAGTGAGCAAAACAAAAGTGATTGTTGTGGGCCAGGCAATGTATGGCAACTACTCATTCTATGGAGTATCATTTAAACCTTTGCCTATCTTAGCAAAAATATCATTTAATCTAATTTATGTGTGAAAAATCTAATTTAAGATCAACATTTTCAGTAAGACTTTGATTGTGACTGGTGTTCTTACATACCAGAGGAACCTCTTGAAAACCTTAAAAGAAACAAAAGATATAGAAAATAATAAACATTAGCATTTGTTATGTGCTTAAAGCCTTTCAGGCACTGGACTTAGTATGTATGAATTTTCTTATTTATTCTTAACAACAACCCTATGAAGTAGACACTTTTCATTTCTTTAGTGTGATGGAAATTAGGTTTAGAAAGTCAGGTAAATTCATTAATACTATATTTGTCAGAGAGAGTGAACACAGGCAGACAGAGCGGCAGGCAGAGACAGAGGGAGAAGCGGGCTCCCTGCTGAGCAAGGAGCCCGATGCGGGACTCGATCCCAGGATGCCGGGATCATAACCTGAGCCGAAGGCAGCCGCCCAACCAACTGAGCCACCCAGGCGTCCCTAATTCATTAATATTATAAAGTGGCATGGCTGGGTGATCCTACTTTACATGCTATGCATTTTTTTAAAAAGATTTTATTTATTTGTTTGACAGAAAGACAGAGATCACAAGTAGGCAGAGAAGCAGGCAGAGAGAGAGGAAGGGAAACAGGCTCCCTGCTGTGCAGAGAGCCCGATGCGGGGCTGGATCCCAGGACCCTGGGATTATGACCTGAGCTGGAGGCAGAGGCTTTAACCCACTGAACCACCCAGGCACCCCTACATGCTAAGCATTTAATCACTATGTTATGTGTCTCATGTAAGTTTGTGTAAGAAAATGTTTAAATATTTATAGTAGTTTGTCCTCAGGACAGTAAAGATATCCATTTATAATTTTTTTTTATGAATGCATAGGGGCAGAGGAAGAAAAAATGAATAATGTCAATGAGAAATGTATCAACAAATTAAGATGATTTCCAAAAAAATTCAATTCGGCATTTTTACACTAAAAATGGAAAATTTAGTTACTTTCTCTTTTTAAAAATAATTGTTTTGTGAGATTCAGCTTTGTATATGCTTCAACATATTTTATTCTATCAATCTTCTGAAGTTTCACTTAGGGGATGGTGGAGAAGTGCTGAAGTAGCTTTGACAGTAAATCAGCTTTGCATCATGTACTATGTTTCTCAAGGTGATGAATTATAGGCTGAGAAATCATGCTGATCACTGGATATCACTGCTGATAGGCTAGGGTCGGCCCAAAGTCATTCAAATATCTTTGAACATTAATCAGTGTAAATCTCATAGGTTTGGAGATGAAAAGAATGTCACTGATTATAAATAACCACTATCTTATATAGTGACTATTTAAATTCATCAACAGGGAAAAGAAAGTAAAGTAAATTTTTTTAAAGTTCTAACTGTCATATACTATTTTAATTGACTGCAATTTACTACACAACTTTTATTCATGAAAACACTTAAGGGCAGACATTGCAGGTATACAGGATATATGCTATATTCAAAGATGTTTAATTTCTATTCATTTTTTAATTGAGATATTATTTATGTACAGTGAAATGCACAGATTATAAGTGGAATATTCAATGAGTTTTGACAAATATACACACTTGTGTAACCACTAACACAACCAACATATAAGAATTTCCATTACCCCACAAAATTCTCTTGTGCTTTTTTGTATTCCAGCTCCCCTTACCAACTACCTGTCACCACCAATCCCAATCCTGGTCCCAGGTAACCACTCTTCTGAATTCTATCAGATTAGTTCAGTATCATCCACTGGAACTTCACATAAATTAAATCATTTAAGGGTCGCCTGGGTGACTCAGTGTGTTAAGCCTCTGCCTTCGGCTCAGGTCATGATCTCGGGGTCCTGGGATCAGGCCCTGCATTAGGCTCTCTGCTCTGCAAGCAGGGATCCTGCTTCTCCATCTCTCTCTGCCTGCCTCTCTCCCTATTGATCTCTCTGTATCAAATAAATCAATAAAATCTTAAAAAAAATTAAATCATTTAATGTTTTTGTGTATCTAACTTTTTCACCCAGCATAATATTTTGGAGATTGATCCATGTTTCAAAACTCAGTAGGGGCCCCTCAGTGGCTCAGTTGGTTAAGCATCTGGCTTTGGCTCAGGTCATGAACTCAGGGTCCTGGGATCAAGCCCTCACCAAAGGACTCCCCACTCCATGCGGAGTCCGCTAATCTCTCTATCCCTCCCATGCTCTCTCTCTCTCAAATAAATAAATAATAAATAAATAAATAAAATCTTTAAAAAAAGGACACAGTAGTTTGTTCTTTTTTAATGTTGAATAGTTTTCCATTCTGTAAAAATGCTATGATTTCTTTACCTGTCAAAGAATATCTAAGTGGTTTATCCATTGGATCTAGTATGAATAATCCTGATATGATCTTCCTCGTGTGTCTTCAAAAACAGACTCAAAATGAATGAAAAACCTAAATGTGAGACAGGAATCAATCAAAACCCTACAGGAGAACACAGGCAGCCACCTCTGTGACCTCAATTGCAGCAACTTCTTGTTAGACATGTCTCTAAAAGCAAAGGAAAGAAGGCAAAAATTGTGACTTCACCAAGATAAAAAAGTTTTTCCACACCAAAGGAAACAGTTGACAAAATCAAAAGACAACTGAAAGAATGGGAGAAGATATTTGCAACTATCTTATTAGATAAAGGTCTAATATATAAAATCTATAAGGAACTTATGAGCCTCAACACCCAAAGAAGAATTAATACCATCAAGAAATGGGCAGAAGACATGAATAAACATTTCTCCAAAGACATACAAATGGCCAAAGGACACATGAAAAAATGTTCCACATCACTTGGCATCAAGAATATGTAAATCAATGAGATGACATAATGAGATGCCACCTCACACCAGTTAGAATGGCTAAAATCAACATGTCAGGAAACAACAAATGTTGGTAAGGATGCAGGAAAAGGGGAATCCTCTTACACTTTTGGTAGGAACAGCCACTCTGGAAAATGGTGTGGAGGTTCCTCAAGAAGTTAAAAGTACAGGGGTGCCTGGGTGGCTCAGTGGGTTAAAGCCTCTGCCTTCAGCTCAGGTCATGATCCCAGGGTCCTGGGATGGAGCCCTGCATCGGGCTCTCTGCTCAGCGGGGAGCCTGCTTCCTCCTCTCTCTCTGCCCGCTTCTCTGTGATCTCCGTCTGTCAAATAAATAAATAAAATCTTAAAAAAAAAAAAAAGAAGTTAGAAGTACAGCTACCCTGTTACTCAGCAAATGCACTGTGAAGTATTTAACCCCAAAGATACAAATGTAGTGATCTGAAGGGACATCTGCACCCCAATGCTATAGCAGCAATGTCCACAATAGCCAAACTATGGAAAGAACTGAGATATCCATCAACAGATGAATGGATAAAGAAGATGCGGTACACACACACACACACACACACACACACACACACACGAATACTATTCAGCCAACAAAAAATGAAATCTTCCCATTTGCGATGATGTGGATGGAACTAGAACGTATTATTCTAAGCAAAATAAGTCAATCACAGAAAGACAATTACATGATCTCATGCATATGTGGAATTTAAGAAACAAAACAGAGGATCATAGGAGGGGAGGGGGGAAAATAAGAAATTACAGAGGGAGACAAACCATAAGGGTCTCCTAATCATAGGAGACAAACAGGGTTGATGGAAGTGAGGGGGTTGGGGGATGGGGTAACTGAGTGATGAACATTAAGGAGGCCATGTGATGTAATGAGCACAGGGTGTTGTATAAGACTGATGAATCATTGAACTCTACCTCTGAAACTATTAATACATACATGTTAATTGAATTTAAATAAAATTTTTTAAAGTTTGTGTGTGTGTGTGTGTATACATTTTTGTTTCTTTTGATTAAGTACTAGAAGTGGAGTTTCTTCTAGTATGTTTACTTTTATAAGAAACTGGGAAACAGTATTGAAAGTGGCTCTATTGTCTTACATTCCCACCAGTTATGCATGAAAGTACTGGTTGATACACAATATAACTATTATTTGATGTTGTCAGACTTAAATTTTAGCTATTCTGTTGAGTACACAGTGTTATCTGATTTTACTTTCACTGTGTATATCCTGAGGATTAAGTATGTTGAACATGTTTCATGTGTTTACTGACTCTTCACATATTTTCTATAGTGAAACATCTGTGCAAGTATTTCACCCATCTTTGGTGGACAGCCTTCCCATTATTATGTCCTAGGTTTTTATAAACTATGGATAAGTTCTGTATCATATGCATATATATTTCCTAAACTTTGATATTCCCATTCTATTTTTCATTAGTTTTGTGTCCTAGAATGTATTTGCCCACACTAACAGCACACAAATATTTCCCTTAGTCTCATTTTAGAAATCCCATACTTTTAATGTTTATATGTAGACCCAAATTGTAATGTGAGGTAGGAATCAGATTTTTTTAGTTGTTTTTATGCAAATATCCAGCTTTCTGGTATCATTTGTCAAAAAGACTTTCTTTTCCTCATTAAATTCTTAGATGCCTTTGATCTATTTATGTATTCTATTCTGTTTCAGAGATCAATTTATTCTTATGCCAACACTCACTTTAACTGTTGAAATTAGACAAGATAAATACTACCATTTTGTTCTCTTTTTGAAGTTGTTTTGCCTTTTTAAGTATTTTATATTTCTATATCAATTCTATGAAAAGCCTCTCAATTTCTACAAAAAAAAAAAAAAAAGGAAGCAAAGATTTGATTTATATAAAATCTACCTTAATATAGGGGGCACTGGCTAGCTCACTCTGTATAGAAGGATACTCCTGATTTCAGGGTCATGAGTTCAAGCCTCACATTGGGCGTAAAGCTTTGGTTAAAAAATAAAATAATAATAAATGAATAAGCCTATCTTAATGAAAAATCATGGTATTTTCTCCATTTTTTTAGATTACTATTAATCTCTATCACTCAGGTTCTGTAATTTGTAATGTCACTGTTTAGCATACCTTTCCTCAAATATATTTCACATATTTTATTTCTTCGATGAAATATATATGACATATAACATTTTTAATTTCCAATTATTCCTTGCTAGATTGTAGAAAAACAAAATAATTTTATAAATTGACTTTATATTCTGCAACTCTAAAATTTTAACTCATAATTTAGTAGATATCTAGATTTCTTCAGATTTCCTATAGATGAAATCATTGAGTCTGTAAATCCAGTTTTATATATTTCTTTTTAATCATTATACTTTTTGGGACGCCTGGGTGGCTCAGTTGGTTAAGCGGCTGCCTTCGGCTCAGGTCATGATCCCAGCGTTCTGGGATCGAGTCCCACATCGGGCTCCTTGCTCGGCGGGGAGCCTGCTTCTCCCTCTGCCTCTGCCTGCCACTCTGTCTGCCTGTGCTCGCTTGCTCTCTCTCTAACAAATAAATAAATTAAAAAATAAAAATAAATCATTATACCTTTTATTTATATTTTTTCCCTTATTGCACTTTCTAATGTCTCCAATGAAATGTTCAACAGAAGTAATGAGACCAGGTATTTTTGCCTTGTTCCCATTCTCAAAAGAAAGTGTCTACATTTATAACATTAGAATAAAATGTTATTTGTAAGTTTTTTTTTCTATTGGTGAGATTGAAAACATTTTTCTTTCTGCATTGTTTTATGGTAACTTTTATCACAATTTTCAAATGCCTTTTTCTGCTTCTATTGAGATGATCGTATGATTTTTCTCCTTTAATTATCTCAATTCAATGAATAATATTGATGTATTTTCCCATTTTAAAATAAACATTAAGTCCTGTGATAAATACTACTTTGTTATGATACATTATTTTTTTTTTTACATATCACTGGACTCAATTACCTAAATTATTTAAAGAAATTTTGCATATATGTTCCTGAGAGATATTATTCCATATATATATATTTTTTTATCTTTCTCCACCAAGTTTTATTTAATAGTTTACAATATCTTGATTAGATTTATGGCTTGTGACTTTTGGGGAATGGAAACTTTTTTTTTTTTTTAACTGTCTTCCTCTAGTGGAGTTTTTTGTTTTGTTTTATTTTTTTTTATTATCATTTTTCTTTTCTTTTTAATTGTCTGGGTATTGGGATTATGTGGCACTATAAAATCACTTGGAAAGTATCAACCCTATTCTGTATTTTCTGAAAGTCTTTGTGTAAAAGTGTTATTTTTTTCTTCCTTAAATTTTTACTTGAACTTCCCACAGAACCCTGGCTTGGAGTATACTTTGTGGAAATGTATTTACTACATATTGAATACTTTACAAAGATATAGACTATTCTGTTCTCTGTTCCTTCCAGTATAAGTTTTGATAATTTTGTCTTTCAGGCAATTTTTCAATGTTATGTGTTATCAATCGTATTGATCATAAAGTTTTTCATAATACTTATTATTCTTTTATTAGCTTTAGAATCTGCAATGATACACCTTTCTTCATTCCTGATATTGATCACTTTTTAAACAGATAATAAATTTTACTTCTACCACAGTGGTTTGATAGTATAGCATTAAAGTAAGTCAGGAAATCAGGTTTTATAAATCCTCCAGTTTTGTGTTTATTTTCCAAAGTTGTTTTAGCTAATTTAGGTCATTTACATTTCAATGTACATTTTATAATAGTTTTCTTAATTTTTATAAAAAGAAAACCACTGGAATGTCAAATGAGAACATTTTGAAGCTACGTATCAAATTGGAGAAAATTACCATTTTAATTATGTTAAGTATTTCAAAGTATTAAGTGTATATATTCCTCCATGTATTTAAGTCTTCCTTATTTCTTTTTGTATTTATTCATTTCTTCCTTCTGCTTTATGAAATATGTGACACATAACATTGTGTAAGTTTAAGATAGACAAGGTGATGATTTGACATGTATGTATTATAAGGTGATTACCAGAATAAGGTTAATGAACACATTCATCATCTCACATAACTATTAGATTTTTTTGTAGAAAGACCATTTATGATCTGTTCTCAGCAACTTTAAAGATTAAAATACAGTATTGTTAACTGAATCATCATGCTATATTTTAGATGCCCAGAACTTATCTTCAACCTGGAAGTTTGTACCCTTTAACCAACAACTCCCAAATTTCCCTAGAGTCCAGCCCCTGGTAACCACTATTCTAGTCTGTTTCTATGCCTTTGGCTGTTTTTTAAGAGTCCACATAAAAGTGAAATATTATATTATTTATCTTTCTCTGTCCTATGTATTTAACAATAATGCCCTTAAGTTCTGCCCATATTGTCACAGAAGGGTGTTTTCCTTCTCTCTCTGTCTCTTTATTTTTCTTTTTGGGTGCATAATATTCCATTGTATATTGTATACCAAATTTTCTTTATCCATTCATGTATTGATGGACACTTAGGGTTTTTTTTTTTCATATCTTGATTATTGTGAATAATACTGCAATGAACATGGGAATGCAGGCATTTTTTTCTACCAGAGATAGAAAGATAGATAGGTAGATGATTGATAGATAAAAATCATTTGAGCTTCTTATTTCATTTATGCCTGAAGCCATATGCTTCTCTTTTAGTTTTATTTTGGCTTCACAAATTTGTTTTGAGTTTTTGTCACTTATAGACGCAGAGTTCAGAGATACAAATTGCAAGTTTTTTTTTTTTTTTTTTTTTGGTGGACAAATATCATCCAAGTGCATATTATATACTAGAAAAATACATGTTTAATAATATTTTTGAATAAGAACACAATTTTCATTTAATCTAGGGGAAGGAAATAATGTATGCAAAATATTTAACATTTTCCTTTACCAGTATCCTAAAAATCAAGTATTAGTCTATGAATACACATTTAAAATTTTCCTTATCAATCCTCTACCAAGAGGAAATGTAAGCATTACTCTTTAAAATATAGCTTTCTATGTGTCCCAGAAATTCTCTTCTTCAAAGTCAGATACTGCCTCCAGCATATTGATGTAGCTGTCTGGGAATAAAGAGCATTTGGCTCATTTTTCTGTACTTATTTTTATGCCACTTTCTAAATGACAATATCTATATTTGGGGGAGTAACTTTATAGGTTCACAGATTGCAGAAAGTGATTTGGGATGGGGCTAGAGGCTAAATTCTTTACTATTGAGTTAATGTTATTATTTTTCATGATTTCATTAAACAATCTTAAAAATTTCAATTAAAAGTTTGTTTTACTTGTGTGCTAAAGCAGCACCTATCATTTTGAGATCATTTATTTTACTTTTAGTGAAATGCAATCACTTAATATTCTTGGAGTTGCATTAATGCAGGCACAAGGTAATAGTATTAGAAGTCAAATAAGTTGAGGGGTGTCCTGGGCGGCTCAGTTGATTAAGCCTCTGACTCTTGATTTTGGCTCAGACAGTGATCTCAGGGTTGTGAGATCCAGCCCTCTATTGGGCTCTGCAGTGGGTGTGGAGCCTGCTTAAGATTCTCCCTCTCCCCTTCCCCCTCCCTACTAAAAAAAGAAGAGAAGTTTAATAAATTGGGCTAGGAGTCAGACATGAAGTTTCAGAAATGTAAAACCCCTCTATTCCCATTAATATAGTGGCCATAAACCAAACTTGGGACAGACAACAAAATAAAGTAGACATATACAGAACTCAGGCTGTCAATTTTGATTATCATTGAAAGATATAATAAATCTGGAAACATAATTTTTGAAGTAAATAAATTAATCATAGGATAACTACTGTTACAGAAAGTAAGCATCTTTTGTGTGGTAAAAATAACGTTAAATTTACCATCTTATCTTTAATTATGCAATTCAGTAGTGTTAAGATTATTCACATCATTGTGCAACAGACCTTTACAACTTCATCTTGCATAACTGACACTCTATACTCATTGAACAGCAAATCACCATTTCCTCTCCCCCCAGCCCTTTTTCTACTTTCTATTTCTATGGTTTTGACAGCTTCCTATATATCTTATGAATGGATTCATACAGTGTTTGTGCTTTTGTGACTGTATTAATTTGCTTAGCATAATGTCCCTGAGGTTAATCCACATTGTAACATGTAACAGAAGCTCCTTCATTCTAAAGGCTGCATAATATTCCAATGTATGTATGTTCCATATTTTCTTTATCCATTCATCTGTTGGTTGACATCTGAGTTTCTTCCATCTATTGGCTATTGTGAATAATACAGCAATGAACATGTTTCTGTAAATATCTCCTCTGGAAAGTAAGCACGTTTTTATTGGCCCATTTGTGGTTGGCTTATTCTATTAGTTTTTATAGGAAAAAAAGGAAAAGGAAACCTGAACACTTGTCTACACTTGAAAGACATATAATGAACATGGACCAGGTACAATGAAAGACTATTTTTCGATCTTGCTTGGAGACCATGATGACAACAACCAGCAGAGTTTAGAAATGCTCTACAGTTAGCCACAAGCACAGGATTTTTTAAAAAAATGTTTTGTTAGCCACCATACAGTACATCATTAGTTTTAATGTAGTGTTCCATGAGCCACAAGCACAGGATTTTATATACAGCAAAGTGTTATGTGGTGTGGGAAATGGTGAATGGAGGCAAGATTTACACCTTCTCTCATTACCTGCTAGCCCCCTATAAGTATTATTTGAAGAATATAAGTAGACATAGTGCTACTGCCACACAGATTGAGAAACAAGAGAAATCCTTTCATGTATCCTTTCAACCTCTTTATCAACATTACTGATAACCTAAACCTTTACTGCATATTAGAGCTTGCTGCTCTATTTATTTCATATACCTGTGTGGCATTTGGTCTTGAATTTCTTTTCATGGCCATTACATAAGCTAATATATGTATGGTTTTAACATGTGGTTCTAAAACCCATAATATTTAAAATAATTGCATATGATAAAATAGAAGTGAATATATTTTATGACATAGAGTTATTTTTGCATGTGTAAAAATGCTCATCTGAAAAATCTGATCAATAGGTTTTTTTTTCATTTATCCAATGAAGCAGATAATTTTAAGATAAAGGGAAAAATTGTG
The DNA here is from genome assembly GCF_963455335.1 of Martes martes. Lineage (NCBI taxonomy): Eukaryota > Metazoa > Chordata > Mammalia > Carnivora > Mustelidae > Martes > Martes martes. The sequence goes on from NC_137902.1 coordinate 60,265,613, forward strand.
CCCTTTTCCTTAATGCCTAGTTCATACAAGATATGATGCATGTGATTTACTTTAGTGGTCAAATTATCCTATGCTTTATTAATTTTAAAGCTATTTAATTGTAAAAGATTATCAACATAAGAAGAACCCTTTCCTCAACAAAACATTAAGATTATATTTAAAGCATCTGCTTTTTGTATTTTGGTTCTATAAATTTAGAAAAAAAATCTGAGTCTATTGATCAAAAAAATAGATAAAAGATGTCTATTTAACCCTTTCACCATCTAATATTAAAGTATGTCATATATCTTGGATTATAATCATTAAAAGAAGCAAACATAAATTATATTGTGTTTATGTTTATTATGTATTTAGTTTTCATGTTACAAAATTAATTTAAACAGATTTACTTCAATATTACCCACTAGAATTTAAACCACATAAGTACAGGGGCTTTTCTTTATCCACCTCTGTGTCCTGCAGTACCTTGTACATTAAATCCTCAGACCCCACCCATCTTATAGCTGAAAGTTTCTATTTTTTTTTACCAACATCTCTCTATTTTCTGCCTTTCTTAGCTCCTTGATAACTACCATTCCATTCTCTATTACTACATGTTTAGCTTTCTTAGACTTTACAAATAAGTAACACCATACAGTAATTACTTTTTTCCATCTATCTTATTTCACTTAACATAATGCCCTCAACTTCTATTATTTTTGTAAATGGCAGGATTCCACTCTTTTTCATGGCCGAATAAGATTTATTATATTTCTTCACCTACTCATCTACTGATGGGCATTGTTTTGTTTTCATATACTGACTATCATGAATAATGCTATAATGAAATTTGAGAAAAGGTACTTCTTTGATATCCTGTGAATATTCTGTTCACAACATATTTCCAATGTTATTGATGTCTCTCTCTTTTTCTCTTTTCACCTAGTGACTTTTGTAACTTTATTTTTTTAAAATGTTATTTATTTTTAGAGAGACAGAGAGAGCACGAGTCAGGGGGAGGAGCAGAGGGAGAGGGAGAAGCTGACTCCCTGCTGAGCAGGAGCCTACATGGGACTCAATCCAAAGATTCTGTGATCATGATCTGAGCCAAAGGGAGACACTTAACTGACTGAGCCGCCCAGGCACCCTCGCTTTTGTAACTTTATATGCAGATCTTAACCCTTTCTTTTTTAGACTTAGTACACATAGTTACCCATTTGCGTCTTACCCTTTTCCTTTTTTTAAATAATATTTTAAAATATGGTACAAATGAGTTACTCTCCCATTAATCACTTTCCACACAAGCAATTTGTTTTATATTTTTTAATATATATTTCCTTTACTTAATTTGAGTATAGGTGACACACAGTGTTATATTAGTTTCAGGTGTACAACATAGTGATTCATCATCTCTATATGTTTTGCTATGCTCACACAAGTTTAACTACCATCTGTCATCATATAATGTTATTATAATATTATTCCCTATTTGTCTTTTATTCCCATGATTTACTCATTCTATAACTGGAAGCCTAGATCTCCCATTCCCTTTCATCTTTTATCAGACTAAATTATTTCATTTAATATAATATAGATCCATCCATTGTTGTTGCAAATGGCAATATTCCATTTTATATATTATATATAGTTTATGTATACATGCATTCCATATACATGTATATATACATATACATTCTATTATACACACACACATATGTATGTATACACACACACACACGCCCCCCACATCTTCTTTATCTATTCTTCCATACTTGGACACCCAAATTGCTTCCATATTTTGGTATTGTAAATAATACCACAAAAAAACATAGGAGTTCATATATCTTTTCAAATTATTGTTTACATTTTCTTAGATATTCAGTAATGAAATCACCGGATCATATGGTATTTCCACTTTTAATTTTCTGAAGAATCTCCATAATGTTTTCCATAGTGTCTGAGCCAATTTAATTCCCACCAATAGTGCATAAGGGTTCCTTTTTCTCCACATCCTTGCTAGCACTTGTTATTTCTTGTCTTTTTGAATCTAGCCATGCAAACAAGTATAAGGTGGTAACTTATTATAGTTTTGATTTGCATTTCCCTGATTTGTAATGCTGAACATCTTTTCTTGTGTTTGTTAGCCATCTCTATGTCTTTTTTGAGAAAACATCAATTCAAGTCTTCTGCCCATTTTTTAATCAGATAGTTTTTGGTGTTTAGTTACTATATTGCAAAAATGGATACATATATATCATATATATGTATATGGTATATATAGTATTGTCCACTTTAGATTGCATACTTAAATTTAAGTTTTTGCCTATTTTAATAAATACACAAGGGTTCTCCTTTTGTCTTCTCCTCTATAAATCAGTTTTAAAGATCATCCCCACACGTTGCACATATTTGATTAGTTACCGTACATAAACTTTGTCTGTAAAACTTCAGGTCAGATATTATGAAAAAATTAACTTCTTCAATTCAGGTAGGGTTATGGTGTGGTAAGTAAATTCAAAGTCTAAACAAAATTCATAAATGTGTTCTAATTATAAATGTGGGTCTCATAAGAATAACACACTGTCCCCAGGTCTCCTTTCCAGTCTGGCGACTGTTCACAACACTCTATTTGGGATCTCAAAGCAATACATATCTATGGAATTACAGGCATTTCTGGGAAATTACTAAAATATATTTTTTAGCTTATGCTAACCAGGAGATTTCAAGGACATCATTTATACCTCATTTGTATGGTTTCCTGAAAAGATGGCAAAGACTATCCTCCCTCTTTTCTGTTAGATACCAGAAGGTCTCCTTCCTCCAACCTGCCTGTAAGTAGAAAGCTCCTTAGTTACTATTCCTAAGTCAAATTTTGGTAGTCTAGTGTTGTACCCGTATAAATGGAAATAAATTGAGGTGGTTACACTGCTACTGGCTGATGGATACTCTCTCTTTTCCAATCTAAATGCAGTTTTTATTAAATCACAAATTCTTCTTTTAAATTCTGAGTATGAATTTTATGAAAAAAATGTATTACCTATGTTTAGGGTTGTTTTAGTGACTTATATTTAGGAAAAATGAAGGAAGAGAAAAAAGTGTATGAGACAGGATAATTGGAAACTCCAGAAAAATACAATATTTTATAGAAAGGGAATATTATTATAATGTATGCATTATGTATCCTAGGGCTTCAGTAACCACGTACCACAAACTGGGTAATTTAGAACAACAGAAATTCATAATTCTGGGAGAAAGAAATCAGAAATCAAGACACTTGCAAGTCCAGCTCCAACTGAAGAAAATAGAGAAGAATCTGTTTCACACTTCTTCCTTAATTTTGGCTTATAAATGAGCATTGTCTCCTCCTGATTCTTCATATTGTCTTCCTTCTATTTCTATATTCAAATTTTTTAAAGATTTTATTTATTTATTTGACAGAGAGAGACACTGCAAGAGAGGGAACACAAGCAGGTAGAGTGGCTTAGGGAGAAGCAGGCTTCCCACTGACCAGGGAACCTGATGCGGGGCTTGATCCCAGGACCCTGGGATCATGATTTGAACCAAAGACAGATGCTTAACTTAATGACTGGGTCACCCAGGCAACCCCCAAATATTTGTTTTTTATATGGACAAGAGTCACATTGATTTAAGGCTCACTCTAATGACTTCATCTTAACTTAACCACATCTGCAAAAACCATATTTCCAAATAAGATTATGTTCCAAGGTACTTGGGGTTAGGGCTTCAACATATCTTTTGGGAGAATACAATTCAATTCATAATAGTATACAACCTGACTTAGTGTAAATCGTGGGATTATGTCATGATAATGGAAGCAGTTACTATTGATCTAACCAAGGGGAATTGGAGGTGTATGTGTGCATAAAAAAAGTTAAATCCTGAAACTTAAAAAAAAAAAATCATAAGGTAGCAATGTAAGCAGTTTACTTACATATTAAAACTAATATCAATTGAATCTGGAAAGAAAGTTGAGAGTAGGTTTGAAGAACTAAACAGAATTTGGTTGCAGGTAGATGAGATTAAGATGATATTGTTGTTTTTATAATATATTTTAGAATTATATGGATATAAATGTTAATTTTGTATATGAATATACTATGATAAAGTAAAATTTGAATTAAATCATAATTAAATACACATGTAAAGTGTCCCAGACATTTAGAAACATGGCAATTGGAAGCCCTAAGTCTTAGACAAACTGATTTTAAGACTGTTGAGATCCTGTCCAAATTAAAAATGAATAACAAAATAAATGTTTACTGGGTGCTAATGGAAAAAAGTCACTAATTGATACTAGAAATTCCTATTTGTTCTTCCTTTCCTTCCTTCTTTCTTCTTCCTTTTTCTCTTCCTTCCTTTCCCTCTTCTCTTCCTTCCTTTCCCAAACTCTGTGACTTTTCAGTTTAAGGAACTAATCTTTTTTTCTTTCATCACTTGAAAGCTACTCTCCCATTTCTTTCTGACCCATGTAATTTCTGATAAGAAAGCCACTGTTATTGAATTGAGTTTCCCCTCTAGGTAAAGTGTCATTTTCTCTGGATGTTTCAAGAGTCCTTCTTTTTCATGTGTCTTTACCCTTCAGATGTCTAATTATGTATGATGTACCTTGGTGTGAATTTCATCGGGTTTATCCTTTTAGGATTTCCTTCTTGAAACTGCAGATTTATGTCTCTTGCCAAATTTGGGGAGTTTTAGCTACTATTTACTTTTACTACTTCTTCAGCTCTGACCTCCTTTTCCTCCCAGAAGTCTGATGACTTAAAAGTTAGATCTTTTATTTATTTATTCTAAAGATTTTATGTATTTATTTTACATGGAGAGATACAGTGATAGAGGGAATACAAGCAGGGGAAGTGGGAGAGGGAGAAGCAGGCTTCCTGCTGAGCAGGGAGTCAGATGTGGGGTTTGATCCCAGGGCCTGGGATCATGACCTGAGCCAAAGGCAGACAATGTCTAAGCCATTCAGGCACCCAGTTAGGTCTTTTATTATAGTTCCACAAGTATCTATTTTTTTTTTCTCTTTTTGAATATAAATGTCCAACTGTTTTAGCACCATTTGTTTAAAAACATATTGTTTTTTCTGTTGAATTGCTTTCGTATATTCATTGAAAAATCTATTGACCCATATATAGATCTACTGTTGGACTTTATATTCTGTTGCCTGATTTATGTGTCTATCTTTTCATGATTCCCACACCCTCTTGATTACTGCAAGTTTTGTCTTAAAAAGCAGTTAGTGTCAGTCTTCCAACTTTATTTTTTAATTAGTTTTGTAGTTTCTAGTTCTTTTGCCTTTCTACTTACAATTCAGATTTATTTCATCATTTCTTAAAAACCCAAAATCTGTAAATTATTTTTATTGAGATCTATTTAATGTATAGGTCAATTTATGAGAGACAATTTTGAAATAATTTTGAGAGACAATTATTATCTTAACAACATTAGCCCTCCAATACATGAACATGGAATATCCTTCCATTTATTTAGACCTTCTTTGATGTCTTTCATTACTATCTTATAATTTAAGATTAAAAGTTACCTATATACCTGTTTGATTTATGTATACTGGTATTTCAGGCTTTTCATTGTTTATGGAAAATAAACTTGTTGTGTTCTTATTTTGTTGTTTGGTTTGGTTTGGTTTGGTTTTAGCTTTAGTTTACAATTGAATTGAAAACTTATTTTTGTGTGTTGCCCTAGTACCCTGAGACACCCTACATATCCTCACTAGTTACAATAGCAATTTTTTGTGGATTATTTTATTTTATTTCTTAGCATACACAACCATGGATTCTATAAGCACAATTTATTAGGTTTTTTTTTTTTACTTTAATTAACATGCAAACTAAGTCCTCCATTGTCATGTTTCATGGGGTCCATAAAAGTGGCTTACATACTTTCTTTCTGTTTAGAAGGAAAAATTTTTCTACCCTTTGGGATTCTTCTAGTTGTCTAAGAATTAACTTCACATGAAACAGATTTCTAAGAGAAAGAAAAAACAAGTTTAATTACATATACATAGAGGCCCAATAATGAAATTGAGACCCTAAAGAAATCACCAAGGTAGGCAGTTTTTATACTTTTTAAACAAAGAAACAATAAACCTGTGAGGAATTGACAAGAACAAAGAGAATTTAGGTTTGGGAACTTCAGTTAATAAGGAACTGTAAACAAAAGAAGTTGAAGGATCTTCCCTATATCTGGTGATAAGAATCTCTTTACCTCCTCTTACAAGGTGGATACCTCTCACATGGATGATTTAGTTCTTGTTTTCTGTCACAGTATTCTTTTTCCACTGGCTGTTTCTTAAGTAATTTTTATTTAAAATAATCTATATGCCAAAGTGACACATTAGGCTGCCCTACTCTTGGCCTCTATATTCCTGAAATTAGGATAAAGGATTTAGTTCTTCACAAAAGATGGCTATATGATTTTTCTTCATAATCTCTTGATATGATAAATTACATTTAGTAGTTGTTGTATTAAGAACCACAGTTTATTCCTTGTGAGAACCTGAAGGTTGGAAGCCTCTATAGCCTAGTATTTATTACCATTTTCTTTTCCATTTCACAATTTTAAAGATAAATTTAATCAGAATATTGACAAAGGTAGAGAAGACAACCCAACTGCCATGTTGAAATCTGTGCTGGACTAGTAGTAGCATGCAATAAATACTGTTTAAATTTTCAGAAATCTCTTGGTAAAAACATGCATCTTGGTAAAAACATGGTGCAATTAACTCCCTTAAATGAACTCCTAGCTCCTAAGCCTGATGTACATGTTCATCTGTGGCATTGTCCTTGCTTACCTTTCCAGCCAGCATTTTGTTTTATATATTTTATGTCAGCCACGATACAATTTTGAGAAACCAAACAACTATAAACTCATCTTCTTACCTTCCCTGTAATCAGAATATGCTCCACAAGCTCTGTACTCTTTTCTGGCTTATTCTTATTTTTATTAAAAAAATGAGCAATAGGAAAAAAGAATTGAGCATTGGGAAGGCACCTCAGTGGCTCGGTCAGCCAAGTGTCTGTCTTCAGCTCAGGTCATGATCCCAGGTTCCTGGAATCAAGTCCTGAATCTGACTCCTTGATCCTCAGGGAGTCTGCTTCTCCCTCTGCCCCTCCCTCCATGCATTTGCTCTCTCTCTCTCTCTCTCTCAAATAAATAAATAAATAAATAAATAAAATCTTTTTGAAAAAATTGAATAATGGTATATCATTACATTGTGAATATTTCCATTTCCTTCCACTATATATAGAATATCCTATTCTGTATTACATAGTGTTAAATATCCTATATCATAGATACTTCTGATTTTATTTGTATGTCTGTGTCACTAGACTGTAAGGTTTTGAAAGAAAATTAAAAATAAAAAATGCTACTCTGGTCACTCTCTTTCTCAGGATTTAGAAACACTAGCACATCACATGCATAATTCTCAAAAAAAAAAAAAAGCTGAGAAATGAATGAGCATATTGATTAATCCAGGTCTGATAAAGTTTTATTGATAAGATTTTCTTCAGGAATGCATATTCTATCTAATTTAGCTTATTGATTTAAAATAGATTCATTATAAGTATGTTTCTTAAGACAAGGGAAACACAAACAAAAGTAAACTGTTGGGACTACACCAAAATAAAAAGCTTTTGCACAATGAAGGAAACGATAAAATGAAAAGGCAACTTACTAAATGGGAGAAGATATTTGCAAATGATAAATAAGGGGTTAATATACAAAATATGTAAAAAACTTATACAATGCAATACCAAACAATATCTGATTATAAATGGACAGTGTGGCTCCATCAGTTAAGCCTCCTACTCTTGATTTCAGGTCAGATCATGATCTCAGGGTGATGAGATCAACCTCTGCATCAGGCTCTGTGCTAGGCATGGAGACTACTCTCTCTCTCTCTTCCTCTCTCTTGGCTCCCCCATCCTACCCCTGCTTGTGCTCTCTTTCTTCCTCAAACATAAATAAATAAATAAATCTTTAAAAAGAAAATGGACAAAGGACTTGAGTACATATTTTCCCAAAGAAGAAATAGAGATGGCCATGAAAAAATGTTCAACATCACTAATCATCAAGGAAATGCAAATCAAAACCATTATGAGATATCACCCCACATCTGTCAGCATGGCTCAATTCAAAAAGACAAGAAAAAAGAAAAGAAAAGAAATAAGTGTTGGCAAGTTTGTGGAGAAAAAGGAACACTCATGCACTGTTGGTGGGAATTAAATCGGTTCAGCCAGTATAGAAAACAGTTTGATTTCTTAAAAATTTAAAAATGGAAGTACTATATGATCCAGTAATTCCTTTACTGGGCATTTACCTAAAGAAAATGAAAACATTAATTTGAAAAGATATGTGCACTCCTATGTTTATTGTGGCATTGTTTATAATAGCCAAGATAAGGAAGCAACTCAAGTATCTGTGGGTAGATGAATGGATAAAGAAGATGTGGTATATTTATGTTATAGAATATTACTCAGCCATAAAAAAGGATGAGATCTTGCCATTTGCAACAAAGTGCGTGGATTTAGATGGTATTATAATAAGTGAACTAAGTCAGAGAAAGACCAATACCATATGATTTCACATATATGTGGAATCTAAAACACAATACAGATGAATAATCAAATAAACAAAAAGAAAAATCAGATCTATAAATACAGGGAGAAAAATGACAGTTGCCAGAGGTTGGAGAATGGAAGGATGGGTAAAATGGACGAAGGGAAGTAGGAGATATAGGCTTCCAGTTAAGGAGTAAATAAGTCACAAGAATAAAATAAATAAAATATGGTCAATGGTATTTCAGTAGCATTATATAGTGACAGATGTTAGCTACACTTGTGAGCATAGCATAACATGACAAGTTGTTGAATCACATAGTGTACACAATTCTTTTTCATGGCTGAATAATATTCTTCCAATCTCCCAGCAAACAGGTGGGATGGAGATTTCTTTCTGTCTCCCAGATCCTAGACTAGTCTCTGTTAAACAACTCCCAATTGTCCAGGATCTATGATATGGTCCTGTGATCATTTGCCACCTGAGGATGTCCAAAGTCAACTCTAGAGCCTAGTTGAGTGTTTAGTCCATCACAGTGTTTACTGGAGAGGGTCTGTTTACCCAGAGCATTCTGACTGTTATGCCAACTTGTCAATCCTGCCTGAATGTATTTTTCATTACAAAATATGTGACAAACCTGAATGAAGAGTAATGTGCAATGTCAATTTAAGAAAATTTTTAAAAGTCCTTTAACTAATAAGTGATGATAACAAGGTTGCAGAACAAGTTAATATACAAAATCAATTGCTTTCTTATATACCAACAAGTGGAATTTAAAACTAAGAGCATAGTATTTACATTAGCACCCTAAAGTATGACATAATTATAAATCTAACAAAATATACACAAGAACTATTTAAGGAAAACTATAAAATTTGGATGAACAAAATCAAAGAAGAACTAAATTCATGGAGAAATATTCTATATTCATGAATAGGAAGACTTAATATTGCCAAGTTATCAGTGCTTCCCAACTTGATCTAGGTAATCCTAATCAAAATACAGGAAGTTACTTTGTAAATACTGACAAATGGATTCAAAGTTTGCATGGAGAGGCAAAAGACCCAGAATAGCTAACAATATTTAAAGAGAAGAACTAAGTCCGAAGACTTAGTTAGAAGTTAGAAGACCCCACACACAACTACGAGGCTTACTTTAAAGCTACAGTTATCAAGAGAGTGTAGTATGTGCAGAAGAATGAACAGATCACTGGGACAAAGTACAGAGTCCAGAAATAAACCCCCATAAATGTAATTAATCACTCTTAGACAAAGGAGCAATGACAATTCAATGGAGCAAAAAGTTTCTCTTACAAATTTTTCAGGAACAACTGAATATCCATATGCAAAATAATAACACTAGACACAAAACTTATGTCTTCACCAAAATTAACTCAAAATGGATCATAACGTAGACATAAAATGTGAAATTATAAAAACTCTAGAAAACAACACAGTAGAAAACCTAGCTGATTTCATGTATGGTGACTCATTTTTAGGTATAACACCAAAAAACAGATCCATGAAAGAAATAAATAATAAGTTGGATTTCATTAAAATTAAAACTTCTGCTCCGTGAAAAACAATGTCAAGAGATGATAAATCAAACCACAGACTGGGAGAAAATATTAAGACACATCTGATAAAAAGACTGGTAGCTAAATTATACAAAGAACTCCTAAAACTCAACAATAAGAAAAAAAAATTAAATGGGCCAAAGTCAAAATCAAGATGTCTTCAATAGATGAATGGATAAACTGTGGTCCATTCAGACAGTGGATTATTATTCAGTGCCCAGAGAAATGAGCTGTCAACCATGAAAAGACATAGAGAAAACTTAAATGCATGTTACCACATGGAAGAAGCCAATCTCAATGAAGACATACAAATGGCTATCAGACACATGAAAAAATGTTCATCATCACTAGCCATCAGGGAGATTCAAATTAAAACCACATTGAGATACCACCTTACACCAGTTAGGATGACCAAAATTAGCAAGACAGGAAACAACATGTGTTGGAGAGGCTGTGGAGAAAGGGGAACCCTCTTACACTGTTGGTGGGAATGCAAGTTGGTGCAGCCACTTTGGAGAACAGTGTGGAGATTCCTCAAGAAATTAAAAATAGAGCTTCCCTATGACCCTGAAATTGCACTACTGGGTATTTACCCCAAAGATACAGATGTAGTGAAAAGAAGGGCCATCTGTACCCCAATGTTTATAGCAGCAATGGCCACAGTAGCCCAACTGTGGAAAGAACCAAGATGCCCTTCAACGGACGAATGGATAAGGAAGATGTGGTCCATATACACTATGGAGTATTATGCCTCCATCAGAAAGGACGAATACCCAACTTTTGTAGCAACATGGATGGGACTGCAAGAGATTATGCTGAGTGAAATAAGTCAAGCAGAGAGAGTCAAGTATCACAGGGTTTCACTTATTTGTGGAGCATAACAAATAACATGGAACACAAGGGTAGATGGAGAGGAGAAGGGAGTTGAGGGAAATTGGAAGGAGAGGTGAACCATGAGAGACTATGGACTCTGAAAAACAACCTGAGGGTTTTGAAGTGGTGGGGGGTGGGAGGTCAGAGGAACCAGGTGGTGAGTATTAGGGAGGGCACGGATTGCATGGAGCACTGGGTGTGGTGAAAAAACAATGAATACCGTTACACTGAAAAGAAATTTAAAAAAAAAAGAAAAAAGAAAGAAGCCAATCTGAAAAGACTGCATACTGTATGATTCCAAGTGCATGACATTCTGGGAAACCCAACTATGGAAACAATAAAAAGATCAGTGGTTGTCAGCAAGGGATGGGAGGAGGAATTGGGGGAGAGGGATTTTAGGGCATTGACAATATGATACCATAATAATGAATATATATCAGTATACATTTTTCCAAACCCATAGAACATATAATTTCAAGAGTGAACTGTAATGTTAATTTGGAATTTTGGCGATTATAATGTGTCATATATATTAGTTAAGTGTAAAAAATGTACCACTCTGGTAAAGCATGCTCATAATATGGTAAGCTTACCTGAATGGGGGATTGTATAAGGAAATATCTGTAATTTCCCCTCAATCTTGCTATAAACCTTAAACTCCTCAAAAAAAAAAAAGTCTTAAAAAAATATTTTTTTAAATCTTCTACTTCTACCTCAGTGATAAGGCTTTCTGTTTTTTCTGTAAAATCTACCTGAGTACAGATGGGAGAGACATTGAACATAATACAATTCTCCAAGCATGGATAATCAAATAAAATAATAATAAAAAATTGACAGAAAGCCCATATAAATCCCAGCCTTAGAAACTCAAAGGACATTTTTAAAGTAAGTTGGAATATTATCTAGATTTGATTCTCACTACTTAAAAAGTTCTCTATAATTTAATTGACTATTTTTGCTAATATTTTTTACTTAATTAAAACACGTGTGTCACAAAGGATTTTTTTCTAGAAGAATGTGGCAAGGAAGAGTGTGATGGTGAGAAATCAACTAACATGTTTTTGGAATTAGATTTGTTAACTTACCTTTTAGAACCCACCCAGAGTCCCAAGACCAGCAGGACAACAATAGCAATAATAATATTATGTTGATGGTCAGTTAGCACTTGCTTTTGATGACGAATAAAAAATAGGGGCGCCTGGGTGGCTCAGTGGGTTAAAGCCTCTGCCTTCAGCTCGGGTCATGATCCCAGGGTCCTGGGATCGAGCCCCGCATCGGGCTCTCTGCTCAGCGGGGAGCCTGCTTCCTCCTCTCTCTCTCTGCCTGCCTCTCCGCCTACTTGTGATCTGTCTGTCAAATAAATACATAAAATCTTTAAATAAATAAATAAAATAAAATAAAATCCAGAGTACTCTATTAAGCAATTTGGCCAGATCTTCTTCATTGTAATTGCCTATAAACTATTTCATATTTGAACAAACACCACTGGATATATCTGCAGCTTCCTTTTAGACATAAATACCACATGCTCTGAAAAATATAAAATTGGTAGTATATTTCATTGCCAGCTGTATTTTCTCTCTTCCAATTATGTAATAAAATCAATTGAAATTACTGCTTTACTAACTTGGCTTATATAACATGCTTGCTGGTTCAATATAGTGAATGTCAATTTGTCTATTCAGGTATTTCTACATTTTGTGTTTTGTTTTTATTAATTTATTTAGTGAAAGAACCCCCCCCAAAATCCTAGGTTAATAAAACCCCTATTCATCCACCAGCAGATAAAATAAAATGTCTAATAAAATATCTTCCTAGGTCATAGGAAAGCTCAAGATTAAAAATAAAAAATGTTGAGTTCAAACTAGAAATATTTACATTTAACATTTCAAACACCATTTTTCTTTATAATGGATGAAAGTTTAAATTTAATTTGAGGATAGTATTACTTGATTCTTGGGAAAATGCTAATAGTATCTATATTTCTTTCAGTCACACTAATGTAGAACAAGTGTCTAGACATTCTTGGGGTAGATTCACCCGCAATATATCTTGAATAATGTTTTACTTAACATAGGATCATTTTGCAAATGTAAATTGGATGATATTTATTTAAATTGAGATTTCCATTTATTTTGTGGCTTTTCTTGAGGAGAATCTAAACTTTATTTTGAGGCTTTCCTCATTGGATCTAGATTATCAGATATATTGTTGTACTGGATACATTGTGTCTTGTTCTTATTTGAGGAGAGTTTTAAAATTTGTTTCATTTTTTTTCATTTTCCTCTCATTGAATATGGGTCTTTTTGTCTGTGGGTGTTTATTTTATCTTTGTATTGTGTTTATTACTCAGAATACATTAATTAGAAATGGTGAAAAGTGCCAGATAAAAATATGAGCTTCTTTGTATAAGGCCATGGACAGGTATCAGACCTCACCATTCAGGGTGGCATGGCACATTCTCAGAGAAGCCCCATTTGTCCACTCTATTTTAATTAGGTCTCTTCTAGTATTCTTTATGTCTTGAAACCTTTTTTTCTGTTGTTTGTTTTTCCCTAAAAATTAATCCTTGTATATTTTATATTAATAACCTGATAGCATTAGAATACAATTATTAAATTAATGTATGCAAATAACCAAAGAGTTTTACTTTATTTCTGTAACTGCCTCCTTGTACTCCTCAGATTTCATCTTATTTAAAAAAAAAAAATCGTATTTTATTTGAGAGAGAGAGCAGAGCAATAAAATACAAACAGAAGGGAGAGGGAGAGGGAGAAAGACAAGCAAACTTCTTGCTGAGCAGGGAGCCTGATGTAGAGCTCTAGCCCAGGACCCTGATATCATGACCTGAGCCCAAGGCAGATGCTAAGCCAAGTGAACCACCCAAGCATCCCAAATTTCCATCTTTTTGAAAGGAACTTAAAATTGTCAGTTATTAATAGCCTGGTTTAAAACTTTCTGCCTCAAATAAACTCAGTGTCATATACATAAGAAATAAGTCATTAAGGCTTTGCTTCCTTTCCTTTGACAGATGGTACAGTTACTAGAGCTAGGGTACTAGTTTTCTAAATGTGGTGATATATGAATCTAACTGCTGTACCTGTTTATTTTTCCTGCAGAGTACTTCAGCATTTTGAGGTGGACTCCATGGCATGGAGATAATTAGAATGCTTGACTGTACATATTTGTGTGAGAATGCAAAATGAGGTAATTTGGCCCTTGCCTACAGTATCAAGGGTAAGACTCGGGTTGTAGACTCCGCAAGTGGCAACATATAACCACAGCAGTAAAATATCTTTGCTGCTCTTCCTTTCCCTTCATCATTACTGATTATTTGATGAAGTCTTATTATGTAAAGTCAAAGATTCACATGTGAAATCTTATGTATGTTCCTTGGCTTATTTATTAGTTTAGTGCATTAAGAAGTATAGTTAGCCCCATGTGGTCATTTATTATTGAGTATAATGGCCACCACCTAAGGGAAAATAACTATACAATAGGTCTATCTAATAGGTCTAGGTCAACTTTATTTAACAAAGAATAAAACTAGAAGACTGCCTGAGGGTGAATTTGTGGAAATGTATTAACCCCCTAGGGATTCCTACAAAAACAGAAAGAGAAGTGGGCATTTGGAGTTTAAACATAGATTTCTCTGAATAAAAAAAAAAAGAAGAAGAAAGAAAGAAATTGAGGAGAATCTAAACTTTATTGTTTTTGTTTTAGCAATGAGGATAAAAAAAGAAAAAATTAAAACTTAATGGCAGATGAAGGCTTGTAAAAATTTAATCTTACTCAGAATTTCTGGTATTTATTTTGTCACAATTACCATCTTTGATTTTTATGTTGAAATATAGATTAAGACTAATTTTGTCCTTTTAAACTTTTTTGTGTGTGTATGTGAGGAGACTTCAAGAATGTGGTTGGATTGAATGATATCTGGGATTTTGTTCATTTAATATTTCTACATGTATTTTTTTTTTATTTTAGTAAAACATATATAACATAAAAATAGCATTTCAATGGTTTTTAAGTGTATAGTTCATTAAAATTAAATATATTCATACTATTGTGCAACTATAACCACATCCATCTTTGGAATTTTGTATCTTCCCAAATTGAAACTTCATGCCCATTAAACAATAACTCCCTATTATTTCATCCTCCCAGCCCCTGGAAACCACCATTCTACTTTTGTCTCTATGGATCTGATTACTTTCTTCACTTTGTATAAGTGGACAGCAAGAGAATCTCCACACTGGGTGTGGACACAGGGCTGAGTCCCATGACCCCCAGATCATGATCTGACCTGAAATCAAGAGTGAGACACTTAACTGACTGAGCCACCCAGACACAACAGTAATTCTATTTTTAACTTTTTCAGAAAATGCTAAATTTTCATAGTGGTTGCACCATTTGACATTCCCACAGCAATGCACAAGGGTTCCAAGTTCCCCACAACCTTACTCACACTTGTTATTTTGTTTGTGTTTTGTTTGCTTGCTTGTTGTATAATGGCAAACTTTTTCTTAATTTAAATTCAATTAACCAACATATATTACATCATTAGTTTCAGATATGGAGTTCAATAATTCATCAGTTACATACAACACCCAGTGCTCATCATATCACATACCCTCCTTAATACCCATCACCCAAGTACCTCTTTGCTGACCCAACTCCCCTCCAGCAATCCTCAGTTTATTTTCTATAGTTCATTCTCTCATGGTTTGTCTCCTTCTCTGATTATTTCCCATTCAGTTTTCCTCCCTTACCCTATGATCCTGTTTTGTTTCTTAAATTCCATATATGAATTAGATCATATAATTCTCTTTCTCTGACTAATTTCGCTTAGCATAATACCTTCTAGATCTATCCACATCATTGCAAATGGCAAGATTTCATTTTTTGATGGCAGACTAATATTCCATTGTGTGTGTAGAATATATATATATTTTATATATATCTACATATAATATATATGATATATATATCATAATCTTTATCCATTTATCTGTTGATGGACATCTCACATCTCAGTTCTTTCCATCTTTCCATAGTTTGGCTATTGTGGACATCACTGTTAAATAAAAACATTGGGGTACAGGTGTCCCATTCAGCTCATTACATTTGTATTTGGGGGCAAATACCTAGCAGCACAATTGCTAGGTCATAAGGTAACTCTATTTTTAACTTCTTGAGGAACCTCCATACTGTTTTCCAGAGTGGCTTGTACCAGCTTCCATTCCCAACAAAAATGTAAGAGGGTTCCCCTTTTTCCACATCCTTACCAACATTTGTTGTTTCCTGACTTACTAATTTTAGCCATGCTGACTGGTGTGAGGTGGTATCTCATTATGATATCTTATTGATTTATATTTCCCTGATGCCAAGTGACATGAAGCATATTTTCACATATCCTTTGGCCATATTATATCTTTTTTGGAGAAATGTCTGTTTATGTCTTCTGCCTATTTCTAGACCAGAGTGTTAGTTCTTTGGGTGTTGAGTTTGATAATTTCTTTCTAGATCTTCAATACTAGCCCTTTATCTGATATGTCATTTGCAAATATCTTCTCCCATTCCATACATAGGTTGTCTCTTAGTTTGTTGACTATTTCCTTTGCTGTCCAGAAGCCTTTTATCTTGATGAAGTCTCAATAGTTCACTTTTGCTTTTTTTCTCTTGCCTTTGGAGACATGTCTAGACAGAAGTTGCTGTGGTTGAGGTTGAAGAGATCATGCCAGTGAGACAGGATTTTGATAAATTCCTGTCTTACATTTAGGCCGTTCATCCATTGTGAGTTTATCTTTGTGTATGGTGTAAGAAAATGGTCTGGTTTCATTCTTCTGCATATGGTTGTACAATTTTCCCAGCAACTATTTGTTGAAGAGATTGTCCTTCTTCAGTTGGATATTCTTTCCTGCTTTGTTGAAGATTAGTTGACAATATAGTTGAGGGCCTATTTCTGGGTTCTCTATTTTTTTTTTAACTTTTTATTCATTTATTTGACACAGAGAGAGAGATCACAAGTAAGCAGGGAGGCAGGTAGAGAGAGAGGAAGGAAGCAGGCTCCCCACTGAGCAGAGAGCCTGATGCGGGGCTCGATCCCAGGACCCTGGGATCTTGACCTGAGCCGAAGGCAGAGGTTTAACCCAGTGAGCCACCCAGGCACCCCTGGGTTCTCTATTCTGTTCCATTGATCTATTCGTCTGTTTTTGTGCCAGAGCCATATTATCTTGATGATTACAGCTTTATAATAAAGCTCAAACTCTGGCATTGTAATGCCACCAGCATTATTTTTCTTTCCCAACATTCCTCTATTTGGGTTCTTTTCCGGTTCCATACAAATTTTAGGATTATTTGTTGCAGCTCTGAAAAATATTGATGTAATTTTGATAGGGATTGCACTAAATACGTAAATTGTTCTGGGTATCATAAACAATTTTTTGGTTAAGCGCTGCCTTTGACTCAGGTCATGCTCCCAGGGTCCTGGGATCTAGCCCCGCTTCAGGCTCCTTGCTCAATGGGCAGCCTGCTTCTCCCTCTCCACCACTTGTGCTCCCTCACTCTCTCTCTCTTTTGCTCTCAAATGAATAAAATCTTTAATTAGTACAACTTTAAATAATATACATTTGTTTACAGTGGAGGAGGCTAGATGATAACATTTAACACATTAAAATAAAATTCCATAGGAAACATAGGATTAAAGTTATTTCAATGAGAAACAGATGAAGTAAATTTTTCAACTGTTAGAGATGATTAATTTATTTTAATTACTACACATTTTAAATTATTATAGTATATATATTATTTTAGATACTCCTAAAAGAGCAATATAACATTTTATGCAAAATTGTCACCATTTACAATTGCCCAGACATTGTGTCATGTACAACCATATAATCTTATGACATATTTTTAAATGTCCATTTGAAAATATTAAGACGATAGTATTTCAAAAATATTTTATGAGTTATAGGTAAAATAAAAGTCAAAAGTTTATGATGTCATTAGAATTTGTTAAAGTTAGAATTAGAGTCCAAATTCTTCATGTATTTTGGATCTTAGCCCCTTATTGGATACTTGCAATATTTGCAAATATCTTCTACCATTTATTTGGTTGCCTTGTCATTTTGTTGATATGAAAAACCTTTTTATTTTGGTGTAGTCCCAATAGTTTAACTTTGTTTTTGTTTGTTTGTTTGTTTGTTTGTTTGTTTTTCTTTCTTGCCTGAGGAGATAGAATTAGAAAAATGTTCAGCTCAGGTCATGATCCCAGGGTCCTGGGATCGAGCCCCGCATCAGGCTGTCTGCTCTGCAAGAAGCCTGCTTTCCCTTCTCTCTCTCTGCCTGCCTCTCTGCCTACTTGTGATCTCTGTCTGTCAAATAAATAAATAAATCTAAAAAAAAAAATTTTTTTAAAAAAAAGAAAAATGTTTCTATAGCAAATGCCAAAGAAATTACTGCTTATGTTTTAGTCTAGCAATTTTATGGTTTCAAGTCTCACATTAAAGTTTTTAAATCCATTTTGAGTTTATTTTTTATATGGTGTAAAAAAGTAGTCCAGTTTCTGTCAAATGTAGCTGTCCAGTTTTCTCAATACTATTTGTTGAACAGACTGTCTTTTCTCCATTGTATATTCTTGACTCCTTTGTCATTGATTAATTGACCATGTTGTTGTGGGTTTATTTCTGGGCTCTATATTCTGTTCCATTGATCTTTGTGTTTATTTCTCTGCCAGTACCATGCTGTTTTGATTATTATAGTTTTATAGTATATCTAGAAATCTGGGATTGTGGTACCTCCAGCTTTGTATTTTCTCAATTGTTCTGGCTATTGACAACATATAAGGAACTAAATAACAACACCAAAAAGGCAAATAATGCAATGAAAAATGGGCAGAGAACCTGAATAGACATTTTCCCAAAGAAGACACACAGATGGTCAACAGAAACATGAAAAGATGCTTAACACTCATCATTGGGGAAATGCAAATCAAAACCTCAATAAGATATCCCCCTATAGCTGTCAGAATGGCTAGGATCAAAGAAGCAAGAAATAACAGGTATTGGTGAGGATGTGGAGAAAAGGGAACCCTCATGCACCAATGGCAGGAATGTAGACTGGTACAGCTACTGTGGAAAACAGTGTGGAGCTTTCTCAAAAATTGAATATAGAAATAACTTTATGGTCCACTAATTCCACTACCAGGTATTTACTCAAAGGAAATGAAGACACTAATTTGAAAAATATAAAAACATCCCTATGGGTATGGCAGAATTATTATAATAGCCAAGAATATGGAAGCAATCCAAGTGCCCATTGACAGATGAATGGATAGAGATGTGGTATAATGGAATATTATTCAGTCATAAAAAGAATGTTGCCATTTGCAACAACATGGGTGGGTATAGAAGGTCTAATGCTAAGTGAAATAAGTCAAAAAAAGAAAAATACCACATGATTTCACATATATGTAGAATCTAAAACAAAATAAAATGACGTAAAAAGACAAAAAACAGACTTAAATGCAGAGAACAAACGGGTGGTTGCCAGAGAGGGAATGCGCGAAACTGTAAAGGGGATGAAGAGCATACTATTTTGGTGAGCACTGAATAACGTGCAGAAATGCTGAATCATTATATTGTACACCTAAAACTTATTTAACACTGTGTGTTCATTATATTTCAATTAAAAAAATGGCAAAAAGAAAAAAGAATCAGAGTCCAAATCTTAGATTGCTAATCTCGTGCTTTTGAGAAGACCAAATCTGAGAGATTCATATAAAATTCAGCAAGCAATCTCCTGTTGATAACATTAATGGGACAGAAATCTTAAGAAACAAATAGTAAGTTGGGTGCAATGCTGCTCTGGCAACAGATGGTTTGATACATGTGAGTGGTACATGTGAGTGGTACACATCCTCTAGATGCCAGTCCCTTGCTACTTCCATTCATTTAGTCCTTGCAACTCCATGTGCAGTCTGTAAACCACATGAATTAGCATTGCTTAGGAGCATGTGAAAATCTTGGGTCCCAATCCAGGTGATTTGTATGCACAATAAAGTTTGAAACAGAGGTATTAATTCCCTCCCTCCCTCTTGCTGTTCCTCCCTTCCTTCCGTCCCTCCCTCTCTCTCTTTCTGTCTTTCTCTCTCCATTCAAATATAAAATTCATGTAGGCAAATGTTCTGTCTGCTTTCCTCACTGTTCCTTCTACTCCAGGGAATAAGATGGTGTCTGCTACATGGTAGGTGTTCTATAATGATTTGTTAGAATATATACTTCCATAAAAAGAAGTCCAAATGTAAGCAGTTATGCTTTGGCAAAGTCAGCAGCCCCAGAGCGGATTCAGATATTTTTTTTTTTTCCCATCTTGTTGCTGTGCCATTTCCAAAAAACTGTCATTCTCATAAATCTTATTTCCTTGGGATTATACATTGACCTGAGGGTCACCTAACATTTTCCTGCATTATTATTCAAAAACTTAAAATGTAACATGCTGCCTATTTTTGTATAACTTGCAATTGAAGAATGGTTTTAACACTTTAAATGTTTGAAAAAAAATTGTACTATTTCATAACATATGAAAATTATAGACATTCAAATTTGAATACAGGGTGCATGTTGAGTGTATCCCTCAAATTAGTCAATATGAGATCATATTGAATTAGGGTGGGTCCCAAATTTGAGCATTCATCCTTGTAAGAAGAGGGAAATCTGGTGACACAGATGTACACGGAAGTGAGATAGGAGTATGAAGATGGAGGCAGAGATTGGAGTAAGTGTCACCTTCGTGAGGTGGGGATCCTGGTGATCGGAGCTGAAAGGATGGGGGCCTACTGACTGATGATAAGTAGACAACTTTATTTCTTACAATCACTTCTTTTATACTTTACACAAGATCCGGTTACAAACAGGATATAGATTTACTTGCAGGAAGTGGACTACGAGGGGGATGTGGGCTACGTGCAGGCAATCACATGTGAAAAGTGAACAACAACAATTATCTCAGCTTTAAATGACAAGAGCAAGTTAAGGATTCTCCACACTTATCAGTCCATCTAAAGGAGGATACAAAAGCACTCCGGGGATCCTCCCATGTTTATTTCGGGGTGTGGGCCTAGGAAGACTCTTGCCCTCAATCTCCTGGAGTTTTCCCACAGGATCTGACACGACCCCAGTCACACTGGCGAGGTTCCGGGTTGTGTTCCAACAAGTAATATAGGCACAGTGCAGAAACCCCAAGGATTGTAAGGCAACCACCAGAGGCTAAGAGACAGTCAAGGAAGGACTCTTCCCTAGGGCTTTCTGAAGGAGCAGGAACTTTGCTGGCACTTTGAATTCCGACTTCTGGACTAGAATTGAGAAAGAATAAATTTATCTTGCTTAAGGCACCCAAATTATGATAATCTGCTGAGGCAGCCCCAGAAAATGAATATAGGATCCATAAATAAAGTCTTTTTGGACCCCAGCCATGTTCACTCACTCACCAATTGTACTTGGCTACTTTCACTTGGCAACAGCAGATTTGACTAATAACAGAGAAAGTCTGACCTGTGAAGACTAAACTACTTCCTGACCCTTTCCAGAAAAAGTATGAAGATTCTCGGTTTAGAATTTAGCATTATGATTCACCCCTTAGGTGTGGAGCCACCTTTCTTGAAGCACATGAAACCTCCAGGGGAAAAACAAATTCTGTATCATTTTCAGTATGAGAGCAACTTGAGGGTTAGTGTGCAAGGCAAACAGCAGAGTATTACCTCACAAATAATAAGCACGATATGGATTTCCTCTGCTACAAAATTACCTCTCCATCAGGAAATTGCAAACGCTTTCTCAGAATTCTTTCTACTTTTACAGCTATAAATTAATTTTTAATAACATCACACACACACACACACACACACACACACACACACATTTCCCTTTGACCCATGTTGGATAGGGACAAGCAGAAAATTTAAATATTGTTGATTAAAAGTGATTGCAGAAGCACAAAACATAAACCTGTTTTGAGATCCTGCTTCTTGACTCATGTCATTGCTAATCATTTCACAGAGACCTGGCAGCCACAGCACAGATCCTGAAATATTGTACCAATTGCCTGAAGAATGAAATACCAAGAGTGAGGTATTTGCCTCAGGCCCTTCCTCTAGAACTGACCAATAATTGGGAATGTAATAGAAATGGGCAGACGGCCAAGCCCGGGAATCACCTCAAGCCTTCCCCACATAGCTGCATGCTCGGAGTGATTATCCTCTCCCAATTATAGATGTGACACAGAGCAGTTTTCAGGTTCTGTTTCTGCTATTAGTTTCCTTCAATTAAAACAACTAGCAAATGCGATAAAATTATATTTATAAATGTATCCATTAGTTTTAAAAGAAACCATGTTCTTGAAAGGTAGCAATAGTGGAACGAAAAAGGAGGCCTCCAACATTGGACCACTATTACTCAACCGGAATTGAATTGTTAGCCGATTCTCCATGAATCTGTGCCATTACTACATGTCCAAGTATGAAGAGACAGGTGCTCCTGATACTTTTTCAGGAAAATTTGTGGAGACATACAAGCTGTGGAGAGATAAGAATAGGGAATTCTTCTTAAGAAAATGTATGTACCTTCCTAGACACGTTAAGATAAAGGCAGTAACTTTCTCTAGAGAGATTTAGAGACATCCCTTCCTGGAGATACTCCATGGTGATAAAAATTACCTCTCTTTCTGTGGAAAAGAGGATGTGCCGGAATGGACAGTTTGTCAGTAGCCCCGATAGAGGGTCAGAGTTTACAAAACTTGGGTTCCTCTCCTATGACTCATCCTCACTGTGCCTCACTGTGGAAACCGGGGCTGCGGGAACCAGCATTGCTGGGCCCCTCTGGCTGCTCCTTTCATTACAAGTAATAAACTGTCTTTGCGTCTGACTCAGAAGTCTCCTGTTTTATATGTAAGTATGCAGCTTATCGTAGGAATAAAAGTTTTAGGCTTTTCACAGTACCTGACTTTGCTTTTAAAATTGCATTTTCTCATCAAAAGTATAGTATGTGTTCACATGTTTCCTGAAGAAAATTTAGAAAATTAAAAATATACAAATGTATAATATAAAATGACACCAAACTTTTGTTTTTCTTCTATCTTTTCTTTGTTAGAGCATTTTTTATTTGCCATGGTTTATAAAATGTACATTTTTTTTCTAAGTTCCTCAACAGCTTAACAGGGAGTCCCTTGTGTAAATCGAATTGTTGGTCACTGTTGGGTCCATAGTCAAAGGAATGAGACTGATACAAAGCGAAAGTCAAGGAACGCTTTATTTTGTACCAAGCATTTAGAATCAAACCGACCATTCTGGGGCCGCCTCTTACAGAGAGGGCGACCCCTCCCTGCCTCACAGACTAACTTTTATAGAACAAAGGCCATGTGGTTGAGCCTGGCCACACACAGGTGGCCAATGAGATTGTAACACACAGAGAAAGATGCACCGTCATGCTAGGTCACACACGGGTGGCCAATTGAACTACAATTCACCCCATAGTAGCTATTTGAACTAACCTATCACCTTAGTTAGAATTGGCGCCCCAAAGGTGCCCAAAAGGCGGGGCCCACACTCCTTGGTAGCTAGGGAGACAGTATGCACACCCCACTGATTGGATGTCTCCACCTGGCCCGACTCATCCTTGCATTCGGGCTGTTATCTCCACCTGACCTGACCCACCTTTGTATTTGGGCTCTGTTATCAGGGACTGGTCGACCATATTTTACTGATTTCCAGGACTTGCTTTTAAGTAAGTCCCCTGGGAGGTGGGGGCAGGGTCAGTTTAAGTTTTACTGCATAAACAACAAAATGGCTGTTCAACCAGGTGGAGCCACTCTGGCTAAATAGGCCCTTATAGTCACCAAACATTCTCTCTCTAATGTTTTAATTATTATTTTTATATATTATTGTTTATTGTTTAATTTCTCACTTGTCTGGAAATAATTTTTAGAAGAATATTCATTAATTTGAAAATATTTTCTTTATTTTCTTCAGTGTCATAGGCAGTCTATTGTATCCTAGACCATAATGTGTTGAGGTAAAATGTAGGGCAGAAGTTTATAGTCAGCCTAATTTTTTTTTCTCTTTTGTCTTGGTGACAAAAGATTATTTCTTTTTCTTTGTCCTCCAGGATCTTAACTAAGATAGATCTCATTGTTGCTAATTCTATCCATTTATTCATAGACACCGTGCAACTTTTCAATATTTTGATTCTCTTTTTCTTTTTCTAAAAATTTTTGTATAATTCTCTTTTTCCTTTTTCCTTTCTCTTCATTGGAAACACTAGTTAAGGGGTGCCTGGTGGTTTAGTTGGTTTGGCATTGACTCTTGATTTTGGGTCAGATCATGATCTAGGGTCAGGTCATGATCTCAGAATCCTGAGACTGAGCTCCCCTTGTCAAGCTCCACCCCATAATCTCTCTCCTTCTCCCTCTGTGCCTCCTGTCCCCACTCCTCTAAAAAAGAAGGAAAAAAAAAAAGAAAGAAAGAAAGAAACACTAATGAAGGAATATCATGCTCAAACATCACATTTCATACCTATTATTCTCTCTATAAACCTCTCTAACAATGTGATCATTCCTAAGATATTTGTTCACTTTATAAAATCCACTTTTCCGCCTTTGTTATTATTTTCACCATTGTTTCCTTTCTTTAAGCTGCTTTGCATGTGGAACACTTGTGTGATGATTTGTCTTTCACTTTCTGGAACACTGTCAGTTCTTGTTTCACTTCTGTACGTTGCCTTGTGCTCTTTTCCATCATTGTGAAATATGTGTCTCTTTATTGACTTGCTTAATGCATGGAAATGTGTTTAAGCACACTTTTTTATTTGCTTACACAGTTGCAGCTTTTTGGAGGAAGAGGGAAGGGAGGTTGTTGAGTATTCTTTATCTGACTTATGTTTCCCTGATTCTTTCACCTTTTTTTTTTTTTTTTAGCATATTATTCCATGATACCAAGTGATGTTCAGGTAGGTCCCATCACCAGCTGGAGCTGCTGTCCTTTTTGTTTCCAAAGAAATGGCTGGACTTATTTCTTAGGTTGTATCAACCTAATTTTAAATTTATTTATTTTATTTTTAATTTTTATCTTGTTTTTATTTAAATTCCAGTTAATTAACAGAGAATTAAATTCCAATTAATTAATTTCATGTGTGCACTATAGTGATTTAACA
The DNA here is from genome assembly GCF_963455335.1 of Martes martes. Classification (NCBI taxonomy): domain Eukaryota; kingdom Metazoa; phylum Chordata; class Mammalia; order Carnivora; family Mustelidae; genus Martes; species Martes martes. The sequence continues at coordinate 60,290,846 of NC_137902.1, forward strand.
CTTCCATACATCACCTGGTGCTCATCACAACAGGTGCACTTGTTAATCTTCACCACCTGTTTCTCCCATCTCCCCATCTATCTCCCCTCTGGTTACTATCAGTTTGTTCTCTATAGTTCAGGGTCTGCTTTTTGGGCTTGTCTCTTTTGAAAAACTGATCTAACAATTCTCTTCCTTAGTATTCATTCTTCGTGTCTTCCCACTGCAACAAGGCATATAAACTTAACATTATTTAATTTCAATCAGTTTAAATTTAGGTAGCCACATATCAATATCATGGCATATTGTATATAAGATGAGGAAATATGAAATCACTTTGGTAAATTTCTGACAGGGTTTTATAAAACACTCCTAGATATTTCTAAAACATCAATACAAATATAATTTTACAAAATAACCAAAAAGACTTGAATAAGCTGTGCCTGGGTGGCTCAGTCAGTTTAGCATCTGACTCTTTTTTTTAAATTGCATTTGATAATATTTATAATTTAGCATTATAGATGATATTTGTATTCTTATTTATTATTCTTTTTGTTTAGAGGTAATTGTCAGGAAAGAAGAAAATTAAATCTTTCTGTTACCTTAGAACAATTTATTTCATAAATGGCTATCCAGAAGCTCTTCTTCCTAGTCGAATGATTGTCCACTGATTACCTTTAGTTTTCACAGTAGATAATCAACCCAAAATAATAAAACATTTGGTATCCTTTTTATGAAGTTATACTACATAATATCTCTAAAATGCATGCAAAATGATTAATATTCTATCTTCAATTTGTGATGTAGCTTCTAGGAATTCTTAATAACTAAAATCATGGTCTGCCTCTAAGTATACTTATACATCAAAGCTTCTGTGTTATTAACCCAATGGAACTTTCAATTTGTATTTATGTTTATTCTTGTCTAGAAAATATATCTTCCCCACAAAGATTCCACTTTATATTTATATATGTTCAATCATTGTAATTAGGGGTGAACCATTAATAATTCATGCTTTGTGTAGAATTAGTATAATTGGATTCTGACATTTACTGTCTAAACCTATTGTGCTTGGAAATGTCTTGCATTACATTGTGCACCATGACCCAGTGATTTCACCATAAGAAAAAAAAAAAAAAAAGATAAAAGCTTTTAGTTTTTAAGCTCTGGCTACATAAATGGATAGAGAGCTTAAATATATGACACAGCAATGTTTTATTCTAGGGATTCTGAGATCCTTCACAAATTAGAAACGCTGTATGTGACTTATGGTACTTTCATTTGATTGCAGAAGGCTACACTAACCCACTTAACATGATATAGTATAGTTATATATTGTATAAAAGTCACTCCATTATCAAGGCTGTTAAAACATCCACTGGGAGTGGTAATTTAGTTATTCGAATAAAGTGAATTTGGTTGAATCAATCATTTTTTTCTTAATGAGGTCTGAGTTTTCACATATTTGCTCTTTATTTATATATCTCTGAATGTCTTTATATTATCTATTAAATATAGTATTCCAAGCTAATGTGAGTTGTAAATACACCTTATGTTTCCAATAAATTATTTTATCATGAGGAAGTTTGTTATAAATTAGCCAATCTAAATTTGCCTTTCTATCTCTTAGAATAATTCCACCAAAGACACTTTGAATCTACAACTTTCAAGCAAGAAAAATCTAGTACCTATCCTCTTAAAATGTTCCTCTTTAAAAGTGTTTGTCTTAGGTGGCTGCATTTTATGATGGTACATAATTTTATATTTTATGAATTCAAATATTGGGGTAAATATCTACTAGAATTCCTACTCCTCTGACATAATATATTTTATATAATAGATGCAGCTAAATTCTAATAAAAGGTATCACAGTATAGTGTCTTGATATCTTCAAGTGATTATTTAGGGAGGATAGTCCTTAGGAAAAAAATAATTCAAAATCATTTTACAGATTAGAAGACTGTTTTGGTTTTGGAGTGATAAAAAGTTTAAAATTATTAAAAAATAATTATTAGAACATTTATTATGTATATAATAAAAATTAAGACTTTATATCCATCCAACAAAATTTTTCAAAAAGTCACAAAATAGAAAGAATTTTATACTAAAAATCCATATATACCTACAGGTTTATTTTAAGAGGTTTATTTTAAGAGCATATAAAGATGCACCAATAGATGAATAAAGGAAATAAAGGGATAGATAGGTATGATAAAGCAAATATAATAAAACAAATATAATAAACACTAATAACAGAATATAGTTGTGGTTATGTACAGCATAGGAAATAGGGTCCATAATATTGTAATAATACATAGCAATAGATAGTGATTACTCTTACTATGGTGAGCATCGGTAATGTATAGAATTGTCAAATCAATATGTAGTATATACCTGAAACTAATATAAAATCATATGGCAACCATACTTCAATAGTAAATAAAATAATAAATCTACAGGCAATAGTACATTTCCACCAAAATACGTCCACACACATGTATCATTAAATAGGTTGTACATTTGTTTAAGGTTCCTTTTCTTGAGGTAAAGTTTATATACAATGAAATATTTGAATCTTAAGCATATACCTTGAAAAGTTCTGGAAAAATACTTATACCTGCACAACCTCAGTATCTGTGAAGATACAAAAACTTACCCTCAGAAATCTCTCACACCCCTTTTCAGTAAATTCCTGTGTTTGATTCCCAAAGACAACCTGTTTAGATTTTTTTCAACCATTTTAATTTTGTCTATTCTATAAATACATATAAATGGAATCATATGAAATATAAAATATTCTGTAAACTGTTACTTAGCCTAATATTTTTGAGACTTGTCTATGTTTTCTTCATACCTTGTACTTGATCAGTAGTATTACATTGTGTATCAAAGTCCTTTAATTACCTACTATTTGGTAGGCATTTGGGTTCTTTCCAGTTTGGGTTATTAAATATAAAGTTGTTCGTGTCTTTTAAAAAATATATATTTATTTAATTTTATTTGAGAGAGAGAGTGGGGGAGGGGTAGAGGGAGAAGGAGAGAGCATTTCAAGCAAACTCCCTGCTGAGCATGAAGCCTGACCCAGGGCTCAACTCTCGTGACCCTGAGATCATGACCTGAGCTGAAATCAAGAGTCAGATGCTCAGGGCGTGTGGGTGGCTCAGTGGGTTAAAGCCTCTGCCTTTGGCTCGGGTCATGATTCCAGGGTCCTGGGATTGAGCCCCACATCTGGCTCTCTGCCGGCAGGGAGCCCGTTTCCTCCTCCTCTCTCTCTCTACCTGTCTCTCTGCCTACTTGTGATCTCTAGCTGTCAAATAAATAAATAAATCTTAAAAAAAAAAAAAAAAAAAAAAGAGAGTCAGAAGCTCAACTGACTGAGCCACCCAGGCACAGCTTATTCAAGTCTTTTTGGTTATTTTGTAAAGTTATATTTGTATTGATGTTTTATAAATATCGAGGAGTGTTTTATAAAACGCTGTCAGAAATTTACCAAGTGATTTCATATTTCCTCATCTTATATACAATATGCCATGATATTGATATGTGGCTACCTAAATGTAAACTGATTGAAATTAAATAATGTTAAGTTTAGTTCTTCAATCATATTAGACATTTTTCAAGTGCTGAATGGCCACATGTGGCTAGTGACTACTCTGTTAGGAAGCATGTACATAAATATTTTCATCATTATAGAAAGCACTCTTGAGCAACACCATTCCACATATTTATCAATATTTGGTATTGTATTGTTTTCATACAAGTTGTTGTAGTATATATGTAATAACATTTCATTGTAGTTGTTATCTTCAGTTCCCTGATGAGAAATAATATTGAACACATTTTCATGTGCTTTTTGGCAATTATGTGACTCCCTCCATGAGGTTTTTGTTTAGTTCCTTCAATTCCTCACTTTCTATTGGATGGTTTATCTTTTCATTGTCCAAGTGTGAGTTCTTTTTATATCTCAGGTACAGTTCTCTTGGTAGATATATGTACTATCAATATTTCCTCTTATTATATGTGGTATTTATTAATTTTATTAATGTTATATCTTAATAAATAATTTAAAATTTTGATTAAATGTAATTAAACATTTTAAAATTTTATTGTTATTGTTTTCCAAAACTTACTTAAGAAAATGTTGTCTACCCTCATGTCACAAAGACATTTATCAATTTTTTTTTTCTAGAAGCTTTATAAATTCAACTTTTATAATTTAGGCTAATCTATCTCAAATCATTGTGTGTGTGTGTTTGTGTGTGTGTGTGTATGGTATGAGACATACAGCATGTTTCATTTTGTCCATATACATACTAAGTGTTTCCTGTACCATTAGTTGAAATACTTTTCCTTGCTCATAGAGTTGACTTTGGATCCATTAAACACACACACACACACACACACACACAAAAGTAGTATATGAGTCTTTATTTGGACCTTCCATTCTCTCTCATCCTTTCAACTATTTATGTCACAACACACAAAATTTTCAAAACTGTAGTTCTATGATAACTTGAAAATTGGGATATGACTTCTTTATGATTGTTGAATTCCCTGAAATACTTTGTAGGCATCTATTTTGCTGATCATATTTCCTCTTCATTTATTAATACAGTGAATATTTTAATTGATTTTTAAATGATGAACCAGTCTCACTTTACTGGTTTCAACATCACTTGGCTATAGTATATTATCATGTATACACTGATGCATTTAATTTGCTTATACTTGATTAAGAAATCTATTTTCAATAAAGGTATTAGTCTTTAATATCACATTTTTTTAATTTTAGAATTTTGTTAAGTTTTTGGTGTTATGGCTATGAGGGCCTCATAAAACAAATTAAGACATATTTTCTATCTGTTTTCTTGAAGAGTTTGCATCAGATTGGTGCTATGTCTTTTTTAATTGTATGATAGAATTTACAAATATCTGCACCTGAAATCTTCATTATTGGGAGCTTTTTAAAAAAATGCATTCATTTTTCTCAATACATATAAGGTTGTTCCTTCTTGAGTTCTCTGGAAAGCAGACTCTTAGATTTACTGGGCAGGATGTTTATATGTGAGGGCCTTTAGTAGCAATCCCTGTGGAAGGGAACAGGAGAAAAAAAAATCAAAAAATAAAAAACAGGTTTGTGTAGAGAAGAAGCCAAGACCTAACTTCAACCTCATTTTACACACAAAAAGTTCTATTAAATAGATTATTAGAGATTTTCCACATTAGGCCAAAATGGTGGAGCCATTACACACTGCCCTCCACCCCCAATAATTAATCATTTCATGACAGCCTCTGGAGAAGAGTTCAGACTTGTGGAGGATGACTCTCTGAAGCTGAAATAACTGCTTAAAGGTTGACAGATGAAGGTTGTCTGATGATAGCATTTTTAGCAGCTGCAACTGAGAAAAATCACTTATTAAAAAAAACTGTCTATGCAATGCATCTGTTTATATCACAAAGGTTATTTAGATTTTCTATTTCATCTTGTTTCACTTTAGGTAATATTTTCAAGGAAATTGTCCATCTTATTTAAGCTATTGGACTTAATAGTTCCTAAACAAATATTTAGTGACTATAGGACATTAATTTAATGGCTAACAAAATCCATGTCTGATATTGATAATTTATGTTCTTTCACCTTCTTGTTATTTAACATAGTGCTAAATCTAAGAAAATGTTAAAGTAGTTGTAAAATTTTAAATGCATATAACCAATAAGAAATTTGCTGATGATACAAATACACAGAACCCAGAATAAAAATACAATCTGCTAATAAATGTTTGATATGTCTCTATATCTCAACATAATAAAGGCCACATGAATTAAAATAATTTAACAATATCATATTTTATTTACTATATTGACACAAATTTAGTTATATCAAGTGTTGGTGAAGGCATGGAAGAAAATGAACACTTTAAAGTCTTGATGGTATTAGAAATCTGTTAACCTTTCCTGGGGAATTTGATTATATCTACAAAACTTTAAAGTTTTGATCTATGATGCCTTTTTTGGAAGAGGAGAAAATGAGGGGTGCCATAAGATGCCTTTTTTGGAAGAAGAGAAAATGAGGGGTGCTATAAGTTTAGTTAATTGTCTCCAACAATTACTGTGTTTTCTCCCTTTCATATATTATAGTGAATCTAGACCTTCTGATACTTTTAATGTATTTAGTATGTTTTGAACTAAATTAGTGAACTATTACATGAATGCTTTAATTTGTTCATAATTCATTTGTTCATAATTCATAATTCATTGTTCATTTTATGATTTCCTTTAAAGGCTAAATAAAATATAGAATTTCTCCATTAAATATTGATTAAAAAACAAACTTTCTGATGCTTTACAGCTTTTTAAAAAAAATGACTAGGGACGCCTGGGTGGCTCAGTGGGTTAAAGCCTCTGCCTTCAGCTCAGGTCATGATTTCAGGGTCCTGGGATCAAGCCCCACATTGGGCTTTCTGCTCAGCGGGGAGCCTGCTTCCTCCTCTCTCTCTGCCTGCCTCTCTGCCTACTTGTGATCTCTGTCTGTCAAATAAATAAATACAAAATGACTAATGCCATTTTTAACTATCAATAACAAATTATTACCTCACCATTCATTCTGTCAAGTAAAAACTGTCAAAAGTTCATATCCTTGTTGACACAGATTTTTTTTCCTTTACTAACATATCCCCTTCCCAAGATTATTGCCAAGTTTCTATTATTTAAGACCACTAATAACATAACATATATATGTGTTTTAATTTCAAAATCAAATTTTGACTGCCAAAGGTATTATCTAATCACTAACAAAATTCCACAGTAGCAGAAGAACCATCAGTGACATTTTCAAAATATTGAGACCGAATTAGTTTCTAAGCTTAAAATATTTGTTCAGTGCTCTTCCTTTGGGTTCAAGTATCCAAGCCTATTGAGGCAATTCATCCATGTCTGACAAGTACAAATTTCTAAGTTAGAATAAAATGTATAATAAAGGTATTATATGTTGAACTTCAATTGATAATATATGAAATTGTTAATTGAATGATTGTCAGTAGTTCATCCAATTTATTTAGACTTTTCTTCATGGGGTATCAGGTGAATTATTAAATGTTGTCTTATATTTCTGTATCTTATATTCTAATATTCTACAAAAAGACTTTTTTTCCCCTTCCTCCAGGATTGTTCGTGATCAAAGATGTGGGAACTGAGTCAATTTATCTTTTCTGTTTTTATAGCAAAGGTAGATTTTAGGATATAATTGAACATATTTCAGCTTCTTGTGTTCTTTCTGGATAATCTGACTTAAACAATATTCATGTTAATGTTATCTCTTAACATGAAATAAACTATTCTATAGATTTTCTGCTTTTAGGGCAATAGCACCTTAAGAAGGACTTGGAATGCATTGTAAATGAGCAATCTAACAAGAACTGGGAAATTCCAGAAATATTGGGCCCTGAATATCTAAAAGATTTTTTCTTCTAAGGTCTTTTGACTAATTGGATTGGGAAGAAAAAATCACTGAAAAGTATCTCCGATATCTGGGGGTGTGTGTGTGGGGATTGGAAACTGACAACACTGGAAAGTTTGTAATATCTGTGGGAATAGAAGAGGAAAAAGTAGCCTGTTTTTCTCCATATGGATCTCTAAGGTGAAATTCAATAATTTTTCTTTATTTTATTCATTAAAAAAGCACCTGGATTTAACAACCATTCATAAGGGGCAGTGTTGAATAGTGGTTCACATTTTGGTGTGAAATAGACCTTGATACGAATCTGCTGTGCCACTCATCTGACTATTAAATTTAATTTTTGTAAGTTATTTTCTCTAAACCTTAATTTTCTCATCTGTAAAATTGCAATCATAATATATACATCATGGGTAGATAAAAGGAATGTGTGCCTGGAACATAACACTAGAAATTTAAGTCAGAAGACTAGAGCGAGTGCACAAATTCTATAGCTGGACATTTGTTCAGTAAAACAGACTGTGCTACACAGGTGGGCTGTAATCAGACTCAAGAGAATAAACAGTGACAGTCACCATCTGGGACAAAATTGTAGCCTCCAGAATTACAACACTAAATTTTGATGAAGCATTTTACAATGTAAACTATTTAATTAAGATTTCTTTCTGGACTTCCTCCACATTATCTCTTAGTTGAAATGATTTGTACTTCTTATGCTCTGTGTCTGTTATTACAGAGATGAAAATAGAAAATCTAGATATAGATTAGAAAAAAAAGATCTTAAAATCAGACTGAATTCTGATTTACATTTTTTTTATTTATGCCTATTGATTACATCATGATTTATAATAGCATAAAGAAAAAAATAAGTTGTGCGTTGGTAAGGTCAAGACAAACTAAGTTTATATCAGACAACTCTACATTACTATATCACCACATATCTTTTGCAGATAAGTAAGTGATAGCCTCTGTCCACACTTTAAGTATGGTAAAACAAACAACAACCAAAGCACATTTCATTCACCAGATAATTTTATGGTCCAATTAAGTTCTTTGTTACTGACTAGGATGGTATAATCAACTACCCCATCTGAGATTCTCTCTCTGCCAATTAAACTTTCTCAGTATATCAGCAAAGAAAAGCATAGCACTAGCTAATCCCATGTGCAAGAGAAGTGAAACTGTATTTCATTTTTGTGTACTGTGTTTAACTCATTATTTCAGAAATTTTAACATCTAATATGTGTTACTCAGTTAGATCTACTAGTCAGTCCCTAAACATGTACACTGCTTCAATAGTTTTATTCAACTATATTCAGAGATCACCTGGAAAAAAAATGGAACACAAAATCATGATAAAAATTTTCAGCAAACCAGGAATAAAGCACATGACCAGCATTCATTTTGTCAAGTGCATTTTTGGCCAGTAATGTAATCAAATATTGCTGTGGTTGTTTACTCCTTCAGTCTAACACAATAGTGAGGTTTTCTATTCTGAATCAAACTAAGTTGCAAACTCCAATCCTGCTTGTGCCCTTTTATCAATTTCTTTAAGTTTCAGCTTTACAACAATATTCCCCTGAATCCAAAGACTGGCTTTCCAGAACCTTCCCAGAGGGTCATGGAAATAATGCCGTTGTATCACTAGTCACCATTATTTTATGGTCAGAATTACCATGGTATCTGATTATCCTCAAATATCTCTCATTCTTGATTAATTAAAACAATCTTGGCAAATGATTTTGCTCTGGTCCTTCTTGCACTAGTCCCAAGAATTTCAACCCCCAGTGGGGAAATACAAATGCTCCTGGCTGTCACTCTTAATCATGGCCTCAGTTCCATAGACCAACAAATAAAGCCATGGTCCTATTCCATTCTTTTTAGCTGTATTATCCAGGTGGCTCTGGACTGCTTACATGAATTGACTTCCAAATATTGAGCCAACCAGCGATCCCTGAAGTAAGCCATACATTTTTTTTTACTATGCTTTTGTACATAGTAATGTAAAGTATTGATCACACTCCAGAACCTTCAAAATGTTACATTTTACTTCTTTTTTGTACATTTTTTCCTGGCTTCCAGAAAACAGGGTTAGTCCAATCAAGCTACTCTATGACTAAATGCCAAACCATCAGTGGGCTTAATTTTACTTAAAGTTCAGTGAAAAACTATTGAAAGACATTTAGTAACGACATGATGTTTTACCATACTGCTATTTAAAAGTAATAGAAATGTGAGAAAATAGCCTCTAGTATTCCAAATTTATGCTTTAATGAAATTTCAAATAATATTTAAAAGGTAACAAAAGCAAATCCTTATTTTTTAGTTTTATCTTTTAACAATAGCAAAACTTTAAATCTTAAAAATATGAATAAACTGTTTTGTAAAAAATATGTCTTTGATTTTATGTAATTGTTCAAATTATAAGTATGTATAAATTAATTGTATTATCTTAATAACTTTGCTTAATAACTTAAGCAAAGTGAAAATCTTAACTCTTGCTGTTTTCAAGTCTTTTGAGTTTTAAGATATTTATTGTATTCCACTTATAAAAATTGTGTTCAGTACTAATAGTGTTCTCACTGATTGGAATTTTTATATACAAAAATCAACAGAAAGTACTTATTTCAGTTATAGTTAATAAAGAAAGAGAAAAAAATCCTCTAACCACAGGACCCTAAAATGTTATGTACCACACGCACACAGTTTTTATTGTTTCTGGAGTACATTTTTATATGTTTCTATGAGCTTAGATGCTATTTTATTATTCTCAGATTTTTGGATTTAAGAATTAAGGTAATCTACGTTTTGAATAATACACTATGAAGTTGGCTTAAGAATAAGATACAATATAAAAATAACTCAAATGCATTTTGTTATTGAAATAACAAAATTCCTCTCAAACATATATTATCATTATCTGCAGTCTCACAATCTTCCTTATTCAAAATATAACACATATTAGACATCATTTCAAATGATAACAGCATAGTACCATCATTTCTAATAAAATCCCTTTTAAATTCATTGTAAATATATATAGAGAAAAAGAGTCTTTTCAACAAATAATGTTGGGAAAACTGGATATCCATATACAAAAAAATGAAGTTAGACCCTTATGCCATGTACAAAAATATATTTAACTAAAAAATAAGTTAACTCAAAATAGATCACACCTAAATGCAAGAGCCAAAACTATAAAGTTCTTGAAAGAAAACCTAGGAGGAAAGCTTCATGACATTGGGTTTGGCAATGATTGTTTTGATAGGATACCAAAAGCACAAACATCAGAAGAAAAATAGGTCATTTGGACTAATAAAAAATTGAAACTTTTGTGTATCAAATGATACTATCACTTGATGAAAAGGCAACTCACAGAATGGGAGAAAATATTTGCCAGTCACATATTTGATAAGGGAGTTAGTATACCAATTATATAAGGAATATCTACAAAGCAACAAAATGAAAGCAAGAAACTTAATTGAAAAATAGGCAAAGAATTTGCATAAATATTTCCCCAAAGATACACATATAAACAGTGAGTGCATAAAAAGATACTCAACATCACTAATCATTAGGGAAATGAAAATCAAATTCCCAGTGAGATACCACCTCACATGCATCAGGATTGCCATTATAGCCCATGAACAAATCCCACTTGGTTATGGTGAGTAATTCTTCTAATATACTGTTAGGTCCTATTAGCTAGTATTTTGGTAAGAATTTTGACAACCATGTTCATTAAAGATATTGGTCTATAATTCTTTTCGTTGGGGTCTTTGTCTGGTTTTGGGGACAAAGTAATGTTGGCTTCATAGAATAAGTTTGGAAGTTTTCCTTCCCTTTCCTTCTTTGAAACAGCTTCACAAGAATAATTATTAGTTCTTTAAATTCCCCTGTGAAGCCATCCAGCCCTTGACTCTTATTTGTTGGGAGATTTTTTACTATTGCTTCAATTTCCTTTCTTGTTATGGATTTGTTCATGTTTTCTACTTCTTCCTGTTTCAGTTTTGGTAGTTTATAAGTTTCTAGGAATGCATCTATTTCTTCCAGATTGTCTAATTTGTTGGGATACAGTTGCTCATAATATATCCTTAAAATTGTTTGTATTTCCTTGGTGTTGGTTGTGATCTCTCCTCTTTCTTTCTTTCTTTCCTTCTTTCTCTTTTTAAAGGTTTTATTTATTTTTTTTGACAGAGAGAGAGACCGCAAGTAGTCAGAGAGGCAGGCAGAGAGGGAGGGGGAAGCAGGCTCCCCACTGAGCAGAGAGTCTGATGCAGAGTTCGATCCCAGGATCCTGAGACCATGACCCAGCAGAAGGCAGAGGCTTAACCCACTGAGCCACTCAGGCACGCTAATGATCTCTCCTTTTTCATTCATGGCTTTATTAATTTTGGTCCTTTCTCTTTTTGATAAGTCTGAGTCAGGGTTTATTGATTTTATTAATTCTTTCAAAGAACTAACTTCTACTTTCGTTGATCTGTTCTGCTGTTCTTTTGGCTTCAGTACATTAAGAGGATTATTCACCACAACCAACTGGGATTTATTTCTGGACAGCAAGGGTGGTTCAACATCCAAAAATCAGTCAACGTGATACATCACATTAATAATAGAAAGTACAAGAACCACATGATTCTCTCAATTGATGCAGAAAAAAAAGTTGGCAAAATACAGCATTCTTTCTTGACTAAAATATCTTCACAGTGTCAGGGTAGAGGGAAAATATATCAATATCATAAAAGCCATATATGAAAATCCCACAGCAAATATCATTCTCAATGGGGAAAAACTGAGAGCTTTTGCTTTAAGGTCAGGAACACGGCAGAAATACCCGATCTCAGCATGCTTGTTCAACATAATATTACAAGTCCTAGTCTCAGCAATCAGACAACAAAAAGAAATAAAAGGCATTCAAATTGGCAAAGAATTCAAACTCTCACTCTTTGCAGATGACATTATACTTTCCATGGAAACCCCAAAAGACTCCATCCCAAAATTGCTAGAACACATCAGGAATTTAGCAACATGGCAGGTTATAAAATCAATGAACAGAAATCAGTTACTTTTCTATACACTAACAATGAGACAGAAGAAAGACAAATTAAGGAATCTAAACCATTTATGATTGCACAAAAAAAAAAAGGATACCTGGTAATAAACTTTACCAAAGAGATAAAGGATGTGTGCTCTGAAAACTATAAAACACTTATGAGACAAATAGAGGAAGACACAAAGAAATGGAATAACATTCCATGCTCATAGATTGGAAGAATAAATATTGTACTGAGCCACCCAGGTGCCCCCTATTTAAAATTGTATTTTAAGAATTTCTTATAACTGTAAAACTCTAAATGTTAAATTCCCTTTGATTTAAGTTATTGCAATTGAGAAATATATGTCTTACAATTTTTCAAAAATTATATATAACCAGGGTGCCTGGGCGGCTCAGCTGGTTAAGAAACTGCCTTCAGCACCGGTCATGATCCTGGAGTCCCTGGAACGGGTCCCACATCGGGCTTCCTGCTCGGCAGGGAGTCCGCTTCTCCTGCTGACCTCTCTCATGTTCTCTCTCTCTCTCTCAAAGAAATAAATAAATAAATAATCTTTAAAATAATTATATAACCATAAAATGTAGTTCATTGTGATTGTACTTCTTCAGCAGATGGACTAAGGTGGAAGGAAGGCATTGTGAGGCCTGGAGGGAAGGCAGCATTGCTGACATTAATATTCATGCTTAGCTCTTTCTTTTCAGTCCTGTTTTTGTTTGTTTTGTTTTGTTTCATATCTGGAGTAATGTTTTATAGTAAGTCAGAACTAATGATAGGTATGGCATTTTCCTTTAAAGTGGGGAAGAGCAAGTGGTGAAAGGAGAAATGAGAATATGGAAAAACAGAAAAAAGGAGGCAACGAGAATATGTCAGTTTTCAGGCAATTTTTTCTTTTTTAAAGAGAAGATGCTATAAAACAAAACAAATGAAGACATAAACAAGAAACAGAGACTCTTAAATACAGACAACAAATCAGTGGTTGCCATAGGGGAGGTGAGTGAGGGGATGGGTAAAATAGAGGAAGGGGATTAAAAGGTACAAACCTCCAGTTACAAAATAAATAAGTCATGAAAATGAAAAGCCCAGAATTGAGAATATAATCAATATTTTTTTTTTTAGAGAGAGAGAGAGAGAGTGTGTGTGTGTGAGTTGGGTGGCAGGGGGAAGATAAGGGGCAAAAGGAGAGAGAGAGAACCTCTAAAGCAGGCTCCACACTGAGCACAGAGCCTGATGCGGGGCTTGGTCTCAAGACCCTGAGATCATGACCTGAGCCAAAATCAAATCGGACACTTAACCAACTGAGACTCCCAGGTTCCCCAGTGTTATTGTTATAACATTGTGTGGTGACAGATGGAAATTATACTTATCATCATAAGCATGGAATAATGTATAAAATTCTCATATCACTATGCTGTACACCTGAAACTGATATAACATCGTATGTCAACTATACTTCAATAATACATTTATACATACCATTAAAAAGTATTTGAAAGACAAGCCACAGACTTGGAGAAGATATTATAAACATCTATCTGATAAAATAACTGTATCCCATTTATACAAAAATAGTCAAAATCAACAATTAAAAAACAACTCCATTAAAAAATGGGTCAAAGATCTCAATATCATCCTCATCAAGACATAAAGATATAAAGACAGCCAAAAACATATGAAAAATGATCAATATTATTCTAAATTAAAACAATAACTGAAACTGCTTAAAAGCATAAAGTTGAATAAAAATCAAAATGTCTGCATTAATGCTTCAGTGAAGCTTGATTTTAAACCAAGTAATGTTTTCCCTCTCTTCTGCAAACTTCCCTTCCTCCCTTTTTAACCTTTCCTTTCAGGAACCTGGTACCCCCCCGAAAACATGACCAATAAGGCTGGCAGCATATACACAATTCGTGTCAAAAACTGGCTAGATCCTTTATTTTCCTATAAATAGGAACAGATCAATTGTGGTGCCACTGTACAACCAAGTATTATTCAGTGATGGGGAAAAAAAACGAAAAGAGGTACCATGACACAGAAAGACATAAATGGTTCTTAGACGCATATTACTAAATAAAAGAAGCCAGTCTGCAAAGGATGCATACTGCATGATTTCAACTTCATGACATTCTGAAAAAGCCAAACCTAGTACGATAGTAAAAGATAAGTGATTGCTAGGGGATTGGGAATGGGGATAAATAAATGAAAGACATGGGATTTTTTTTTTTTTTTTAAGATTTTATTTATTTATTTGTCAGAGAGAGTGAGCACAGGCAGACAGAGAGGCAGGCAGAGGCAGAGGGAGAAGCAGGCTCCCTGCTGAGCAAGGAGCCCGATGTGGGACTCGATCCCAGGACGCTGGGATCATGACCTGAGCCGAAGGCAGCCGCTTAACCAACTGAGCCACCCAGGCGTCCCAAGACATGGGATTTTTAAGATGATAAACTCTTTTATATGAAATTGTAAAGGTGAAACATGGTGCTATTCCTTAGTCAGAACCATTGAATTTTGCTTCACAAAAAGTGAGCCCTAAAATATAAAAATTTAAAAAATAATTTAGAGGATCAGAGAATTTCAGGATGGAATACAACTTGCGACAAAGGAATCTGTTTTACAAATGGGTGAAACATCTTCACTGGAGGGAATGGAAGGGAACCGGTAATTTTAGAAATGAGTGGAATTTGTGAGACTAAAGGCATAAAACATAGCTGTCCCTAAGCACTGATTGCACTGTAGTTGAGGAAAGTTGTATCCCAAAGAGGTATGGATTACAATTCTGATACTGCTCTTGACATATACTGGAATTAAACAAATAAGTAAATGTATGGCAAACAGTAAGGGTCAAACTTATTGCTGTTGTCTGGGAATTTACCAATAAAAAAAGGGCAGATGCTAGAATGATCCCTGCAATGATGGATTAGTTGGAGACACTGATATAAACTCATATTTAGCTTACTATAAATATAGGGGGCTACATATAAAAATATCTGTAGAAATGTCTATAAAAGGATTCATATGCACATATATTTCCTTGCTCTGTTAACAAAAAAATAGAAACCCAACAGCAACAAGCAAGATCATGGTTTCTAACAGCATTCTCCAATAAATCCAGGTCTGAGGAAGAAGTATACAAGTTGATTGTGGAGCACATTGCAGTGCCTAGTAAGGACGTGCTCATAGGAGCAAACAAACGTTGGTAAGCGTGTGGAAAGGGGACACAGAAACCAACTGAGAGAGCTCTCAATGGCCAAAACTGGGACAATTTGTACAACAAAATAACTAAATCAGTATGAGGATATAACCCCAAATACAAAATAAATACCCGCTAAGTCCATGCTGATATAAATTATTGAAAAATTACTGAATAGATAAATAAATGTGAGACAATATGCAGACCTCCCATGTAAATTAATT
The DNA here is from genome assembly GCF_963455335.1 of Martes martes. NCBI lineage: Eukaryota > Metazoa > Chordata > Mammalia > Carnivora > Mustelidae > Martes > Martes martes. The sequence goes on from NC_137902.1 coordinate 60,306,737, forward strand.
CCATATATATTATCTAGATACTCTGCTCAAGGAGGTAGAACTTCACTACCCACTGCTTAAATGTTAGCTATGAGTAGTGACTTCTTTCTAAAGAATACCAAAGGGAAAATGGGGAATAGGTGTATTAATGAGTAGGTGTATAGGTGTATAAATAGGTGTCACTCTAAAGTGAAGCCTGCAGGGGCACCTGGGTGGCTCAGTGGGTTAAAGCCTCTGCCTTCAGCTCAGGTCATGATCCCAGGGTCCTGGGATGGAGCCCTGCATTGGGCTCTCTGCTAAGCAGTAAGCCTGCTTCCCCCCCTCTCTCTGCCTGCCTCGCTGCCTACTTGTGATCTCTGTCTGTCAAATAAATAAATAAAATATTTTAAAATAAATAAATAAATAAATAAAGTGAAGCCTGCTAAGCACCACCTCAGCCAAGTGATCAAGATTGGCAGAACAGTGACAGGAGTGTTGCCTGCACATACATACTTTGATATGATTTGATGAGAATGGTCTTTAACTCTATGATCCTTCCAAATCCCACAAACCCCAGGCTAATCATGAGAATGAGATATATCTTAATAGAAGGACATTTTACAAAGTACTTAACCAGAACTCCTGGAAACTATCAAGGTCATCGAAATCAGGGAAGCCTGAGAAACGAAGGGCCTATGGTAACACCACTACTAAATGTAATGCGGTATCCTGGATGGCATCCCGGAACTGGATCAAAGATAAAAGTAATTTCATAAAGGAATGATAGTTATAACAGAAAGGAATTATTAAGAAATTAATTTGCAGGGGCACCTGCATGGCTCTGTCAGTTAAGCTCTGACTCTTGATTTTGGCTCTGGTCAGGATCTCTGGTTGTGAGATTTGAGCCCCGTGTAGGGCACTGCCCTAGATGTAGAGTCTGCTTGAGATTCTCTCTCTCCTTCTCCTTTTGCTCCTCCCCCACTGCTCTCTCTCTCTCTCTCTCTCTCTCTCTCTAATAAATAAATAAATCTTTAAAAAATAAATGAATTTGCAAACATTTCTCCTCTACATGGAAAAATTACTCCAATCCTTATTTTCCACTGAGAAGTCTCTTAGCATTCAGTTACATGTACCGGCAAGGTCACAGAATTTCAAGCCAATTAAATACAGATTCTAATTACAGTGCTTTGCCTCTTCTTATTCAAGACTTCGCTGAAAATCAGTTTCCTTATTTGCGTCAAAAATTATGAATCTTAGATGGGCACATATATTTCCTTGCTCTGTTCCCTCAGCATTACATAAGGGATACAGCCACTCAAGGGTATGTGTAATTCTGGATATATGTTTTTAGTAAAGTTCACTGTTAACTCTATTTTTCCCAGCCTTACTGAGATATAACTGACATATAACACTGTGTATGTTTAAGGTGTACAGTGTGTTGATTTGATATCTTTATCTACCGCAATGTGATTACAACCATAGCCTAGTTAACATCTCCATCCTCACATAATTACCATTTCTTTTTTATGATGAGGACACTTAAGATTTACTCTCTGAGTAATTTTCAAGTATACAGTGCAGTACTGTTAACTATAATCACAATGTTGCGCATTAGATCCCCAGAATGTTTTCATATTCTAATTGGAAGTTTGTACCATTTGACCAACATCTCTTGAATCCTCCCACCTCTCAGCCCCTAACATGACCAATGAGTCAAAGAATGAATTAAAATGGAAGTCAGGAAATATCTCAAGAAAAATGAAAATGTTAACTGTTAATTAAATATCCTACACTTAGTAAAATTGCATGCTAAATTTGATTTTTCCTGTTAAGAGATGCAAATGATTGCTATTCAATGGACATATCACTTAATGTCCCAGATGGACATTAACACCTCTTATGAAATCCAGCAATCATTTATATAAATATATAAATATAGGGGTGCCTGGGTGGCTCAGTGGGTTAAAGCCTCTGCCTTTGGCTCAGGTCCTGGGCTCGAGCCCTGCATCAGGCTCTCTGCTCAGCAGGGAGCCTGCCTCCTCCTCTCTCTCTGCCTGCCTTTCTGCCTACTTGTGATCTCTGTCTGTCAAATAAATAAATAAATATATATATTATATATGTGTGTGTATATATATATTTAAAGACATATATATAAATATACATATATTTATATATACTTGTGTATATATGTATATACACATATACATATATACACACACACATATATATATATTCATATAAATGTTTTCTGGTCATCCGACTTCTTTACTGCTTTTCTCAAATGTTTTCTGGTCATCACACCTCCAGACTGCTTCTGTTACTGGAGTAGTAGTTTCTTTCCTTACTCATAACATTTGCCAAATAACCAAATAACAAAACAGTATTTGGTGGCAAGCAGATAATTTATTCAATGACCAGAGAATGGAGAAGGGCCGCTCTAAAGGCACCTTCTCCTTGATTAGGCCTTATGGTATGGGTTTTACAGGGTTAGAGTAATTAAAGGGCTGGTAAGCAAGCTGACCTTGGGTTTTTTTGTGGAAGGAGGAGACTTCTCCAATTCAAAGGGCCACCTCTTTTCTTCCTTTAAACGCTACTCTCTTCTTCCCTTAAATGACTTCCCAGAGTCAGATCTGTTATGGCACTGGTAGGTATGTTGTTTATTATTACAATTAGATGATAATGATCTTGAGGGTTAGCAGAGTGTCTGAACTGGACCAAACCGGTGAAGACTGGGTCATGGGGCTTCTTTGGTGCTTGTAGTTGCTGACACCTGGCCTTAGTTTCTGATGGCAAGCAGCACCTGTAAGTCAGGGCTAGAAAACTGGATTACTGTGGCTCGTTAGTGACTTCCTGGTGACACTCTTCTCATTAATTACTGAGATAAAATTTTGACATGTGTTTATTTTCTATTACTATGAGAGTCATATTATTTCTTCTTTATCTTTTCCATACACTAGGAGGAATAAAAATTCAAAATTTTGTTTGTAGAGTTAAAGAGCACTGTGTTAGGGTTACTGATTCAAATCTTACAGAGCTTAGGCAAATATGTTAAATGAGTGACTAAGTGAGAAATTTTTTCATACGAAATGAATAGGAAATGGCAAAGTATAGGGATCTGGAGAATAGATGGAAGTACATATGGAAAATAAGCTGGAGAAAGTGGACTATCAAGTGCCCTCATATATAATAAAACTTCTTTCTCAATACTGTCAACTCTTTCTAACCACACTTATGTTATATCATATCATAAGGTAAATAAATGAGTAAAAATATTAATTGGAAATAAAAGCCTGAGATCAGAATTAACTCTTAGGCTAGGAAAAATAAATAAAGTGTCTTCTAAATGTGTCACTTTCCTATGTGTGTGATTTATAATTTGCTTCCTCTCTAGATACAAGATTTATATTAAAAGTGCCTTTATCACAATTTAAAAAATATGTTGGGAGAATCTTGCTTACATAGCACTTGAATAATTTCTCTAAGTGAAATGTCTGATTTCAGAAAAAGACAATTTTAATATTGTAAGCAAAATCCATCACACAAGGAACAACAATATTTCGAACATGCTACATTAACATTTTGTGCACCAAATGTACTCTGTCCAGAATACTGCACAAACACACCCAACATCGCTGAACAATTTAGTGTTGAAATGTTGCTGATTTCCCTTTCCACGTTTCTGAGCAGCTGACAGAAGAGGAATACAGTTTACACTTTAAAACCCCTTGGTAATTGGAAATGAGCGCTTTGTTGCTCTTGTCATTGGAGCAAGCAGTTTCTGAGTCATTTGGGGCCTCACATCAATGCATTTGACAACAAATTGCTGGATGGAAATTCCCACCAGTGCTACTCCTGAACTTCTCTCTTGTTGCCCTAGGCTATAGTCAAAGTTTCTCAGCACTCGACAGGTAGAAACTTCCCCAGTATTGACATTTGTGATGACATCATTTATTTGAAATGAGAACCAATTTCTCACTTAGGATTGCGCAGATAAAATGAACAAGTCAAATGTTAGATCCTTCCTTTAAATTGCATGGGATGACACTAGGAGGATTAGATGCTCTGTACTTAAAAAAGAAAAAAAAAAAACTTTTACAAAATTACATCTCTGTTGCTGTCCTCTTCATACCTCTCTAAGCAGCTATCAGGATGAACTGTACTGTATGAACACTAACTTAAAGAAGGGTTAGTCTAGAACACTTTGTCTACCATGGGGAAATATAATTTAAAAAAGAAGACGAATTATTTCAAGTCCTCCAACTTTCATTGCAGAAACACTTAGATACCCATCCAATCAGTTTAACAGAGCATCACTTAGTGAAATGGTTTTAAGTTAATGTATATGGTATTGACTGGAGGTAAATCTCTAGTGGCATGCTGTTTTTATTCCTACATAGTTCAATATCATCATAAATAGCATTGCTGTGATGTTCACCAAATTTGCATATTATAGAAAACTGTAAAGAGGCATAATAGGTTAAGTGACTGAAGTAGGAAACAACCTGTCTTTTTCAGCTGGAATGATGAGCTGAATTTACAAGACTAAATGCAAAGAAAAAAAATGTTGATAATATATGATACATTAAATTATATATTCAAATACATGTTATGTGCATATATATGGATATGTATATATTCCACATATATGCTTCAAATAATATAAATATTATTTATAATATATATGACACATATACAATATGTAGTATGAATATATAATTTATTGTTATAAGTATATTTATGTATTATATATTATAATATATGATATAAATATATATTTGTATGTATACTACAAATATAAAACATATATATATTCCACATACATATATTGAATATTCTAAGGTAACATAGATGCTAATAATCAGAAGATATTTATTAAGAAGAATAATAAGATATAATAAGAATACTTATGAGCAGATATAAGAAGATAATAAGATATAACTGTGACTGACTTTTTTCACTTATTCCAGAAAATAATTTTGTGGGATAATTCATTTATATAAATAAATCTAATTTTGGGATCTCTGTCTTTACTATGGAGAAGACAATAAATTTTGATTACTATTCCATTAAGTTAAAAAGTTTTCCTAGAATGAGTTTTCACCATATGTTGACTTCCAATTTTAGTGTGAATGCTGTATAAAATAAATCTTTAGCATGCTATTTATAATTTCTTTTGTAATAGGGAGTTTTTATATCAAGAAAGAATGGTTATATAATCATTTTAAAACTGAATATAAACAAAAAGAATGCAGAATGAAGATTATCAGATTTTTAACTGTCATTTAGATAAGTAGGGGAGTAGTTTGTTTCCCAGAAGTCTTAATTCATTCATATTTTATATTAAAGTTGGTAAGCATTTTATCATGAATGACAATTTCTTTCTGGAAGAAGGTTGTGAACTCTATCACTAAGAAAGAATCTGTGCACAACCATGTTTAGAATATTAGAATAATACTTCTTGATTATTTACAGTACTTTGGGGAAAATATTTCTCAATTTATGACTTATTTCTGTTCTCATTTATGTTTTTATTTCCATACATGATTTAAAACATTTTCCTTTACAGAAAATTTTCTTCTGCTGATATAAATATTATATACACATGCTAAAAAAAACCCTCTGTATTATGCCTATTCATCTTGCCTAACCCACAAATCCCTGGCAATCCCTGATCTTTTTAATTGTCTCCATAGTTTTGCCTTCCTCAAAAAGTCATATAGTTGGAATGATACAGTATGCAACTTTTTCAGATTGCCTCATTTCACTTAGTTATCTGTATTTAGGGTTTTCCCGTGTCTTTAGATAGCTTGATAACCCATTTCTTTTTAGTGCTGAGTAATAAATAACTCAGTCTGAATGTACTACAGTTTATTTATACTTTCTATTACCAAAAAACCTCCTGGTTGTTTCCAAGTTCTGGCAATTTTGGCTAACACTGCTATCAACATACTTGGTGCAGGTTTTTGTGCAGGCTTAAGTATCCAGATTCTTTCTGTAAATAGCAAGGAGTGTGATGACTGTATTACTCCAGTCAGAATTAATTTAGTTTTGTACAAAATCCCCAAACAGCCTTTCAAAGTGGAAGTACCATTTTGCATTCCCACAGAACTGTGTGAGAGCTCCAGTTACTCCACATCTTTACTGGTATTTGGTGTTGTCACTGTTCCAGATTTTGGCCATTCTAATAGGTGTATAGTGGTATTATATTGTTTTAACGTGCATTTTATGGATGCCATATTATTTGGAACATTTTTTATTGCTAATTTGTCATATGTGTATCTTCGCTAGGGAAAGTCTGTTAAGATCTTTGGTCTATTTTTTAATTAGGTTATTTGTTTTTTATTGTTGAGTTTTAAGGGTTCTTTATATATTTTGATACTATCCTTTATCAGATGTGTCTTTGGCAAATATTCTCCCAGTGTGTAGCTTGTCTTCTCATTCTCTTGACATTATCTTTCACACAGAAGTTTTTAACTTTAATGAAGTTGAGCTTATCAATTATCCTATGGACCATGCTTTTGGTGCCATATCTCAAAAGTCATTGCCATACTCAAGGTCATCATGTAGATGATTCTATTTTTATGAACATCTGAACACTTAAACATGACATTCAAAAAACTTTATTTTTACTAAGAATGTAAATGAAAATTTTTCTGGGAGTCCCTGCACTCTTTCTTCCTTTGCTTTATATTAAGGTTTTCTTCTTTTGAATTATAGCATTTAAAAAAAATTCTAGAAATGTTTGCAAGAGTAATTTCTCACATCTATTTATTATTATAAAGATGATCTTTGTAAGTGATCTTGTTGACTAATATTGGCCTATGGATTGTAAAAGTTTGTGTCTGAGTTTCCTGCATGCCTCTCTAAATTCTGCTACTCCAGATAAGAAGGGACTAAAGGGGGGTGCCTGGGTGGCTCAGTGGGTTAAAGCCTCTGCCTTCGGCTCGGGTCATGATCCCAGGGTCCTGGGATCGAGCCCTGCATCAGGCTCTGCTTAGTCAGGAGCCTGCTTCCCTTCCTCTCTCTGACTGCTTCTCTGCCTACTTGTGATCTCTGTCTGACAAATAAATAAATAAAATCTTCAAAAAAAGAAGCATTTGAGTATGACTTTGTTTATGCAGTCATTTCAGTAATGTGGTTAGCCCAGTTAGATCTTCATTCTTCTGAGTGCTTTAAAAAAAAAAAAATTTCTTATTCATATAATAGAATTATGTATTTTGACTTTTTAGTTCATTTATAGACCTAAGCTGAATGATTTAAAAAAATATGTAAATACCAACAATTATGTCTATCATGTTGTGAGTGTGAACTTAGTTATAATTTCTTTGACTGATTTCTAAGAGATATTCATTTCCTTGTAAAAATAAATTGAGAAGACTTCTTAAAGGCCCAACTTGAAAGCAACTGCTAACCCTAAAATTATTAATGATATAACTAATTAAGTATAAAATAGTCAAGAACCAATTTTATTACCAGCAGTTAGGGAAGCATGACATATACAAACCAAAAATAACACGGAACTTCTCTATAAATAATACAGCAGAGGACAGTTTGATGATAGTTCAAAGGGTTGATTCAATTCCACAGAAAGGACTACATTATAAGCAAATAGGTACAAACTACTTTGACAGATTCCCACTAATACCCCTATAGCTTAGAGCTAGGAGGAAAAATCAAAATTTATACAACTAAAGATCATACTTTGTAGTACTTGCTTTCTTCAGTATGGGTTTCCTATACTTCCACATTTCATCAATTCTTTAAAAAAAATAGATTTTATTTATTTGTTTCTTTGACAGAGAAAGTATACATGCATACACATGGGTTAAGGGAGAGGGGCATAGAGAGAGAGAGACAGACTCTCCATTGAGCAGGGGGCCCAAAGGTGTAGGCTCAGTCCCAGAACCATGAGATCATGACCTGAGCCAAAGGCAGAAGATTAACACACTGAGCCACCCACGTGTCCCCATCAATTCTTTTCAAGTTGTCCAGGATCTGAATTGGAACATATATTTATGAACATATATTTATGATGTCATATATTACACACAGACATACACACACACACTTTGTTTTCCTTTAGTCCCTTTTTTTTTTAAATTTTTATTTATTTGACAGAGAGAGATCACAAGTAGGCAGAGAGGCAGGCAGAGAGAGAGGAGGAAGCAGGCTCCCCACGAAACAGAGAGCCCGATGCGGGGCTCGATCCCAGAACCCTGGGATCATGACTGGAGCCGAAGGCAGAGGCTTTAACCCACTGAGCCACCCAGGTGCCCCTCAAATGCTTCTTTTGAGGATAACTGAGTCTGACCTCATGAAGAGTTTCATTTATTGACTGTACTGTAGTTTAATGAAAGATTCCTCATATATACTAGAATATCTTTGAACTTCAGGCACTTTTCATGCAGTGAAGTACTGCATAATAGAGCCACTTTTTGGTTTTCTTTACGAATATATGGTCTCACATTGCATTCAGTTCTCCTTTAAAAGTACTCTTGGGTTTCTGGTTCTGAACATCAGGAACTTGGAAGTTACCACTTTGTCCTAACCAGTAAAATGTCGAACAGACTGAACAATAAACAAATTTTCTTGGATTCAGAAGAGAGGGAACTTCACAGGGAAAATTGCTGCCTTTGAGACTGGAGAGACAAGCAAATACAAGGAGTCACAGTTTATGTGAGCAGAGAATCATGAATGGAAATAGTCTCAGGAATCAGCACTGGGGTAATAAAGTAGGAACTGTAATTGATAAACGGCAAACTCAGTACAAGGGACCAAGTCAAAGGACACTTCCAGGAGCTTGACCAGGTTCTAATAGCACCTATCAAAGAAAAATACTTTTGGACTTCTGATAGGGGGAGAGTGAAGGAACCATTTTAAAATATGCCAGAGCACATGTTCTTAACATGGCCAGCCCTCAGGGGAAAGTTGTTACACTGAGCCTAACCTACTGGGATATTATCAGAGCCTAGGGAAAGGATATACCCAACTCCAGCCAACTCCAGCCATCCTATCTCACCTAAAAGGAAAAGAACTGAAAAATAGTTGTGAAGTTTAGAGTCTGGAGGAATCAGCTCACTAAAACACTGAGAGCTAATCATAAGACTATACTACACCTTCCTCTTCTCACACCGCACTATCACATTACTAAGGCTTATTTACGGCAGCCCCTTCCTGGTACATCACACCAAAAAGCAAAAATCAAGAAAATAAAATAAAATAAACACACACACACGCACACACACACACACACACACACACACACACACCCCTTGAATACGAAGTACAAGCATCAGAACAAAATATGTCAGGGATGTTAGACTTATCAGACTTGGAATTTAAAATGACTATAATTAATAGGCTAAGGGCTCTAGACAGCATGCAAGAACAGACAAATGAGATACACACATAGAAATTCTAAGAAAGAACCAAAAAGAAATGCTAGAGATTAAAAAAAAAAAAAAAAACCACTGAAACATGAAAGAAGAATGCCTTTGATGGACTTATTAGTCAACTGCACACAGATGAGGAAAGACACTCTGAGCTGCAGATGGAATAATAGATTGGCTGAAAATGAAATAAAACAAAATAGAGAGAATGAGCAAAGACTAAAAAACAAACAAACAAACAAACAAACAAAGCAGAATATCCACAGACTATGGGATAACTATAAAAAGCATGGCATATGACCAGTGTGACTACCAGAAGTATAAGCAAGAGAGAAAAGAACAGAAGAAATATTTGAAACAATAATAATTGAGAATTTCCATAAATGAATGTCAGACACTAAACCACAGAACCAGGAAACTCTGAGAATATAAAACAGGATAAGTGGCAAAAAAAAAAAAAAAGTGCTGTAATAAATTTTTTATTTGCTATTTTTCTGAAATTCGAACAGAAAAGGATCATCCCGTGTTTTCACTGGGTGACCTAAGATTCATCTGCTAAACTTCTCTCAACACCTCAGACCCTCAGCCCAGGCCATCCACCCAGGCCTTTCCCATGACCCCTTCCCTACTTTATCAGAAATTCATTTTAAAAATTCATTATGGGATGCTGGGGTGGCTCAGTCAGTTAAGTGTCTGCCCTCAGCTCAGGCCATGATCTCAGGGTCCTGGGATCTAGTCCCACATAGGGATCCATGTCAGAGGAGGGTCTGCCTCTCCCTCTCCCACTCCTCCTGCTTGTCCTGTCTCTCTCTTTATCAAATAAATACAATCTCTCAAAAATTAAAGAAATAAAAGTTTATTTAAAAAACCTTATATGTTGGTAAGTAACTTTCAAATTATAGTAATCAAGACAATGTGGTATTTGCAGAACAGACAGATCAATGAAACAGAGTAGAAAACCCAGAAATAGACCCCAGTAAGTATAATCAAGTGCTCTCTGACAAAGGAGCAAAGGCAATTCAATGGAGCAAAAAATGGTTTCTTCAACAAATGATTCTGGAAAAAGTGGACATCCATATGCAAAATAATGAAACTAGCAAGTCACAGATCTTTACTACCTTCACCAAAACTAACTTAAAATGAATCATGACTTAAATGTAAAACACAAAGCTATAAAACTACTAGAAGTTTACATAGCAGAAAAACAGATGATTTGGGGCATGACAATGTCTTTTTAGATGCAAAACCAAAGACTAGATCTGTGAAAGAAATAAATGATGTTAAACTTCATTAAAATTAAAAACTGTCCTTTGAAAAACAATGTCAAGAGAAAGAGAAGTCAAGCCAAAGACTAAGAGAAAATATTTATAAAAAACATATCTGGGGGCGCCTGGGTGGCTCAGTGGGTTGAGTCTCTGCCTTCAGCTCAGGTCATGATCTCATGGTCCTAGGATGGAGCCCCACATCAGGCTCTCTGCTCAGCAGGGAGCCTGCTTCCTCTCTCTGTGTCTGCCTGTATCTCTGCCTACTTGTAATCTCTGTCTGTCAAATAAATAAAATCTTAAAAAAAATAAAAAATAATTTTAAAAAGGACATACCTGATAAAAGAGGATTATCCAAATTATGCAAAGAACTCTGGAAAACTTAACCAGAAAAAAAAAAAAAAAAAGGCAACCCAATTTAGAAACAGGCCAAAGATTTTTAACAGAGCCTCATCAAGGAAGATGTACAGATAGTAATCAGGCATATGAAAAGATGCTCTATATCATATGACATCATGGATATGCAAATTAAAATGAGATACCACTACCTATCTATTAGAATGGATGATGCAAAATGGTATAACCAAACGAAGTTTCTTACAAAACTAAGCACATTCTTCCATACAATTCAGCAATTGTACTCCTTGTTATTCACCAATACTTAAGTTCTCACATACACAAAACACATACAAAAATGGTTTTAGTAATTTGTTCTAAATTGACAAAAGTTGAAAGCAACCAAAATGTCCTTCAATAGGTAAATGGATACATTGTGGTACACTTAGACAATGGAATATATTTCATCACTAAAATGAAATGAACTGTCAAGCCATAAAAAGACATGGAAAAACCTTAAGTGCACATTACTAAGTTAATAAAGGAGATAATTTATCACCTGGTGTAGCGTTTTCAAGAGTTTATTATTGAAGAGCACAAGAGCAGAATCAACCTCCTATGATACAACTAATGAAAAATCAGCCTTATATTAATTAATGAAGAAATAATACATTTTTATAGAAAATACTATTTCTTGAAAATAATTGCTTAAGCATAAGAGCAAATAAGGTCTATGAGGGGAAAAATGGTTGTCTCCTTCTGATAAATACTAGGTGCCTGGAAGAGACCTTGGCATGTGATAGTTGCTTCATGTATATTTGAGGTAAGAAGTGCTGAAAATGTTTTCCTATTACAACTTACTGTTATTTGGGAAAGTTCTTTATAAGGAAGGAATTATCTGAAATTCATTTAGATAATTTTTAGGTTGTTCTCATCATAAAGCACCTTTATAAAGGGTAAGGATGAGTTTTTGTCCCTTGATAAACTAATTACTAGATCTAAACACCTGACATATTTTGAAGTAGCTGAAAATAATACTTTTTACACAGTGTGACTTTATTTTCTAATTTACCAAATGTTTTCATTTCCTGGTAATATGTGATTTTAACAATACTTTAACTTTTTGTTCTGAATGATTGAATTCTAGATTGAATTCTAGAATTCTGAATGACTGAATACAAAAAGATCAGAGAAAGCCTCATTTCCATAAAAACACTCTCTGAAATAATGGTGGGGATGACCTACAGCACCAAAAGAGAAGGTGAAATAAGTAGATGAATTGATTAGGAAAGCGAAACATGGTAAGGAAAAATAAGAAAATAATTTGCTCTTTAATTTCCAGTTTTTGCCGGATGTTTCCTAAGAAAAGAGAAACTTTTGGACTAAGAAGTAAAGTCATCCCAATGAACAGAGATAATATATATCCCACTTACTATTGACAAATAAATTATCTGACAGAGATGATGATTTGATGTGAAAGGACATTGTTGTTTTCCTTGACTTTAAACCCACAGATAAGGATCTACCTTTATATCTATTCATCATAAGATGTACAGATGTACAATCCCACACAAAAATTTGTTTAAATCATATGTACATTTTTTAAGGGATAATTTACTTGGCTTGGAAAAAGGAAAGTTAAAGGGGACTATTTGTCAGGTTATCTAACACTTTCTTTTCATATGTCAGTAAATTGTACACTTTCCATATAAAATTTATATCTGATTGTTCCTTTAATTTGAAGTTAACTTATTAGTCCTATTTTCACTTACTTCAATATTTTATGTCTTTTTTCCTTATATATATTTCTTGACATTTAACTATTACATGTCTAAATAGACAATTACTCTATTGCATACGTTGAGTTTAATCTCCTGTAGCCTTAGTATATGTTGGATTCTTTCAAATTGGAGATTTTGCTCACTTTAGAGGATGCATGTGTTCATGCTGATGCTAGGCAGATTTTTCTCTGTAAGGAAAAAAAATAGGTATTAATAATTCCAATACTCCTAGTAAGTTTTGAACTGAAATTTTACACTAAAATATGGATAGATATTGTGCTCAAAATAGTTGTTATGGCTGTAAGAGCTGACAATTTCAGAATCAATCAGCTTACATTTTTGTATCAGTATGCTCGCATTGTGATGTTGAGAAAATGTTATTTTATTTCAAAACAATGATAAAACAAATTAAATAGAATCATGCAAGTCTCTTTAATGTGGGGTCTATATTAATGCCACAATAATATCTATTACTCTACATATTTAAATAAAACCAGTGTATTAGATTAAATTATCAAAAAGAAATCCACTTCTAATTATAGTATGACAAGTAATAATAGACCATTCTCTTACTGCATCATCTAAAACATTCCAAAGATGTTGCAAATCATATTTTTCCCTTCAATTATTTTTTAAATTTAAATTCAATTAATTATCATATACTGTATTATCAGTGTCATAGGTAGAGTTCAGCGATTCATCAGTCTTACATAATAGTTCCCAGTGTTCATTACATCACATGCCCTCCTTAATGTCCATCACTCAGCTACCGTATTCCTTCTCCCTCTTCCCTTCCATCAACCCTCAGTTTGTTTCCTGAGATTAAGAATCTCTTATGGTTTGTTTCCCTCTCTGGTTTCATCTTCATTTTTCCTCTCTGCCCCTATGATCCTCTGTCTTATTTTTTAAATTCCATGTACAAGTGAGATCATATGATAATTGTCTTTCTCTGATTGACTTATTTCACTTAGCGTAACATCTTCTAGTTCTATCCATGTCATTGCAAACGGCAAGATTTCATTTTTTGATGGCTGAGTAGTATTCCATTAAATATACTTCTTAATACACATGCAAAGAGGAAGCAAATGTAACATCAAAATAGTTCTCACTAATATGTTAAAAAGAATAGAGGGAAAGATTAAAAATGGATACAAAGATGGAGAATTCCAAAAGATATTTAAATTTATAAAATTTCTGATATTTAGAATTAATTGAGTTTAATAGCAGACTGGACATACACAAAAAGATAACTTGAGCTAACTCAAAGAGAAAGCACTAAAAATATCAAAAGCAAAGCACAAAAAGGAAAATAAGAATGGAAAAAATAGAATCAAACAAAAAAGAGTTAATCCCACAACATTAATAAAATAAAGTAGAAATTCAAATGTTCATCTTAGGATATACAAAATTAAATTTTTGAAATTGAAGCCACTTTTATTTTTTAAATTTCTGCAAAAATTAGGAAAAGAAACTTTCTTAAGGTTCTTGGTTTAAGGGCATTAAAACCCTCCAGTTAACATCAAGCATGATGTTGATTTTTATTTAAAAGATTTTATTAATTTATTTGAGAGACAGCTAGAAAGCACAAGCAGGGGGAGTGGCAAGAGGCAGAGGTAGAAGCAGGCTCCCCAGTGAGCAGGGAGTCCAGTGGATGTGGGGCTCCATCCCAAGACCCTGGAATCATGACCTGAGCCAAAAGCAGACTCTTAACCCACTGAGCCACCTAGGTGCCCACATAATGTTGATGTTTTAAATACTTTTCCACTAAGGTCAGGAATAGAATAGGAGTTCCACTATCCCTTTCTCATGTTAACATTGTACTTGCAGGGGAGGAAACATTCTCTACCCATATTGGATATCTGGCCAGGCCTAAGAATTAGACTGACATAAGACAGATTACAGAAGAAAAGCATACAAATTTTATTGAATTTTTACATGTACCTGGAATCCTTCACAAGAGAATAAAAAACCAAAGAAGTGACCACATTTGAAAGCTTTTATGTCTTTTAGACAAAGAAACAATAAATTTGTGAAGAATTGACAATACAGAAGGATTTGTCCTATAAGTAGTAAATGGTGAAGAAGTAATAAGAAAGAAAAGTGTTAGTTTAACATGGTTTATTTTACAGCCATTTTGGCCCTAGGATATCTTTCACATGAAAGATTATCTCCAGCTTTCAAGAGGACAAAGGAAGTCAATGTCTTTGCACCAGCTAATTCTAAAATAACTTTGATTCAAAATAATCAGTATGTTGGGGTGCCTGGGTGGCCTCAGTTGGTTAAGCCTTTGACTTAGGCTCAGATCAGATCTTCCAGCTCAACAGGGAGCCTGCTTGTTCCTCTGCCCCTCCTCTAAGTCTTACTCCTCTCTCTCTCTCTCTCTTTCCAATAAATAAATAAAATCTTAAAAAAAAAATGCTAAAGTTGCAAGCCCTTCAGCTGGAAGTTCTAACCATTGCAATAAGACAGGTAGAACAAAGACAAAAAAAGTTGAAAGGAAGAATTAAAACTAACAATATTCATTGCTGATGTAATTGTACAGCTAGAAAATCTACTTATGAACTACTTAAATTAATATATGAATTTAGCAAAATTGTTGTTTACAACAGCAATATACATAAATAAATCAATTTCTATGTATTAGCAGGTAATAATTGTGGCATGAAATTTAAAAATCTCTTATGCTATATATAACACCAAACAGCAATTATTATCCAGAATTCAAATAATGAAAATTTTATAAGACTCATGCAATGAAAACTACAAAATGTCACTAGAGAAATTAAAGAAAACCTAAATAAACAGAAGGGTGTACTATGATTATACTTCACAAGATCAAGAATTGCTAAGACATCAACGCCCCTAAAATTATTGAATAAATTTAATATAATTCTAATCAAAATCCCAGTAGGAACTTTTT